>NC_133420.1:26880000-27505000 GCF_049350105.2 Macaca mulatta
AATTGGCAGAGTGATATTTGGAAGCCCATAGAGGGCTATGTTGAAAATGGAAATATCCTCAGATGAAATCTGGAAAGAAGCTTTCTGAGAAACTGCTTAGTGTTCTGTTAATTCATCTCACCGAGTTACATCTGTATTTCTTGGATCTCTTTGCTAGCCTTATTTCTGTGGAATCTGAGAACAGATATTTCGGATCCCTTTGAAGACTATAGGGCCAAAGGAAATATTCTCCGATAACAAAGAGAAAGAAGCTTTCTGAGAAACTTCTTTGTGTTCTGTGAAATCATCTCACAGAGTTACAGCTTTCCCGTCAAGAAGAATTTCGCTAAGACAGTTCTTGTGGAATTGGCAAAGTGATATTGGGAAGCCCATAGAGGGCTAAGGTGAAAAGGAAATATCCTTAGATGAAATCTGGAAAGCAGCTTTCTGAGAAACTGCTTCGTGTTCTGTTAATTCATCTCACAGAGTTACATCTGTATTTCGTGGATCTCTTTGCTATCCTTATTTCTGTGGAATCTGAGAACAGATATTTCAGATCCCTTTGAAGATTATGGGGCCAAGGAAATATCCTCCGATAACAAAGAGAAAGAAGCTTTCTGAGAAACTTCTTTGTGTTCTGTGAAATCATCTCACAGAGTTACAGCTTTCCCCTCAAGAAGCCTTTCGCTAAGACAGTTCTTGTGGAATTGGCAAAGTGATATATGGAAGCCCATAGAGGGCTATGGTGAAAAAGGAAATATGCTCAGATGAAATCTGGAAAGAAGCTTTCTGAGAAACTGCTTAGGTTTCCGTTAATTCATCTCACAGAGTTACATCTGTATTTCGTGGATCTCGTTGTTAGCCTTATTTCTGTGGAATCTGAGAACAGATATTTCGGATCCCTTTGACGACTATAGGGCCAAAGGAAATATCCTCCGATAACAAAGTGAAAGAAGCTTTCTGAGAAACTTCTTTGTGTTCTGTGAAATCATCTCACAGAGTTACAGCTTTCCCCTCAAGAAGCCTTTCGCTAAGACAGTTGTTGTGGAATTGGAAAAGTGATATTTGGAAGCCCATAGAGGGCTATGGTGAAAAAGGAAATATCCTCCGATGAAATCTGGAAAGAAGCTTTCTGAGAAACTGCTTAGTGTTCTGTTAATTCATCTCACGGAGTTACATCTCTATTTCGTGGATCTCTTTGCTAGCCTTATTTCTGTGGAATCTGAGAACAGATATTTCGGATACCTTTGAAGACAATAGGGCCAAAGGAAATATCCTCCGATAACAAAGAGAAAGAAGCTTTCTGAGAAACTTCTTTGTGTTCTGTGAAATCATCTCACAGAGTTACAGCTTTCCCTAAAAGAATCCTTTCACTAAGAGAGTTCTTGTGGAATTGGAATAGTGATATTTGGTAGACCATAGAGGGCTATGGTGAAAAAGGAAATATCCTCAGATGAAATCTGGAAAGAAGCTTTCTGAGAAACTGCTTCGTGTTCTGTTAATTCATCTCACAGAGTTACCTCTGTATTTCGTGGATCTCTTTGCTAGCCTTATTTCTGTGGAATCTGAGAACAGATATTTCAGATCCCTTTGAAGATTATAGGGCCAAGGAAATATCCTCCGATAACAAAGAGAAAGAAGCTTTCTGAGAAACTTCTTTGTGTTCTGTGAAATCATCTCACAGAGTTACAGCTTTCCCCTCAAGAAGCCTTTCGCTAAGACAGTTCTTGTGGAATTGGCAAAGTGTATTTGGAAGCCCATAGAGGGCTATGGTGAAAAAGGAAATATGCTCAGATGAAATCTGGGAAGAAGCTTTCTGAGAAACTGCTTAGGTTTCCGTTAATTCATCTCACAGAGTTACATCTGTATTTCGTGGATTTCGTTGCTAGCCTTATTTCTGTGGAATCTGAGAACAGATATTTCCGATCCCTTTGACGACTATAGGGCCAAAGGAAATATCCTCCGATAACAAAGAGAAAGAAGCTTTCTGAGAAACTTCTTTGTGTTCTGTGAAATCATCTCACAGAGTTACAGCTTTCCCCTCAACAAGCCTTTCGCTAAGACAGTTCTTGTGGAATTGGCAAAGAGATATTTGGAAGCCCGCAGAGGGCTATGGTGAAAAAGGAAATATCCTCCGATGAAATCTGGAAAGAAGCTTTCTGAGAAACTGCTTAGTGTTCTGTTAATTTATCTCACAGAGTTACATCTGTATTTCGTGGATCTCTTTGCTAGCCTTATTTCTGTGGAATCTGAGAACAGATATTTCGGATCCCTTTGAAGACAATAGGGCCAAAGGAATTATCCACCAATAACAAAGAGAAAGAAGCTTTCTGAGAAACTTCTTTGTGTTCTGTGAAATCATCTCACAGAGTTACAGCTTTCCCTAGAAGGAGCCTTTCGCTAAGATAGTTCTTGTGGAATTGGCAAAGTGATATTTGGAAGCCCTTAGAAGGCTATGGTGAAAAAGGAAATATCCTCAGATAAAATCTGGAAAGAAGATTTCTGAGAAACTGTTTAGGTTTCCGTTAATTCATCTCAAAGAGTTACATCTGTATGTCGTTGATCTCGTTGCTAGCCTTATTTCTGTGGAATCTGAGAACAGATATTTCGGATCCCTTTGAAGACTACAGGGCCAAAGGAAATATCCTCCGATAAGAAAGAGAGAGAAGCTTTTTGAGAAACTTCTTTCTGTTCTGTGAAATCATCTCACAGAGTTACAGCTTTCCCCTCAAGAAGCCTTTCGCTAAGACAGTTCTTGTGGAATTGGCAAAGTGATATTTGGAAGCCCATAGAGGGCTATGGTGAAAAAGGAAATATCCTCCGATGAAATCTGGAAAGAAGCTGTCTGAGAAACTGCTTAGTGTCCTCTTAATTCATCTCACAGAGTTCCATCTGTATTTCGTGGATCTCTTTGCTAGCCTTATTTCTGTGGAATCTGAGAAAAGATATTTCGGATCCCTTTGAAGACTATAGGGCCAAAGGAAATATCCTCCGATAAAAAAGAGAAAGAAGCTTTCTGAGAAACTTCTTTGTGTTCTGTGAAATCATCTCACAGAGTTACAGCTTTCCCTAGAAGAAGCCTTTCGCTAAGACAGCTCTTGTGGAATTGGCAACGTGATATTTGGAAGCCCATATGGGCTATGGTGAAAAAGGAAATATCCTCAGATGAAATCTGGAAAGAAGCTTCCAGAGAAACTGCTTAGTGTTCTGTTAATTCATCTCACAGAGTTACATCTGTATTTCGTGGATCTCTTTGCTAGCCTTATTTCTGTGGAATCTGAGAACAGATATTTCAGATCCCTTTGAAGACTCTAGGGCCAAGGAAATATCCTCCGATATCAAAGAGAAATAAACTTTCTGAGAAACTTCTTTGTGTTCTGTGAAATCATCTCACAGAGTTACAGCTTTCCCCTCAAGAAGCCTTTCGCTAAGACACCTCTTGTGGAATTGGAAAAGTGATATTTGGAATCCCTTAGAGGGCTATGGTGAAAAAGGAAATATCCTCCGATGAAATCTGGAAAGAAGCTTTCTGAGAAACTGCTTAGTGTTCTGTTATTTCATCTCGCAGAGTTACATCTGTATTTCGTGAATCTCTTTGCTAGCCTTATTTCTGTGGAATGTGAGAACAGATATTTCGGATCCCATTGAAGACTATAGGGCCAAAGGAAATATCCTCCGATAACAAAGAGAAAGAAGCTTTCTGAGAAACTTCTTCGTGTTCTGTGAAATCATATCACAGAGTTACAGCTTTCCCGTCAAGAAGAATTTCGCTAAGACAGTTCTTGTGGAATTGGCAAAGTGATATTTGGAAGCCCCTAGAGGGCTATGGTGAAAAAGGAAATATCCTCAGATGAAATCTGGAAAGAAGCTTTCTGAGAAACTGCTTAGTGTTCTGTTAATTCATCTCACACAGTTACATCTGTATTTCGTGGATCACTTTGGTAGCGTTATTTCTGTGGAATCTGAGAACAGATAATTCGGATCCCTTTGAAGACTACAGGGCCAAAGGAAATATCCTCCGATAACAAAGAGAAAGAAGCTTTCTGAGAAACTTCTTTGTGTTCTGTGAAATCATCTCACAGAGTTACAGCTTTCCCCTCAACAAGCCTTTCGCTAAGACAGTTCTTGTGGAAATGGCAAAGTGATATTTGGTAGCCCATAGAGGGCTATGGTGAAAAGGAAATATCCTCAGATGAAATCTGGAAAGCAGCTTTCTGAGAAACTGCTTCGTGTTCTGTTAATTCATCTCACAGAGTTACATCTGTATTTCGTGTATCTCTTTTCTAGCCTTATTTCTGTGGAATCTGAGAACAGATATTTCGGATCTCTTTGAAGACTATAGGGACAAAGGAAATATCTTCCGATAACAAAGAGAAAGAAGCTTTCTGAGAAACTTCTTTGTGTTCTGTGAAATCATCTCACAGAGTAACAGCTTTTCCCTCAACAAGCCTTTCGCAAAGACAGTTCTTGTGGAATTGGCAAAGTGATATTTGGAAGCCCATAGAGGGCTATGGTGAAAAAGGAAATATCCTCCGATGAAATCTGGAAAGAATCTTTCTGAGAAACTGCTTAGTGTTCTGTTAATTCATCTCACAGAGTTCCATCTGTATTTCGTGGATCTCTTTGCTAGCCTTATTTCTGTGGAATCTGAGAACAGATATTTCGGATCCCTTTGAAGACTATAGGGCCGAAGGAAATATCCTCTGAGAACAAAGAGAAAGAAGCTTTCTGAGAAACTTCTTTGTGTTCTGTGAAATCATTTCACAGAGTTACAGCTTTCCCCTCAAGAATCCTTTCGCTAAGACATTTCTTGTGGAATTGGCAAAGTGATATTGGGAAGCCCATAGAGGGCTATGGTGAAAAAGGAAATATCCTCAGATGAAATCTGGAAAGAAGCTCTCTGAGAAACTGCTTAGTGTTCTGTTAATTCATCTCACAGAGTTACATCTGTATTTCGTGGATCTCTTTGCCAGCCTTATTTCTGTGGAATCTGAGAACAGATATTTCGGATCCCTTTGAACACTACAGTTCCAAAGGAAATATCCTCCGATAACAAAGAGAACGAAGCTTTCTGAGAAACTCCTTTGTGTTCTGTGAAATCATCTCACAGAGTTACAGCTTTCCCTCAAGAAGCCCTTCGCTAAGACAGTTCTTCTGGAATTGGCAAAGTGATATTTGGAAGCCCATAGAGGGCTACGGTGAAAAAGGAAATATCCTCAGATGAAATCTGGAAAAAGCTTTCTGAGAAACTGCTTAGTGTTCTGTTAATTCATCTCACAGAGTTACATCTGTATTTGGTGCATCTCTTTGCTACCCTTATTTCTGTGGAATCTGAGAACAGATATTTCGGATCCCTTTGAAGACAATAGGGCCAAATTAAATATCCTCCGATAACAAAGAGAAAGAAGCTTTCTGAGAAACCTCTTTGTGTTCTGTGAAATCATCTCACAGAGTTACAGCTTTCCCCTCAAGTAGCCTTTCGCTAACACAGTTCTTGTGCAATTGGCAAAGTGATATTTGGAAGCCCATAGAGGGCTATGGTGAAAAAGGAAATATCCTCAGATGAAATCTGGAAAGAAGCTTTCTGAGAAACTGCTTAGTGTTCTGTTAATTCATCTCACAGAGTTGCATCTGTATTTCGTGGATCTCTTTGCTAGCCTTATTTCTGAGGAATCTGAGAACAGATATTTCGGATCCCTTTGAAGACTAAAGGGCCAAAGGAAATATCTTCCGATAACAAAGAGAAAGAAGCTTTCTGAGAAACTTCTTTGTGTTCTGTGAAATCATCTCACAGAGTTACAGCTTTCCCTAGAAGAAGCCTTTCGCTAAGACAGTTCTTGTGGAATTGGCAAAGTGATATTTGGAAGCCCATAGACGGCTTTGGTGAAAAAGGAAATATCCTCAGATGAAATCTGGAAAGAAGCTTACTGAGAAACTGCTTAGTGTTCTGTTAATTCATCTCACAGAGTTACATCTGTATTTCGTGGATCTCTTTGCTAGCCTTATTTCTGTGGAATCTGAGAACGATATTTCGGATCCCTTTGAAGACTACAGGGCCAAAGCAAATATCCTCCGATAACAAAGAGAAAGAAGCTTTCTGACAAACTTCTTTGTGTTCTGTAAAATCATCTCACAGAGTTACAGCTTTCCCGTTAAGAAGCCTTTCGCTAAGACATTTCTTGTGGAATTGGCAGAGTGATATTTGGAAGCCCATAGAGGGCTATGGTGAAAAAGGAAATATCCTCAGATGAAATCTGGAAAGAAGCTTTCTGAGAACTGCTTAGTGTTCTGTGAATTCATCTCACAGAGTTACATCTGTATTTCGTGGATCTCTTTGCTAGCCTTATTTCTGTGGAATCTGAGAACAGATATTTCGGAACCCTTTGAAGACTATAGGGCCAAAGGAAATATCCTCCGATAACAAAGAGAAAGAAGCTTTATGAGAAACTTCTTTGTGTTCTGTGAAATCATCTCACAGAGTTACAGCTTTCCCCTCAAGAAGCCTTTCGCTAAGACAGTTTTGTGGAATTGGCAAAGTGATATTTGGAAGCCCATAGAGGGCTATGGTGAAAAAGGAAATATCCTCAGATGAAATCTGGAAAGAAGCTCTCTGAGAAACTGCTTAGTGTTCTGTTAATTCATCTCACAGAGTTACATCTGTATTTCGTGGATCACTTTGCTAGCCTTATTTCTGTGGAACCTGAGAACAGATATTTCGAATCGCTTTGAAGACTATTGGGCCAAAGAAAATATCCTCCCATAACAAAGAGAAAGAAGCTTTCTGAGAAACTTCTTTGTGTTCTGTGAAATCATCTCACAGAGTTACAGCTTTCCCTAGAAGTAGCCTTTCGCTAAGACAGTTCTTGTGGAATTGGCAAATTGATATTTGGTAGCCCATAGAGGGCTATGGTGAAAAAGGAAATATCCTCAGATGAAATCTGGAAAGCAGCTTTCTGAGAAACTGCTTCATGTTCCGTTAATTCATCTCACAGAGTTACATCTGTATATCGTGGATCTCTTTGCTAGCCTTATTTCTGTGGAATCTGACAACAGATATTTCGGATCCCTTTGAAGAATATAGGGCCAAAGGAAATATCCTCCGATAACAAAGAGAAAGAAGCTTTCTGAGAAACTTCTTTGTGTTCTGTGAAATCATCTCACAGAGTTACAGCTTTCCCCTCAAGAAGCCTTTCGCTAAGACAGTTCTTGTGGAATTTGCAAAGTGATACATGGCAGCCCCTAGAGGGCTATGGTGAAAAACGAAATATCCTCAGATGAAATCTGGAAAGAAGCTTTCTGAGAAACTGCTTAGTGTTCTGTTAATTCATCTCACAGAGTTACATCTGTATTTCGTGGATCTCTTTGCTAGCCTTATTTCTGTGGAATCTGAGAACAGATATTTAGGATCCCTTTGAAGACTCTAGGGCCAAAGGAAATATCCTCCGATAACAAAGAGAAAGAAGCTTTCTGAGAAACTTCTTTGTGTCCTGTGAAATCATCTCACAGAGTTACAGCTTTCCCCTCAAGAAGCCTTTCGCTAAGAGAGTTCTTGTGGAATTGGCAGAGTGATATTTGGAAGTCCATAGAGGGCTATGGTGAAAAAGGAAATATCCTCAGATGAAATCTGGAAAGAAGCTTTCTGAGAACTGCTTAGTGTTCTGTTAATTCATCTCACAGAGTTACATCTGTATTTCGTGGATCTCTTTGCTAGCCTTATTTCTGTGGAATCTGAGAACAGATATTTCAGATCCCTTTGAAGATTATAGGGCCAAAGGAAATATCCTCCGATAACAAAGAGAAAGAAGCTTTCTGAGAAACTTCTTTATGTTCTGTGAAATCATCTCACAGAGTTACAGCTTTCCCCTAAAGAACCCTTTCCCTAAGACAGTTCTTGTGGAATTGGCAAAGTGATATATGGAAAACCCTAGAGGGCTATGGTGAAAAAGGAAATATCCTCAGATGAAATCTGGAAAGAAGCTTTCTGAGAAACTGCTTAGTGTTCTGTTAATTCATCTCACAGAGTTACATCTGTATTTCGTGGATCTCTTTGCTAGCCTTATTTCCGTGGAATCTGAGAACAGATATTTCGGATCCCTTTGAAGACTTTAGGGCCAAAGGAAATATCCTCCGATAACAAAGAGAAAGAAGCTTTCTGAGAAACTTCTTTGTGTTCTGTGAAATCTTCTCACAGAGTTACAGCTTTCCCTAGAAGAAGCCTTTCGCTAAGACAGTTCTTGTGGAATTTGCAAAGTGATATTTGTAAGCCTATAGACGGCTAAGGTGAAAAAGGAAATATCCTCAGATGAAATCTGGAAAGAAGCTTTTTGAGAAACTGCTTAGTGTTCTGTTAATTCATCTCACAGAGTTACATCTCTATTTCGTGGATCTCTTTGCTAGCCTTATTTCTGTGGAATCTGAGAACAGATATTTCGGATCCCTTTGAAGACTACAGGGCCAAAGCAAATATCCTCCGATAACAAAGAGAAAGAAGTTTTCTGAGAAACCTCTTTGTGTTCTGTGAAATCATCTCACAGAGTTACAGCATTCCCCTCAACAAGCCTTTCGCTAAGACAGTTCTTGTGGAATTGGCAAAGTGATATTTGTAAGCCCATAGAGGGCTATGGTGAAAAAGGAAATAACCTCTGATGAAATCTGGAAAGAAGCTTTCTGAGAAACTGCTTACTGCTCTGTTAATTCATCTCACAGAGTTCCATCTGTATTTCGTGGATCTCTTTGCTAGCCTTATTTCTGTGGTATCTGAGAACAGATATTTCGGATCCCTTTGAAGACTATAGGGCCAAAGGAAATATCTTCCGATAACAAAGACAAAGCAGCTTTCTGAGAAACTTCTTTGTGTTCTGTGAAATCATCTCACAGAGTTACATCGTTCCCCTCAAGAAGCCTTTCGATAAGGCAGTTCTTGTGGAATTGGCAAAGTGATATTGGGAAGCCCATAGAGGGCTATGGTGAAAATGGAAATATCCTCAGATGAAATCTGGAAAGAAGCTTTCTGAGAAACTGCTTATTGTTCTGTTAATTCATCTCACAGAGTTACATCTGTATTTCGTGGATCTCTTTGCTAGCCTTATTTCTGTGGAATCTGAGAACAGATATTTCGGATCCCTTTGAAGACTATAGAGCCAAAGGAAATATCCTCCGATAACAAAGAGAAAGAAGCTTTCTGAGAAACTTCTATGTGTTCTGTGAAATCATCTCACAGAGTTACAGCTTTCCCTGAAGAAGCCTTTCACTAAGACAGTTCTTGTGGAATTGACAAAGTATTATTTGGTAGCCCATAGAGGGCTATGGTGAAAAAGGAAATATCCTCAGATGAAATCTGGAAAGAAGCTTTCTGAGAAACTGCTTAGTGTTCTGTGAATTCATCTCACAGAGTTACATCTGTATTTCGTGGATCTCTTTGCTAGCCTTATTTCTGTGGAATCTGAGAACAGATATTTAGGATCCCTTTGAAGACTATAGGGCCAAAGGAAATATCCTCTGATAACAAAGAGAAAGAAACTTTCTGAGAAACTTCTTTGTGTTCTGTGAAATCATCTCACAGAGTTACAACTTTCCCCTCAAGAAGCCTTTCGCTAAGAGAGTTCTTGTGGAATTGGCAAAGTGATATTTGGAAGCCCCTAGAGGGCTATGGTGAAAAAGGAAATATCCTCAGATGAAATCTGGAAAGAAGCTTAATGAGAAACTGCTTAGTGTTCTGTTAATTCATCTCACAGAGTTACATCTGTATTTCGTGGATCTCTTTGCTAGCCTTATTTCTGTGGAATCTGAGAACAGATATTTCGGATCCCTTTGAAGACTCTAGGGCCAAAGGAAATATCCTCCGATAACAAAGAGAAAGAAGATGTCTGAGAAACTTCTTTGTGTTGTGTGAAATCATCTCACAGAGTTACAGCTTTCCCCTCAAGAAGCCTTTCGCTAAGACAGTTCTTGTGGAATTGGAAACGTTATATTTGGAAGCCCATAGAGGGCTATGGTGAAAAAGGAAATATCCTCAGATGAAATCTGGAAGGAAACTTTCTGAGAAACTGCTTAGTGTTCTGTTAATTCATCTCACAGTGTTACATCTGTATTTCGTGGATCTCTTTGCTAGCCTTATTTCTGTGGAATCTGAGAACAGATATTTCGGATCCCTTTTAAGACTATAGGGTGAAAGGAAATATCCTCCGATAACAAAGAGAAAGAAGCTTTCTGAGAAACTTCTTTGTGTTCTGTGAAATCATCTCACAGAGTTACAGCTTTCCCCTCAACAAGCCTTTCGATAAGGCAGTTCTTGTGGAATTGGCAAAGTGATATTGGGAAGCCCAAAGAGGGCTACGGTGAAAAAGGAAATATCCTCAGATGAAATCTGGAAAGAAGCTTTCTGAGAAACTGCTTAGTGTTCTGTTAATTCATCTCACAGAGTTACATCTGTATTTCGTGGATCTCTTTGCTAGCCTTATTTCTGTGGAATCTGAGAACAGATATTTCTTATCCCTTTGAAGACTACAGGGCCAAAGGAACTATCCTCCGATAACAAAGAGAAAGAAGCTTTCTGAGAAACTTCTTTGTGTTCTGTGTAATCATCTCACAGAGTTACAGCTTTCCCCTCAAGAAGCCTTTCGCTAAGACAGTTCTTGTGGAATTGTCAAAGTGATATTGGGAAGCCCATAGAGGGCTATGGTGAAAAAGGAAATATCCTCAGATGAAATCTGGAAAGAAGCTTTCTGAAGAACAGTTTAGTGTTCTGTTAATTCATCTTTCAGGGTTACATCTGTATTTCGTGGATCTCTTTGCTAGCCATATTTCCGTGGAATCTGAGAACAGATATTTCGGATCCCTTTGAAGACTATAGGGCCAAAGGAAATATCCTCCGAAAACAAAGAGAAAGAAGCTTTCTGAGAAACTTCTTTGTGTTCTGTGAAATCATCTCACAGAGTTACAGCTTTCCCTAGAAGAAGCCTTTCGCTAAGACAGTTCTTGTGGAATTTGCAAAGTGATATTTGTAAGCCTATAGACGGCTATGGTGAAAAAGGAAATAACCTCAGATGAAATCTGGAAAGAAGCTTTCTGAGAAACTGCTTAGTGTTCTGTTAATTCATCTCACAGAGTTGCATCTGTATTTCGTGGATCTCTTTGCTAGCCTTATTTCTGTGGAATCTGAGAACAGATATTTAGGATCCCTTTGAAGACTATAGGGCCAAAGGAAATATCCTCCGATAACAAAGAGAAAGAAGCTTTCTGAGAAACTTCTTTGTGTTCTGTGAAATCATCTCACAGAGTTACAGCTTTCCCCTCAAGAAGCCTTTCGCTAAGACAGTTCTTGTGGAATTGGCAAAGTGATATATGGAAGCCCATAGAGGGCTATGGTGAAAAAGGAAATAACCTCAGATGAAATCTGGAAAGAAGTTTTCTGAGAAACTGCTGAGTGTTCTCTTAATTCATCTCACAGAGTTACATCTATTTTTCGTGGATCTCTTTGCTAGCCTTATTTCTGTGGAATCTGAGAACAGATATTTCGGATCCCTTAGAAGACTATAGGGCCAAAGGAAATATCCTCCGATAACAAGGAGAAAGAAGCTTTCTGAGAAACTTCTTTGTGTTCTGTGAAATCATCTCACAGAGTTACAGCTTTCCCTAGAAGAAGCCTTTCGCTAAGACAGTTCTTGTGGAATTGGCAAAGTGATATTTGGAAGCCCATAGACGGCTTTGGTGAAAAAGGAAATATCCTCAGATGAAATCTGGAAAGAAGCTTACTGAGAAACTGCTTAGTGTTCTGTTAATTCATCTCACAGAGTTACATCTGTATTTCGTGGATCTCTTTGCTAGCCTTATTTCTGTGGAATCTGAGAACGATATTTCGGATCCCTTTGAAGACTACAGGGCCAAAGCAAATATCCTCCGATAACAAAGAGAAAGAAGCTTTCTGACAAACTTCTTTGTGTTCTGTAAAATCATCTCACAGAGTTACAGCTTTCCCGTTAAGAAGCCTTTCGCTAAGACATTTCTTGTGGAATTGGCAGAGTGATATTTGGAAGCCCATAGAGGGCTATGGTGAAAAAGGAAATATCCTCAGATGAAATCTGGAAAGAAGCTTTCTGAGAACTGCTTAGTGTTCTGTGAATTCATCTCACAGAGTTACATCTGTATTTCGTGGATCTCTTTGCTAGCCTTATTTCTGTGGAATCTGAGAACAGATATTTCGGAACCCTTTGAAGACTATAGGGCCAAAGGAAATATCCTCCGATAACAAAGAGAAAGAAGCTTTATGAGAAACTTCTTTGTGTTCTGTGAAATCATCTCACAGAGTTACAGCTTTCCCCTCAAGAAGCCTTTCGCTAAGACAGTTTTGTGGAATTGGCAAAGTGATATTTGGAAGCCCATAGAGGGCTATGGTGAAAAAGGAAATATCCTCAGATGAAATCTGGAAAGAAGCTCTCTGAGAAACTGCTTAGTGTTCTGTTAATTCATCTCACAGAGTTACATCTGTATTTCGTGGATCACTTTGCTAGCCTTATTTCTGTGGAACCTGAGAACAGATATTTCGAATCGCTTTGAAGACTATTGGGCCAAAGAAAATATCCTCCCATAACAAAGAGAAAGAAGCTTTCTGAGAAACTTCTTTGTGTTCTGTGAAATCATCTCACAGAGTTACAGCTTTCCCTAGAAGTAGCCTTTCGCTAAGACAGTTCTTGTGGAATTGGCAAATTGATATTTGGTAGCCCATAGAGGGCTATGGTGAAAAAGGAAATATCCTCAGATGAAATCTGGAAAGCAGCTTTCTGAGAAACTGCTTCATGTTCTGTTAATTCATCTCACAGAGTTACATCTGTATATCGTGGATCTCTTTGCTAGCCTTATTTCTGTGGAATCTGACAACAGATATTTCGGATCCCTTTGAAGAATATAGGGCCAAAGGAAATATCCTCCGATAACAAAGAGAAAGAAGCTTTCTGAGAAACTTCTTTGTGTTCTGTGAAATCATCTCACAGAGTTACAGCTTTCCCCTCAAGAAGCCTTTCGCTAAGACAGTTCTTGTGGAATTTGCAAAGTGATACATGGCAGCCCCTAGAGGGCTATGGTGAAAAACGAAATATCCTCAGATGAAATCTGGAAAGAAGCTTTCTGAGAAACTGCTTAGTGTTCTGTTAATTCATCTCACAGAGTTACATCTGTATTTCGTGGATCTCTTTGCTAGCCTTATTTCTGTGGAATCTGAGAACAGATATTTAGGATCCCTTTGAAGACTCTAGGGCCAAAGGAAATATCCTCCGATAACAAAGAGAAAGAAGCTTTCTGAGAAACTTCTTTGTGTCCTGTGAAATCATCTCACAGAGTTACAGCTTTCCCCTCAAGAAGCCTTTCGCTAAGAGAGTTCTTGTGGAATTGGCAGAGTGATATTTGGAAGTCCATAGAGGGCTATGGTGAAAAAGGAAATATCCTCAGATGAAATCTGGAAAGAAGCTTTCTGAGAACTGCTTAGTGTTCTGTTAATTCATCTCACAGAGTTACATCTGTATTTCGTGGATCTCTTTGCTAGCCTTATTTCTGTGGAATCTGAGAACAGATATTTCAGATCCCTTTGAAGATTATAGGGCCAAAGGAAATATCCTCCGATAACAAAGAGAAAGAAGCTTTCTGAGAAACTTCTTTATGTTCTGTGAAATCATCTCACAGAGTTACAGCTTTCCCCTAAAGAACCCTTTCCCTAAGACAGTTCTTGTGGAATTGGCAAAGTGATATATGGAAAACCCTAGAGGGCTATGGTGAAAAAGGAAATATCCTCAGATGAAATCTGGAAAGAAGCTTTCTGAGAAACTGCTTAGTGTTCTGTTAATTCATCTCACAGAGTTACATCTGTATTTCGTGGATCTCTTTGCTAGCCTTATTTCCGTGGAATCTGAGAACAGATATTTCGGATCCCTTTGAAGACTTTAGGGCCAAAGGAAATATCCTCCGATAACAAAGAGAAAGAAGCTTTCTGAGAAACTTCTTTGTGTTCTGTGAAATCTTCTCACAGAGTTACAGCTTTCCCTAGAAGAAGCCTTTCGCTAAGACAGTTCTTGTGGAATTTGCAAAGTGATATTTGTAAGCCTATAGACGGCTAAGGTGAAAAAGGAAATATCCTCAGATGAAATCTGGAAAGAAGCTTTTTGAGAAACTGCTTAGTGTTCTGTTAATTCATCTCACAGAGTTACATCTCTATTTCGTGGATCTCTTTGCTAGCCTTATTTCTGTGGAATCTGAGAACAGATATTTCGGATCCCTTTGAAGACTACAGGGCCAAAGCAAATATCCTCCGATAACAAAGAGAAAGAAGTTTTCTGAGAAACCTCTTTGTGTTCTGTGAAATCATCTCACAGAGTTACAGCATTCCCCTCAACAAGCCTTTCGCTAAGACAGTTCTTGTGGAATTGGCAAAGTGATATTTGTAAGCCCATAGAGGGCTATGGTGAAAAAGGAAATAACCTCTGATGAAATCTGGAAAGAAGCTTTCTGAGAAACTGCTTACTGCTCTGTTAATTCATCTCACAGAGTTCCATCTGTATTTCGTGGATCTCTTTGCTAGCCTTATTTCTGTGGTATCTGAGAACAGATATTTCGGATCCCTTTGAAGACTATAGGGCCAAAGGAAATATCTTCCGATAACAAAGACAAAGCAGCTTTCTGAGAAACTTCTTTGTGTTCTGTGAAATCATCTCACAGAGTTACATCGTTCCCCTCAAGAAGCCTTTCGATAAGGCAGTTCTTGTGGAATTGGCAAAGTGATATTGGGAAGCCCATAGAGGGCTATGGTGAAAATGGAAATATCCTCAGATGAAATCTGGAAAGAAGCTTTCTGAGAAACTGCTTATTGTTCTGTTAATTCATCTCACAGAGTTACATCTGTATTTCGTGGATCTCTTTGCTAGCCTTATTTCTGTGGAATCTGAGAACAGATATTTCGGATCCCTTTGAAGACTATAGAGCCAAAGGAAATATCCTCTGATAACAAAGAGAAAGAAGCTTTCTGAGAAACTTCTATGTGTTCTGTGAAATCATCTCACAGAGTTACAGCTTTCCCTGAAGAAGCCTTTCACTAAGACAGTTCTTGTGGAATTGACAAAGTATTATTTGGTAGCCCATAGAGGGCTATGGTGAAAAAGGAAATATCCTCAGATGAAATCTGGAAAGAAGCTTTCTGAGAAACTGCTTAGTGTTCTGTGAATTCATCTCACAGAGTTACATCTGTATTTCGTGGATCTCTTTGCTAGCCTTATTTCTGTGGAATCTGAGAACAGATATTTAGGATCCCTTTGAAGACTATAGGGCCAAAGGAAATATCCTCTGATAACAAAGAGAAAGAAACTTTCTGAGAAACTTCTTTGTGTTCTGTGAAATCATCTCACAGAGTTACAACTTTCCCGTTAAGAAGCCTTTCGCTAAGAGAGTTCTTGTGGAATTGGCAAAGTGATATTTGGAAGCCCCTAGAGGGCTATGGTGAAAAAGGAAATATCCTCAGATGAAATCTGGAAAGAAGCTTAATGAGAAACTGCTTAGTGTTCTGTTAATTCATCTCACAGAGTTACATCTGTATTTCGTGGATCTCTTTGCTAGCCTTATTTCTGTGGAATCTGAGAACAGATATTTCGGATCCCTTTGAAGATTATAGGGCCAAAGGAAATATCCTCCGATAACAAAGAGAAAGAAGCTTTCTGAGAAACTTCTTTGTGTTCTGTGAAATCATCTCACAGAGTTACAGCTTTCCCCTAAAGAACCCTTTCGCTAAGACAGTTCTTGTGGAATTGGCAAAGTGATATTTGGAAGCCCCTAGAAGGCTATGGTGAAAAAGGAAATATCCTCAGATGAAATCTGGAAAGAAGCTTTCTCGGAAACTCCTTAGTGTTCTGTTAATTCATCTCACAGAGTTACATCTGTATTTCATGGAACTCTTTGCTAGCCTTATTTCTGTGGAATCTGAGAACAGATATTTCGGATCCCTTTGAAGACTCTAGGGCCAAAGGAAATATCCTCCGATAACAAAGAGAAAGAAGATTTCTGAGAAACTTCTTTGTGTTGTGTGAAATCATCTCACAGAGTTACAGCTTTCCCCTCAAGAAGCCTTTCGCTGAGACAGTTCTTGTGGAATTGGAAATGTTATATTTGGAAGCCCATAGAGGGCTATGGTGAAAAAGGAAATATCCTCAGATGAAATCTGGAAGGAAACTTTCTGAGAAACTGCTTAGTGTTCTGTTAATTCATCTCACAGTGTTACATCTGTATTTCGTGGATCTCTTTGCTAGCCTTATTTCTGTGGAATCTGAGAACAGATATTTCGGATCCCTTTTAAGACTATAGGGTGAAAGGAAATATCCTCCGATAACAAAGAGAAAGAAGCTTTCTGAGAAACTTCTTTGTGTTCTGTGAAATCATCTCACAGAGTTACAGCTTTCCCCTCAAGAAGCCTTTCGATAAGGCAGTTCTTGTGGAATTGGCAAAGTGATATTGGGAAGCCCAAAGAGGGCTACGGTGAAAAAGGAAATATCCTCAGATGAAATCTGGAAAGAAGCTTTCTGAGAAACTGCTTAGTGTTCTGTTAATTCATCTCACAGAGTTACATCTGTATTTCGTGGATCTCTTTGCTAGCCTTATTTCTGTGGAATCTGAGAACAGATATTTCTTATCCCTTTGAAGACTACAGGGCCAAAGGAACTATCCTCCGATAACAAAGAGAAAGAAGCTTTCTGAGAAACTTCTTTGTGTTCTGTGTAATCATCTCACAGAGTTACAGCTTTCCCCTCAAGAAGCCTTTCGCTAAGACAGTTCTTGTGGAATTGTCAAAGTGATATTGGGAAGCCCATAGAGGGCTATGGTGAAAAAGGAAATATCCTCAGATGAAATCTGGAAAGAAGCTTTCTGAAGAACAGTTTAGTGTTCTGTTAATTCATCTTTCAGGGTTACATCTGTATTTCGTGGATCTCTTTGCTAGCCATATTTCCGTGGAATCTGAGAACAGATATTTCGGATCCCTTTGAAGACTATAGGGCCAAAGGAAATATCCTCCGAAAACAAAGAGAAAGAAGCTTTCTGAGAAACTTCTTTGTGTTCTGTGAAATCATCTCACAGAGTTACAGCTTTCCCTAGAAGAAGCCTTTCGCTAAGACAGTTCTTGTGGAATTTGCAAAGTGATATTTGTAAGCCTATAGACGGCTATGGTGAAAAAGGAAATATCCTCAGATGAAATCTGGAAAGAAGCTTTCTGAGAAACTGCTTAGTGTTCTGTTAATTCATCTCACAGAGTTACATCTCTATTTCGTGGATCTCTTTGCTAGCCTTATTTCTGTGGAATCTGAGAACAGATATTTCGGATCCCTTTGAAGACTACAGGGCCAAAGCAAATATCCTCCGATAACAAAGAGAAAGAAGCTTTCTGAGAAACCTCTTTGTGTTCTGTGAAATCAACTCACAGAGTTACAGCTTTCCCCTCAACAAGCCTTTCGCTAAGACAGTTCTTGTGGAATTGGCAAAGTGATATTTGTAAGCCCATAGAGGGCTATGGTGAAAAAGGAAATAACCTCAGATGAAATCTGGAAAGAAGCTTTCTGAGAAACTGCTTAGTGTTCTGTTAATTCATCTCACAGAGTTACATCTGTATTTCTTGGATCTCTTTGCTAGCCTTATTTCTGTGGTATCTGAGAACAGATATTTCGGATCCCTTTGAAGACTATAGGGCCAAAGGAAATATCTTCCGATAACAAAGACAAAGAAGCTTTCTGAGAAACTTCTTTGTGTTCTGTGAAATCATCTCACAGAGTTACATCGTTCGCCTCAAGAAGCCTTTCGATAAGGCAGTTCTTGTGGAATTGGCAAAGTGATATTGGGAAGCCCATAGAGGGCTATGGTGAAAATGGAAATATCCTCAGATGAAATCTGGAAAGAAGCTTTCTGAGAAACTGCTTAGTGTTCTGTTAATTCATCTCACAGAGTTACATCTGTATTTCGTGGATCTCTTTGCTAGCCTTATTTCTGTGGAATCTGAGAACAGATATTTCGGATCCCTTTGAAGACTATAGGGCCAAAGGAAATATCTTCCGATAACAAAGAGAAAGAAGCTTTCTGAGAAACTTCTTTGTGTTCTGTGAAATCATCTCACAGAGTTACAGCTTTCCCTAGAAGAACCCTTTCGCCAGGACAGTTCTTTTGGAATTGGCAAAGTGATATATGGAAGACCCTAGAGGGCTATGGTGAAAAAGGAAATATCCTCAGATGAAATCTGGAAAGAAGCTTTCTGAGAAACTGCTTAGTGTTCTGTTAATTCATCTCACAGTTACATCTGTATTTCGTGGATCTCTTTGCTAGCCTTATTTCTGTGGAATCTGAGAACAGATATTTCGGATCCCTTTGAAGACTATAGGGCCAAAGGAAATATCCTCCGATAACAAAGAGAAAGAAGCTTTCTGAGAAACTTCTTTGTGTTCTCTGAAATCATCTCACAGAGTTACAGCTTTCCCCTTAAGAAGCCTTTCGCTAAGAGAGTTCTTGTGGAATTGGCAAAGTGATATTTGGAAGCCCATAGACGGCTATGGTGAAAAAGGAAATATCCTCAGATGAAATCTGCAAAGAAGCTTTCTGAGAAACTGCTTAGTGTTCTGTTAATTCATCTCACAGAGTTACATCTGTATTTCGTGGATCTCTTTGCTAGCCTTATTTCTGTGGAATCTGAGAACAGATATTTCGGATCTCTTTGAAGACTATAGGGAGAAAGGAAATATCCTCCGATAACAAAGAGAAAGAAGCTTTCTGAGAAACTTCTTTGTGTTCTGTGAAATCATCTCACAGAGTTACAGCTTTCCCCTCAAGAAGCCTTTCGACAAGGCAGTTCTTGTGGAATTGGCAAAGTGATATTGGGAAGCCCAAAGAGGGCTATGGTGAAAAAGGAAATATCCTCAGATGAAATCTGGAAAGAAGCTTTCTGAGAAACTGCTTAGTGTTCTGTTAATTCATCTCACAGAGTTACATCTGTATTTCGTGGATCTCTTTGCTAGCCTTATTTCTGTGGAATCTGAGAACAGATATTTCGGATCCCTTTGAAGACTACAGGGCCAAAGGAACTATCCTCCGATAACAAAGAGAAAGAAGCTTCTGACAAACTTCTTTGTGTTCTGTGTAATCATCTCACAGAGTTACAGCTTTCCCCTCAAGAAGCCTTTCGCTAAGACAGTTCTTGTGGAATTGTCAAAGTGATATTGGGAAGCCCATAGAGGGCTATGGTGAAAAAGGAAATATCCTCAGATGAAATCTGGAAAGAAGCTTTCTGAAGAACAGTTTAGTGCTCTGTTAATTCATCTCACAGGGTTACATCTGTATTTCGTGGATCTCTTTGCTAGCCATATTTCCGTGGAATCTGAGAACAGATATTTCGGATCCCTTTGAAGACTACAGTGCCAAAGGAAATATCCTCCGATAACAAAGAGAAAGAAGCTTTCTGACAAACTCCTTTAAGTTCTGTGAAATCATCTCACAGAGTTACAGCTTTCCCCTCAACAAGCCTTTCGCTAAGACAGTTCTTGTGGAATTGGCAGAGTGATATTTGGAAGCCCCTAGAGGGCTATGGTGAAAAAGGAAATATCCTCCGATGAAATCTGGAAAGAAGCTTTCTCTTTGTCAGATGAGTAGATTGCAAAAATTTTTTCCCATTCTGTAGGTTGCCTGTTCACTCTGATGGTAGTTTCTTTTGCTGTGCAGAAGGTCTTTAGTTTAATGAGATCCCATTTGTCAATTTTGGCTTTTGCTGCCATTGCTTTTGGTGTTTTAGACATGAAGTCTTTACCCATGCCTATGTCCTGAATGGTACTACCTAGGTTTTCCTCTAGGATTTTTATGGTATTAGGTCTAACATTTAAGTCTCTAATCCATCTTGAATTAATTTTCGTATAAGGAGTAAGGAAAGGATCCAGTTTCAGCTTTCTACTTACGGCTAGCCAATTTTCCCAGCACCATTTATTAAATAGGGAATCCTTTCCCCTTTTCTTGTTTCTCTCAGGTTTGTCAAAGATGAGATGGCTGTAGATGTGTGGTATTATTTCTGAGGACTCTGTTCTGTTCCATTGGTCTATATCTCTGTTTTAGTACCAGTACCATGTTGTTTTGGTTACTGTAGCTTTGTAGTATAGTTTGAAGTCAGGTAGCGTGATGCCTCCAGCTTTGTTCTTTTGACTTAGGATTGTCTTGGAGATGCGGGCTCTTTTTTGGTTCCATATGAACTTTAAAGCAGTTTTTTCCAATTCCGTGAAGAAACTCGTTGGTAGCTTGATGGGGATGGCATTGAATCTATAAATAACCTTGGGCAGTATAGCCATTTTCACGATATTGATTCTTCCTATCCATGAGCATGGTATGTTCTTCCATTTGTTTGTGTCCTCTTTGATTTCACTGAGCAGTGGCTTGTAGTTCTCCTTGAAGAGGTCCTTTACATCCCTTGTAAGTTGGACTCATCTGACAAAGGGCTAATATCCAGAACCTACAAAGAACTCAAACAAATTTACAAGAAAAAAACAAACAACCCCATCCAAAAGTGGGCAAAGGATATGAACAGACATTTCTCAAAAGAAGACATTCATACAGCCAACAGACACATGAAAAAATGCTCATCATCACTGGCCATCAGAGAAATGCAAATCAAAACCACAATGAGATACCATCTCACACCAGTTAGAATGGCGATCATTAAAAAGTCAGGAAACAACAGGTGCTGGAGAGGATGTGGAGAAATAGGAACACTCTTACACTGTTGGTGGGATTGTAAACTAGTTCAACCATTATGGAAAACAGTATGGCGATTCCTCAAGGATCTGGAACTAGATGTACCATATGACCCAGCCATCCCATTACTGGGTATATACCCAAAGGATTATAAATTATGCTGCTATAAAGACACATGCACACGTATGTTTATTGCGACACTACTCACAATAGCAAAGACTTGGAATCAACCCAAATGTCCATCAGTGACAGATTGGATTAAGAAAATGTGGCAGATATACACCATGGAATACTATGCAGCCATCAAAAAGGATGAGTTTGTGTCCTTTGTAGGGACATGGATGCAGCTGGAAACCATCATTCTTAGCAAACTATCACAAGAACAGAAAACCAAACACCGCATGTTCTCACTCATAGGTGGGAACTGAACAATGAGATCACTCGGACTCAGGAAGGGGAACATCACACACCGGGGCCTATCATGGGGAGGAGGGAGGGGGGAAGGGCGAGGGGGGAGGGGGGAGGAATTGCATTGGGAGTTATACCTGATGTAAATGATGAGTTGATGGGTGCAGCACAGCAACAAGGCACAAGTATACATATGTAACAAACCTGCACGTTATGCACATGTACCCTACAACTTAAAGTATAATAATAATAAATAAATAAATAAATAAATAAAAGAAGCTTTCTGAGAAACTGCTTAGTGTTCTGTTAATTCATTTCACAGAGTTACATCTGTATTTCGTGGATCTCTTTGCTAGCCTTATTTCTGTGGAATCTGAGAACAGATATTTCGAATCCCTTTGAAGGCTATAGGGCCAAAGGAAATATCCTCCGATAACAAAGAGAAAGAAGCTTTCTGAGAAACTTCTTTGTGTTCTGTGAAATCATCTCACAGAGT
Organism: Macaca mulatta; assembly: GCF_049350105.2. Classification (NCBI taxonomy): domain Eukaryota; kingdom Metazoa; phylum Chordata; class Mammalia; order Primates; family Cercopithecidae; genus Macaca; species Macaca mulatta. Next base: position 26,901,623 of record NC_133420.1, read on the forward strand.
TACAGCTTTCTCCTCAAGAAGCCTTTCACTAAGACAGTTCTTGTGGAATTCGCAAAATGATATTGGGAAGTCCTTAGAGGGCTCTGGTGAAAAAGGAAATAACCTCAGATGAAATCTGGAAAGAAGCTTTCTGAGAAACTGCTTAGTGTTCTGTTAATTCATCTCACAGAATTACATCTCTATTTCGTGGATCTCTTTGCTAGCCTTATTTCTGTGGAATCTGAGAACAGATATTTCGGATCCCTTTGAAGACTATAGGGCCAAAGGAAATATCCTCCGATAACAAAGAGAAAGAAGCTTTCTGAGAAACTTCTTTGTGTTCTGTGAAATCATCTCACAGAGTTACAGCTTTTCCTAGAAGAAGCCTTTCGCTAAGACAGTTCTTGTGGAATTGGCAAAGTGATATTTGGTAGCCCATAGAGGGCTATGGTGAAAAAGGAAATATCCTCAGATGAAATCTGGAAAGGAGCTTTCTGAGAAACTGCTTAGTATTCTGTTAATTCATCTCACAGAGTTACACCTGTATTTCGTGGATCTCTTTGCTGGCCTTATTTCTGTGGAATCTGAGAACAGATATTTCGGATCCCTTTGAAGACTATAGGGCCAAAGGAAATATCCTCCGATAACAAAGATTAAGAAGCTTTCTGAGAAACTTCTTTGTGTTCTGTGAAATCATCTCACAGAGTTACAACTTTCCCCTCAAGAAGCCTTTCGCTAAGAGAGTTCTTGTGGAATTGGCAAAGTGATATTTGGAAGCCCCTAGAGGGCTATGGTGAAAAAGGAAATATCCTCAGATGAAATCTGGAAAGAAGCTTTCTGAGAAACTGCTTAGTGTTCTGTTAATTCATCTCACAGAGTTACATCTGTATTTCGTGGATCTCTTTGCTAGCCTTATTTCTGTGGAATCTGAGAACAGATATTTCGGATCCCTTTGAAGCTTATAGGGCCAAAGGAAATATCCTCCGATAACAAAGAGAAAGAAGCTTTCTGAGAAACTTCTTTGTGTTCTGTGAAATCATCTCACAGAGTTACAGCTTTCCCCTAAAGAACCCTTTCGCTAAGACAGTTCTTGTGGAATTGGCAAAGTGATATTTGGAAGCCCCTAGAAGGCTATGGTGAAAAAGGAAATATCCTCAGATGAAATCTGGAAAGAAGCTTTCTGGGAAACTCCTTAGTGTTCTGTTAATTCATCTCACAGAGTTACATCTGTATTTCATGGAACTCTTTGCTAGCCTTATTTCTGTGGAATCTGAGAACAGATATTTCGGATCCCTTTGAAGACTCTAGGGCCAAAGGAAATATCCTCCGATAACAAAGAGAAAGAAGATTTCTGAGAAACTTCTTTGTGTTGTGTGAAATCATCTCACAGAGTTACAGCTTTCCCCTCAAGAAGCCTTTCGCTAAGACAGTTCTTGTGGAATTGGAAATGTTATATTTGGAAGCCCATAGAGGGCTATGGTGAAAAAGGAAAGATCCTCAGATGAAATCTGGAAGGAAACTTTCTGAGAAACTGCTTAGTGTTCTGTTAATTCATCTCACAGAGTTACATCTGTATTTCGTGGATCTCTTTGCTAGCCTTATTTCTGTGGAATCTGAGAACAGATATTTCGGATCCCTTTTAAGACTACAGGGCCAAAGGAACTATCCTCCGATAACAAAGAGAAAGAAGCTTTCTGAGAAACTTCTTTGTGTTCTGTGTAATCATCTCACAGAGTTACAGCTTTCCCCTCAAGAAGCCTTTCGCTAAGACAGTTCTTGTGGAATTGTCAAAGTGATATTGGGAAGCCCATAGAGGGCTATGGTGAAAAAGGAAATATCCTCAGATGAAATCTGGAAAGAAGCTTTCTGAAGAACAGTTTAGTGTTCTGTTAATTCATCTCTCAGGGTTACATCTGTATTTCGTGGATCTCTTTGCTAGCCATATTTCCGTGGAATCTGAGAACAGATATTTCGGATCCCTTTGAAGACTATAGGGCCAAAGGAAATATCCTCCGAAAACAAAGAGAAAGAAGCTTTCTGAGAAACTTCTTTGTGTTCTGTGAAATCATCTCACAGAGTTACAGCTTTCCCTAGAAGAAGCCTTTCGCTAAGACAGTTCTTGTGGAATTTGCAAAGTGATATTTGTAAGCCTATAGACGGCTATGGTGAAAAAGGAAATATCCTCAGATGAAATCTGGAAAGAAGCTTTCTGAGAAACTGCTTAGTGTTCTGTTAAATCATCTCACAGAGTTACATCTCTATTTCGTGGATCTCTTTGCTAGCCTTATTTCTGTGGAATCTGAGAACAGATATTTCGGATCCCTTTGAAGACTACAGGGCCAAAGCAAATATCCTCCGATAACAAAGATAAAGAAGCTTTCTGAGAAACCTCTTTGTGTTCTGTGAAATCATCTCACAGAGTTACAGCTTTCCCCTCAACAAGCCTTTCGCTAAGACAGTTCTTGTGGAATTGGAAAAGTGATATTTGTAAGCCCATAGAGGGTTATGGTGAAAAAGGAAATAACCTCAGATGAAATCTGGAAAGAAGCTTTCTTAGAAACTGCTTAGTGTTCTGTTAATTCATCTCACAGAGTTACATCTGTATTTCTTAGATCTCTTTGCTAGCCTTATTTCTGTGGTATCTGAGAACAGATATTTCGGATCCCTTTGAAGACTATAGGGCCAAAGGAAATATCTTCCGATAACAAAGAGAAAGAAGCTTTCTGAGAAACTTCTTTGTGTTCTGTGAAATCATCTCACAGAGTTACAGCTTTCCCTAGAAGAACCCTTTTGCTAAGACAGTTCTTGTGGAATTGGCAAAGTGATATATGGAAGACCCTAGAGGGCTATGGTGAAAAAGGAAATATCCTCAGATGAAATCTGGAAAGAAGCTTTCTGAGAAACTGCTTAGTGTTCTGTTAATTCATCTCACAGTTACATCTGTATTTCGTGGATCTCTTTGCTAGCCTTATTTCTGTGGAATCTGAGAACAGATATTTCGGATCCTTTTGAAGACTATAGGGTCAAAGGAAATATCCTCCGATAACAAAGAGAAAGAAGCTTTCTGAGAAACTTCTTTGTGTTCTGTGAAATCATCTCACAGAGTTACAGCTTTCCCCTTAAGAAGCCTTTCGCTAAGAGAGTTCTTGTGGAATTGGCAAAGTGATATTTGGAAGCCCATAGACGGCTATGGTGAAAAAGGAAATATCCTCAGATGAAATCTGCAAAGAAGCTTTCTGAGAAACTGCTTAGTGTTCCGTTAATTCATCTCACAGAGTTACATCTGTATTTCGTGGATCTCTTTGCTAGCCTTATTTCTGTGGAATCTGAGAACAGATATTTCGGATCTCTTTGAAGACTATAGGGAGAAAGGAAATATCCTCCGATAACAAAGAGAAAGAAGCTTTCTGAGAAACTTCTTTGTGTTCTGTGAAATCATCTCACAGAGTTACAGCTTTCCCCTCAAGAAGCCTTTCGACAAGGCAGTTCTTGTGGAATTGGCAAAGTGATATTGGGAAGCCCAAAGAGGGCTATGGTGAAAAAGGAAATATCCTCAGATGAAATCTGAAAAGAAGCTTTCTGAGAAACTGCTTAGTGTTCTGTTAATTCATCTCACAGAGTTACATCTGTATTTCGTGGATCTCTTTGCTAGCCTTATTTCTGTGGAATCTGAGAACAGATATTTCGGATCCCTTTGAAGACTACAGGGCCAAAGGAACTATCCTCCAATAACAAAGAGAAAGAAGCTTTCTGACAAACTTCTTTGTGTTCTGTGTAATCATCTCACAGAGTTACAGCTTTCCCCTCAAGAAGCCTTTCGCTAAGACAGTTCTTGTGGAATTGTCAAAGTGATATTGGGAAGCCCACAGAGGGCTATGGTGAAAAAGGAAATATCCTCAGATGAAATCTGGAAAGAAGCTTTCTGAAGAACAGTTTAGTGTTCTGTTAATTCATCTCACAGGGTTACATCTGTATTTCGTGGATCTCTTTGCTAGCCATATTTCCGTGGAATCTGAGAACAGATATTTCGGATCCCTTTGAAGACTTTAAGGCCAAAGGAAATATCCTCCGATAACAAAGAGAAAGAAGCTTTCTGACAAACTCCTTTAAGTTCTGTGAAATCATCTCACAGAGTTACAGCTTTCCCCTCAACAAGCCTTTCGCTAAGACAGTTCTTGTGGAATTGGCAGAGTGATATTTGGAAGCCCCTAGAGGGCTATAGTGAAAAAGGAAATATCCTCCGATGAAATCTGGAAAGAAGCTTTCTCTTTGTCAGATGAGTAGATTGCAAAAATTTTTTCCCATTCTGTAGGTTGCCTGTTCACTCTGATGGTAGTTTCTTTTGCTGTGCAGAAGGTCTTTAGTTTAATGAGATCCCATTTGTCAATTTTGGCTTTTGCTGCCATTGCTATTGGTGTTTTAGACATGAAGTCTTTGCCCATGCCTATGTCCTGAATGGTACTACCTAGGTTTTCCTCTAGGATTTTTATGGTATTAGGTCTAACATTTAAGTCTCTAATCCATCTTGAATTAATTTTCGTATAAGGAGTAAGGAAAGGATCCAGTTTCAGCTTTCTACTTACGGCTAGCCAATTTTCCCAGCACCATTTATTAAATAGGGAATCCTTTCCCCTTTTCTTGTTTCTCTCAGGTTTGTCAAAGATGAGATGGCTGTAGATGTGTGGTATTATTTCTGAGGACTCTGTTCTGTTCCATTGGTCTATATCTCTGTTTTAGTACCAGTACCATGTTGTTTTGGTTACTGTAGCTTTGTAGTATAGTTTGAAGTCAGGTAGCGTGATGCCTCCAGCTTTGTTCTTTTGACTTAGGATTGTCTTGGAGATGCGGGCTCTTTTTTGGTTCCGTATGAACTTTAAAGCAGTTTTTTCCAATTCCGTGAAGAAACTCGTTGGTAGCTTGATGGGGATGGCATTGAATCTATAAATAACCTTGGGCAGTATAGCCATTTTCACGATATTGATTCTTCCTATCCATGAGCATGGTATGTTCTTCCATTTGTTTGTGTCCTCTTTGATTTCACTGAGCAGTGGCTTGTAGTTCTCCTTGAAGAGGTCCTTTACATCCCTTGTAAGTTGGACTCATCTGACAAAGGGCTAATATCCAGAACCTACAAAGAACTCAAACAAATTTACAAGAAAAAAACAAACAACCCCATCCAAAAGTGGGCAAAGGATATGAACAGACATTTCTCAAAAGAAGACATTCATACAGCCAACAGACACATGAAAAAATGCTCATCATCACTGGCCATCAGAGAAATGCAAATCAAAACCACAATGAGATACCATCTCACACCAGTTAGAATGGCGATCATTAAAAAGTCAGGAAACAACAGGTGCTGGAGAGGATGTGGAGAAATAGGAACACTCTTACACTGTTGGTGGGATTGTAAACTAGTTCAACCATTATGGAAAACAGTATGGCGATTCCTCAAGGATCTGGAACTAGATGTACCATATGACCCAGCCATCCCATTACTGGGTATATACCCAAAGGATTATAAATTATGCTGCTATAAAGACACATGCACACGTATGTTTATTGCGACACTATTCACAATAGCAAAGACTTGGAATCAACCCAAATGTCCATCAGTGACAGATTGGATTAAGAAAATGTGGCAGATATACACCATGGAATACTATGCAGCCATCAAAAAGGATGAGTTTGTGTCCTTTGTAGGGACATGGATGCAGCTGGAAACCATCATTCTTAGCAAACTATCACAAGAACAGAAAACCAAACACCGCATGTTCTCACTCATAGGTGGGAACTGAACAATGAGATCACTCGGACTCAGGAAGGGGAACATCACACACCGGGGCCTATCATGGGGAGGAGGGAGGGGGGAAGGGCGAGGGGGGAGGGGGGAGGAATTGCATTGGGAGTTATACCTGATGTAAATGATGAGTTGATGGGTGCAGCACAGCAACAAGGCACAAGTATACATATGTAACAAACCTGCACGTTATGCACATGTACCCTACAACTTAAAGTATAATAATAATAAATAAATAAATAAAAAAAAGAAGCTTTCTGAGAAACTGCTTAGTGTTCTGTTAATTCATTTCACAGAGTTACATCTGTATTTCGTGGATCTCTTTGCTAGCCTTATTTCTGTGGAATCTGAGAACAGATATTTCGAATCCCTTTGAAGGCTATAGGGCCAAAGGAAATATCCTCCGATAACAAAGAGAAAGAAGCTTTCTGAGAAACTTCTTTGTGTTCTGTGAAATCATCTCACAGAGTTACAGCTTTCTCCTCAAGAAGCCTTTCACTAAGACAGTTCTTGTGGAATTCGCAAAATGATATTGGGAAGTCCTTAGAGGGCTCTGGTGAAAAAGGAAATAACCTCAGATGAAATCTGGAAAGAAGCTTTCTGAGAAACTGCTTAGTGTTCTGTTAATTCAACTCACAGAGTTACATCTGTATTTCGTGGATCTCTTTGCTAGCCTTATTTCTGTGGTATCTGAGAACAGATATTTCGGATCCCTTTGAAGACTATAGGGCCAAAGGAAATATCTTCCAATAACAAAGACAAAGAAGCTTTCTGAGAAACTTCTTTGTGTTCTGTGAAATCATCTCACAGAGTTACATCATTCACCACCAGAAGCCTTTCGATAAGGCAGTTCTTGTGGAATTGGCAAAGTGATATTGGGAAGCCCATAGAGGGCTATGGTGAAAAAGGAAATATCCTCAGATGAAATCTGGAAAGAAGCTTTCTGCAAAACTGCTTATTGTTCTGTTAATTCATCTCACAGAGTTACATCTGTATTTCGTGGATCTCTTTGCTAGCCTTATTTCTGTGGAATCTGAGACCAGATATTTTGGATCCCTTTGAAGACTATAGGGCCAAAGGAAATATCCTCCGATATCAAAGAGAAAGAAGCTTTCTGAGAAACTTCTTTGTGTTCTGTGAAATCATCTCACAGAGTTACAGCTTTCCCTAGAAGAAGCCTTTCGCTAAGACAGTTCTTTTGGAATTGGCAAAGTATTATTTGGTAGCCCATAGAGGGCTATGGTGAAAAAGGAAATATCCTCAGATGAAATCTGGAAAGAAGCTTTCTGAGAAACTGCTTAGTGTTCTGTTAATTCATCTCACAGAGTTACATCTGTATTTCGTGGATCTCTTTGCTAGCCTTATTTCTGTGGAATCTGAGAACAGATATTTAGGATCCCTTTGAAGACTATAGGGCCAAAGGAAATATCCTCCGATAACAAAGAGAAAGAAGCTTTCTGAGAAACTTCTTTGTGTTCTGTGAAATCATCTCACAGAGTTACAACTTTCCCCTCAAGAAGCCTTTCGCTAAGAGAGTTCTTGTGGAATTGGAAAAGTGATATTTGGAAGCCCTTAGAGGGCTATGGGGAAAAGGAAATATCCTCAGATGAAATCTGGAAAGAAGCTTTCTGAGAAACTGCTTAGTGTTCTGTTAATTCATCTCACAGAGTTACATCTGTATTTCGTGTATCTCTTTGCTAGCCTTATTTCTGTGGAATCTGAGAACTGATATTTCGGATCCCTTTGAAGATTATAGGGCCAAAGGAAATATCCTCCGATAACAAAGAGAAAGAAGCTTTCTGAGAAACTTCTTTGTGTTCTGTGAAATCATCTCACAGAGTTACAGCTTTCCCCTCAAGAACCCTTTCGCTAAGACAGTTCTTGTGGAATTGGCAAAGTGATATATGGAAGACCCTAGAGGGCTATGGTGAAAAAGGAAATATCCTCAGATGAAATCTGGAAAGAAGCTTTCTGAGAAACTGCTTAGTGTTCTGTTAATTCATCTCACAGAGTTACATCTGTATTTCGTGGATCTCTTTGCTAGCCTTATTTCTGTGGAATCTGAGAACAGATATTTCGGATCCCTTTGAAGACTATAGGGCCAAAGGAAATATCCTCCGATAACAAAGAGAAAGAAGCTTTCTGAGAAACTTCTTTGTGTTGTGTGAAATCATCTCACAGAGTTACAGCGTTCCCGTCAAGAAGACTTTCGCTAAGACAGTTCTTGTGGAATTGGCAAAGTGATATTTGGAAGCCCATAGAGGGCTATGGTGCAAAAGGAAATATGCTCAGATGAAATCTGGAAAGAAGCTTTCTGAGAAACTGCTTAGTGTTCTGTTAATTCACCTCACAGAGTTACATCTGTATTTCGTGGATCTCTTTGCTAGCCTTATTTCTGTGGAATCTGAGAAGAGACATTTCGGATCCCTTTGAAGACTATAGGGCCATAGGAAATATCCTCCGATAACAATGACAAAGAAGCTTTCGGAGAAACTTCTTTGTGTTCTGTGAAATCATCTCAACGAGTTACAGCTTTCCCCTCAAGAAGCCTTTCGCTAAGACAGTTCTTGTGGAATTGGCAGAGTGATATTTGTAAGCCCATAGAAGGCTATGGTGAAAAAGGAATTATCCTCAGATGAAATCTGGAAAGAAGCTTTCTGAAGAACTGCTTAGAGTTCTGTTAATTCATCTCACAGAGTTACATCTGTATTTCGTGGATCTCTTTGCTAGCCTTATTTCTGTGGAATCTGAGAACAGATATTTAGGATCCCTTTGAAGACTATAGGGCAAAAGGAAATATCCTCCGATAACAAAGAGAAAGAAGCTTTGTGAGAAACTTCTTTGTGTTCTGTGAAATCATCTCACAGAGTTACAGCTTTCTCCTCAAGAAGCCTCTCGCTAAGATAGTTCTTGTGGAATTGGCAAAGTGATATTGGGAAGCCCCTAGAGGGCTATGGTGAAAAAGGAAATATCCTCAGATGAAATCTGGAAAGAAGCTTTCTGAGAAACTGCTTAGTGTTCTGTGAATTCATCTCACAGAGTTACATCTGTATTTCGTGGATCTCTTTGCTAGCCTTATTTCTGTGGAATCAAAACAGATATTTCGGATCCCTATGAAGACTATAGGGCCAAAGGAAATATCCTCCGATAACAAAGAGAGAGAAGTTTTCTGAGAAAATTCTTTGTGTTCTGTGAAATCATCTCACAGAGTTACAGCTTTCCCGTCAGAAGCCTTTCACTAAGACATTTCTTGTGGAATTGGCAAAGTGATATTGGGAAGTCCATAGAGGGCTATGGTGAAAAACGAAATGTCCTGAGATGAAATCTGGAAAGAAGCTTTCTGAGAAACTGCTTAGTGTTCTGTTAATTCATCTCACAGAGTTACATCTGTATTTCGTGGATCTCTTTCCTAGCCTTATTTCTGTGGAATCTGAGAACAGATATTTCGGATCCCTTTGAAGACTATAGGGCCATAGGAAATATCCTCCGATAACAAAGAGAAAGAAGCTTTCTGAGCAACTTCTTTAAGTTCTGTGAAATCGTCTCACAGAGTTACAGCTTTCCCCTCAAGAAGCCTTTCGCTAAGACAGTTCATGTGGAATTGGCAAAGTGATATTTGGAAGCCCCTAGAAGGCTTTGGTGAAAAAGGAAATATCCTCAGATGAAATCTGGAAAGAAGCTTTCTGAGAAACTGCTTAGTGTTCTGTAAATTCACCTCACAGAGTGACATCTGTATTTCGTGGATCTCTTTGCTAGCCTTATTTCTGTGGAATCTGAGAACAGATATTTCGGATCCCTTTGAAGACTATAGGGCCAAAGGAAATATCCTCCGATAACAAAGAGAAAGAAGCTTTCTGAGAAACTTCTTTGTGTTCTGTGAAATCATCTCACAGAGTTACAGCTTTCCCCTCAACAAGCCTTTCGCTATGACAGTTCTTGTGGAATTGGCAAAGTGATACATGGAAGCCCCTAGAGGGCTATGGTGAAAAACGAAATATCCTCAGATGAAATCTGGAAAGAAGCTTTCTGAGAAACTGCTTACTGTTCTGTTAATTCATCTCACAGAGTTACATCTGTATGTCGTGGATCTCTTTGCTAGCCTTATTTCTGTGGAATCTGAGAACAGATATTTCAGATCCCTTTGAAGACTATAGGGCCAAAGGAAATATCCTCCGAAAACAAAGAGAAAGAAGCTTTCTGAGAAACTTCTTTGTGTTCTGTGAAATCATCTCACAGAGTTACAGCTTTCCCTAGAAGAAGCCTTTCGCTAAGACAGTTCTTGTGGAATTGTCAAAGTGATATTGGGAAGCCCATAGAGGGCTATGGTGAAAAAGGAAATATCCTCAGATGAAATCTGGAAAGAAGGTTTCTGAAGAACAGTTTAGTGTTCTGTTAATTCATCTCACAGGGTTACATCTGTATTTCGTGGATCTCTTGCTAGCCATATTTCCGTGGAATCTGAGAACAGATATTTCGGATCCCTTTGAAGACTTTAGGGCCAAAGGAAATATCCTCCCATAACAAAGAGAAAGAAGCTTTCTGAGAATCTTCTTTGTGTTCTGTGAAATCATCTCACAGAATTACAGCTTTCCCATCAAGAAGCCTTTCGCTAAGACAGTTCTTGTGGAATTGGCAAAGTGATATTGGGAAGTCCATCGAGGGCTATGTTGAAAAAGGAAATGTCCTCAGATGAAATCTGGAAAGAAGATTTCTGAGAAACTGCTTAGTGTTCTGTTAATTCATCTCACAGGGTTACATCTGTATTTCGTGGATCTCTTTGCTAGCCATATTTCCGTGGAATCTGAGAACAGATATTTCGGATCCCTTTGAAGACTACAGTGCCAAAGGAAATATCCTCCGATAACAAAGAGAAAGAAGCTTTCTGACAAACTCCTTTAAGTTCTGTGAAATCATCTCACAGAGTTACAGCTTTCCCCTCAACAAGCCTTTCGCTAAGACAGTTCTTGTGGAATTGGCAGAGTGATATTTGGAAGCCCCTAGAGGGCTATGGTGAAAAAGGAAATATCCTCCGATGAAATCTGGAAAGAAGCTTTCTCTTTGTCAGATGAGTAGATTGCAAAAATTTTTTCCCATTCTGTAGGTTGCCTGTTCACTCTGATGGTAGTTTCTTTTGCTGTGCATAAGCTCTTTAGTTTAATGAGATCCCATTTGTCTATTTTTGCTTTTGCTGCCATTGCTTTTGGTGTTTTAGACATGAAGTCTTTGCCCATGCCTATGTCCTGAATGGTACTACCTAGGTTTTCCTCTAGGATTTTTATGGTATTAGGTCTAACATTTAAGTCTCTAATCCATCTTGAATTAATTTTCGTATAAGGAGTAAGGAAAGGATCCAGTTTCAGCTTTCTACTTACGGCTAGCCAATTTTCCCAGCACCATTTATTAAATAGGGAATCCTTTCCCCATTTCTTGTTTCTCTCAGGTTTGTCAAAGATGAGATGGCTGTAGATGTGTGGTATTATTTCTGAGGACTCTGTTCTGTTCCATTGGTCTATATCTCTGTTTTGGTACCAGTACCATGTTGTTTTGGTTACTGTAGCTTTGTAGTATAGTTTGAAGTCAGGTAGCGTGATGCCTCCAGCTTTGTTCTTTTGACTTAGGATTGTCTTGGAGATGCGGGCTCTTTTTTGGTTCCATATGAACTTTAAAGCAGTTTTTTCCAATTCCGTGAAGAAACTCGTTGGTAGCTTGATGGGGATGGCATTGAATCTATAAATAACCTTGGGCAGTATAGCCATTTTCACGATATTGATTCTTCCTATCCATGAGCATGGTATGTTCTTCCATTTGTTTGTGTCCTCTTTGATTTCACTGAGCAGTGGCTTGTAGTTCTCCTTGAAGAGGTCCTTTACATCCCTTGTAAGTTGGACTCATCTGACAAAGGGCTAATATCCAGAACCTACAAAGAACTCAAACAAATTTACAAGAAAAAAACAAACAACCCCATCCAAAAGTGGGCAAAGGATATGAACAGACATTTCTCAAAAGAAGACATTCATACAGCCAACAGACACATGAAAAAATGCTCATCATCACTGGCCATCAGAGAAATGCAAATCAAAACCACAATGAGATACCATCTCACACCAGTTAGAATGGCGATCATTAAAAAGTCAGGAAACAACAGGTGCTGGAGAGGATGTAGAGAAATAGGAACACTCTTACACTGTTGGTGGGATTGTAAACTAGTTCAACCATTATGGAAAACAGTATGGCGATTCCTCAAGGATCTGGAACTAGATGTACCATATGACCCAGCCATCCCATTACTGGGTATATACCCAAAGGATTATAAATTATGCTGCTATAAAGACACATGCACACGTATGTTTATTGCGACACTACTCACAATAGCAAAGACTTGGAATCAACCCAAATGTCCATCAGTGACAGATTGGATTAAGAAAATGTGGCAGATATACACCATGGAATACTATGCAGCCATCAAAAAGGATGAGTTTGTGTCCTTTGTAGGGACATGGATGCAGCTGGAAACCATCATTCTTAGCAAACTATCACAAGAACAGAAAACCAAACACTGCATGTTCTCACTCATAGGTGGGAACTGAACAATGAGATCACTCGGACTCAGGAAGGGGAACATCACACACCGGGGCCTATCATGGGGAGGGTGGAGGGGGTAAGGGCGAGGGGGGAGGGGGGAGGGATTGCATTGGGAGTTATACCTGATGTAAATGATGAGTTGATGGGTGCAGCACAGCAACAAGGCACAAGTATACATATGTAACAAACCTGCACGTTATGCACATGTACCCTACAACTTAAAGTATAATAATAATAAATAAATAAATAAATAAAAAAAGAAGCTTTCTGAGAAACTGCTTAGTGTTCTGTTAATTCATTTCACAGAGTTACATCTGTATTTCGTGGATCTCTTTGCTAGCCTTATTTCTGTGGAATCAAAACAGATATTTCGGATCCCTTTGAAGACTATAGGGCCAAAGGAAATATCCTCCGATAACAAAGAGAGAGAAGTTTTCTGAGAAAATTCTTTGTGTTCTGTGAAATCATCTCACAGAGTTACAGCCTTCCCGTCAGAAGCCTTTCACTAAGACATTTCTTGTGGAATTGGCAAAGTGATATTGGGAAGTCCATAGAGGGATATGGTGAAAAACGAAATGTCCTCAGATGAAATCTGGAAAGAAGCTTTCTGAGAAACTGCTTAGTGTTCTGTTAATTCATCTCACAGAGTTACATCTGTATTTCGTGGATCTCTTTGCTAGCCTTATTTCTGTGGAATCTGAGAACAGATATTTCGGATCCCTTTGAAGACTATAGGGCCATAGGAAATATCCTCCGATAACAAAGAGAAAGAAGCTTTCTGAGCAACTTCTTTAAGTTCTGTGAAATCGTCTCACAGAGTTACAGCTTTCCCCTCAAGAAGCCTTTCGCTAAGACAGTTCATGTGGAATTGGCAAAGTGATATTTGGAAGCCCCTAGAAGGCTATGGTGAAAAAGGAAATATACTCAGATGAAATCTGGAAAGAAGCTTTCTGAGAAACTGCTTACTGTTCTGTAAATTCACCTCACAGAGTGACATCTGTATTTCGTGGATCTCTTTGCTAGCCTTATTTCTGTGGAATCTGAGAACAGATATTTCGGATCCCTTTGAAGACTATAGGGCCAAAGGAAATATCCTCCGATAACAAAGAGAAAGAAGCTTTCTGAGAAACTTCTTTGTGTTCTGTGAAACCATCTCACAGAGTTACAGCTTTCCCCTCAAGAAGCCTTTCGCTAAGACAGTTCTTGTAGAATTGGCAAAGTGATACATGGAAGCCCCTAGAGGGCTATGGTGAAAAACGAAATATCCTCAGATGAAATCTGGAAAGAAGCTTTCTGAGAAACTGCTTATTGTTCTGTTAATTCATCTCACAGAGTTACATCTGTATTTCGTGGATCTCTTTGCTAGCCTTATTTCTGTGGAATCTGAGAACAGATATTTCGGATCCCTTTGAAGACTATAGGGCCCAAGGAAATATCCTCCGAAAACAAAGAGAAAGAAGCTTTCTGAGAAACTTCTTTGTGTTCTGTGAAATCATCTCACAGAGTTACAGCTTTCCCTAGGAGAAGCCTTTCGCTAAGACAGTTCTTGTGGAATTTGCAAAGTGATATTTGTACGCCTATAGACGGCTATGGTGAAAAAGGAAATATCCTCAGATGAAATCTGGAAAGAAGCTTTCTGAGAAACTGCTTAGTGTTCTGTTAATTCATCTCACAGAGTTACATCACTATTTCGTGGATCTCTTTGCTAGCCTTATTTCTGTGGAATCTGAGAACAGATATTTCGGATCCCTTTGAAGACTACAGGGCCAAAGCAAATATCCTCCGATAACAAAGAGAAAGAAGCTTTCTCAGAAACCTCTTTGTGTTCTGTGAAATCATCTCACAGAGTTACAGCTTTCCCCTCAACAAGCCTCTCGCTAAGACAGTTCTTGTGGAATTGGCAAAGTGATATTTCTAAGCCCATAGAGGGCTATGGTGAAAAAGGAAATAACCTCAGATGAAATCTGGAAAGAAGCTTTCTGAGAAACTGCTTAGTGTTCTGTTAATTCATCTCACAGAGTTACATCTGTATTTCGTGGATCTCTTTGCTAGCCTTATTTCTGTGGTATCTGAGAACAGATATTTCGGATCCCTTTGAAGACTATAGGGCCAAAGGAAATATCTTCCGATAACAAAGACAAAGAAGCTTTCTGAGAAACTTCTTTGTGTTCTGTGAAATCATCTCACAGAGTTACATCGTTCCCCTCAAGAAGCCTTTCGATAAGGCAGTTCTTGTTGAATTGGCAAAGTGATATTGGGAAGCCCATAGAGGGCTATGGTGAAAAAGGAAATATCCTCAGATGAAATCTGGAAAGAAGCTTTCTGAGAAACTGCTTATTGTTCTGTTAATTCATCTCACAGAGTTACATCTGTATTTCGTGGATCTCTTTGCTAGCCTTATTTCTGTGGAATCTGAGACCAGATATTTCGGATCCCTTTGAAGACTATAGGGCCAAAGGAAATATCCTCCGATAACAAAGAGAAAGAAACTTTCTGAGAAACTTCTTTGTGTTCTGTGAAATCATCTCACAGAGTTACAGCTTTCCCTAGAAGAAGCCTTTCGCTAAGACAGTTCTTGTGGAATTGACAAAGTATTATTTCGTAGCCCATAGAGGGCTATGGTGAAAAAGGAAATATCCTCAGATGAAATCTGGAAAGAAGCTTTCTGAGAAACTGCTTAGTGTTCTGTTAATTCATCTCACAGAGTTACATCTGTATTTCTTGGATCTCTTTGGTAGCCTTATTTCTGTGGAATCTGAGAACAGATATTTAGGATCCCTTTGAAGACTATAGGGCCAAAGGAAATATCCTCTGATAACAAAGAGAAAGAAGCTTTCTGCGAAACTTCCTTGTGTTCTGTGAAATCATCTCACAGCGTTACAGCTTTCCCCTCAAGAAGCCTTTAGCTAAGACAGTTCTTGTGGAATTGGGAAAGTGATATTTCGAAGCCCATAGAGGGCTATGGTGAAAAAGGAAATATCCTCAGATGAAATCTGGAAAGAAGCTTTCTGAGAAACTGCTTAGTGTTCTGTTAATTCATCTCACAGAGTTACATCTGTATTTCGTGGATCTCTTTGCTAGCCTTATTTCTGTGGAATCTGAGAACAGATATTTCGGATCCCTTTGAAGATTATAGAGCCAAAGGAAATATCCTCCGATAACAAAGAGAAAGAAGCTTTCTGAGAAACTTCTTTGTGTTCTGTGAAATCATCTCACAGAGTTACAGCTTTCCCCTCAAGAACCCTTTCGCTAAGACAGTTCTTGTGGAATTGGCAAAGTGATATATGGAAGACCCTTGAGGGCTATGGTGAAAAAGGAAATATCCTCAGATGAAATCTGGAAAGAAGCTTTCTGAGAAACTGCTTAGTGTTCTGTTAATTCATCTCACAGAGTTACATCTGTATTTCGTGGATCTCTTTGCTGGCCTTATTTCTGTGGAATCTGAGAACAGATATTTAGGATCCCTTTGAAGACTATTGGGCCAAAGGAAATATCCTCCGATAACAAAGAGAAAGAAGCTTTCTGAGAAACTTCTTTGTGTTCTGTGAAATCATCTCACAGAGTTACAACTTTCCCCTCAAGAAGCCTTTCGCTAAGACAGTCCTTGTGGAAATGGCAAAGTGATATTTGGAAGCCCCTAGAGGGCTATGGTGAAAAAGGAAATATCCTCAGATGAAATCTGGAAAGAAGCTTTCTGAGAAACTGCTTAGTGTTCTGTTAATTCAACTCACAGAGTTACATCTGTATTTCGTGGATCTCTTTGCTAGCCTTATTTCTGTGGAATCTGAGAACAGATATTTCGGATCCCTTTGAAGATTATAGGGCCAAAGGAAATATCCTCCGATAACAAAGAGAAAGAAGCTTTCTGAGAAACTTCTTTGTGTTCTGTGAAATCATCTCACAGAGTTACAGCTATCCCCTAAAGAACCCTTTCGCTAAGACAGTTCTTGTGGAATTGGCAAAGTGATATATGGAAGACCCTAGAGGGCTATGGTGAAAAAGGAAATATCCTCAGATGAAATCTGGAAAGAAGCTTTCTGAGGAACTGCTTAGTGTTCTGTTAATTCATCTCACAGAGTTACATCTGTATTTCGTGGATCTCTTTGCTAGCCTTATTTCTGTGGAATCTGAGAACAGATATTTCGGATCCCTTTGAAGACTATAGTGCCAAAGGAAATATCCTCCGATAACAAAGAGAAAGAAGCTTTCTGAGAAACTTCTTTGTGTTCTGTGAAATCATCTCACAGAGTTACAGCTTTCCCTTTAAAAAGCCTTTCGCTAAGACAGTTCTTGTGGAATTGGCAAAGTGATACATGGAAGCCCCTAGAGGGCTAAGGTGAAAAACGAAATATCCTCAGATGAAATCTGGAAAGAAGCTTTCTGAGAAACTGCTTATTGTTCTGTTAATTCATCTCACAGAGTTACATCTGTATTTCATGGATCTCTTTGCTAGCCTTATTTCTGTGGAATCTGAGAACAGATATTTCGGATCCCTTTGAAGACTATAGGGCCAAAGGAAATATCCTCCGATAACAAAGAGAAAG
This sequence comes from Macaca mulatta, assembly GCF_049350105.2. NCBI lineage: Eukaryota > Metazoa > Chordata > Mammalia > Primates > Cercopithecidae > Macaca > Macaca mulatta. The sequence continues at coordinate 26,918,528 of NC_133420.1, forward strand.
AAGCTTTCTGAGAAACCTCTTTGTGTTCTGTGAAATCATCTCACAGAGTTACAGCTTTCCCTAGAAGAAGCCTTTCGCTAAGACAGTTCTTGTGGAATTGACAAAGTATTATTTGGTAGCCCATAGAGGGCTATGGTGAAAAAGGCAATATCCTCAGATGAAATCTGGAAAGAAGCTTTCTGAGAAACTGCTTAGTGTTCTGTTAATTCATCTCACAGAGTTACATCTGTATTTCTTGGATCTCTTTGCTAGCCTTATTTCTGTGGAATCTGAGAGCAGATATTTAGGATCCCATTGAAGACTATAGGGCCAAAGGAAATATCCTCCGATAACAAAGAGAAAGAAGCTTTCTGAGAAACTTCTTTGTGTTCTGTGAAATCATCTCACAGAGTTACAACTTTCCCCTCAAGAAGCCTTTCGCTAAGAGAGTTCTTGTGGAATTGGCAAAGTGATATTTGGAAGCCCCTAGAGGGCTATGGTGAAAAAGGAAATATCCTCAGATGAAATCTGGAAAGAAGCTTTCTGAGAAACTGCTTAGTGTTCTGTTAATTCATCTCACAGAGTTACATCTGTATTTCGTGGATCTCTTTGCTAGCCTTATTTCTGTGGAATCTGAGAACAGATATTTCGGATCCCTTTGAAGACTATAGGGCCAAAGGAAATATCCTCCGATAACAAAGAGAAAGAAGCTTTCTGAGAAACTTCTTTGTGTTGTGTGAAATCATCTCACAGAGTTACAGCTTTCGCTTCAAGAAGCCTTTCGCTAAGACTGTTCTTGTGGAATTGGCAAAGTGATATTTGGAAGCCCATAGAGGGCTATGGTGCAAAAGGAAATATGCTCAGATGAAATCTGGAAAGAAGTTTTCTGAGAAACTGCTTAGTGTTCTGTTAATTCATCTCACAGAGTTACATCTGTATTTAGTGGATCTCTTTGCTAGCCTTATTTCTGTGGAATCTGAGAAGAGATATTTCAGATCCCTTTGAAGACTATAGGGCCATAGGAAATATCCTCCGATAACAAAGAGAAAGAAGCTTTCTGAGAAACTTCTTTGTGTTCTGTGAAATCATCTCACAGAGTTACAGCTTTCCCCTCAAGAAGCCTTTCGCTAAGACAGTTCTTGTGGAATTGGCAAAGTGATACATGGAAGCCCCTAGAGGGCTATGGTGAAAAACGAAATATCCTCAGATGAAATCTGGAAAGAAGCTTTCTGAGAAACTGCTTATTGTTCTGTTAATTCATCTCACAGAGTTACATCTGTATTTCGTGGATCTCTTTGCTAGCCTTATTTCTGTGGAATCTGAGTACAGATATTTCGGATCCCTTTGAAGACTATAGGGCCAAAGGAAATATCCTCCGAAAACAAAGAGAAAGAAGCTTTCTGAGAAACTTCTTTGTGTTCTGTGAAATCATCTCAAGAGTTACAGCTTTCCCTAGAAGAAGCCTTTCGCTAAGACAGTTCTTGTGGAATTTGCAAAGTGATATTTGTAAGCCTATAGACGGCTATGGTGAAAAAGGAAATATCCTCAGATGAAATCTGGAAAGAAGCTTTCTGAGAAACTGCTTAGTGTTCTGTTAGTTCATCTCACAGAGTTACATCTGTATTTCGTGGATCTCTTTGCTAGCCTTATTTCTGTGGAATCTGAGAACAGATATTTCGCATCCCTTTGAAGACTACAGGGCCAAAGCAAATATCCCCCGATAACAAAGAGAAAGAAGCTTTCTGAGAAACCTCTTTGTGTTCTGTGAAATCATCTCACAGAGTTACAGCATTCCCCTCAACAAGCCTTTTGCTAAGACAGTTCTTGTGGATTTGGCAAAGTGATACTGGGAAGCCCATAGAGGGCTATGGTGAAAAAGGAAATATCCTCAGATGAAATCTGGAAAGAAGCTTTCTGAGAAACTGCTTCGTGTTCTGTTAATTCATCTCACAGAGTTACATCTGTATTTCGTGGATCTCTTTGCTAGCCTTATTTCTGTGGAATCTGAGAACAGATATTTCGGATCCCTTTGAAGACTATAGGGCTAAAGGAAATATCCTCCGATAACAAAGAGAAAGAAGCTTTCTGAGAAACTTCTTTGTGTTCTGTGAAATCATCTCACAGAGTTACAACTTTCCCCTCAAGAAGCCTTTCGCTAAGAGAGTTCTTGTGGAATTGGCAAAGTGATATTTGGAAGCCCCTAGAGGGCTATGGTGAAAAAGGAAATATCCTCAGATGAAATCTGGAAAGAAGCTTTCTGAGAAACTGCTTAGTGTTCTGTTAATTCATCTCACAGAGTTACATCTGTATTTCGTGGATCTCTTTGCTAGTCTTATTTCTGTGGAATCTGAGAACAGATATTTCGGATCCCTTTGAAGATTATAGGGCCAAAGGAAATATCCTCCGATAACAAAGAGAAAGAAGCTTTCTGAGAAACTTCTTTGTGTTCTGTGAAATCATCTCACAGAGTTACAGCTTTCCCCTCAAGAACCCTTTCGCTAAGACAGTTCTTGTGGAATTGGCAAAGTGATATATGGAAGACCCTAGAGGGCTATGGTGAAAAAGGAAATATCCTCAGATGAAATCTGGAAAGAAGCTTTCTGAGAAACTGCTTAGTGTTCTGTTAATTCATCTCACAGAGTTACATCTGTATTTCGTGGATCTCTTTGCTAGCCTTATTTCTGTGGAATCTGAGAACAGATATTTAGGATCCCTTTGAAGACTATTGGGCCAAAGGAAATATCCTCCGATAACAAAGAGAAAGAAGCTTTCTGAGAAACTTCTTTGTGTTCTGTGAAATCATCTCACAGAGTTACAACTTTCCCCTCAAGAAGCCTTTCGCTAAGACAGTCCTTGTGGAAATGGCAAAGTGATATTTGGAAGCCCCTAGAGGGCTATGGTGAAAAAGGAAATATCCTCAGATGAAATCTGGAAAGAAGCTTTCTGAGAAACTGCTTAGTGTTCTGTTATTTCATCTCACAGAGTTACATCTGTATTTCGTGGATCTCTTTGCTAGCCTTATTTCTGTGGAATCTGAGAACAGATATTTCGGATCCCTTTGAAGATTATAGGGCCAAAGGAAATATCCTCCGATAACAAAGAGAAAGAAGCTTTCTGAGAAACTTCTTTGTGTTCTGTGAAATCATCTCACAGAGTTACAGCTTTCCCTAGAAGAAGCCTTTCGCTAAGACAGTTCTTGTGGAATTGGCAAAGTGATATATGGAAGCCCCTAGAGGGCTATGGTGAAAAAGGAAATATCCTCCGATGAAATCTGGAAAGAAGCTTTCTGAGAAACTGCTTAGTGTTCTGTTAATTCATCTCACTGAGTTACATCTGTATTTCGTGGATCTCTTTGCTAGCCTTATTTCTGTGGAATCTGAGAACAGATATTTCGGATCCCTTTGAAAACTATAGGGCCAAAGGAAATATCCTCCGATAACAAAGAGAAAGAAGCTTTCTGAGAAACTTCTTTGTGGTCTGTGAAATCATTTCACAGAGTTACAGCTTTCCCCTCAAGAAGCCTTTCGCTAAGACAGTTCTTGTGGAATTGGCAAACTGATATATGGAAGCCCCTAGAGGGCTATGGTGAAAAAGGAAATATCCTCAGATGAAATCTGGAAAGAAGCTTTCTGAGCAACTGCTTAGTGTTCTGTTAATTCATCTCACAAAGTTACATCTGTATTTCGTGGATCTCTTTGCTAGCCTTACTTTTGTTGAATCTGAGAACAGATATTTCGGATCCCTTTGAAGACTATAGGGCCAAAGGAAATATCCCCCGATAACAAAGAGAAAGAAGCTTTCTGAGAAACTTCTTTGTGTTCTGTGAAGTCATCTCACAGAGTTACAGCTTTTCCTAGAAGAAGCCTTTCGCTAAGACAGTTCTAGTGGAATTGGCAAAGTGATATTTGGTAGCCCATAGAGGGCTATGGTGAAAAAGGAAATATCCGTCGATGAAATCTGGAAAGAAGATTTCTGAGAAACTGCTTAGTGTTCTGTTAATTCATCTCACAGAGTTACATCTGCATTTCGTGGATCTCTTTGCTAGCCTTATTTCTGTGGAATCTGAGAACAGATATTTCCGATCCCGTTGAAGACTATAGGGCCAAAGGAAATATCCTCCGATACAAAGAGAAAGAAGCTTTCTGAGAAACTTCTTTGTGTTCTGTGAAATCATCTCACAGAGTTACAGCTTTCCCCTCAAGAAGCCTTTCGCTCAGACAGCTCTTGTGGAATTGGCAAAGTGATATTTGGAAGCCCTTAGAGGGCTATGGTGAAAAAGGAAATATCCTCCGATGAAATCTGGAAAGAAGCTTTCTGAGAAACTGCTTAGTGTTCTGTTAATTCATCTCAGAGTTACACCTGTATTTCGTGGATCTCTTTGCTAGCCTTATTTCTGTGGAATCTGAGAACAGATATTTCAGATCCCTTAGAAGACTATAGGGCCAAAGGAAATATCCTCCGATAACAAAGAGAAAGAAGATTTCTGAGAAACTTCTTTGTGTTCTGTGAAATCATCTCACAGAGTTACAGCTTTCCCTCAAGAAGCCCTTCGCTAACACAGTTCTTGTGGAATTGGGAAAGTGATATTTGGAAGCCCATAGAGGGCTATGGTGAAAAAGGAAATACCCTCAGATGAAATCTGGAAAGAAGCTTTCTGAGAAACTGCTTAGTGTTCTGCTAATTCATCTCACAGAGTTACATAAGTATTTCGTGGATCTCTTTGCAAGCCTTATTTCTGTGGAATCTAGAACAGATATTTCGGTTCCCTTTGAAGACTATAGGGCCAAAGGAAATATCCTCCGATAACAAAGAGAAAGAAGCTTTCTGAGGAACTTCTTTGTGTTCTGTGAAATCATCTCACAGAGTTACAGCTTTCCCTTCAAGAAGCCTTTCGCTAAGACAGTTTTTTGGAATTGGCAAAGTGATATTTGGAAGCCCATAGCGGGCTATGGTGAAAAAGCAAATATCCTCAGATGAAAACTGGAAAGAAGCTTTCTGAGAAACTGCTTAGTGTTCTGTTAATTCATTTCACAGAGTTACATCTGTACTTCGTGGATCTCTTTGCTAGCCTTATTTCTGTGGAATCAGAGAACAGATATTTGGGATCCCTTTGAAGACTATAGGGCCATAGAAAATATCCTCCGATAACAAAGAGAAAGAAGCTTTCTGAGAAACTTCTTTGTGTTCTGTGAAATCACCTCACAGAGTTACAGCTTTCCCCTCAAGAAGCCTTTCGCTAAGACAGTTCTTGTGGAATTGGCAAAGTGATATTTGGAAGCCCATAGCGGGTTATGGTGAAAAAGGAAATATCCTCAGATGAAAACTTGAAAGAAGCTTTCTGAGAAACTGCTTAGTGTTCTGTTAATTCATCTCACAGAGTTACATCTGTATTTCGTGGATCTCTTTGCCAGCCTTAAATCTTTGGAATTTGAGAACACATATTTCGGATCTCTTTGAAGACTATAGGGCCAAAGGAAATGTCCCCCGAAAACAAAGAGAAAGAAGCTTTCTGAGAAACTTCTTTGTGTTCTGTGAAATCATCTCACAGAGTTACAGCTTTCCCCTCAAGAAGCCTTTCGCTAAGACAGTTCTTGTGGAATTGGCAAAGGAATATTTGGAAGCCCTTAGAGGGCTATGGTGAAAAAGGAAATATCCTCAAATGAAATCTGGAAAGAAGCTTTCTGAGAAACTGCTTAGTGTTCTGTTAATTCATCTCACAGGGTTACATCTGTATTTCGTGCATCCCTTTGCTAGTCTTATTTCTGTGGAATCTGAGAACAGATATTTCGGATCCCGTTGAATACTATATGGCCAAAGGAAATATCCTCCGATAACAAAGAGAAAGAAGCTTTCTGAGAAACTTCTTTGTGTTCTGTGAAATCATCTCAAGGAGTTACAGCTTTCCCCTCAAGAAGCCTTTCTCTAAGACAGTTGTTGTGGAATTGGCAGAGTGATATTTGGAAGCCCTTTCAGGGCTATGGTGAAAAAGGAAATATCCTCAGATGAAATCTGGAAAGAAGCTTTCTGAGAAACTGCTTAGTGTTCTGTTAATTCATCTCACAGAGTTACAACTGTATTTCGTGGATCTCTTTGCTAGCCTTATTTCTGTGGAATCTGAGAACAGATATTTCGGATCCCTTTGAAGACTGGAGGGTCAAAGTAAATATCCTCCGATAACAAAGAGAAAGGAGCTTTCTGAGAAACTTCTTTGTGTTCTGTGAAATCATCTCACAGAGTTACAGCTTTCCCCTCAAGAAACCTTTCTCTAAGACAGTTCTTGTTGAATTGGCAAAGTGATATTTGGAAGCCCCTAGAGGGCTATGGTGAAAAAGGAAATATCCTCAGATGAAATCTGGAAAGAAGCTTTCTGAGAAACTGCTTAGTGTTCTGTTAATTCATCTCACAGAGTTACATCTGTATTTCGTCGATCTCTTTGCTAGCCTTATTTCTGTGGAATCTGAGAACAGATATTTCGGATCCCTTTGAAGACTACAGGGCCACAGGAAATGTCCTCCGATAACAAAGAGAAAGAAGCTTTCTGAGAAACTTCTTTGTGTTCTGTGAAATCATCTCACAGAGTTACAGCTTTCCCTAGAAGAAGCCTTTCGCTAAGACAGTTCTTGTGGAATTGGCAAAGTGATATTGGGAAGCCCATGGATGGCTGTGGAGAAAAAAGAAATAGCCTCAGATGAAATCTGGAAAGAAGCTTTCTGAGAAACTGCTTAGTGTTCTGTTAATTCACCTCACAGAGTTACATCTGTATTTCGTGGATCTCTTTGCTAGCCTTATTTCTGGGGAATCTGAGACCAAATATTTCGGATCGTTTGAAGACTATAGGGCCAAAGGAAATATCCTTCGATAACAAAGAGAAAGAAGCTTTCTGAGAAACTTCTTTGTGTTCTGTGAAATCATCTCAAGGAATTTCAGCTTTCCCCTCAAGAAGCCTTTCGCTAAGAGAGTTCTTGTGGAATTGCAGAGTGATATTTGGAAGCCCATAGAGGGCTATGGTGAAAAAGGAAATATCCTCAGATGAAATCTGGAAAGAAGCTTTCGTGGAAACTGCTTAGTGTTCTGTTAATTCATCTCACACAGTTACATCTGTATTTCGTGGATCTCTTTGCTAGCCTTATTTCTGTGGAATCTGAGAACAGATATTTCGGAACCCTTTGAAGACTATAGGGCCAAAGGAAATATCCTCCGATAACGAAGAGAAAGAAGCTTTCGGAGAAACCTCTTTGTGTTCTGTGAAATCATCTCACAGAGTTACAGCTTTCCCCTCAACAAGCTTTTCGCTAAGACAGTTCTTGTGGAATTGGCAAAGTGATATTTGGAAGCCCATAGAGGGCTATGGTGAAAAGGAAATATCCTCAGATGAAATCTGGAAAGAAGGTTTCTGAGAAACTGCTTAGTGTTCTGTTAATTCATCTCACAGAGTTACATCTGTATTTCGTGGATCTATTTGAAAGCCTTAATTCTGTGGAATTTGAGAACAGATATTTCGGATCTCTTTGAAGACTATAGGGCCAAAGGAAACATCCCCCGATAACAAAGAGAAAGAAGCTTTCTGAGAAACTTCTTTGTATTCTGTGAAATCATCTCACAGAGTTACAGCTTTCCCCTCAAGAAGCCTTTCGCTAAGACAGTTCTTGTGGAATTGGCAAAGTAATGTTTGGAAGCCCCTAGAGGGCTATGGTGAAAAAGGAAATATCCTCAAATGAAATCTGGAAAGAAGCTTTCTGAAGAACTGTTTAGTGTTCCTTTAATTCATCTCACAGAGTTACATCTGCATTTCGTGGATCTGTTTGCTAGCCTTATTTCTGTGGAATCTGAGAACAGATATTTCGGATCCCTTTGAAGACTATAGGGCCAAAGGAAATATCCTCCGATAACAAAGGGAAAGAAGGTTTCTGAGAAACTTCTTTGTGTTATGTGAAATCATCTCACAGAATTACAGCTTTCCCGTCAAGAAGCCTTTCGCTAAGACAGTTCTTGTGGAATTGGCGAAGTGATATTGGGAAGTCCATAGAGGACTATGGTGAAAAAGGAAATATCCTCAGATGAAATCTGGAAAGAAGCTTTCTGAGAAACTGCTTAGTGTTCTGTTAATTCATCTCACAGAGTTACATCTGTATTTCGTGGATCTCTTTGCTATCCTTATTTCTGTGGAATCTGAGAACAGATATTTCGGATCCCTTTGAAGACTATAGGGCCAAAGGAAATATCCTCCGATAACGAAGAGAAAGAAGCTTTCGGAGAAACCTCTTTGTGTTCTGTGAAATCATCTCACAGAGTTACAGCTTTCCCCTCAACAAGCTTTTCGCTAAGACAGTTCTTGTGTAATTGGCAAAGTGATATTTGGAAGCCCATAGAGGGCTACGGTGAAAAGGAAATATCCTTAGATGAAATCTGGAAAGAAGCTTTCTGAGAAACTGCTTAGTGTTCTGTTAATTCATCTCACAGAGTTACATCTGTATTTCGTGGATCTCTTTGAAAGCCTTAATTCTGTGGAATTTGAGAACAGATATTTCGGATCTCTTTGAAGACAATAGGGCCAAAGGAAATATCCCCCGATAACAAAGAGAAAGAAGCTTTCTGAGAAACTTCTTTGTATTCTGTGAAATCATCTGACGGAGTTACAGCTTTCCCCTCAAGAAGCCTTTCGCTAAGACAGTTCTTGTGGAATTGGCAAAGTAATGTTTGGAAGCCCCTAGAGGGTTATGGTGAAAAAGGAAATATCCTCAAATGAAATCTGGAAAGAAGCTTTCTGAAGAACTGTTTAGTGTTCCTTTAATTCATCTCACAGAGTTACATCTGCATTTCGTGGATCTGTTTGCAAGCCTTATTTCTGTGGAATCTGAGAACAGATATTTCGGATCCCTTTGAAGACTATAGGGCCAAAGGAAATATCCTCCGATAACAAAGGGAAAGAAGGTTTCTGAGAAACTTCTTTGTGTTATGTGAAATCATCTCACAGAATTACAGCTTTCCCGTCAAGAAGCCTTTCGCTAAGACAGTTCTTGTGGAATTGGCGAAGTGATATTGGGAAGTCCATAGAGGACTACGGTGAAAAAGGAAATATCCTCAGATGAAATCTGGAAAGAAGCTTTCTGAGAAACTGCTTAGTGTTCTGTTAATTCATCTCACAGAGTTACATCTGTATTTCGTGGATCTCTTTGCTAGCCTTATTTCTGTGGAATCTGAGAACAGATATTTCGGATCCCTTTGAAGACTACAGGGCCAAAGGAAATATCCTCCGATAACAAAGAGAAAGAAGCTTTCTGAGAAACTTCTTTGTGTTCTGTGAAATCATCTCACAGAGTTACAGCTTTCCCCTCAAGAAGCCGTTCGCTAAGACAGTTCTTTAGGAATCGGCAGAGTGATAATTGGAAGCCCTTCGAGGGCTATGGTGAAAAAAGAAATATCCTCCGATGAAATCTGGAAAGAAGCTTTCTGAGAAACTGCTTAGTGTTCTGTTAATTCATCTCACAGAGTTACATATGTATTTCGTGGATCTCTTTGCTTGCCTTATTTCTGTGGAATCTGAGAACAGATATTTCGGATCCCCTTGAAGACTATAGGGCCAAAGGAAATATCCTCCGATAACAAAGAGAAAGAAGCTTTCTCAAAAACTTCTTTGTGTTCTGTGAAATCATCTCACAGAGTTACAGCTTTTCCCTCAAGAAGCCTTTCGGTAAGGCAGTTCTTGTGGAATTGGCAAAATGATATTGGGAATCCCATAGAGGGCTATGGTGAAAAAGGAAATACCCTAAGGTGAAATCTGGAAAGAAGATTTCTGAGAAACTGCTTAGTGTTCTGTGAATTCAACTCACAGAGTTACATCTGTATTTCGTGGATCTCTTTGCTAGCCTTATTTCTGTGGAATCTGAGAACAGATATTTCGGATCCCTTTGAAGACTACAGGGCCAAAGGAAATATCCTCCGATAACAAAGAGAAAGAAGCTTTCTGAGAAACTTCTTTGTGTTCTGTGAAATCATCTCACAGAGTTACAGCTTTCCCCTCAACAAGCCTTTCGCTAAGATAGTTCTTTAGGAATTGGGAGAGTGATATTTGGAAGCCCATGGAGGGCTATGGTGAAAAAGGAAATATCCTCCGATGAAATCTGGAAAGAAGCTTTCTGAGAAACTGCTTAGTGTTCTGTTAATTCATCTCACAGAGTTACAGCTGTATTTCGTGCATCCCTTTGCTAGCCTTTTTTCTGTGGAATCTGAGAACAGATATTTCGGATCCCGTTGAAGACTACATGGCCAAAGGAAATATCCTCCGATAACAAAGAGAAAGAAGCTTTCTGAGAAACTTCTTTGTGTTCTGTGAAATCATCTCAAGGAGTTACAGCTTTCCCCTCAAGAAGCCTTTCTCTAAGACAGTTGTTGTGGAATTGGCAGAGTGATATTTGGAAGCCCTTTCAGGGCTATGGTGAAAAAGGAAATACCCTAAGATGAAATCTGGAAAGAAGATTTCTGAGAAACTGCTTAGTGTTCTGTGAATTCAACTCACAGAGTTACATCTGTATTTCGTGGATCTCTTTGCTAGCCTTATTTCTGTGGAATCTGAGAACAGATATTTCGGATCCCTTTGAAGACTACAGGGCCAAAGGAAATATCCTCCGATAACAAAGAGAAAGAACCTTTCTGACAAACTTCTTTGTGTTCTGTGAAATCATCTCACAGAGTTACAGCTTTCCCCTCAAGAAGCCTTTCGCTAAGATAGTTCTTTAGGAATTGGCAGAGTGATATTTGGAAGCCCATGGAGGGCTATGTTGAAAAAGGAAATATCCTCCGATGAAATCTGGAAAGAAGCTTTCTGAGAAACTGCTTAGTGTTCTGTTAATTCATCTCACAGAGTTACATCTGTATGTTTTGGATCTCTTTGCTAGCCTTATTTCTGTGGTATCTGAGAACAGATATTTGGATCCCTTTGAAGACTATAGGGCCAAAGGAAATATCCTCCGATAACAAAGAGAAAGAAGCTTTCTGAGAAACTTCTTTGCGTTCTGTGCAATCATCTCACAGAGTTAAAGCTTTCCCGAAAAGAAGATTTTCGCTAAGACAGTTCTTGTGGAATTGGCAAAGTGATATTTGGAAGCCCCTAGAGGGCTATGGTGAAAAAGGAAATATCCTCCGATGAAATCTGGAAAGAAGCTTTCTGAGAAACTGCTTAGTGTTCTGTTAATTCATCTCACAGAGTTACATCTGTAGTTCGTGGATCTCTTTGCTAGCCTTATTTCTGTGGACTCTGAGAACAGATCTTTCGGATCCCTTTGAAGACTATAGGGCCAAAGGAAATATCCTCCGATAACAAAGAGAAAGAAGCTTTCTGAGAAACTTCTTTGTGTTCTGTGAAATCATCTCACAGAGTTACATCTGTATTTCGTCGATCTCTTTGCTAGCCTTATTTCTGTGGAATCTGAGAACAGATATTTCGGATCCCTTTGAAGACTACAGGGCCACAGGAAATGTCCTCCGATAACAAAGAGAAAGAAGCTTTCTGAGAAACTTCTTTGTGTTCTGTGAAATCATCTCACACAGTTACAGCTTTCCCTAGAAGAAGCCTTTCGCTAAGACAGTTCTTGTGGAATTGGCAAGGTGATATTGGGAAGCCCATGGATGGCTGTGGAGAAAAAGGAAATAGCCTCAGATGAAATCTGGAAAGAAGCTTTCTGAGAAACTGCTTAGTGTTCTGTTAATTCACCTCACAGAGTTACATCTGTATTTCGTGGATCTCTTTGCTAGCCTTATTTCTGGGGAATCTGAGACCAAATATTTCGGATCCCTTTGAAGACCATAGGGCCAAAGGAAATATCCTTCGATAACAAAGAGAAAGAAGCTTTCTGAGAAACTTCTTTGTGTTCTGTGAAATCATCTCAAGGAATTTCAGCTTTCCCCTCAAGAAGCCTTTCGCTAAGAGAGTTCTTGTGGAATTGCAGAGTGATATTTGGAAGCCCATAGAGGGCTATGGTGAAAAAGGAAATATCCTCAGATGAAATCTGGAAAGAAGCTTTCGTGGAAACTGCTTAGTGTTCTGTTAATTCATCTCACACAGTTACATCTGTAATTCGTGGATCTCTTTGCTAGCCTTATTTCTGTGGAATCTGAGAACAGATATTTCGGATCCCTTTGAAGACTATAGGGCCAAAGGAAATATCCTCCGATAACGAAGAGAAAGAAGCTTTCGGAGAAACCTCTTTGTGTTCTGTGAAATCATCTCACAGAGTTACAGCTTTCCCCTCAACAAGCTTTTCGCTAAGACAGTTCTTGTGGAATTGGCAAAGTGATATTTGGAAGCCCATAGAGGGCTATGGTGAAAAGGAAATATCCTCAGATGAAATCTGGAAAGAAGCTTTCTGAGAAACTGCTTAGTGTTCTGTTAATTCATCTCACAGAGTTACATCTGTATTTCGTGGATCTCTTTGAAAGCCTTAATTCTGTGGAATTTGAGAACAGATATTTCGGATCTCTTTGAAGACTATAGGGCCAAAGGAAACATCCCCCGATAACAAAGAGAAAGAAGCTTTCTGAGAAACTTCTTTGTATTCTGTGAAATCATCTCACAGAGTTACAGCTTTCCCCTCAAGAAGCCTTTCGCTAAGACAGTTCTTGTGGAATTGGCAAAGTAATGTTTGGAAGCCCCTAGAGGGCTATGGTGAAAAAGGAAATATCCTCAAATGAAATCTGGAAAGAAGCTTTCTGAAGAACTGTTTAGTGTTCCTTTAATTCATCTCACAGAGTTACATCTGCATTTCGTGGATCTGTTTGCTAGCCTTATTTCTGTGGAATCTGAGAACAGATATTTCGGATCCCTTTGAAGACTATAGGGCCAAAGGAAATATCCTCCGATAACAAAGGGAAAGAAGGTTTCTGAGAAACTTCTTTGTGTTATGTGAAATCATCTCACAGAATTACAGCTTTCCCGTCAAGAAGCCTTTCGCTAAGACAGTTCTTGTGGAATTGGCGAAGTGATATTGGGAAGTCCATAGAGGACTATGGTGAAAAAGGAAATATCCTCAGATGAAATCTGGAAAGAAGCTTTCTGAGAAACTGCTTAGTGTTCTGTTAATTCATCTCACAGAGTTACATCTGTATTTCGTGGATCTCTTTGCTAGCCTTATTTCTGTGGAATCTGAGAACAGATATTTCGGATCCCTTTGAAGACTATAGGACCAAAGGAAATATCCTCCGATAACGAAGAGAAAGAAGCTTTCGGAGAAACCTCTTTGTGTTCTGTGAAATCATCTCACAGAGTTACAGCTTTCCCCTCAACAAGCTTTTCGCTAAGACAGTTCTTGTGTAATTGGCAAAGTGATATTTGGAAGCCCATAGAGGGCTACGGTGAAAAGGAAATATCCTCAGATGAAATCTGGAAAGAAGCTTTCTGAGAAACTGCTTAGTGTTCTGTTAATTCATCTCACAGAGTTACATCTGTATTTCGTGGATCTCTTTGAAAGCCTTAATTCTGTGGAATTTGAGAACAGATATTTCGGATCTCTTTGAAGACAATAGGGCCAAAGGAAATATCCCCCGATAACAAAGAGAAAGAAGCTTTCTGAGAAACTTCTTTGTATTCTGTGAAATCATCTGACGGAGTTACAGCTTTCCCCTCAAGAAGCCTTTCGCTAAGACAGTTCTTGTGGAATTGGCAAAGTAATGTTTGGAAGCCCCTAGAGGGTTATGGTGAAAAAGGAAATATCCTCAAATGAAATCTGGAAAGAAGCTTTCTGAAGAACTGTTTAGTGTTCCTTTAATTCATCTCACAGAGTTACATCTGCATTTCGTGGATCTGTTTGCAAGCCTTATTTCTGTGGAATCTGAGAACAGATATTTCGGATCCCTTTGAAGACTATAGGGCCAAAGGAAATATCCTCCGATAACAAAGGGAAAGAAGGTTTCTGAGAAACTTCTTTGTGTTATGTGAAATCATCTCACAGAATTACAGCTTTCCCGTCAAGAAGCCTTTCGCTAAGACAGTTCTTGTGGAATTGGCGAAGTGATATTGGGAAGTCCATAGAGGACTACGGTGAAAAAGGAAATATCCTCAGATGAAATCTGGAAAGAAGCTTTCCGAGAAACTGCTTAGTGTTCTGTTAATTCATCTCACAGAGTTACATCTGTATTTCGTGGATCTCTTTGCTAGCCTTATTTCTGTGGAATCTGAGAACAGATATTTCGGATCCCTTTGAAGACTACAGGGCCAAAGGAAATATCCTCCGATAACAAAGAGAAAGAAGCTTTCTGAGAAACTTCTTTGTGTTCTGTGTAATCATCTCACAGAGTCACAGCTTTCCCCTCAAGAAGCCGTTCGCTAAGACAGTTCTTTAGGAATCGGCAGAGTGATAATTGGAAGCCCTTCGAGGGCTATGGTGAAAAAAGAAATATCCTCCGATGAAATCTGGAAAGAAGCTTTCTGAGAAACTGCTTAGTGTTCTGTTATATCATCTCACAGAGTTACATATGTATTTCGTGGATCTCTTTGCTTGCCTTATTTCTGTGGAATCTGAGAACAGATATTTCGGATCCCCTTAAAGACTATAGGGCCAAAGGAAATATCCTCCGATAACAAAGAGAAAGAAGCTTTCTCAAAAACTTCTTTGTGTTCTGTGAAATCATCTCACAGAGTTACAGCTTTTCCCTCAAGAAGCCTTTCGGTAAGGCAGTTCTTGTGGAATTGGCAAAATGATATTGGGAATCCCATAGAGGGCTATGGTGAAAAAGGAAATACCAAAAGGTGAAATCTGGAAAGAAGATTTCTGAGAAACTGCTTAGTGTTCTGTGAATTCAACTCACAGAGTTACATCTGTATTTCGTGGATCTCTTTGCTAGCCTTATTTCTGTGGAATCTGAGAACAGATATTTCGGATCCCTTTGAAGACTACAGGGCCAAAGGAAATATCCTCCGATAACAAAGAGAAAGAAGCTTTCTGAGAAACTTCTTTGTGTTCTGTGAAATCATCTCACAGAGTTACAGCTTTCCCCTCAACAAGCCTTTCGCTAAGATAGTTCTTTAGGAATTGGGAGAGTGATATTTGGAAGCCCATGGAGGGCTATGGTGAAAAAGGAAATATCCTCCGATGAAATCTGGAAAGAAGCTTTCTGAGAAACTGCTTAGTGTTCTGTTAATTCATCTCACAGAGTTACATCTGTATTTCGTGCATCCCTTTGCTAGCCTTATTTCTGTGGAATCTGAGAACAGATATTTCGGATCCCGTTGAAGACTACATGGCCAAAGGAAATATCCTCCGATAACAAAGAGAAAGAAGCTTTCTGAGAAACTTCTTTGTGTTCTGTGAAATCATCTCAAGGAGTTACAGCTTTCCCCTCAAGAAGCCTTTCTCTAAGACAGTTGTTGTGGAATTGGCAGAGTGATATTTGGAAGCCCTTTCAGGGCTATGGTGAAAAAGGAAATACCCTAAGATGAAATCTGGAAAGAAGATTTCTGAGAAACTGCTTAGTGTTCTGTGAATTCAACTCACAGAGTTACATCTGTATTTCGTGGATCTCTTTGCTAGCCTTATTTCTGTGGAATCTGAGAACAGATATTTCGGATCCCTTTGAAGAATACAGGGCCAAAGGAAATATCCTCCGATAACAAAGAGAAAGAACCTTTCTGACAAACTTCTTTGTGTTCTGTGAAATCATCTCACAGAGTTACAGCTTTCCCCTCAAGAAGCCTTTCGCTAAGATAGTTCTTTAGGAATTGGCAGAGTGATATTTGGAAGCCCATGGAGGGCTATGTTGAAAAAGGAAATATCCTCCGATGAAATCTGGAAAGAAGCTTTCTGAGAAACTGCTTAGTGTTCTGTTAATTCATCTCACAGAGTTACATCTGTATGTTTTGGATCTCTTTGCTAGCCTTATTTCTGTGGTATCTGAGAACAGATATTTGGATCCCTTTGAAGACTATAGGGCCAAAGGAAATATCCTCCGATAACAAAGAGAAAGAAGCTTTCTGAGAAACTTCTTTGCGTTCTGTGCAATCATCTCACAGAGTTACAGCTTTCCCGAAAAGAAGATTTTCGCTAAGACAGTTCTTGTGGAATTGGCAAAGTGATATTTGGAAGCCCCTAGAGGGCTATGGTGAAAAAGGAAATATCCTCCGATGAAATCTGGAAAGAAGCTTTCTGAGAAACTGCTTAGTGTTCTGTTAATTCATCTCACAGAGTTACATCTGTAGTTCGTGGATCTCTTTGCTAGCCTTATTTCTGTGGAATCTGAGAACAGATATTTCGGATCCCTTTGAAGACTACAGGGCCAAAGGAAATATCCTCCGATAACAATGAGAAAGAAGCTTTCTGAGAAACTTCTTTGTGTTCTGTGAAATCATCTCACAGAGTTACAGCTTTCCAGATAAGAAGACTTTCGCTAAGACAGTTCTTGTGGAATTGTCAAAGAGATATTTGGAAGCCCTTAGAGGGCTATGGTGAAAAAGGAAATATCCTCAGATGAAATCTGGAAAGAAGCTTTCTGAGAAACTGCTTAGTGTTCTGTTAATTCATCTCACAGAGTTACATCTATATTTCGTGGATCTCTTTGCTAGCCTTATTTCTGTGGAGTCTGAGAACAGATATTTCGGATCCCTTTGAAGACTATAGGGCCAAAGGAAATATCCTCCGATAACAAAGAGAAAGAAGCTTTCTGAGAAACTTCTTTGTGTTCTGTGAAATCATCTCACAGAGTTACAGCTTTCCCCTCAAGAAGCCTTTCGCTAAGACAGTTCTTGTAGAATTGGCAAAGTGATATAAGAGGGCTATGGTGAAAAAGGAAATATCCTCCGATGAAATCCGGAAAGAAGCTTTCTGAGAAACTGCTTAGTGTTCTGTTAATTCATCTCACAGAGTTACATCTGTATTTCGTGGATCTCTTTGCTAGCCTTATTTCTGTGGACTCTGAGAACAGATCTTTCGGATCCCTTTGAAGACTATAGGGCCAAAGGAAATATCCTCCGATAACAAAGAGAAAGAAGCTTTCTGAGAAACTTCTTTGTGTTCTGTGAAATCATCTCACAGAGTTACAGCTTTCCCGAAAAGAAGCCTTTCGCTAAGACAGTTCTTGTGGAATTGTCAAAGTGATATTTGGAAGCCAATAGAGGGCTATGGTGAAAAAGGAAATATCCTCAGATGAAATCTGGAAAGAAGCTTTCTGAGAAACTGCTTAGTGTTCTGTAAATTCACCTCACAGAGTTACATCTGTATTTCGTGGATCTCTTTGCTAGCCTTATTTCTGTGGAGTCGAAGAAAGGATATTTCGGATCCCTTTGAAGACTATAGGGCCAAAGGAAATATCCTCCGATAACAAAGAGAAAGAAGCTTTCTGAGAAACTTCCTTGTGTTCTGTGAAGTCATCTCACAGAGTTACAGCTTTCCGCTCAAGAAGCCTTTCGCTAAGACAGTTCTTGTGGAATTGGCAGAGTGATATTTGGAAGCCCATAGAGGGCTATGGTGAAAAAGGAAATATCCTCAGATGAAATCTGGAAAGAAGCTTTCTGAAGAACTGCTTAGTGTTCTGTGAATTCATCTCACAGAGTTACATCTGTATTTCGTGGATCTCTTTGCTAGCCTTATTTCTGTGGAATCTGAGAACAGATATTTCGGTTCCCCTTGAAGACTATAGGGCCAAACGAAATATCCTCCGAGAACAAAGAGAAAGAAGATTTCTGAGAAACTTCTTTATGTTCTGTGAAATCATCTCACAGAGTTACAGCTTTCCCCTCAAGAAGCCTTTCGATAAGGCAGTTCTTGTGAAATTGGCAAAGTGATATTGGGAAGGCCATAGAGGGCTATGGGGAAAAAGGAAATATCCTCAGATGAAATCTGGAAAGCAGCTTTCTGAGAAACTGCTTAGTGTTCTGTTAATTTATCTCACAGAGTTACATCTGTATTTCGTGGATCTCTTTGCTAGCCTTATTTCTGGGGAATCTGAGAACAGATATTTCGGATCCCTTTGAAGACTATAGGGCCAAAGGAAATATCCTCCGATAACAAAGAGAAAGAAGCTTTCTGAGAAACTTCTTTGTGTTCTGGGAAATCGTCTCAAGGAGTTACAGCTTTCCCCTCAAGAAGCCTTTCGCTAAGACAGTTCTTGTGGAATTGGCAAAGTGATATTTGGAAGCCCTTAGAGGGCTATGGTGAAAAAGGAAATATCCTCAGATGAAATCTGGAAAGAAGCTTTCTGAGAAACTGCTCAGTGTTCTGTAAATTCACCTCACAGAGTTACATCTGTATTTCGTGGATCTCTTTCGTAGCCTTATTTCTGTGGAATCTGAGAACAGATATTTCGGATCTCTTTGAAGACTATAGGGCCAAACGAAATATCCTCCGATAACAAAGAGAAAGAAGCTTCCTGAGAAACTTCTTTATGTTCTGTGAAATCATCTCACAGAGTTACAGCTTTCCCCTCAAGAAGCCTTTCGCTAAGACAGTTCTTGTGGAATTGGCAAAGTGATATATGGAAGCCCCTAGAGGGCTATGGTGAAAAAGGAAATATCCTCAGATGAAATCTGGAAAGAAGCTTTCTGAGAAACTGCTTAGTGTTCTGTTAATTCATCTCACAGAGTTACATCTGTATTTCGTGGATCTCTTTGCTAGCCTTATTTCTGTGGAATCTGAGAACAGATATTTCGGATCCCTTTGAAGACTATAGGGCCAAAGGAAATATCCTCCGATAACAAAGAGAAAGAAGCTTTCTGAGAAACTTCTTTGTGTTCTGTAAAATCATCTCACAGAGTTACACCTTCCCCCTCAAGAAGCCTTTCGCTAAGAGAGTTCTTGTGGAATTGGCAAAGTGATATTAGGTAGCCCATATTGGGCTATGGTGAAAACGGAAATATCCTCAGATGAAATCTGGAAAGAAGCTTTCTGAGAAACTGCTTAGTGTTCTCTTAATTCATCTCACAGAGTTACATCTGTATTTCGTGGATATCTCTGCTAGCCTTATTTCTGTGGAATCTGTGAACAGATTTCGGATCTCTTTGAAGACTACAGGGCCAAAGGAAATATCCTCCGATAACAAAGAGAAAGAAGCTTTCTGAGAAACTTCTATGTGTTCTGTGAAATCATCTCACAGAGTTGCAGCTTTCCCCTAAACAAGCCTTTCGCTAACACAGTTCTTGTGGAATTGGCAAAGTGATATTTGGAAGCCCATAGAGGGCTATGGTGAAAAAGGAAATATCCTCAGATGAAATCTGGAAAGAAGCTTTCTGAGAAACTGCTTAGTGTTCTGTTAATTCATCTCACAGAGTTACATCTGTATTTCGTGGATCTCTTTGCTAGCCTTATTTCTGGGGAATCTGAGAACAGATATTTCGGATCCCTTTGAAGACTATAGGGCCAAAGGAAATGTCCTCCGATAACAAAGAGAAAGAAGCTTTCTGAGAAACTTCTTTGTGTTCTGGGAAATCATCTCACAGAGTTACAGCTTTCCCCTCAAGAAGCCTTTCAATAAGGCAGTTCTTGTGGAATTGGCAAAGTGATATTGGGAAGCCCATAGAGGGCTATGGTGAAAAAGGAAATATGCTCAGATAAAATCTGGAAAGAAGCTTTCTGAGATACTGCTTAGTGTTCTGTTAATTCATCTCACAGAGTTACATCTGTATTTCGTGGATCTCTTTGCTAGCCTTATTTCTGTGGAATCTGAGAACAGATATTTCGGATCCCTTTGAAGACTATAGGGCCAAAGGAAATATCCTCCGATAACAAAGAGAAAGAAGCTTTCTGAGAAACTTCTTTGTGTTCTGTGAAATCATCTCACAGAGTTACAGCTTTCCTCCCAAGAAGCCTTTCTCTAAGACAGTTCTTGTGGAATTGGCAAAGTGATATTTGGAGGCCCATAGAGAGCTATGGTGAAAAAGGAAATATCCTCAGATGAAATCTGGAAAGAAGCTTTCTGAGAAACTCCTTAGTGTTCTGTAAATTCAACTCACAGAGTTACATCTGTATTTCGTGGATCTCTTTCGTAGCCTTATTTCTGTGGAATCTGAGAACAGATATTTCGGATCCCTTTGAAGACTATAGGGCCAAAGGAAATATCCTCCGATAACAAAGAGAAAGAAGCTTCCTGAGAAACTTCTTTATGTTCTGTGAAATCATCTCACAGAGTTACAGCTTTCCCCTAAAGAAGCCTTTCGCTAAGACAGTTCTTGTGGAATTGGCTAAGTGATATTTGGAAGCCCATAGAGGGCTATGGTGAAAAAGGAAATATCCTCAGATGAAATCTGGAAAGAAGCTTTCTGAGAAACTGCTTAGTGTTCTGTAAATTCACCTCACAGAGTTACATCTGTATTTCGTGGAACTCTTTGGTAGCCTTATTTCTGTGGAATCTGAGAACAGATATTTCGGATCCCTTTGACGACTATAGGGCCAAAGGAAATATCCTCCGATAACAAAGAGAAAGAAGCTTTCTGAGAAACTTCTTTGTATTCTGTGAAATCATCTGACGGAGTTACAGCTTTCCCCTCAAGAAGCCTTTCGCTAAGACAGTTCTTGTGGAATTGGCAAAGTGATATATGGAAGACCCTAGACGGCTATGGTGAAAAAGGAAATATCCTCAGATGAAATCTGGAAAGAAGCTTTCTGAGAAACTGCTTAGTGTTCTGTTAATTCATCTCACAGAGTTACATCTGTATTTCGTGGATCTCTTTGCTAGCCTTATTTCTGTGGAATCTGAGAACAGATATTTCGGATCCCTTTGAAGACTATAGGGCCAAAGGAAATATCCTCCGATAACAAAGAGAAAGAAGCTTTCTGAGAAACTTCTTTGTGTTCTGTGAAATCATCTCACAGAGTTACAGCTTTCCCCTCAAGAATCCTTTCGCTAAGACAGTTCTTGTGGAATTGGCAGAGTGAAATTTGGAAGACTCTGGAGGGTTATTGAGAAAAAGGAAATATCCTCAGATGAAATCTGGAAAGAAGCTTTCTGAGAACTGCTTAGTGTTCTGTTAATTCATCTCACAGAGTTACATCTGTATTTCGTGGATCTCTTTGCTAGCCTTATTTCTGTGGAGTCTGAGAACAGATATTTCGGATCCCTTTGAAGAGTACAGGGCCAAAGGAAATATCCTCCGATAACAAAGAGAAAGAAGTTTTCTGAGAAACTTCTTTGTGTTTTGTGAAATCATCTCACAGAGTTACAGCTTTCCCCTAAGAAGCCTTTCGCTAAGACAGCTCTTGTGGAATTGGCAAGGTGATATTTGGAAGCCCATAGAGGGCTATGGTGAAAAAGGAAATATCCTCCGATGAAATCTGGAAAGAAGCTTTCTGAGAAAGTGCTTAGTGTTCTGTTAATTCATCTCACAGAGTTACATCTGTATCTCGTGGATCTCTTTGCTAGCCTTATTTCTGTGGAATCTGAGAACAGATATTTCGGATCCTTTTGAAGACTATAGGGCCAAAGGAAGTATCCTCCGATAACAAAGAGAAAGAAGCTTTCTGAGAAACTTCTTTGTGTTCTGTGAAATCATCTCACAGAGTTACAGCTTTCCCCTCAAGAAGCCTTTCGCTAAGACAGTTCTTGTGGAATTGGCAAAGTGATATTAGGTAGCCCATAGTGGGCTATGGTGAAAAAGGAAATATCCTCAGATGAAATCTGGAAAGAAGCTTTCTGAGAAACTGCTTAGTTTTCTGATAATTCATCTCACAGAGTTACATCTGTATTTCGTGGATCTCTTTGCTAGCCTTATTTCTGGGAATCTGAGAACAGATATTTCGCATCCCTTTGAAGACTATAGGGCCAAAGGAAATATGCTCCGATAACAAAGAGAAAGAAGCTTTCTGAGAAACTTCTTTGTGTTCTGGGAAATCATCTCACAGAGTTACAGCTTTCCCCTCAAGAAGCCTTTCGATAAGGCAGTTCTTGTGGATTTGGCAAAGTGATATTGGGATGCCCACAGAGGGCTATGGTGAAAAAGGAAATATCCTCAGATGAAATCTGGAAAGAAGCTTTCTGAGAAACTGCTTAGTGTTCTGTTATTTCATCTCACAGAGTTACATCTGTATTTCGTGGATCTCTTTGCTAGCCTTATTTCTGTGGAACCTGAGAACAGATATTTCGGATCCATTTGAAGACTATAGGTGCAAAGGAAATATCCTCCGATAACAAAGAGAAAGAAGCTTTCTGAGAAACTTCTTTGTGTTCTGTGAAATCATTTCACAGAGTTACAGCTTTCCCTAGAAGAAGTCTTTCACTAAGACAGTTCTTGTGGAATTGGCAAAGTGATATTTGGAAGCCCTTAGAGGGCTATGGTGAAAAAGGAAATATCTTCAGATGAAATCTGGAAAGAAGCTTTCTGAGAAACTGCTTAGTGTTCTGTTAATTCATCTCACAGAGTTACATCTGTATTTCGTGGATCTCTTTGCTAGCCTTATTTCTGTGGAATCTGAGAACAGATATTTCGGTTCCCTTTGAAGACTATAGGGCCAAACGAAATATCCTCCGAGAACAAAGAGAAAGAAGATTTCTGAGAAACTTCTTTGTGTTCTGTGAAATCATCTCAGAGAGTTACAGCTTTCCCCTCAAGAAGCCTTTCGATAAGGCAGTTCTTGTGAAATTGGCAAAGTGATATTGGGAAGCACATAGAGGGCTATGGGGAAAAAGGAAATATCCTCAGATGAAATCTGGAAAGAAGCTTTCTGAGAAACTGCTTAGTGTTCTGTTAATTCATCTCACAGAGTTACATCTGTATTTCGTGTATCTCTTTGCTAGCCTTATTTCTGGGGAATCTGAGAATAGATATTTCGGATCCCTTTGAAGACTATAGGGCCAAAGGAAATATCCTCCGATAACAAAGAGAAAGAAGCTTTCTGAGAAACTTCTTTGTGTTCTGTGAAATCATCTCACAGAGTTACAGCTTTCCTCTCAAGAAGCCTTTCGCTAAGACAGTTCTTGTGGAATTGGCTAAGTGATATTTGGAAGCCCATAGAGGGCTATGGTGAAAAAGGAAATATCCTCAGATGAAATCTGGAAAGAAGCTTTCTGAGAAACTGCTTAGTGTTCTGTAAATTCACCTCACAGAGTTACATCTGTATTTCGTGGATCTCTTTGGTAGCCTTATTTCTGTGGAATCTGAGAACAGATATTTCGGATCCCTTTGACGACTATAGGGCCAAAGGAAATATCCTCCGATAACAAAGAGAAAGAAGCTTTCTGAGAAACTTCTTTGTGTTCTGTGAAATAAACTCACAGAGTTACAGCTTGCCCCTAAAGAATCCTTTCGCTAAGACAGTTCTTGTGGAATTGGCAAAGTGACATTTGGAAGCGCATAGAGGGCAACGGTGAAAAAGGAAATATCCTCAGATGAAATCTGGAAAGAAGCTTTCTGAGAAACTGCTTATTGTTCTGTTAATTCATCTCACAGAGTTACATCTGTATTTCGTGGATCTCTTTGCTAGCCCTATTTCTGTGGAATCTGAGAACAGATATTTCGGATCCCTTTGAAGACTATAGGGCCAAAGGAAATATCCTCCGATAACAAAGAGAAAGAAGCTTTCTGAGAAACTTCTTTGTGTTCTGTGAAATCATCTCACAGAGTTACAGCTTTCCCCTGAAGAAGCCTTTCGATAAGGCAGTTCTTGTGGAATTGGCAAAGTGATATTGGGAAGCCCAAAGAGGGCTATGGTGAAAGAGGAAATATCCTCAGATGAAATCTGGAAAGAAGCTTTCTGAGAAACTGCTTAGTGTTCTTGTAATTCATCTCACAGAGTTACATCTGTATTTCGTGGATCTTTTTGCTAGCCTTATTTCTGTGGAATCTGAGAACAGATAATTCGGATCCCTTTGAAGACTACAGGGCCAAAGGAAATATCCTCCGATAACAAAGAGAAAGAAGATTTCTGAGAAACTTATTTGTGTTCTGTGAAATCATCTCACAGAGTTACAGCTTTCCCCTCAAGAAGCCTTTCGCTAAGACAGTTCTTGTGGAATTGGCGGAGTGATATTTGGAAGCCCATAGTGGGCTGTGGTGAAAAAGGAAATATACTCAGATGAAATCTGGAAAGAAGCTTTCTGAGAAACTGCTTAGTGTTCTGTTAATTCATCTCACAGAGTTACATCTGTATTTCCTGGATCTCTTTGCTAGCCTTATTTCTGTGGAATCTGAGAACAGATATTTCCGATCCCTTTGAAGACTACAGGGCCAAAGGAAATATCCTCCGATAACAAAGAGAAAGAAGCTTTCTGAGAAACTTCTTTGTGTTCTGTGAAATCATCTCACAGAGTTACAGCTTTCCCCTCAAGAAGCCTTTCGGGAACACAGTTCTTGTGCAATTGGCAAAGTGATATTTGGAAGCCCATAGAGGGTTATGGTGAAAAAGGAAATATCCTCAGATGAAATCTGGAAAGAAGCTTTCTGAGAAACTGCTTAGTGTTCTGTTAATTCATCTCACAGAGTTACATCTGTATTTCGTGGATCTCTTTGCTAGCCCTATTTCTGTGGAATCTGAGAACAGATATTTCGGATCCCTTTGAAGACTATAGAGCCAAAGGAAATATCCTCCGATAACAAGGAGAAAGAAGCTTTCTGAGAAACTTCTTTGTGTTCTGTGAAATCATCTCACAGAGTTACAGCTTTCGCGTCAAGAAGCCTTTCGCCAAGACAGTTCTTGTGGAATTGGCAAAGTGATATTTGGAAGCCCATAGACGGCTTTGGTGAAAAAGGAAATATCCTCAGATGAAATCTGGAAAGAAGCTTTCTGAGAAACTGCTTAGTGTTCTGTTAATTCATCTCACAGAGTTACATCTGTATTTCGTGGATCTCTTTGCTAGCCTTATTTCTGGGAATCTGAGAAGAGATATTTCGGATCCCTTTGAAGACTATAGGGCCAAAGGAAATATCCTCCGATAACAAAGAGAAAGAAGCTTTCTGAGAAACTTCTTTGTGTTCTGGGAAATCATCTCACAGACTTACAGCTCTCCCCTCAAGAAGCCTTTCGATAAGGCAGTTCTTGTGGAATTGGCAAAGTGATATTGGGAAGCCCATAGAGGGCTATGGTGAAAAAGGAAGTATGCTCAGATAAAATCTGGAAACAAACTTTCTGAGAAACTGCTTAGTGTTCTGTTAATTCATCTCACAGAGTTACATCTGTATTTCGTGGATCTCTTTGCTAGCCTTATTTCTATGGAATCTGAGAACAGATATTTCGGATCCCTTTGAAGACTATAGGGCCAAAGGAAATATCCTCCGATAACAAAGGGAAAAAGCTTTCTGAGAAACTTCTTTGTGTTCTGTGAAATCATCTCACAGAGTTACAGCTTTCCCCTCAAGAAGCCTTTCGCTACGACAGTTCTTGTGGAATTGGCAAAGAGATATTTGGAAGCCCATAGATGGCTATGGTGAAAAAGGAAATATCCTCAGATGAAATCTGGAAAGAAGCTTTCTGAAGAACTGCTTAGTGTTCTGTTAATTCATCTCACAGAGTTACATCTGTATTTCGTGCATCTCTTTGCTAGCCTTATTTCTGTGGAGTCTGAGAACAGATATTTCGGATCCCTTTGAAGACTATAGGGACAAAGGAAATATCCTCCGATAACAAAGAGAAAGAAGCTTTCTGAGAAACTTCTTTGTGTTTTGTGAAATCATCTCACAGAGTTACAGCATTCCCCTCAAGAAGCCTTTCGCTAACACAGCTCTTGTGGAATTGGCAAGGTGATATTTGGAAGCCCGTACAGGGCTATGGTGAAAAAGGAAATATCCTCAGATGAAATCTGGAAAGAAGCTTTCTGAGAAACTGCTTAGTGTTCTGTTAATTCATCTCACAGAGTTACATCTGTATCTCGTGGATCTCTTTGCTAACCTTATTTCTGTGGAATATGAGAACAGATATTTCGAATCCTTTTGAAGACTATAGGGCCAAAGGCAATATCCTCCGATAACAAAGAGAAAGAAGCTTTCTGAGAAACTTGTTTGTGTTCTGTGAAATCATCTCACAGAGATACAGCTTTCCCTAGAAGAAGCCTTTCGCTAAGACAGTTCTTGTGGAATTGGCAAAGTGATATTAGGTAGCCCATAGTTGGCTATCGTGAAAAAGGAAATATCCTCAGATGAAATCTGGAAAGAAGCTTTCTGAGAAACTGCTTAGTGTTCTGTTAATTCATCTCACAGAGTTACATCTGTATTTCGTGGATCTCTTTGCTAGCCTTATTTCTGTGGAATCTGTGAACAGATTTCGGATCTCTTTGAAGACGATAGGGCCAAATGAAATATCCTCCGATAACAAAGAGAAAGAAGCTTTCTGAGAAACTTCTTTGTGTTCTGTGAAATCATCTCACAGAGTTACAGCTTTTCCCTCAAGAAGCCTTTCGCGAACACAGTTCTTGAGCAATTGACAAAGTGATATTTGGAAACCCATAGAGGGCAATGGTGAAAAAGGAAATATCCTCAGATGAAATCTGGAAAGAAGCTTTCTGATAAACTGCTTAGTGTTCTCTTAATTCATCTCACATTGTTACATCTGTATTTCGTGGATCTCTTTGCTAGCCTTATTTCTGTGGAATCTGAGAAGAGATATTTCGGATCCCTTTGAAGACTATAGGGCCAAAGGAAATATCTTCCGATAACAAAGAGAAAGAAGCTTTAGAGAAACTTCTTTGTGTTCTGTGAAATCATCTCACAGAGTTACAGCTTTCCCTAGAAGAAGCCTTTCGCTAAGACAGTTCTTGTGGAATTGGCAAAGTGATATTGGGAAGCCCGTAGAGGGCTATGGTGAAAAAGAAAATATCCTCATATGAAATCTGGAAAGAAGCTTTCTGAGAAACTGCTTAGTGTTCTGTTAATTAATCTCACAGAGTTATATCTGTATTTCGTGGATCTCTTTGCTAGCCTTATTTCTGTGGAATCTGAGAACAGATATTTAGGATCCTTTTGAAGACTATAGGGCCAAAGGAAATATCCTCCGATAACAAAGAGAAAGAAGCTTTCTGAGAAACTTCTTTGTGTTCTGTGAAATCATCTCACAGAGTTACAGCTTTCCCCTCAAGTAGCCTTTCGCTAAGACAGTTCTTGTTCAATTGGCAAAGTGATATTTGAAAGCCCCTAGAGGGCTATGGTGCAAAAGGAAATATCCTCAGATGAAATCTGGAAAGAAGCTTTCTGAGAAACTGCTTAGTGTTCTGTGAATTCATCTCACAGAGTTACATCTGTATTTCTGGATCTCTTTGCTAGCCTGATTTCTGTGGAATCTGAGAACAGATATTTCCGATCCCTTTGAAGACTATAGGGCCAATGGAAACATCCTCCGATAACAAAGAGAAAGAGGCTTTCTGAGAAACTTCTTTGTGTTCTGTGAAATCATCTCACAGAGTTACAGCTTTCCCTAGAAGAAGCCTTTCGTTAAGACAGTTCTTGTAGAATTGGCAAAGTGATATTTGGTAGTCCATTGAGGGCTATGGTGAAAAAGGAAATATTCTCATATGAAATCTGGAAAGCAGCTTTCTGAGAAACTTCTTCGTGTTCTGTTAATTCATCTCACAGAGTTACATCTATATTTCTTGGATCTCTTTGCTAGCCTTATTTCTGTAGAATCTGAGAACAGATATTTCGGATCCCTTTGAAGACTATAGGTCCAAAGGAAATATATTCCGATAACAAAGAGAAAGAAGCTTCCTGAGAAACTTCTTTGTGTTCTGTGAAATCATCTCCCAGAGTTACAGCTTTCCCTAGAAGAAGTCTTTCGTTAAGACAGTTCTTGTGGAATTGGCAAAGTGATATTGGGAAGCCCATAGAGGGCTATGGTGAAAAAGAAAATATCCTCAGATGAAATCTGGAAAGAAGCTTTCTGATAAACTGCTTAGTGGTCTGTTAATTCATCTCACAGAGTTACATCTGTATTTCGTGGATCTCTTTGCTAGCCTTATTTCTGTGGAATCTGAGAACAGATGTTTCGGATCCCTTTGAAGACTACAGGGCCAAGGGAAATATCCTCCGATAACAAAGAGAAAGAAGCTTTCTGAGAAACTTCTTTGTGTTCTGTGAAATCATCTCACAGAGTTACAGCTTTCCCGTCAAGAAGCCTTTCGCTAAGACAGTTCTTGTTCAATTGGCAAAGTGATATTTGGAAGCCCCTAGAGGGCTATGGTGCAAAAGGAAATATCCTCAGATGAAATCTGGAAAGAAGCTTTCTGAGAAACTGCTTAGTGTTCTGTTAATTCATCTCACAGAGTTACATCTGTATTTCTTGGATCTCTTTGCTAGCCTTATTTCTGTGGAATCTGAGAACAGATATTTCGGATCCCTTTGAAGACTATAGGGCCAAAGGAAATATCCTCCGATAACAAAGAGAAATAAGCTTACTGAGAAACTTCTTTGTGTTCTGTGAAATCATCTCACAGAGTTACAGCTTTCCCCTCAAGAAGCCTTTCGCTAAGACAGTTCTTGTGGAATTGGCAGAGTGATATTTGGAAGCCCCTGGAGGGCTATGGTGAAAAAGGAAATATCCTCAGATGAAATCTGGAAAGAAGCTTTCTGAAGAACTGCTTAGTGTTCTGTTAATTCATCTCACAGAGTTACATCTGTATTTCGTGGATCTCTTTGCTAGCCTTATTTCTGTGGAGTCTGAGAACAGATATTTCGGATCCCTTTGAAGACTACAGGGCCAAAGGAAATATCCTCCGATAACAAAGAGAAAGAAGCTTTCTGAGAAACTTCTTTGTGTTTTGTGAAATCATCTCACAGAGTTACAGCTTTCTCCTCAAGAAGCCTTTCGCTAAGACAGCTATTGTGGAATTGGCAAAGTGATATTTGGAACCCATAGAGGGCTATGGTGAAAAAGGAAATATCCTCAGATGAAATCTGGAAAGAAGCTTTCTGAGAAACTGCATAGTGTTCTGTAAATTCATCTCACAGAGTTACATCTGTATTTCGTGGGTCTCTTTGCTAGCCTTATTACTGTGGAATCTGAGAACAGATATTTCGGATCCCTTTGAAGACTTTAGGCCAAAGGAAATATCCTCCGATAACAAAGAGAAAGAAGCTTTCTGAGAAACTTCTTTCTGTTCTGTGAAATCGTCTCACAGAGTTACAGCTTTCCCCTCAAGAAGCCTTTCGATAAGGCAGTTCTTGCGGAATTGGCAACGTGATATTGGAAGCCCGTGGAGGGCTATGTTGAAATAGGAAATATCCTCCGACGAAACTTGGAAAGAAGCTTTCTGAGAAACTGCTTACTATTCTGTTAATTCATCTCACACAGTTACATCTGTATTTCGTGGATCCCTTTGCTAGCCTTATTTCTGTGGAATCTGAGAACAGATATTTCGGATCCCTTTGAAGACTACAGGGCCAAAGGAAATATCCTCCGATAACAAAGAGAAAGAAGCTTTCTGAGAAACTTCTTTGTGTTCTGGGAAATCATCTCACAGACTTACAGCTTTCCCCTCAAGAAGTCTTTCGCTAAGACAGTTCTTGTGGAATTGGCAAAGTGATATTTGGTAGCCCATAGAGGGCTATGGTGAAAAGGGAAATATCATCCGATGAAATCTGGAAAGAAGCTTTCTGAGAAACTGCTTAGTGTTCTGTTAATTCATCTCACAGAGTTACATCTGTATTTCGTGGATCTCTTTGCTAGCCTTATTTCTGTGGAATCTGAGAACAGATATTTCGGATCCCTTTGAAGACTCTACGGCCAAAGGAAATATCCTCCGATAACAAAGGGAAAGAAGCTTTCTGAGAAACTTCTTTGTGTTCTGTGAAATCATCTCACAGAGTTACAGCTTTCCCTCAAGAAGCCCTTCGCTAAGACAGTTCTTGTGGAATTGGAAAAGTGATATTTGGAAGTCCATAGAGGGCTATGGTGAAAAAGGAAATATCCTCCGATGAAATCTGGAAAGAAGCTTTCTGAGAAACTGCTTAGTGTTTTGTTAATTCATCTCACAGAGTTACATCTGTATTTCGTGGATCTCTTTGCTAGCCTTATTTCTGTGGAATCTGAGAACAGATATTTCGGATCCCTTTGAAGACTATAGGGCCAAAGGAAATATCCTCCGATAACAAAGAGAAAGAAGCTTTCTCAGAAACTTCTTTGTGTCCTGTGAAATCAACTCACAGAGTTACAGCTTTCCCCTCAAGAAGCCTTTCGCTAAGACAGTTCTTGTGGAATTGGCAAAGTGATATTGGGAAGCCCACACAGGGCTAGGGTGAAAAAGGATATATCCTCATATGAAATCTGGAAAGAAGCTTTCTGAGAAACTGCTTAGTGTTCTGTTAATTCATCTCACAGAGTTACATCTGTATTTCGTGGATCTCTTTGCTAGCCTTATTTCTGTGGAATCTGAGAACAGATATTTCGGATCTGTTTGAAGACAATAGGGCCAAAGGAAATATCCTCCGATAACAAAGAGAAAGAAGCTTTCTGAGAAACTTCTTTGTGTTCTGTGAAATCATCTCACAGAGTTACAGCTTTTCCTAGAAGAACCCATTCGCTAAGACAGTTCTTGTGGAATTGGCAAAGTGATATTGGAAGCCCTTAGAGGGCTATGGTGAAAAAGGAAATATCCTCAGATGAAATCGGGAAAGAAGCTTTCAGAGAAACTGCTTAGTGTTCTGTTAATTCATCTCACAGAGTTACATCTGTATTTCGTGGATCTCTTTGCTGGCCTTATTTCTGTGGAATCTGAGAACAGATATTTCGGATCCCTTTGAGACTATAGGGCCAAATTAAATATCCTCCGATAACAAAGAGAAAGAAGCTTTCTGAGAAACTTCTTCGTGTTCTGTGAAATCATCTCACAGAGTTACAGCTTTCCTCTCAAGAAGCCTTTCGCTAAGACAGTTTTTGTGGAATTGGCAAAGTGATAAATGGAAGCCCCTAGAGGTCTATGGTGAGAAAGGAAATATTCTCTGATAAAATCTGGAAAGAAGCTTTCTGAGAAACTGCTTAGTGTTCTGTTAATTCATCTCACAGAGTTACATCTGTATTTCGTGGATCTCTTTGCTAGCCTTATTTCTGTGGAATCTGAGAACAGATATTTCGGATTCCTTTGAAGACTATAGGGCCAAAGGAAATATCCTCCGATAACAAAGAGAAAGAAGGTATCTGAGAAACTTCTTTGTGTTCTGTGAAATCAACTCACAGAGCTACATATTTCCCCTCAAGAAGCCTTTCGCTAAGACAGTTCCTGTGGAATTGGCAAAGTGATATTTCGAAGCCCATAGACGGCTATGGTGAAAAAGGAAATATCCTCAGATGCAATCTGGAAAGAAGCTTTCTGAGAAACTGCTTAATGTTCTGTTAATTCATCTCACAGAGTTACATCTGTATTTCGTGGATCTCTTTGCTAGCCTTATTTCTGTGGAATCTGAGAACAGATACTTCGGATCCCTTTGAAGACTATCGGGCCAAAGGAAATATCCTCCGATAACAAAGAGAAAGAAGCTTTCTGAGAAACTTCTTTGTGTTCTGTGAAATCATCTCACAGAGTTACAGCTTTCCTCTCAAGAAGCCTTCCAATAAGGCAGTTCTTGTGGAATTGGCAAAGTGATATTGGGAATCCCATAGAGGGCTATGGTGAAGAAGGAATTATCCTCAGATGAAAACTGGAAAGAAGCTTTCTGAGAAACTGCTTAGTGGTCTGATAATTCATCTCACAGAGTTACATCTGTATTTCGTGGATCTCTTTGCTAGCCTTATTTCTGTGGAATCTGAGAACAGATATTTCGGATCCCTTTGAAGACTATAGGGCCAAAGGAAATATCCTCCAATAACAAAGAGAAAGAAGCTTTCTGAGAAACTTCTTTGAGTTCTGTGAAATCAACTCACAGAGTTACAGCTTTCCCCTCAAGAAGCCTTTCGCTAAGACAGTTCTTATGGAATTGGCAGAGTGATATTTGGAAGCCCATAGAGGGCTATGATGAAAAAGGAAATATCCTCAGATGAAATCTGGAAAGAAGCTTTCTGAAGAACTGTTTAGTGTTCTGTTAATTCACCTCACAGAGTTACATCTGTATTTCGTGGATCTCTTTGCTAGCCTTATTTCTGTGGAATGTGAGAACAGATATTTCGGATCCCTTTGAAGACTATAGGGCCAAAGGATATATCCTCCGATAACAAAGAGAAAGAAGCTTTCTGAGAAACTTCTTTGTGTTCTGTGAAATCATCTCACAGAGTTTCAGCTTTCCCGTCAAAAAGCATTTCGCCAAGACAGTTCTTGTGGAATTGGAAAAGTGATATTTGGAAGTCCATAGAGGGCTATGGTGAAAAAGGAAATATCCTCAGATGAAATCTGGAAAGAAGCTTTCTGAGAAACTGCTTAGTGTTTTGTTAATTCATCTCACAGAGTTACATCTGTATTTCGTGGATCTCTTTGCTAGCCTTATTTCTGTGGAATCTGAGAACAGATATTTCGGATCCCTTTGAAGACTATAGGGCCAAAGGAAATATCCTCCGATAACAAAGAGAAAGAAGCTTTCTCAGAAACTTCTTTGTGTCCTGTGAAATCAACTCACAGAGTTACAGCTTTCCCCTCAAGAAGCCTTTCGCTAAGACAGTTCTTGTGTAATTGGCAAAGTGATATTGGGAAGCCCATACAGGGCTAGGGTGAAAAAGGAAATATCCTCATATGAAATCTGGAAAGAAGCTTTCTGAGAAACTGCTTAGTGTTCTGTTAATTCATCTCACAGAGTTACATCTGTATTTCGTGGATCTCTTTGCTAGCCTTATTTCTGTGGAATCTGAGAACAGATATTTCGGATCCGTTTGAAGACAATAGGGCCAAAGGAAATATCCTCCGATAAAAAAGAGAAAGAAGCTTTCTGAGAAACTTCTTTGTGCTCTGTGAAATCATCTCACAGAGTTAGAGCTTTTCCTAGAAGAACCCTTTAGATAAGGCAGTTCTTGTGGAATTGGCAAAGTGATATTGGGAATCCCATAGAGGGCTACGGTGAAAAAGGAAATATCCTCAGATGAAATCGGGAAAGAAGCTTTCTGAGAAAGTGCTTAGTGTTCTGTTAATTCATCTCACAGAGTTACATCTGTATTTCGTGGATCTCTTTGCTAGCCTTATTTCTGTGGAATCTGAGAACAGATATTTCGTATCCGTTTGAAGACAATAGGGCCACATTAAATATCCTCCGATAACAAAGAGAAAGAAGCTTTCTGAGAAACTTCTTCGTGTTCTGTGAAATCATCTCACAGAGTTACAGCTTTCCCGTCAAGAAGCCTTTCGCTAAGACAGTTTTTGTGGAACTGGCAAAGTGATAAATGGAAGCCCCTAGAGGTCTATGGTGAAAAAGGAAATATCCTCATATAAAATCTGGAAAGAAGCTTTCTGAGAAACTGCTTAGTGTTCTGTTAATTCATCTCACAGAGTTACATCTGTATTTCATGGATCTCTTTGCTAGCCTTATTTCTGTGGAATCTGAGAACAGATATTTCGGATCCCTTTGAAGACTATAGGGCCAAAGGAAATATCCTCCGATAACAAAGAGAAAGAAGCTATCTGAGAAACTTCTTTGCTTCCTGTGAAATCAACTCACAGAGTTACAGATTCCTCCTCAAGAAGCCTTTCGCTAAGACAGTTCTTGTGGAATTGGCAAAGTGATATTTGGAAGCCCATAGAGGGCTATGGTGAAAAAGGAAATATCCTCAGATGAAATCTGGAAAGAAGCTTTCTGAGAACCTGCTTAGTGTTCTGTTAATTCATCTCACAGAGTTACATCTGTATTTCGTGGATCTCTTTGCTAGCCTCATTTCTGTGGAATCTGAGAAGAGATATTTCGGATCCCTTTGAAGACTATAGGGCCAAAGGAAAGATCCTCCGATAACAAAGTGAAAGAAGCTTTCTGAGAAACTTCTTTGTGTTCTGTGAAATCATCTCACAGAGTTACAGCTTTCCCCTCAAGAAGCCTTTCGCCAAGACAGTTCTTGTGGAATTGGAAAAGTGATATTTGGAAGCCCATAGAGGGCTATGGTGAAAAAGGAAATATCCTCAGATGAAATCTGGAAAGAAGCTTTCTGAGAAACTGCTTAGTGTTCGGTTAATTCATCTCACAGAGTTACATCTGTATTTCGTGGATCTCTTTGCTAGCCTTATTTCTGTGGAATCTGATAACAGATATTTCGGATCCCTTTGAAGACTACAGGGCCAAAGGAAATATCCTCCGATAACAAAGAGAAAGAAGCTTTCTGAGAAACTTCTTTGTGTTCTGTGAAATCATCTCACAGAGTTACAGCTTTCCCCTCAAAAAGCATTTCGCTAAGACAGTTCTTTAGGAATTGGCAGCGTGATATTTGGAAGCCCATAGAGGGCTATGGTGAAAAAGGAAATATTCTCCGATGAAATCTGGAAAGAAGCTTTCTGAGAAACTGCTTAGTGTTCTCTTAATTCATCTCAAAGAGTTACATCTGTATTTCGTGGATCTCTTTGCTAGCCTTATTTCTGTGGAATCTGAGAACAGATATTTCGGATCCCTTTGAAGACTATAGGGCCAAAGGAAATATCCTCCGATAACAAAGAGAAAGAAGCTTTGTGAGAAACTTCTTTGTGTTCTGTGAAATCATCTCACAGAGTTACAGCTTTCCCTAGAAGAAGCCTTTCGCTAAGACAGTTCTTGTGGAATTGGCAAAGTGATATTGGGAAGCCCATAGAGGGCTATGGTGAAAAAGGAAATATCCTCAGATCAAATTTGGAAAGACGCTTTCTGAGAAACTGCTTAGTGTTCTGTTAATTCATCTCACAGAGTTACATCTTTATTTCGTGGATCTCTTTGCTAGCCTTATTTCTGTGGAATCTGAGAACAGATATTTCGGATCCCTTTGAAGACTATAGGGCCAAAGGAAATATTCTCCGTTAACAAAGAGAAAGAAGCTTTCTGAGAAACTTCTTTGTGTTCTGTGAAATCATCTCACAGAGTTACAGCTTTCCCCTCAAGAAGCCTTTCGCCAAGACAGTTCTTGTGGAATTGGAAAAGTGATATTTGGAAGCCCATAGAGGGCTATGGTGAAAAAGGAAATATCCTCAGATTAAATCTGGAAAGAAGCTTTCTGAGAAACTGCTTAGTGTTCGGTTAATTCATCTCACAGAGTTACATCTGTATTTCGTGGATCTCTTTGCTAGCCTTATTTCTGTGGAATCTGATAACAGATATTTCGGATCCCTTTGAAGACTATAGGGCCAAAGGAAATATCCTCCGATAACAAAGAGAAAGAAGCTTTCTGAGAAACTTCTTTGTGTTCTGTGAAATCATCTCACAGAGTTACAGCTTTCCCCTCAAGAAGCCTTTCGCTAAGACAGTTCTTTAGGAATTGGCAGAGTGATATTTGGAAGCCCATAGAGGGCTATGGTGAAAAAGGAAATATCCTCCGATGAAATCTGGAAAGAAGCTCTCTGAGAAACTGCTTAGTGTTCTGATAATTCATCTCACAGAGTTACATCTGTATTTCGTGGATCTCTTTGCTAGCCTTATTTCTGTGGAATCTGAGAACAGATATTTCGGATCCCTTTGAAGACTATAGGGCCAAAGGAAATATCCTCCGATAACAAAGAGAAAGAAGCTTTCTGAGAAACTTCTTTGTGTTCTGTGAAATCAACTCACAGAGTTACAGCTTTCCCCTCAAGAAGCCTTTCGCTAAGACAGTTCTTGTGGAATTGGCAAAGTGATATTTGGAAGCCCATAGAGGGCTACGGTGAAAAAGGAAATATCCTCAGATCAAATTTGGAAAGAAGCTTTCTGACAAACTGCTTAGTGTTCTGTTAATTCATCTCACAGAGTTACATCTGTATTTCGTGGATCTCTTTGCTAGCTTTATTTCTGTGGAATCTGAGAACAGATATTTCGGATCCCTTTGAAGACTATAGGGCCAAAGGAAATATTCTCCGATAACAAAGAGAAAGAAGCTTTCAGAGAAACTTCTTTGTGTTCTGTGAAAACATCTCACAGAGTTACAGCTTTCCCCTCACGGAGCCCTTCGCAAAGACAGCTCTTGTGGAATTGGCAAAGTGATATTTGGAAGCCCTTAGAGGGCTATGGTGAAAAGGGAAATATCCTCCGATGAAATCTGGAAAGAAGCTTTCTGAGAAACTGCTTAGTGTTGTGTTAATTCATCTCACAGAGTTACATCTGTATTTCGTGGATCTCTTAGCTAGCCTTATTTCTGTGGAATCTGAGAACAGATATTTCGGATCCCTTTGAAGACTGTAGGGCCAACGGAAATATCCTCCGATAACAAAGAGAAAGAAGCTTTCTGAGAAACTTCTTTGTGTTCTGTGAAATCATCTCACAGAGTTACAGCTTTCCCTCAAGAAGCCCTTCGCTAAGACAGTTCTTGTGGAATTGGCAAAGTGATATTTGGAAGCCCATGGAGGGCTATGGTGAAAAAGGAAATATCCTCAGATGAAATCTGGAAAGAAGCTTTCTGAGAAACTGCTTAGTGTTCTGTTAATTCATCTCACAGAGTTACATCTGTATTTCGTGGATCTCTTTTCTAGCCTTATTTCTGTGGAATCTGAGAACAGATATTTCGGATCCCTTTGAAGACTATAGGGCCAAAGGAAATATCCTTCGATAACAAAGAGAAAGAAGCTTTCTGAGAAACTTCTTTGTGTTCTGAGAAATCATCTCACAGAGTTACAGCTTTCGCTAGAAGAAGCCTTTCGCTAAGACCGTTCTTGTGGAATTGGCAAAGTGATATTGGGAAGTCCATAGAGGGTATGGTGAAAAAGGAAAAATCCTCAGATGAAATCTGGAAAGAAGCTTTCTAAGAAACTGCTTAGTGTTCTGTTAATCCATCTCACAGAGTTACATCTGTTTTTCGTGGATCTCTTTGCTAGCCTTATTTCAGTGGAATCTGAGAACAGATATTTCGGATCCCTTTGAAGACTATAGGGCCAAATTAAATATCCTCCGATAACAAAGAGAAAGAAGCTTTCTAAGAAACTTCTTCGTGTTCTGTGAAATCATCTCACCGAGTTACAGCTTTCCCGTCAAGAAGCCTTTCGCTAAGACCGTTCTTGTGGAATTGGCAAAGTGATATTGGGAAGTCCATAGAGGGCTATGGTGAAAAAGGAAATATCCTCAGATGAAATCTGGAAAGAAGCTTTCTGAGAAACTGCTTAGTGTTCTGTTAATCCATCTCACAGAGTTACATCTGTATTTCGTGGATCTCTTTGCTAGCCTTATTTCTGTGGAATCTGAGAACAGATATTTCGGATCCCTTTGAAGACTACAGGGTCAAAGAAAATATCCTCCGATAACAAAGAGAAAGAAGCTTTCTGACAAACTTCTTTGTGTTCTGTGAAATCAACTCACAGAGTTGCAGCTTTACCCTCAAGAAGCCTTTCGTTAAGACAGTTCTTGTGGAATTGGCAGAGTAATATTTGGAAGCCCATAGAGGGCTATGATGAAAAAGGAAATATCCTCAGATGAAATCTGGAAAGAAGCTTTCTGAAGAACTGTTTAGTGTTCTGTTAATTCATCTCACAGAGTTACATCTGTATTTCGTGGATCTCTTTGCTAGCCTTATTTCTGTGGAATTTGAGAACAGATATTTCAGATCCCTTTGAAGACTATAGGGCCAAAGGAAATATCCTCCGATAACAAAGAGAAAGAAGCTTTCTGAGAAACTTCTTTGTGTTCTGTGAAATCATCTCACAGAGTTACAGCTTTCCCGTCAAGAAGCCTTTCGCTAAGACAGTTCTTGTGGAATTCGCAAAGTGATATTGGTAAGTCCATAGAGGGCTATGGTGAAAAAGGAAATATCCTCAGATGAAATCTGGAAAGAAGCTTTCTGAGAAACTACTTAGTGTTGTGTTAATTCATCTTACAGGGTTACATCTGTATTTTGTAGATCTCTTTGCTAGCCTTATTTCTGTGGAATCTGAGAACAGACAATTCGGATCCCTTTGAAGACTATAGGGCCAAAGGAAATATCCTCCGATAACAAAGAGAAAGAAGCTTTCTGAGAAACTTCTTTGTGTTGTGTGAAATCATCTCAAAGAGTTACAGCTTTCCCCTCAAGTAGCCGTTCGCTAAGACAGTTCTTTAGGAATTGGCAGAGTGATATTTGGAAGTCCATAGAGTGCTATGTTGAAAAAGGAAATATCCTCCGATGAAATCTGGAAAGAAGCTTTCTGAGAAACTGCTTAGTGTTCTGTTAATTCATCTCACAGAGTTACATCTGTATTTCGTGGATCTCTTTGCTAGCCTTATTTCTGTGGAATCTGAGAACAGATATTTCGGATCCCTTTGAAGACTACAGGGCCAAAGGAAATATCCTCCGATAACAAAGAGAAAGAAGCTTTCTGAGAAACTTCTTTGTGTTCTGTGAAATCATCTCACAGAGTTACAGCTTTCCACTCAAAAAGCATTTCGCTAAGACAGTTCTTTAGGAATTGGCAGCGTGATATTTGGAAGCCCATAGAGGGCTATGGTGAAAAAGGAAATATTCTCCGATGAAATCTGGAAAGAAGCTTTCTGAGAAACTGCTTAGTGTTCTCTTAATTCATCTCACAGAGTTACATCTGTATTTCGTGGATCTATTTGCTAGCCTTATTTCTGTGGAATCTGAGAACAGATATTTCGGATCCCTTTGAAGACTATAGGGCCAAAGGAAATATCCTCCGATAACAAAGAGAAAGAAGCTTTGTGAGAAACTTCTTTGTGTTCTGTGAAATCATCTCACAGAGTTACAGCTTTCCCTAGAAGAAACCTTTCGCTAAGACAGTTCTTGTGGAATTGGCAAAGTGATATTGGGAAGCCCATAGAGGGCTATGGTGAAAAAGGAAATATCCTCAGATCAAATTTGGAAAGACGCTTTCTGAGAAACTGCTTAGTGTTCTGTTAATTCATCTCACAGAGTTACATCTGTATTTCGTGGATCTCTTTGCTAGCCTTATTTCTGTGGAATCTGAGAACAGATATTTCGGA
The DNA here is from genome assembly GCF_049350105.2 of Macaca mulatta. NCBI lineage: Eukaryota > Metazoa > Chordata > Mammalia > Primates > Cercopithecidae > Macaca > Macaca mulatta. The sequence goes on from NC_133420.1 coordinate 26,957,358, forward strand.
TCCCTTTGAAGACTATAGGGCCAAAGGAAATATTCTCCGTTAACAAAGAGAAAGAAGCTTTCTGAGAAACTTCTTTGTGTTCTGTGAAATCATCTCACAGAGTTACAGCTTTCCCCTCAAGAAGCCTTTCGCCAAGACAGTTCTTGTGGAATTGGAAAAGTGACATTTGGAAGCCCATAGAGGGCTATGGTGAAAAAGGAAATATCCTCAGATTAAATCTGGAAAGAAGCTTTCTGAGAAACTGCTTAGTGTTCGGTTAATTCATCTCACAGAGTTACATCTGTATTTCGTGGATCTCTTTGCTAGCCTTATTTCTGTGGAATCTGATAACAGATATTTCGGATCCCTTTGAAGACTATAGGGCCAAAGGAAATATCCTCCGATAACAAAGAGAAAGAAGCTTTCTGAGAAACTTCTTTGTGTTCTGTGAAATCATCTCACAGAGTTACAGCTTTCCCCTCAAGAAGCCTTTCGCTAAGACAGTTCTTTAGGAATTGGCAGAGTGATATTTGGAAGCCCATAGAGGGCTATGGTGAAAAAGGAAATATCCTCCGATGAAATCTGGAAAGAAGCTCTCTGAGAAACTGCTTAGTGTTCTGATAATTCATCTCACAGAGTTACATCTGTATTTCGTGGATCTCTTTGCTAGCCTTATTTCTTTGGAATCTGAGAACAGATATTTCGGATCCCTTTGAAGACTATAGGGCCAAAGGAAATATCCTCCGATAACAAAGAGAAAGAAGCTTTCTGAGAAACTTCTTTGTGTTCTGTGAAATCAACTCACAGAGTTACAGCTTTCCCCTCAAGAAGCCGTTCGCTAAGACAGTTCTTGTGGAATTGGCAAAGTGATATTTGGAAGCCCCTAGAGGGCTATGGTGAAAAAGGAAATATCCTCAGATGAAATCTGGAAAGAAGCTTTCTGAGAAACTGCTTAGTGTTCTGTTAATTCATCTCACACAGTTATATCTGTATTTCGTGGATCTCTTTGCTAGCCTTATTTCTGTGGAATCTGAGAACAGATATTTCGGATCCCTTTGAAGACTATAGGGCCAAAGGAAAGATCCTCCGATAACAAAGAGAAAGAAGCTTTCTGAGAAACTTCTTTGTGTTCTGTGAAATCATCTCACAGAGTTACAGCTTTCCCCTCAAGAAGCCATTCGCTAAGACAGTTCTGGTGGAATTGGCAAAGTGATATTGGGAAGCCCCTAGAGGGCTATGGTGAAAAAGGAATTATCCTCAGATGAAATCTGGAAAGAAGCTTTCTGAGAAACTGCTTAGTGTTCTCTTAATTCATCTCACCTGAGTTACATCTGTATTTTGAGGATCTCTTTGCTAGCCTTATTTCTGTTGAATCTGAGAACAGATATTTCGGATCCCTTTGAAGACTACAGGGCCAAAGGAAATATCCTCCGATAACAAAGAGAAAGAAGCTTTCTGAGAAACTTCTTTGTGTTCTGTGAAATCATCTCACAGAGTTACAGCTTTCCCTAGAAAAAGCCTTTCGCTAAGACAGTTCTTGTGGAATTGGCAAAGTGATATTTGGAAGCCCTTAGAGGGCTATGGTGAAAAGAGAAATATCCTCCGATGAAATCTGGAAAGAAGCTTTCTGAGAAACTGCTTAGTGTTCTGTTAATTCATCTCACAGAGTTACATCTGTATTTCGTGGATCTCTTAGCTAGCCTTATTTCTGTGGAATCTGAGAACAGATATTTCGGATCCCTTTGAAGACTGTACGGCCAAAGGAAATATCCTCCGATAACAAAGAAGAAGCTTTCTGAGAAACTTCTTTGTGTTCTGTGAAATCATCTCACAGAGTTACAGCTTTCCCTCAAGAAGCCCTTCGCTAAGACAGTTCTTGTGGAATTCGCAAAGTAATATTTGGAAGCCCATGGAGGGCTATGGTGAAAAAGGAAATATCCTCAGATGAAATCTGGAAAGAAGCTTTCTGAGAAACTGCTTAGTGTTCTGTTAATTCTTCTCACAGAGTTACGTTCGTATTTCGTGGATCTCTTTGCTAGCCTTATTTCTGTGGAACGTGAGAACAGATATTTCGGATCCCTTTGAAGACTATAGGGCCAAAGGAAATATCCTCCGATAACAAAGAGAAAGAAGCTTTCTGAGAAACTTCTTTGTGTTCTGTGAAATCATCTCACAGAGTTACAGCTCTCCCCTCAAGAAGCCTTTCGCTAAGACAGCTCTTGTGGAATTGGCAAAGTGATATTTGGAAGCCCATAGAGGGCTATGGTGAAAAAGGAAATATCCGCCGATGAAATCTGGAAAGAAGCTTTCTGAGAAACTGCTTAGTGTTTTGTTAATTCATCTTGCAGAGTTACATCTGTATGTCGTGGTTCTCTTTGCCAGCCTTATTTCTGTGGAAACTGGGAACAGATATTTCGGATCCCTTTGAAGACTATAGGGCCAAAGGAAATATCCTCCGATAACAAAGAGAAAGAAGCTTTCTGAGAAACTTCTTTATGTTCTGGGAAATCATCTCACAGAATTACAGCTTTCCCCTCAAGAAGCCTTTCGCCAAGACAGTTCTTGTGGAATTGGCAAAGTGATATTTGGAAGCCCATAGAGGGCTATGGTGAAAAAGGAAATATCCTCAGATGAATTCTGGAAAGAAGCTTTCTGAGAAACTGCATGGTGTTCTGTTAATTCATCTCACAGAGTTACATCTGTATTTCGTGGATCTCTTTGCTAGCCTTATTACTGTGGAATCTGATAACAGATATTTCGGATCCCTTTGAAGACTATAGGCAAAAGGAAATATCCTCCGATAACAAAGAGAAAGAAGCTTTCTGAGAAACTTCTTTGTGTTCTGTGAAATCATCTCACAGAGTTACAGCTTTCCCCTCAAGAAGCCTTTCGCTAAGACAGTTCTGGTGGAATTGGCAAAGTGATATTGGGAAGCCCCTAGAGGGCTATGGTGAAAAAGGAATTATCCTCAGATGAAATCTGGAAAGAAGCTTTCTGAGAAACTGCTTAGTGTTCTCTTAATTCAACTCACCTTAGTTACATCTGTATTTCGTGGATCTCTTTGCTAGCCTTATTTCTGTTGAATCTGAGAACAGATATTTCGGATCCCTTTGAAGACTACAGGGCCAAAGGAAATATCCTCCGATAACAAAGAGAAAGAAGCTTTCTGAGATACTTCTTTGTGTTCTGTGAAATCATCTCACAGAGTTACAGCTTTCCCTAGATGAAGCCTTTCAATAAGACAGTTCTTGTGGAATTGGCAAAGTGATATTGGGAAGCCCATAGAGGGCTATGGTGAAAAAGGAAATATCCTCAGATGAAATCTGGAAAGAAGCTTTCTGAGAAACTGCCTAGTGTTCTGTTAATTCATCTCACAGAGTTACATCTGTATTTCGTGGATCTCTTTGCTAGCCTTATTTCTGTGGAATGCGAGAACAGATATTTCGGATCCCTTTGAAGACTATAGGGCCAAAGGAAATATCCTCCGATAACAAAGAGAAAGAAGCTTTCTGAGAAACTTCTTTGTGTTCTGTGAAATCATCTCACAAAGTTACAGCTTTCCCCTCAAGAAGCCTTTCGCTAAGACAGTTCTGGTGGAATTAGCAAAGTGATATTTGGAAGCCCCTAGAGGGCTATGGTGAAAAAGGAATTATCCTCAGATGAAATCTGGAAAGAAGCTTTCTGAGAAACTGCTTAGTGTTCTCTTAATTCATCTCACCTGAGTTACATCTGTATTTCGTGGTTCTCTTTGCTAGCCTTATTACCGTGGAATCTGAGAACACATATTTCGGATCTCTCTGAAGACTTTAGGCCAAAGGAAATATCCTCCAATAAGAAAGAGAAAGAAGCTTTCTGAGAAACTTCTTTCTGTTCTGTGAAATCATCTCATAGAGTTACAGCTTTCCCCTCAAGAAGCCTTTCGATAACGCAGTTCTTGCGGAATTGGCAAAGTGATATTGGAAGCCCGTAGAGGGCTATGGTGAAAAAGTAAATATCCTCAGACGAAATCTGGAAAGAAGCTTTCTGAGAAACTGCTTAGTATTCTGTTAATTCATCTCACACAGTTACATCTGTATTTCGTGGATCTCTTTGCTAGCCCTATTTCTGTGGAATCTGAGAACAGATATTTCGGATCCCTTTGAAGACTACAGGGCCAAAGGAAATATCCTCCGATAACAAAGAGAAAGAAGCTTTCTGAGAAACTTCTTTGTGTTCTGGGAAATCATCTCACAGAGTTACAGCTTTCCCCTCAAGAAGTCTTTCGCTAAGACAGTTCTTGTGGAATTGGCAAAGTGATATTTGGTAGCCCATAGAGGGCTACGGTGAAAAAGGAAATATCCTCAGATCAAATTTGGAAAGAAGCTTTCTGACAAACTGCTTAGTGTTCTGTTAATTCATCTCACAGAGTTACATCTGTATTTCGTGGATCTCTTTGCTAGCTTTATTTCTGTGGAATCTGAGAACAGATATTTCGGATCCCTTTGAAGACTATAGGGCCAAAGGAAATATTCTCCGATAACAAAGAGAAAGAAGCTTTCTGAGAAACTTCTTTGTGTTCTGTGAAAACATCTCACAGAGTTACAGCTTTCCCCTCACGGAGCCCTTCGCTAAGACAGCTCTTGTGGAATTGGCAAAGTGATATTTGGAAGCCCTTAGAGGGCTATGGTGAAAAGGGAAATATCCTCCGATGAAATCTGGAAAGAAGCTTTCTGAGAAACTGCTTAGTGTTGTGTTAATTCATCTCACAGAGTTACATCTGTATTTCGTGGATCTCTTAGCTAGCCTTATTTCTGTGGAATCTGAGAACAGATATTTCGGATCCCTTTGAAGACTGTAGGGCCAACGGAAATATCCTCCGATAACAAAGAGAAAGAAGCTTTCTGAGAAACTTCTTTGTGTTCTGTGAAATCATCTCACAGAGTTACAGCTTTCCCTCAAGAAGCCCTTCGCTAAGACAGTTCTTGTGGAATTGGCAAAGTGATATTTGGAAGCCCATGGAGGGCTATGGTGAAAAAGGAAATATCCTCAGATGAAATCTGGAAAGAAGCTTTCTGAGAAACTGCTTAGTGTTCTGTTAATTCATCTCACAGAGTTACATCTGTATTTCGTGGATCTCTTTTCTAGCCTTATTTCTGTGGAATCTGAGAACAGATATTTCGGATCCCTTTGAAGACTATAGGGCCAAAGGAAATATCCTTCGATAACAAAGAGAAAGAAGCTTTCTGAGAAACTTCTTTGTGTTCTGAGAAATCATCTCACAGAGTTACAGCTTTCGCTAGAAGAAGCCTTTCGCTAAGACCGTTCTTGTGGAATTGGCAAAGTGATATTGGGAAGTCCATAGAGGGTATGGTGAAAAAGGAAAAATCCTCAGATGAAATCTGGAAAGAAGCTTTCTAAGAAACTGCTTAGTGTTCTGTTAATCCATCTCACAGAGTTACATCTGTTTTTCGTGGATCTCTTTGCTAGCCTTATTTCAGTGGAATCTGAGAACAGATATTTCGGATCCCTTTGAAGACTATAGGGCCAAATTAAATATCCTCCGATAACAAAGAGAAAGAAGCTTTCTAAGAAACTTCTTCGTGTTCTGTGAAATCATCTCACCGAGTTACAGCTTTCCCGTCAAGAAGCCTTTCGCTAAGACCGTTCTTGTGGAATTGGCAAAGTGATATTGGGAAGTCCATAGAGGGCTATGGTGAAAAAGGAAATATCCTCAGATGAAATCTGGAAAGAAGCTTTCTGAGAAACTGCTTAGTGTTCTGTTAATCCATCTCACAGAGTTACATCTGTATTTCGTGGATCTCTTTGCTAGCCTTATTTCTGTGGAATCTGAGAACAGATATTTCGGATCCCTTTGAAGACTACAGGGTCAAAGAAAATATCCTCCGATAACAAAGAGAAAGAAGCTTTCTGACAAACTTCTTTGTGTTCTGTGAAATCAACTCACAGAGTTGCAGCTTTACCCTCAAGAAGCCTTTCGTTAAGACAGTTCTTGTGGAATTGGCAGAGTAATATTTGGAAGCCCATAGAGGGCTATGATGAAAAAGGAAATATCCTCAGATGAAATCTGGAAAGAAGCTTTCTGAAGAACTGTTTAGTGTTCTGTTAATTCATCTCACAGAGTTACATCTGTATTTCGTGGATCTCTTTGCTAGCCTTATTTCTGTGGAATTTGAGAACAGATATTTCAGATCCCTTTGAAGACTATAGGGCCAAAGGAAATATCCTCCGATAACAAAGAGAAAGAAGCTTTCTGAGAAACTTCTTTGTGTTCTGTGAAATCATCTCACAGAGTTACAGCTTTCCCGTCAAGAAGCCTTTCGCTAAGACAGTTCTTGTGGAATTGGCAAAGTGATATTGGTAAGTCCATAGAGGGCTATGGTGAAAAAGGAAATATCCTCAGATGAAATCTGGAAAGAAGCTTTCTGAGAAACTACTTAGTGTTGTGTTAATTCATCTTACAGGGTTACATCTGTATTTTGTAGATCTCTTTGCTAGCCTTATTTCTGTGGAATCTGAGAACAGACAATTCGGATCCCTTTGAAGACTATAGGGCCAAAGGAAATATCCTCCGATAACAAAGAGAAAGAAGCTTTCTGAGAAACTTCTTTGTGTTGTGTGAAATCATCTCAAAGAGTTACAGCTTTCCCCTCAAGTAGCCGTTCGCTAAGACAGTTCTTTAGGAATTGGCAGAGTGATATTTGGAAGCCCATAGAGTGCTATGTTGAAAAAGGAAATATCCTCCGATGAAATCTGGAAAGAAGCTTTCTGAGAAACTGCTTAGTGTTCTGTTAATTCATCTCACAGAGTTACATCTGTATTTCGTGGATCTCTTTGCTAGCCTTATTTCTGTGGAATCTGAGAACAGATATTTCGGTTCCCTTTGAAGGCTACAGACCAAAGTAAATATCCTCCGATAACAAAGAGAAAGAAGCTTTCTGACAAACTTCTTTGTGTTCTGTGAAATCATCTTACCGAGTTACAGCTTTCCCCTCAAGAAGCCTTTCGGTAAGACAGTTCTTTAGGAATTGGCAGAGTGATATTTGGAAGCCCATAGAGGGCTATGGTGAAAAAGGAAATATCCTCCGATGAAATCTGTAAAGAAGCTTTCTGAGAAACTGCTTAGTGTTCTGTTAATTCATCTCACAGAGTTACATCTGTATTTCGTGGATCTCTTTGCTAGCCTTATTTCTGTGGAATCTGAGAACAGATATTTCGGATCCCCTTGAAGACTATAGGGCCAAAGGAAATATCCTCCGATAACAAAGAGAAAGAAGCTTTCTGAGAAACTTCTTTGTGTTCTGTGAAATCAACTCACAGAGTTACAGCTTTCCCCTCAAGAAGCCTTTCGCTAAGACAGTTCTTGTGGAATTGGCAAAGTGATGATTGGAAGCCCTTGGAGGGCTATGGTGAAAAAGGAAATATCCTCACATGAAGTCTGGAAAGAAGCTTTCTGAGAAACTGCTTAGTGTTCTGTTAATTCATCTCACAGAGTTACATCTTTATTTCGTAGATCTCTTTGGTAGCCTTATTTCTGTGGAATCTGAGAACAGATATTTCGGATCCCTTTGAAGACTATAGGGCCAAAGGAAATATCCTCCGATAACAAAGAGAAAGAAGCTTTCTGAGAAACTTCTTTGTGTTCTGTGAAATCATCTCACAGAGTTACAGCTTTCCCCTCAAGAAGTCTTTCGCTAAGACAGTTCTTGTGGAATAGGCAAAGTGATATATGGAAGCCCATAGAGGGCTATGGTGAAAAAGGAAATATCCTCAGATGAAATCTGGAAAGAAGCTTTCTGAGAAACTGCTTAGTGTTCTGTTAATTCATCTCACAGAGTTACATCTGTATTTTGTAGATCTCTTTGCTAGCCTTATTTCTGTGGAATCTGAGAACAGACATTTCTCATCCCTTTGAAGACTACAGGGCCAAAGGAAATATCCTCCGATAACAAAGAGAAAGAAGCTTTCTGAGAAACTTCTTTGTGTTCTGTGAAATCATCTCACAGAGTTACAGCTTTCCCCTCAAGAAGCCGTTTGCTAAAACAGTTCTTTAGGAATTGGCATAGTGATATTTGGAAGCCCATAGCGGGCTATGGTGAAAAAGGAAATATCCGCCGATGAAATCTGGAAAGAAGCTTTCTGAGAAACTGCTTAGTGTTCTGTTAATTCATCTCACAGAGTTACATCTGTATTTCGTGGATCTCTTTGCTAGCCTTATTTCTGTGGAATCTGAGAACAGATATTTCGGATCCCGTTGAAGACTATAGGGCCAAAGGAAATATCCTCCGATAACAAAGAGAAAGAAGCTTTCTGAGAAACTTCTTTGTGTTCTGTGAAATCATCTCACAGAGTTACAGCTTCCCCCTCAAGAAGCCTTTCGCTAAGAGAGTTCTTGTGGAATTGGCAAAGTGATATTTGGAAGCCCTTGGAGGGCTATGGTGAAAAAGGAAATATCCTCACATGAAGTCTGGAAAGAAGCTTTCTGAGAAACTGCTTAGTGTTCTGTTAATTCATCTCACAGAGTTACATCTGTGTTTCGTGTATCTCTTTGCTAGCCTTATTTCTGTGGAATCTGTTAACAGATATTTCGGATCCCCTTGAAGACTATAGGGCCAAAGGAAATATACTCCGATAACAAAGAGAAAGAAGCTTTCTGATAAACTTCTTTGTGTTCTGTGAAATCATCTCACAGAGTTACAGCTTTTCCTAGAAGAAGCTTTTCGATAAGGCAGTTGTTGTGGAATTGGCAAAGTGATATTTGGAAGCCCATAGAGGACTATGATGAAAAAGGAAATATCCTCAGATGAAATCTGGAAAGAAGCTTTCTGAGAAACTGCTTAGTGTTCTGTTAATTCATCTCGCAGAGTTACATCTGTATTTCGTGGATCTCTTTGCTAGCCTTATTTCTGTGGAATCTGAGAACAGATATTTCGGATCCCTTTGAAGACTACAGGGTCAATGAAAATATCCTCCGATAACAAAGAGAAAGAAGCTTTCTGACAAACTTCTTTGTGTTCTGTGAAATCAACTCACAGAGTTACACCTTTACCCTCAAGAAGCCTTTCGGTAAGACAGTTCTTGTGGAATTGGCAGAGTAATATTTGGAAGCCCATAGAGGGCTATGATGAAAAAGGAAATATCCTCAGATGAAATCTGGAAAGAAGCTTTCTGAAGAACTGTTTAGTGTTCTGTTAATTCATCTCACAGAGTTACATCTGTATTTCGTGGATCTCTTTGCTAGCCTTATTTCTGTGGAATTTGAGAACAGATATTTCAGATCCCTTTGAAGACTATAGGGCCAAAGGAAATATCCTCCGATAACAAAGAGAAAGAAGCTTTCTGAGAAACTTCTTTGTGTTCTGTGAAATCATCTCACAGAGTTACAGCTTTCCCGTCAAGAAGCCTGTCGCTAAGACAGTTCTTGTGGAATTGGCAAACTTATATTGGTAAGTCCATAGAGGGCTATGGTGAAAAAGGAAATATCCTCAGATGAAATCTGGAAAGAAGCTTTCTGAGAAACTACTTAGTGTTGTGTTAATTCATCTTAGTGAGTTTCATCTGTATTTTGTAGATCTCTTTGCTAGCCTTATTTCTGTGGAATCTGAGAACAGACAATTCGGATCCCTTTGAAGACTATAGGGCCAAAGGAAATATCCTCCGATAACAAAGAGAAAGAAGCTTTCTGAGAAACTTCTTTGTGTTGTGTGAAATCATCTCAAAGAGTTACAGCTTTCCCCTCAAGTAGCCGTTCGCTAAGACAGTTCTTTAGGAATTGGCAGAGTGATATTTGGAAGCCCATAGAGGGCTATGGTGAAAAAGGAAATATCCTCCGATGAAATCTGGAAAGAAGCTTTCTGAGAAACTGCTTAGTGTTCTGTTAATTCATCTCACAGAGTTACATCTGTATTTCGTGGATCTCTTTGCTAGCCTTATTTCTGTGGAATCTGAGAACAGATATTTCGGATCCCTTTGAAGACTATAGGGTCAAAGGAAATATCCTCCGATAACAAAGAGAAAGAAGCTTTCTGAGAAACTTCTTTGTGTTCTGTGAAATCATCTCAAGGAGTTACAGCTTTCCCCTCAAGATGCCTTTCGCTAAGACAGTTCTTGTGGAATTGGCAGAGTGATATTTGGAAGCCCAAAGGGGGCTATGGTGAAAAAGGAAATATCCTCCGATGAAATCTGGAAAGAAGCTTTCTGAGAAACTGCTTAGTGTTCTGTGAATTCATCTCACAGAGTTACGTCTGTATTTCGTGGCACTCTTTGCTAGCCTTATTTCTGTGGAATCTGAGAACAGATATTTCGGATCCCTTTGAAGACTATAGGGCCAAAGGAAATATCCTCCGATAACAAAGAGAAAGAAGCTTTCTGAGAAACTTCTTTGTGTTCTGTGAAATCATCTCAAGGAGTTACAGCTTTCCCCTCAAGAAGCCTTTCACTAAGACAGTTCTTTTGGAATTGGCAGAGTGATATTTGGAAGCCCATAGAGGGCTATGGTGAAAAAGGAAATATCCTCAGATGAAATCTGGAAAGAAGCTTTCTGAGAAACTGCTTAGTGTTCTGTGAATTCATCTCACAGAGTTACATCTGTATTTCGTGGATCTCTTTGCTAGCCTTATTTCTGTGGAATCTGAGAACAGATATTTCGGATCCTATTGAAGACTATAGGGCCAAAGGAAATATCCTCCGATAACAAAGAGAAAGAAGCTTTCTGAGAAACTTCTTTGTGTTCTGTGAAATCATCTCACAGAGTTACAGCTTTCTCTAGAAGAAGCCTTTCGCTAAGAAAGTTCTTGTGGAATTGGCAAAGTGATATTGGGAAGCCCATATAGGGCTATGGTGAAAAAGGAAATATCCTCAGATGAAATCTGGAAAGAAGCTTTCTGAAGAACTGCTTAGTGTTCTGTTAATTCATCTCACAGAGTTACATCTGTATTTCGTGGATCTCTTTGCTAGCCTTATTTCTGTGGAATCTCAGAACAGATATTTCGGATCCATTTGAAGACTATAGGGCCAAAGGAAATATTCTCCGATAACAAAGAGAAAGAAGCTTTCTGAGAAACTTCTTTGTGTTCTGTGAAATCATCTCAAGGAGTTACAGCTTTCCCCTCAAGAAGCCTTTCGCTAAGACAGTTCTTGTGGAATTGGCAGAGTGATATTTGGAAGCCCATAGAGCGCTATGTTGAAAAAGGAAATATCCTCAGATGAAATCTGGAAATAAGATTTCTGAAAAACTGCTTAGTGTTCTGTTAATTCATCTCACAGAGTTATATCTGTATTTCTTGGATCTCTTTGCTAGCCTTATTTCTGTGGAATCTGAGAACAGATATTTCGGATCCCTTTGAAGACTATAGGGCCAAAGGAAATATCCTCCGAAAACACAGAGAAACAAGCATTCTGAGAAACTTCTTTGAGTTCTGTGAAATCATCTCACAGAGTTACAGCTTACCGTCAAGAAGCCCTTCGCAAAGACAGTTCTTGTGGAATAGGCAAAGTGATATACGGAAGCCACTAGAGGGCTATGGTGAAAAAGGAAATATACCTAGATAAAATCTGGAAAGAAGCTTTCTGAGAAACTGCTTAGTGTTCTTTTAATTCATCTCAAAAAGTTACATCTGTATTTCGTGGATCTCTTTGCTAGCCTTATTTCTGTGGAATCTGAGAACAGATATTTCGGATCCCTTTGAAGACTATAGGGCCAAAGGAAATATCCTGCGATAACAAAGAGAAAGAAGCTTTTGCGAAACTTCTTTGTGTTCTGTGAAATCCACTCACAGAGTTACAGCTTTCCCCTCAAGAAGCCTTTCGCTAAGACAGTTCTTGTGGAATTGGCAAAGTGATATTTCGAAGCCCAAAGAGGGCTATGGTGAAAAAGGAAATATCCTCAGATGAAACCTGGAAAGAAGCTTTCTGAGAAACTGCTTAGTGTTCTGTTAATTCATCTCACAGAGTTACATCTGTATTTCGTGGATCTCTTTGCTAGCCTTATTTCTGTGGAATCTGAGAACAGATATTTCGGATCCCTTTGAAGACGATAGGGCCAAAGGAAATATCCTCCGATAAAAAAGAGAAAGAAGCTTTCTGAGAAACTTCTTTGTGTTCTGTGAAATCATCTCACAGAGTTACAGCTTTCACTAGAAGAAGCCTTTCGCGAAGACAGTTCTTGTGGAATTGGCAAAGTGATATTGGGAAGCCCATATAGGGCTATGGTGAAAAAGGTAATATCTTCAGATGAAATCTGGAAAGAAGCTTTCTGAGAAACTGCTTAGTGTTCTGTTAATTCATCTCACAGAGTTACATCTGTATTTCGTGGATCTCTTTGCTAGCCTTATTTCTGTGGAATCTGAGAACAGATATTTCGGATCCCCTTGAAGACTATAGGGCCGAAGGAATTATCCTCCGATAACGAAGAGAAAGAAGCTTTCTGAGAAACTTCTTTGTGTTCTGTGAAATCATCTCACAGAATTACAGCTTTCCCTCAAGAAGCCTTTCAATAAGACAGTTCTTGTGGAATTGGCAGGGTGATATTTGGAAGCCCATAGAGGGCTATGGTGAAAAAGGAAATATCCTCAGATGAAATCTGGAAAGAAGCTTTTAGAGAAACTGCTTAGTGTTCTGTTAATTCATCTCACAGAGTTACATCTGTATGTCGTGGATCTCTCTGCTAGCCTTATTTCTGTGGAATCTGAGAACAGATATTTCGGATCCCTTTGAAGACTATAGGGCCAAAGGAAATATCCTCCGATAACAAAGAGAAAGAAGCTTTCTGAGAAACTTCTTTGTGTTCTGTGAAATCATCTCACAGAGTTACAGCTTTCCCCTCAAGAAGCCTTTCGCTAAGACAGTTCTTGTGGAATTGGCAAAGTGATATTGGGAAGGCCCTAGAGGGCTATGGTGAAAAAGGAAATATCCCTAGATAAAATATGGAAAGAAGCTTTCTGAGAAACTGCTTAGTGTTCTGTTAATTCATCTCACAGAGTTACATCTGTATTTCGTGGATCTCTTTGCTAGCCTTATTTCTGTGGAATCTGAGAACAGATATTTCGGATCCCTTTGAAGACTATAGGGCCAAAGGAAATATCCTCCGATAACAAAGAGAAAGACGCTTTCTGAGAAACTTCTTTGTGTTCTGTGAAATCCTCTCACAGAGTTACAGCTTTCCACTCAAGAAGCCTTTCGCTAAGACAGTTCTTGTGGAATTGGCAAAGTGATATGTGGAAGCCCCTAGAGGGCTATGATGAAAAAGGAAATATCCTCCGATGAAATCTGGAAAGAAGCTTTCTGAGAAACTGTTTAGTGTTCTGTTAATTCATCTCACAGAGTTACATCTGTATTTCGTGGATCTCTTTGCTAGCCTTATTTCTGTGGAATCTGAGAACAGATATTTCGGATCCCTTTGAAGACTATAGGGTCAAAGGAAATATCCTCCGATAACAAAGAGAAAGAAGCTTTCTGAGAAACTTCTTTGTGTTCTGTGAAATCATCTCAAGGAGTTACAGCTTTCCCCTCAAGATGCCTTTCGCTAAGACAGTTCTTGTGGAATTGGCAGAGTGATATTTGGAAGCCCATAGAGCGCTATGGTGAAAAAGGAAATATCCTCAGATGAAATCTGGAAAGAAGCTTTCTGAGAAACTGCTTAGTGTTCTCTTAATTCATCTCACAGAGTTACATCTGTATTTCGTGGATCTCTTTGCTAGCCTTATTTCTGTGGAATCTGAGAACAGATATTTCGGATCCCTTTGAAGACTATAGGGCCAAAGGAAATACCCTCCGATAACAGAGAAAAAAACTTTCTGAGAAACTTCTTTGTGTTCTGTGAAATCATCTCACAGAATTACAGCTTTCCCTCAAGAAGCCTTTCGATAAGACAGTTCTTGTGGAATTGGCAGAGTGATATTTGGAAGCCCATAGAGGGCTATGGTGAAAAAGGAAATATCCTCAGATGAAATCTGGAAAGAAGCTTTCTGAGAAACTGCTTAGTGTTCTGTGAATTCATCTCACAGAGTTACATCTGTATTTCGTGGAACTCTTTCCTAGCCTTATTTCTGTGGAATCTGAGAACAGATATTTCGGATCCCTTTGAAGACTATAGGGCCAAAGGAAATATCCTCCGATAACAAAGAGAAAGAAGCTTTCTGAGAAACTTCTTTGTGTTCTGTGAAATCATCTCACAGAGTTACAGCTTTCTCTAGAAGAAGCCTTTCGCTAAGACAGTTCTTGTGGAATTGGCAAAGTGATATTGGGAAGCCCATATAGGGCTATGGTGAAACAGGAAATATCCTCAGATGAAATCTGGAAAGAAGCTTTCTGAAGAACTGCTTAGTGTTCTGTTAATTCATCTCAGAGAGTTACATCTGTATTTCGTGGATCTCTTTGCTAGCCTTATTTCTGTGGAATCTGAGAACAGATATTTCGGATCCCTTTGAAGACTATAGGGCCAAAGGAAATATCCTCCGATAACAAAGAGAAATAAGCTTTCTGAGAAACTTCTTTGTGTTCTGTGAAATCATCTCAAGGAGTTACAGCTATCCCCTCAAGATGCCTTTCGCTAAGACAGATCTTGTGGAATTGGCAGTGTGATATTTGGAAGCCCATAGAGCGCTATGGAGAAAAAGGAAATATCCTCAGATGAAATCGGGAAAGAAGCTTTCTGAAGAACTGCTTAGTGTTCTGTTAATTCATCTCACAGAGTTACATCTGTATTTCGTGGATCTCTTTGCTAGCCTTATTTCTGTGGAATCTGAGAACAGATATTTCGGATCCCTTTGAAGACTATAGGGCCAAAGGAAATATCCTCCGATAACAAAGAGAAAGAAGCTTTCTCAGAAACTTCTTTGTGTTCTGTGAAATCATCTCACAGAGTTACAGCTTTCCCTAGAAGAAGCCTTTCGCTAAGACAGTTCTTGTGGAATTGGCAAAGTGATATTGGGAAGCCTATAGAGGGCTATGGTGAAAAAGGAAATATCCTCAGATGAAATCTGGAAAGAAGATTTCTGAAGACCTGCTTAGTGTTCTGTTAATTCATCTCACAGAGTTACATCTGTATTTCGTGGATCTCTTTGCTAACCTTATTTCTGTGGATTCTGAGAACAGATATTTCGGATCACTTTGAAGACTATAGGGCCAAAGGAAATATCCTCCGATAACAGAGAAAGAAACTTTCTGAGAAACTTCTTTGTGTTCTGTGAAATCATCTCACAGAATTACAGCTTTCGCTCAAGAAGCCCTACGTTAAGACAGTTCTTGTGGAATGGGCAAAGTGATATTTGGAAGCCCCTAGAGGGCTATGGTGAAAAAGGAAATATCCTCAGATGAAATCTGGAAAGAAGCTTTCTGAGAGACTGCTTAGTGTTCTGTTAATTCATTTCACAGAGTTACATCTGTATTTCGTCGATCTCTTTGCTAGCCTGATTTCTGTGGAATCTGAGAACAGATATTTCGGATCCCTTTGAAGACTATAGGGCCAAAGGAAATATCCTCCGATAACAAAGAGAAAGAAGCTTTCTGAGAAACTTCTTTGTGTTCTGTGAAATCATCTCACAGAGTTACAGCTTTCCCCTCAAGAAGCCTTTCGCTAAGACAGTTCTTGTGGAATTGGCAAAGTGATATATGGAAGCCCCTAGAGGGCTATGGTGAAAAAGGAAATATCCCTAGATAAAATCTGGAAAGAAGCTTTCTGAGAAACTGCTTAGTGTTCTGTTAATTAATCTCACAGAGTTACATCGGTATTTCGTGGATCTCTTTGCTAGCCTTACTTCTGTGGAATCTGAGAACAGATATTTCGGATACCTTTGAAGAATATAGGGCCAAAGGAAATATCCTCCGATAACAAAGAGAAAGAAGCTTTTGAGAAACTTCTTTGTGTTCTGTGAAATCCACTCACAGAGTTACAGCTTTCCCCTCAAGAAGCCTTTCGCTAAGACAGTTCTTGTGGAATTGGCAAAGTGATATTCGGAAGCCCATATAGGGCTACGGTGAAAAAGGTAATATCTTCAGATGAAATCTGGAAAGAAGATTTCTGAAGAACTGCTTAGTGTTCTGTTAATTCATCTCACAGAGTTACATCTCTGTTTCGTGGATCTCTATGCTAGCCTTATTTCTGTGGAATCTGAGAACAGATAGTTCGGATCCCTTTGAAGACTACAGGGCCAAAGGAAATATCCTCTGATAACAAAGAGAAAGAAGCTTTCTGAGAAACTTCTTTGTGTTCTGTGAAACCATCTCACAGAGTTACAGCTTACCTCAAGAAGCCTTTCGCTAAGACATTTCTTGTGGAATTGGCAAAGTGATATTTGGAAGCCCCTAGAGGGCTATGGTGAAAAGGGAAATATCCTCAGATGAAATCTGGACAGAAGCTTTCTGAGAAACTGCTTAGTGTTCTGTTAATTTATCTCACAGAGTTACATCTGTATTTCGTGGATCTCTTTGCTAGCCTTATTTCTGTGGAATCTGAGAACAGATATTTCGGATCCCTTTGAAGACTATAGGGCCAAAGGAAATATCCTCCGAAAACACAGAGAAACAAGCTTTCTGAGATACTTCTTTGTGTTCTGTGAAATCATCTCACAGAGTTACAGCTTACCGTCAAGAAGCCCTTCGCAAAGACAGTTCTTGTGGAATTGGCAAAGTGATATTTGGAAGCCCCTAGAGGGCTATGGTGAAAAAGGAAATATCCTCAGATGAAATCTGGAAAGAAGCTTTCTAAGAAACTGCTTAGTGCTCTGTTAATTCAACTCACAGGGTTACATCTGTATTTCGTGGATCTCTTTGGTATCCTTATTTCTGTGGAATCTGATAACAGATATTTCGGATCCCTTTGAAGACTATAGGGCCAAAGGAATTATCCTCCGATAACAAAGAGAAAGAAGCTTTCTGAGAAACTTCTTTGTGTTCTGTGAAATCATCTCAAGGAGTTACAGCTTTCCCCTCAAGAAGCCTTTCGATAAGACAGTTCTTGTGGAATTGGCAGAGTGATATTTGGAAGCCCATAGAGGGCTATGGTGAAAAAGGAAATATCCTCAGATGAAATCTGGAAAGAAGCTTTCTGAGAAACTGCTTAGTGTTCTGTTAATTCATCTCAGAGAGTTACATCTGTATTTCGTGGATCTCTTTGCTAGCCTTATTTCTGTGGAATCTGATAACAGATATTTCGGATCCCTTTAAAGACGATAGAGCCAAAGGAAATATCCTCCGATAACAAAGAGAAAGAAGCTTTCTGAGAAACTTCTTTGTGTTCTGTGAAATCATCTCACAGAGTTACAGCTTTCCCCTCAAGAAGCCTTTCGCTAAGACAGTTTTTGTGGAATTGGCAAAGTGATATTTGGAGGCCCCTAGAGGGCTATGGTGAAAAAGGAAATATCCTCAGATGAAATCTGGAAAGAAGCTTTCTGAAGAACTGCTTAGTGTTCTGTTAATTCATCTCACAGAGTTACATGTGTATTTCGTGGATCTCTTTGCTAGCCTTATTTCTGTGGAATCTGAGAACAGATATTTCGGATCCCTTTGAAGAATATAGGGCCAAAGGAAATATCCTCCGATAACAAAGAGAAAGAAGCTTTCTGAGAAACTTCTTTGTGTTCTGTGAAATCATCTCAAGGAGTTACAGCTTTCCCCTCAAGAAGCCTTTCGCTAAGACAGTTCTTGTGGAATTGGCAGAGTGATATTTGGAAGCCCATAGAGGGCTATGGTGAAAAGGAAATATCCCTAGATAAAATCTAGAAAGAAGCTTTCTGAGAAACTGCTTAGTGTTCTGTTAATTCACCTCAAAGAGTTACATCTGTATTTCGTGGATCTCTTTGCTAGCCTTATTTCTGTGGAATCTGATAACAGATAATTCGGATCCCTTTGAAGACTATAGGGCCAAAGGAAATATCCTCCGATAACAAAGAGAAAGAAGCTTTCTGAGAAACTTCTTTGTGTTCTGTGAAATCATCTCACAGAGTTACAGCTTTCCCCTCAAGAAGCCTTTTGCTAAGACAGTTCTTGTGGAATTGGCAAAGTGATATTTGGAAGCCCATAGAGTTCTATGGTGAAAAAGGAAATATCCTCCGATGAAATCTGGAAAGAAGCTTTCTGAGAAACTGCTGAGTGTTCTGTTAATTTATCTCACAGAGTTACATCTGTATTTCGTGGATCTCTTTGCTAGCCTTATTTCTGTGGAATCTGATAACAGATAATTCGGATCCCTTTGAAGACTATAGGGCCAAAGGAAATATCCTCCGATAACAAAGAGAAAGAAGCTTTCTGAGAAACTTCTTTGTGTTCTGTGAAATCATCTCACAGAGTTACAGCTTTCCTCTCAAGAAGCCTTTCGCTAAGAAAGTTCTTGGGCAATTGGCAAAGTGATATATGGAAGCCCCTAGAGGGCTATGGTGAAAAAGGAAATATCCCTAGATAAAATCTGGAAAGAAGCTTTCTGAGAAACTTCTTTGTGTTCTGTGAAATCAATTCACAGAGTTACAGCTTTCCTCTCAAGAAGTCTTTCGCTAAGACAATTCTTGTGGAATTGGCAAAGTGATATTTGGAAGCCCATATAGTTCTATGGTGAAAAAGGAAATATCTTCATATGAAATCTGGAAAGAAGCTTTCTGAGAAACTGCTTAGAGTTCTGTTAAATCATCTCACAGAGTTACATCTGTATTTCGTGAATCTCTTTGCTAGCCTTATGTCTGTGCAATCTGAGAACAGATATTTCGGATCCCTTTGAAGACTATAGGGCCAAAGGAAATATCCTCCGATAACAAAGAGAAAGAAGCTCTCTGAGAAACTACTTTGTGTTCTGTGAAATCATCTCAAGGAGTTACAGCTTTCCCCTCAAGAAGCCTTTCGCTAAGACAGTTCTTGTGGAATTGGCAGAGTGATATTTGGAAGCCCATGGAGCGCTATGTTGAAAAAAGGAAATATCCTCAGATGAAATCTGGAAAGAAGATTTCTGAAGAACTGCTTAGTGTTCTGTTAATTCATCTCACAGAGTTACATCTGTATTTCGTGGATCTCTTTGCTAGCCTTATTTCTGTGGAATCTGAGAACAGATATTTCGGATCCCTTTGAAGACTATAGGGCCAAAGGAAATATCCTCCGATAACAAAGAGAAAGAAGCTTTCTGAGAAACTTCTTTGTGTTCTGTGAAATCATCTCACAGAGTTACAGCTTACCCTCAAGAAGCCCTTCGGTGAGACAGTTCTTGTGGAATTGGCAAAGTGATATTTGGAAGCCCCTAGAGGGCAATGGTGAAAAAGGAAATATCCTCAGATGAAATCTGGAAAGAAGCTTTCTGAGAAACTGCTTAGTGTTCTGTGAAATCATCTCACAGAGCTACAGCTTTCCCGTCAAGAAGCCTTTCGCTAAGACAGTTCTTGTGGAATTGGCAAAGAGATATATGGATGCCAAAAGAGGGCTATGGTGAAAAAGGAAAAATCCTCAGATGAAATCTTGGAAGAAGCTTTATGAGAAACTGCTTAGTGTTCTGTTAATTCATCTCACAGAGTTACATCTGTTTTTCGTGGATCTCTTTGCTAGCCTTATTTCTGTGGAAACTGAGAACAGATATTTTGGATCCCTTTGAAGACTATTGGGCCAAAAGAAGTATCCTCCGATAACAAAGAGAAAGAAGCTTTCTGAGAAACTTCTTTGTGTTCTGTGAAATCATCTCACAGAGTTACAGCTTTCCCCTCAAGAAGCCTTTCGCTAAGACAGTTCTTGTGGTATTGGCAAAGTGCTATCTGGAAGCCCCTGGAGGGCTATGGTGAAAAAGGAAATATCCTCAGATGAAATCTGGAAAGAAGCTTTTTGAGAAACTGCTTAGTGTTCTGTTAATTCATCTCACAGAGTTACATCTGTATTTCGTGGATCTCTTTGCTAGCCTTATTTCTGTGGAATCTGAGAACAGATATTTCGGATCCCTTTGAAGACTATACGGCCAAAGGAAATATCCTCCGATAACAAAGAGAAAAAGCTTTAAGAGAAACTTCTTTGTGTTCTGTGAAATCATCTCACAGAGTTACAGCTTTCCCGTCAAGAAGCCTTTCGCTAAGACAGTTCTTGTGGAATTGGCAAAGAGATATATGGATGCCAAAAGAGGGCTATGGTGAAAAAGGAAATATCCTCAGATGAAATCTGGAAAGAAGCTTTGTGAGAAACTGCTTAGTGTTCTGTTAATTCATCTCACCGAGTTACATGTGTATTTCGTGGATCTCTTTGCTAGCCTTATTTCTGTGGAATCTGAGAACAGATATTTCGGATCCCTTTGAAGACTATAGGGCCAAAGGAAATATCCTCCGATAACAAAGAGAAAGAAGCTTTCTTAGAAACTTCTTTGTGTTCTGTGAAATCATCTCACAGAGTCACAGCTTTCCCGTCAAGAAGCCTTTCGCTAAGACAGTTCTTGTGGAATTGGCAAAGTGATATTGGGAAGCCCATAGAGGGCTATGGTGAAAAAGAAAATATCCTCAGATGAAATCTGGAAAGAAGCTTTCTGAGAAACTGCTTAGTGTTCTGTTAATTCATCTCACAGAGTTACATCTGTATTTCGTGGATCTCTTTGATAGCCTTATTTCTGTGGAATCTGAGAACAGATATTTCGGATCCCTTTGAAGACGATAGGGCCAAAGGAAATATCCTCCGATAACAAAGAGAAAGAAGCTTTCTGAGAAACTTCTTTGTGTTCTGTGAAATCATCTCACAGAGTTACAGCTTTCCCCTCAAGAAGCCTTTCGCTAAGACAGTTCTTGTGGAATTGGCAAAGTGATATTTGGAAGCCCATAGAGGGCTATTGTGAAAAAGAAAATATCCTCAGATGAAATCTGGAAAGAAGCTTTCTGAGCAACTGCTTAGTGTTCTGTTAATTCATCTCACAGAGTTACATGTGTATTTCGTGGATCTCTTTGCTAGCCTTATTTCTGTGGAATCTGAGAACAGATATTTCGGATCCCTTTGAAGACGATAGGGCCAAAGGAAATATCCTCCGATAACAAAGAGAAAGAAGCTTTCTGAGAAACTTCTTTGTGTTCTGTGAAATCATCTCACAGAGTTACAGCTTTCCCCTCAAGAAGCCTTTCGCTAAGACAGTTCTTGTGGAATTGGCAAAGTGATATTTGGAATCCCATGGAGGGCTATGTTGAAAAAGGATATATCCTCAGATGAAATCTGGAAAGAAGCTTTCTGAGAATCTACTAAGTGTTCTCTTAATTCATCTCCAGAGTTACATCTGTATTTCGTGGATCTCTTTGCTATCCTTATTTCTGTGAAATCTGAGAACAGATATTTCGGATCCCTTTGAAGACTATACGGCCAAAGGAAATATCCTCCGATAACAAAGAGAAAGAAGCTTTAAGAGAAACTTCTTTGTGTTCTCTGAAATCATCTCACAGAGTTACAGGTTTCCCGTCAAGAAGCCTTTCGCTAAGACAGTTCTTGTGGAATTGGCAAAGAGATATATGGATGCCAAAAGAGGGCTATGATGAAAAAGGAAATATCCTCAGATGAAATCTTGGAAGAAGTTTTATGAGAAACTGCTTAGTGTTCTGTTAATTCATCTCACAGAGTTACATCTGTTTTTCGTGGATCTCTTTGCTAGCCTTATTTCTGTGGAAACTGAGAACAGATATTTCGGATCCCTTTGAAGACTATTGGGCCAAAAGAAGTATCCTCCGATAACAAAGAGAAAGAAGCTTTCTGAGAAACTTCTTTGTGTTCTGTGAAATCATCTCACAGAGTTACAGCTTTCCCCTCAAGAAGCCTTTCGCTAAGACAGTTCTTGTGGTATTGGCAAAGTGCTATCTGGAAGCCCCTAGAGGGCTATGGTGAAATAGGAAATATCCTCAGATGAAATCTGGAAAGAAGCTTTCTGAGAAACTGCTTAGTGTTCTGTGAATTCATCTCACAGAGTTACATCTGTATTTCGTGGATCTCTTTGCTAGCCTTATTTCTGTGGAATCTGAGAACAGATATTTCGGATCCCTTTGAAGACTATACGGCCAAAAGAAATATCCTTCGATAACAAAGAGAAAGAAGCTTTAAGAGAAACTTCTTTGTGTTCTGTGAAATCATCTCACAGAGTTACAGCTTTCCCGTCAAGAAGCCTTTCGCTAAGACAGTTCTTGTGGAATTGGCAAAGAGATATATGGATGCCAAAAGAGGGCTATGGTGAAAAAAGAAATATCCTCAGATGAAATCTTGGAAGAAGCTTTATGAGAAACTGCTTAGTGTTCTGTTAATTCATCTCACAGAGTTACATCTGTTTTTCGTGGATCTCTTTGCTAGCCTTATTTCTGTGGAATCTGAGAACAGATATTTCGGATCCCTTTGAAGACTATAGGGCCAAAGGAAATATCCTCCGATAACAAAGAGAAAGAAGCTTTCTGAGAAACTTGTTTGTGTTCTTTGAAATCATCTCACAGAGTTACAGCTTTCCCCTCAAGAAGCCTTTCGCTAAGACACTCCGTGTGGAATTGGCAAAGTGATATTTGGAAGCCCATAGAGGGCTATGGTGAAAAAGGAAATATCCTCAGATGAAATCTGGAAAGAAGCTTTCTGAGAAACTGCTTAGTGTTCTGTTAATTCATCTCACAGAGTTACATCTGTATTTCGTGCTTGTCTTTGCGAGCCTTATTTCTGTGGAATGTGAGAACAGATATTTCGGATCCCTTGAAGACTATAGGGCCAAAGGAAATATCCTCCGATAACAAACAGAAAGAAGCTTTCTGAGAAACTTCTTTGTGTTCTGTGAAATCATCTCACAGAGTTACAGCTTTCCCGTCAAGAAGCCTTTCGCTAAGACAGTTCTTGTGGAATTCGCAAAGTGCTATCTGGAAGCCCCTAGAGGGCCATGGTGAAAAAGGAAATATCCTCAGATGAAATCTGGAAAGAAGCTTTCTGAGAAACTGCTTAGTGTTCTGTTAATTCATCTCACAGAGTTACATGTGTATTTCGTGGATCTCTTTGCTAGCCTTATTTCTGTGGAATCTGAGAACAGATTTTTCGGATCCCTTTGAAGACTATAGGGCCAAAGGAAATATCCTCCGATAACAAAGAGAAAGAAGCTTTCCTAGAAACTTCTTTGTGTTCTTTGAAATCATCTCACAGAGTTACAGCTTTCCCCTCAAGAAGCCTTTCGCTAAGACAGTTCTTGTGGAATTGGCAAAGTGATATTTGGAAGCCCATAGAGGGCTAGGTTGAAAAAGGAAATGTCCTGAGATGAAATCTGGAAAGAAGCTTTCTGAGAAACTGCTTAGTGTTCTGTTAATTCATCTCACAGAGTTACATGTGTATTTCGTGGATCTCTTTGCTAGCCTTATTTCTGTGGAATCTGAGAACAGATTTTTCGGATCCCTTTGAAGACTATAGGGCCAAAGGAAATATCCTCCGATAACAAAGAGAAAGAAGCTTTCTTAGAAACTTCTTTGTGTTCTGTGAAATCATCTCACAGAGTTACAGCTTTCCCCTCAAGAAGCCTTTCGCTAAGACAGTTCTTGTGGAATTGACAAAGTGATATTTGGAAGCCCATAGAGGGCTATTGTGAAAAAGAAAATATCCTCAGATGAAATCTGGAAAGAACCTTTCTGAGAAACTGCTTAGTGTTCTGTTAATTCATCTCACAGAGTTACATCTGTATTTCGTGGATGTCTTTGCTAGCCTTATTTCTGTGGAATCTGAGAACAGATATTTCGGATCCCTTTGAAGACGATAGGGCCAAAGGAAATATCCTCCGATAACAAAGAGAAAGAAGCTTTCTGAGAAACTTCTTTGTGTTCTGTGAAATCATCTCACAGAGTTACAGCTTTCCCCTCAAGAAGCCTTTCGCTAAGACAGTTCTTGTGGAATTGGCAAAGTGATATTTGGAATCCCATGGAGGGCTATGTTGAAAAAGGAAATATCCTCAGATGAAATCTGGAAAGAAGCTTTCTGAGAAACTACTAAGTGTTCTCTTAATTCATCTCACAGAGTTACATCTGTATTTCGTGGATCTCTTTGCTAGCCTTATTTCTGTGGAATCTGAGAACAGATATTTCGGATCCCTTTGAAGACTATAGGGCCAAAGGAAATATCCTCCGATAACAAAGATAAAGAAGCTTTCTGAGAAACTTGTTTGTGTTCTGTGAAATCATCTCACAGAGTTACAGCTTTCCCCTCAAGAAGCCTTTCGCTAAGACACTCCGTGTGGAATTGGCAAAGTGATATTTGGAAGCCCATACAGGGCTATGGTGAAAAAGGAAATATCCTCAGATGAAATCTGGAAAGAAGCTTTCTGAGAAACTGCTTAGTGTTCTGTTAATTCATCTCACAGAGTTACATCTGTATTTCGTGCTTGTCTTTGCGAGCCTTATTTCTGTGGAATGTGAGAATAGGTATTTCGGATCCCTTTGAAGACTATAGGGCCAAAGGAAATATCCTCCGATAACAAAGATAAAGAATCTTTCTGAGAAACATCTTTGTGTTCTGTGAAATCATCTCACAGAGTTACATCTTTCCCCTCAAGAAGCCTTTCGCTAAGACAGTTCTTGTGGAATTGGCAAAGTGATATTTGGAAGCCCATAGAGGGCTAGGTTGAAAAAGGAAATATCCTCAGATGAAATCTGGAAAGAAGCTTTCTGAGAAACTGCTTAGTGTTCTGTTAGTTCATCTCACAGAGTTACATGTGTATTTCGTGGATCTCTTTGCTAGCCTTATTTCTGTGGAATCTGAGAACAGATATTTCGGATCCCTTTGAAGACTATAGGGCCAAGGGAAATATCCTCCGATAACAAAGAGAAAGAAGCTTTCTTAGAAACTTCTTTGTGTTCTGTGAAATCATCTCACAGAGTTACAGCTTTCCCCTCAACAAGCCTTTCGCTAAGACAGTTCTTGTGGAATTGGCAAAGTGATATTGGGAAGCCCATAGAGGGCTATGGTGAAAAAGAAAATATCCTCAGATGAAATCTGGAAAGAAGCTTTGTGAGAAACTGCTTAGTGTTCTGTTAATTCATCTCACCGAGTTACACCTGTATTTCGTGGAACTCTTTGCTAGCCTTATTTCTGTGGAATCTGAGAACAGATATTTCGGATCCCTTTGAAGACTATAGGGACAAAGGAAATATCCTCCGATAACAAAGAGAAAGAAGCTTTCTTAGAAACTTCTTTGTGTTCTGTGAAATCATCTCACAGAGTTACAGCTTTCCCGTCAAGAAGCCTTTCGCTAAGACAGTTCTTGTGGAATTGGCAAAGTGATATTGGGAAGCCCATAGAGGGCTATGGTGAAAAAGAAAATATCCTCAGATGAAATCTGGAAAGAAGGTTTGTGAGAAACTGCTTAGTGTTCTGTTAATTCATCTCACAGAGTTACATCTGTATTTCGTGGATCTCTTTGCTAGCCTTATTTCTGTGGAAACTGAGAACAGATATTTCGGATCCCCTTGAAGACGATAGGGCCAAAGGAAATATCCTCCGATAACAAAGAGAAAGAAGCTTTCTGAGAAACTTCTTTGTGTTCTGTGAAATCATCTCACAGAGTTACAGCTTTCCCCTCAAGAAGCCTTTCGCTAAGACAGTTCTGGTGGAAATGGCAAAGTGCTATCTGAAAGCCCCTAGAGGGCTATGGTGAAAAAGGAAATATCCTCAGATGAAATCTGGACAGAAGCTTTGTGAGAAACTGCTTAGTGTTCTGTTAATTCATCTCACAGAGTTACATCTGTATTTCGTGGATCTCTTTGCTAGCCTTATTTCTGTGGAATCTGAGAACAGATATTTCGGATCCCTTTGAAGAATATACGGCCAAAGGAAATATCCTCCGGTAACAAAGAGAAAGAAGCTTTAAGAGAAACTTCTTTGTGTTCTGTGAAATCATCTCACAGAGTTACAGCTTTCCCGTCAAGAAGCCTTCCGCAAAGACAGTTCTTGTGGAATTGGCAAAGAGATAAATGGATGCCCAAAGATTGTTATGGTGAAAAGGAAAATATCCTCATATGAAATCTTGGAAGAAGCTTTCTGAGAAACTGCTTAGTGTTCTGTTAATTCATCTCACAGAGTTACATCTGTATTTCGTGGATCTCTTTGCTAGCATTATTTCTGTGGAATCTGAGAACAGATTTTTCGGATCCCTTTGAAGACTATAGGGCCAAAGGAAATATCCTCCGATAAGAAAGAGAAAGAAGCTTTCTTAGAAACTTCTTTGTGTTCTGTGAAATCATCTCACAGAGTTACAGCTTTCCCGTCAAGAAGCCTTTCGCTAAGACAGTTCTTGTGGAATTCGCAAAGTGCTATCTGGAAGCCCCTAGAGGGCCATGGTGAAAAAGGAAATATCCTCAGATGAAATCTGGAAAGAAGCTTTCTGGGAAACTGCTTAGTGTTCTGTTAATTCATCTCACAGAGTTACATGTGTATTTCGTGGATCTCTTTGCTAGCCTTATTTCTGTGGAATCTGAGAACAGATTTTTCGGATCCCTTTGAAGACTATAGGGCCAAAGGAAATATCCTCCGATAAGAAAGAGAAAGAAGCTTTCTTAGAAACTTCTTTGTGTTCTGTGAAATCATCTCACAGAGTTACAGCTTTCACCACAAGAAGCCTTTCGCTAAGACAGTTCTTGTGGAATTGGCAAAGTGATATTTGGAAGCCCATAGAGGGCTGTTGTGAAAAAGAAAATATCCTCAGATGAAATCTGGAAAGAAGCTTTCTGAGAAACTGATTAGTGTTCTGTTAATTCATCTCAAAGAGTTACATCTGTATTTCGTGGATCTCTTTGATAGCCTTATTTCTGTGGAATCTGAGAACAGATATTTCGGATCCCTTTGAAGACGATAGGGCCAAAGGAAATATCCTCCGATAACAAAGAGAAAGAAGCTTTCTGAGAAACTTGTTTGTGTTCTGTGAAATCATCTCACAGAGTTACAGCTTTCCCCTCAAGAAGCCTTTCGCTAAGACAGTTCTTTTGGAATTGGAAAAGTGATATTTGGAAGCCCATAGAGGGCTAGGTTGAAAAAGGAAATATCCTCAGATGAAATCTGGAAAGAAGCTTTCTGAGTAACTGCTTAGTGTTCTGTTAGTTCATCTCACAGAGTTACATGTGTATTTCGTGGATCTCTTTGCTAGCCTTATTTCTGTGGAATCTGAGAACAGATATTTCGGATCCCTTTGAAGACTATAGGGCCAAAGGAAATATCCTCCGATAACAAAGAGAAAGAAGCTTTCTTAGAAACTTCTTTGTGTTCTGTGAAATCATCTCACAGAGTTACAGCTTTCCCGTCAAGAAGCCTTTCGCTAAGACAGTTCTTGTGGAATTGGCAAAGTGATATTGGGAAGCCCATTGAGGGCAATGGTGAAAAAGAAAATATCCTCAGATGAAATCTGGAAAGAAGCTTTGTGAGAAACTGCTTAGTGTTCTGTTAATTCATCTCAACGAGTTACACCTGTATTTCGTGGATCTCTTTGCTAGCCTTATTTCTGTGGAATCTGAGAACAGATATTTCGGATCCCTTTGAAGACTATAGGGCCAAAGGAAATATCCTCCGATAACAAAGAGAAAGAAGCTTTCTTAGAAACTTCTTTGTGTTCTGTGAGATCATCTCACAGAGTTACAGCTTTCCCGTCAAGAAGCCTTTCGCTAAGGCAGTTCTTGTGGAATTGGCAAAGTGATATTGGGAAGCCCCTAGAGGGCTATGATGAAAAAGAAAATATCCTCAGATGAAATCTGGAAAGAAGCTTTGTGAGAAACTGCTTAGTGTTCTGTTAATTCATCTCACCGAGTTACATCTGTATTTCGTGGATCTCTTTGCTAGCCTTATTTCTGTGGAAACTGAGAAAAGATATTTCGGATCCCTTTGAAGACTATTGGGCCAAAAGAAGTATCCTCCGATAACAAACAGAAAGAAGCTTTAAGAGAAACTTCTTTGTGTTCTGTGAAATCATCTCACAGAGTTACAGCTTTCCCGTCAAGAAGCCTTCCGCAAAGACAGTTCTTGTGGAATTGGCAAAGAGATATATGGATGCCCAAAGATGGTTATGGTGAAAAGGAAAATATCCTCATATGAAATCTTGGAAGAAGCTTTCTGAGAAACTGCTTAGTGTTCTGTTAATTCATCTCACAGAGTTACATCTGTATTTCGTGGATCTCTTTGCTAGCCTTATTTCTGTGGAAACTGAGAACAGATATTTCGGATCCCTTTGAAGACTATAGGGCCAAAGGAAATATCCTCCGATAACAAAGAGAAAGAAGCTTTCTGAGAAACTTCTTTGTGTTCTGTGAAATCATCTCACAGAGTTACAGCTTTCCCCTCAAGAAGTCTTTCGCTAAGACAGTTCTTGTGGAATTGGCAAAGTGATATTTGGAAGCCCCTAGAGGGCTATGGTGAAAAAGGAAATATCCTCAGATGAAATCTGGAAAGAAGCTTTCCGAGAAACTGCTTAGTGTTCTGTGAATTCATTTCACAGAGTTACATGTGTATTTCGTGAATCTCTTTGCTAGCCTTATTTCTGTGGAATCTGAGAACAGATATTTCGGATCCCTTTGAAGACTATAATGCCAAAGGAAATATCCTCCGATAACAAAGAGAAAGAAGCTTTCCTAGAAACTTCTTTGTGTTCTTTGAAATCATCTCACAGAGTTACAGCTTTCCCCTCAAGAAGCCTTTCACTAAGACAGTTCTTGTGGAATTGGCAAAGTGATATTTGGAAGCCCATAGAGGGCTAGGTTGAAAAAGGAAATGTCCTGAGATGAAATCTGGAAAGAAGCTTTCTGAGAAACTGCTTAGTGTTCTGTTAATTCATCTCACAGAGTTACATGTGTATTTCGTGGATCTCTTTGCTAGCCTTATTTCTGTGGAATCTGAGAACAGATTTTTCGGATCCCTTTGAAGACTATAGGGCCAAAGGAAATATCCTCCGATAACAAAGAGAAAGAAGCTTTCTTAGAAACTTCTTTGTGTTCTGTGAAATCATCTCACAGAGTTA
Source organism: Macaca mulatta (assembly GCF_049350105.2). Lineage (NCBI taxonomy): Eukaryota > Metazoa > Chordata > Mammalia > Primates > Cercopithecidae > Macaca > Macaca mulatta. Next base: position 26,986,252 of record NC_133420.1, read on the forward strand.
CAGCTTTCCCCTCAAGAAGCCTTTCGCTAAGACAGTTCTTGTGGAATTGACAAAGTGATATTTGGAAGCCCATAGAGGGCTATTGTGAAAAAGAAAATATCCTCAGATGAAATCTGGAAAGAACCTTTCTGAGAAACTGCTTAGTGTTCTGTTAATTCATCTCACAGAGTTACATCTGTATTTCGTGGATGTCTTTGCTAGCCTTATTTCTGTGGAATCTGAGAACAGATATTTCGGATCCCTTTGAAGACGATAGGGCCAAAGGAAATATCCTCCGATAACAAAGAGAAAGAAGCTTTCTGAGAAACTTCTTTGTGTTCTGTGAAATCATCTCACAGAGTTACAGCTTTCCCCTCAAGAAGCCTTTCGCTAAGACAGTTCTTGTGGAATTGGCAAAGTGATATTTGGAATCCCATGGAGGGCTATGTTGAAAAAGGAAATATCCTCAGATGAAATCTGGAAAGAAGCTTTCTGAGAAACTACTAAGTGTTCTCTTAATTCATCTCACAGAGTTACATCTGTATTTCGTGGATCTCTTTGCTAGCCTTATTTCTGTGGAATCTGAGAACAGATATTTCGGATCCCTTTGAAGACTACAGGGCCAAAGGAAATATCCTCCGATAACAAAGATAAAGAAGCTTTCTGAGAAACTTGTTTGTGTTCTGTGAAATCATCTCACAGAGTTACAGCTTTCCCCTCAAGAAGCCTTTCGCTAAGACACTCCGTGTGGAATTGGCAAAGTGATATTTGGAAGCCCATACAGGGCTATGGTGAAAAAGGAAATATCCTCAGATGAAATCTGGAAAGAAGCTTTCTGAGAAACTGCTTAGTGTTCTGTTAATTCATCTCACAGAGTTACATCTGTATTTCGTGCTTGTCTTTGCGAGCCTTATTTCTGTGGAATGTGAGAATAGGTATTTCGGATCCCTTTGAAGACTATAGGGCCAAAGGAAATATCCTCCGATAACAAAGATAAAGAAGCTTTCTGAGAAACATCTTTGTGTTCTGTGAAATCATCTCACAGAGTTACAGCTTTCCCCTCAAGAAGCCTTTCGCTAAGACAGTTCTTGTGGAATTGGCAAAGTGATATTTGGAAGCCCATAGAGGGCTAGGTTGAAAAAGGAAATATCCTCAGATGAAATCTGGAAAGAAGCTTTCTGAGAAACTGCTTAGTGTTCTGTTAGTTCATCTCACAGAGTTACATGTGTATTTCGTGGATCTCTTTGCTAGCCTTATTTCTGTGGAATCTGAGAACAGATATTTCGGATCCCTTTGAAGACTATAGGGCCAAGGGAAATATCCTCCGATAACAAAGAGAAAGAAGCTTTCTTAGAAACTTCTTTGTGTTCTGTGAAATCATCTCACAGAGTTACAGCTTTCCCCTCAACAAGCCTTTCGCTAAGACAGTTCTTGTGGAATTGGCAAAGTGATATTGGGAAGCCCATAGAGGGCTATGGTGAAAAAGAAAATATCCTCAGATGAAATCTGGAAAGAAGCTTTGTGAGAAACTGCTTAGTGTTCTGTTAATTCATCTCACCGAGTTACACCTGTATTTCGTGGATCTCTTTGCTAGCCTTATTTCTGTGGAATCTGAGAACAGATATTTCGGATCCCTTTGAAGACTATAGGGACAAAGGAAATATCCTCCGATAACAAAGAGAAAGAAGCTTTCTTAGAAACTTCTTTGTGTTCTGTGAAATCATCTCACAGAGTTACAGCTTTCCCGTCAAGAAGCCTTTCGCTAAGACAGTTCTTGTGGAATTGGCAAAGTGATATTGGGAAGCCCATAGAGGGCTATGGTGAAAAAGAAAATATCCTCAGATGAAATCTGGAAAGAAGGTTTGTGAGAAACTGCTTAGTGTTCTGTTAATTCATCTCACAGAGTTACATCTGTATTTCGTGGATCTCTTTGCTAGCCTTATTTCTGTGGAAACTGAGAACAGATATTTCGGATCCCTTTGAAGACGATAGGGCCAAAGGAAATATCCTCCGATAACAAAGAGAAAGAAGCTTTCTGAGAAACTTCTTTGTGTTCTGTGAAATCATCTCACAGAGTTACAGCTTTCCCCTCAAGAAGCCTTTCGCTAAGACAGTTCTGGTGGAAATGGCAAAGTGCTATCTGAAAGCCCCTAGAGGGCTATGGTGAAAAAGGAAATATCCTCAGATGAAATCTGGAAAGAAGCTTTGTGAGAAACTGCTTAGTGTTCTGTTAATTCATCTCACAGAGTTACATCTGTATTTCGTGGATCTCTTTGCTAGCCTTATTTCTGTGGAATCTGAGAACAGATATTTCGGATCCCTTTGAAGAATATACGGCCAAAGGAAATATCCTCCGGTAACAAAGAGAAAGAAGCTTTAAGAGAAACTTCTTTGTGTTCTGTGAAATCATCTCACAGAGTTACAGCTTTCCCGTCAAGAAGCCTTCCGCAAAGACAGTTCTTGTGGAATTGGCAAAGAGATAAATGGATGCCCAAAGATTGTTATGGTGAAAAGGAAAATATCCTCATATGACATCTTGGAAGAAGCTTTCTGAGAAACTGCTTAGTGTTCTGTTAATTCATCTCACAGAGTTACATCTGTATTTCGTGGATCTCTTTGCTAGCATTATTTCTGTGGAAACTGAGAACAGATATTTCGGATCCCTTTGAAGACTATAGGGCCATAGGAAATATCCTCCGATAACAAAGAGAAAGAAGCTTTCTGAGAAACTTCTTTGTGTTCTGTGAAATCATCTCACAGAGTTACAGCTTTCCCCTCAGGAAGCCTATCGCTAAGACAGTTCTTGTGGAATTGGCAAAGTGATATTTGGAAGCCCATAGAGCGCTATGGTGAAAAAGGAAATATCCTCAGATGAAATCTGGAAAGAAGCTTTCCGAGAAACTGCTTAGTGTTCTGTGAATTCATCTCACAGAGTTACATCTGTCTTTCGTGAATCTCTTTGCTAGCCTTATTTCTGTGGAATCTGAGAACAGATATTTCGGATCCCTTTGAAGACTATAATGCCAAAGGAAATATCCTCCGATAACAAAGAGAAAGAAGCTTTCTTAGAAACTTCTTTGTGTTCTTTGAAATCATCTCACAGAGTTACAGCTTTCCCCTCAAGAAGCCTTTCGCTAAGACAGTTCTTGTGGAATTGGCAAAGTGATATTTGGAAGCCCATAGAGGGCTAGGTTGAAAAAGGAAATATCCTGAGATGAAATCTGGAAAGAAGCTTTCTGAGAAACTGCTTAGTGTTCTGTTAATTCATCTCACAGAGTTACATGTGTATTTCGTGGATCTCTTTGCTACCCTTATTTCTGTGGAATCTGAGAACAGATTTTTCGGATCCCTTTGAAGACAATAGGGCCAAAGGAAATATCCTCCGATAACAAAGAGAAAGAAGCTTTCTTAGAAACTTCTTTGTGTTCTGTGAAATCATCTCACAGAGTTACAGCTTTCCCGTCAAGAAGCCTTTCGCTAAGACAGTTCTTTTGGAATTGGCAAAGTGATATTGGGAAGCCCATAGAGGGCTATGGTGAAAAACGAAATATCCTCAGATGAAATCTGGAAAGAAGCTTTGTGAGAAACTGCTTAGTGTTCTGTTAATTCATCTCACCGAGTTACATCTGTATTTCGTGAATCTCTTTGCTAGCCTTATTTGTGTGGAATCTGAGAACAGATATTTCGGATCCCTTTGAAGACTATTGGGCCAAAAGAAGTATCCTCCGATAACAAAGAGAAAGAAGCTTTCTGAGAAACTTCTTTGTGTTCTGTGAAATCATCTCACAGAGTTACAGCTTTCCCGTCAAGAAGCCTTACGCTAAGAGAGTTCTTGTGGAATTGGCAAAGTGCTATCTGGAAGCCCCTAGAGGGCTATGGTGAAAAAGGAAATATCCTCAGATGAAATCTGGAAAGAAGCTTTCTGAGAAACTGCTTAGTGTTCTGTTAATTCATCTCACAGAGTTACATGTGTATTTCGTGGATCTCTTTGCTAGCCTTATTTCTGTGGAATCTGAGAACAGATATTTCGGATCCCTTTGAAGACTATACGGCCAAAGGAAATATCCTCCGATAACAAAGAGAAAGAAGCTTTAAGAGAAACTTCTTTGTGTTCTGTGAAATCATCTCACAGAGTTACAGCTTTCCCGTCAAGAAGCCTTCCGCAAAGACAGTTCTTGTGGAATTGGCAAAGAGATAAATGGATGCCCAAAGATTGTTATGGTGAAAAGGAAAATATCCTCATATGAAATCTTGGAAGAAGCTTTCTGAGAAACTGCTTAGTGTTCTGTTAATTCATCTCACAGAGTTACATCTGTATTTCGTGGATCATTTGCTAGCCTTATTTCTGTGGAAACTGAGAACAGATATTTCGGATCCCTTTGAAGACTATAGGGCCAAAGGAAATATCCTCCGATAACAAAGAGAAAGAAGCTTTCTGAGAAACTTCTTTGTGTTCTGCGAAATCATCTCACAGAGTTACAGCTTTCCCCTCAAGAAGCCTTTCGCTAAGACAGTTCTTGTGGAATTGGCAAAGTGATATTTGGAAGCCCCTAGAGGGCTATGGTGAAAAAGGAAATATCCTCAGATGAAATCTGGAAAGAAGCTTTCCGAGAAACTGCTTAGTGTTCTGTGAATTCATATCACAGAGTTACATCTGTATTTCGTGAATCTCTTTGCTAGCCTTATTTCTGTGGAATCTGAGAACAGATATTTCGGATCCCTTTGAAGACTATAATGCCAAAGGAAATATCCTCCGATAACAAAGAGAAAGAAGCTTTCTTAGAAACTTCTTTGTGTTCTTTGAAATCATCTCACAGAGTTACAGCTTTCCCCTCAAGAAGCCTTTCGCTAAGACAGTTCTTGTGGAATTGGCAAAGTGATATTTGGAAGCCCATAGAGGGCTAGGTTGAAAAAGGAAATATCCTGAGACGAAATCTGGAAAGAAGCTTTCTGAGAAACTGCTTAGTGTTCTGTTAATTCATCTCACAGAGTTACATCTGTATTTCGTGGATCTCTTTGCTAGCCTTATTTCTGTGGAATCTGAGAACAGATTTTTCGGATCCCTTTGAAGACTATAGGGCCAAAGGAAATATCCTCCGATAACAAAGAGAAAGAAGCTTTCTTAGAAACTTCTTTGTGTTCTGTGAAATCATCTCACAGAGTTACAGCTTTCCCCTCAAGAAGCCTTTCGCTAAGACAGTTCTTGTGGAATTGGCAAAGTGATATTGGGAAGCCCATAGAGGGCTAGGTTGAAAAAGGAAATATCCTCAGATGAAATCTGGAAAGAAGCTTTCTGAGAAACTGCTTAGTGTTCTGTTAGTTCATCTCACAGAGTTACATGTGTATTTCGTGGATCTCTTTGCTAGCCTTATTTCTGTGGAATCTGAGAAGAGATATTTCGGATCCCTTTGAAGACTATAGGGCCAAGGGAAATATCCTACGATAACAAAGAGAAAGAAGCTTTCTTAGAAACTTCTTTGTGTTCTGTGAAATCATCTCACAGAGTTACAGCTTTCCCCTCAACAAGCCTTTCGCTAAGACAGTTCTTGTGGAATTGGCAAAGTGATATTGGGAAGCCCATAGAGGGCTATGGTGAAAAAGAAAATATCCTCAGATGAAATCTGGAAAGAAGCTTTGTGAGAAACTGCTTAGTGTTCTGTTAATTCATCTCACCGAGTTACACCTGTATTTCGTGGATCTCTTTGCTAGCCTTATTTCTGTGGAATCTGAGAACAGATATTTCGGATCCCTTTGAAGACTATAGGGACAAAGGAAATATCCTCCGATAACAAAGAGAAAGAAGCTTTCTTAGAAACTTCTTTGTGTTCTGTGAAATCATCTCACAGAGTTACAGCTTTCCCGTCAAGAAGCCTTTCGCTAAGACAGTTCTTTTGGAATTGGCAAAGTGATATTGCGAAGCCCATAGAGGGCTATGGTGAAAAAGAAAATATCCTCAGATGAAATCTGGAAAGAAGGTTTGTGAGAAACTGCTTAGTGTTCTGTTAATTCATCTCACAGAGTTACATCTGTATTTCGTGGATCTCTTTGCTAGCCTTATTTCTGTGGAAACTGAGAACAGATATTTGGGATCCCTTTGAAGACTATTGGGCCAAAAGAAGTATCCTCCGATAACAAAGAGAAAGAAGCTTTCTGAGAAACTTCTTTGTGTTCTGTGAAATCATCTCACAGAGTTACAGCTTTCCCGTCAAGAAGCCTTTCGCTAAGACAGTTCTGGTGGAAATGGCAAAGTGCTATCTGAAAGCCCCTAGAGGGCTATGGTGAAAAAGGAAATATCCTCAGATGAAATCTGGAAAGAAGCTTTGTGAGAAACTGCTTAGTGTTCTGTTAATTCATCTCACAGAGTTACATCTGTATTTCGTGGATCTCTTTGCTAGCCTTATTTCTGTGGAAACTCAGAACAGATATTTCGGAAACCTTTGAAGACTATAGGGCCAAAGGAAATATCCTCCGATAACAAAGAGAAAGAAGCTTTCTTAGAATCTTCTTTGTGTTCTGTGAAATCATCTCACAGAGTTACAGCTTTCCCGTCAAGAAGCCTTTCGCTAAGACAGTTCTGGTGGAAATGGCAAAGTGCTATCTCAAAGCCCCTAGAGGGCTATGGTGAAAAAGGAAATATCCTCAGATGAAATCTGGAAAGAAGCTTTCTGAGCAACTGCTTAGTGTTCTGTTAATTCATCTCACAGAGTTACATGTGTATTTCGTGGATCCCTTTGCTAGCCTTATTTCTGTGGAATCTGAGAACAGATTTTTCGGATCCCTTTGAAGACAATAGGGCCAAAGGAAATATCCTCCGATAACAAAGAGAAAGAAGCTTTCTTAGAAACTTCTTTGTGTTCTGTGAAATCATCTCACAGAGTTACAGCTTTCCCGTCAAGAAGCCTTTCTCTAAGACAGTTCTTGTGGAATTGGCAAAGTGATATTGGGAAGCCCATAGAGGGCTATTGTGAAAAAGAAAATATCCTCAGATGAAATCTGGAAAGAAGCTTTCTGAGAAACTGCTGAGTGTTCTGTTAATTCATCTCAAAGAGTTACATCTGTATTTCGTGGATCTCTTTGCTAGCCTTATTTCTGTGGAATCTGAGAACAGATATTTCGGATCCCTTTGAAGACTATAGGGCCAAAGGAAATATCCTCCGATAACAAAGAGAAAGAAGCTTTCTGAGAAACTTCTTTGTGTTCTGTGAAATCATCTCACAGAGTTACCGCTTTCCCCTCAAGAAGCCTTTCGCTAAGACAGTTCTTGTGGAATTGGCAAAGTGCTATCTGGAAACCCCTAGAGGGCTATGGTGAAAAAGGAAATATCCTCAGATGAAATCTGGAAAGAAGCTTTTTGAGAAACTGCTTAGTGCTCTGTTAATTCATCTCACAGAGTTACATCTGTATTTCGTGGATCTCTTTGCTAGCCTTATTTCTGTGGAATCTGAGAACAGATATTTCGGATCCCTTTGAAGACTACTGGGCCAAAAGAAGTATCCTCCGATAACAAAGAGAAAGAAGCTTTCTGAGAAACTTCTTTGTGTTCTGTGAAATCATCTCACAGAGTTACAGCTTTCCCCTCAAGAAGCCTTTCGCTAAGACAGTTCTTGTGGAATTGGCAAAGTGATATTGGGAAGCCCTTAGAGCGCTATGGTGAAAAAGGAAATATCCTCAGATGAAATCTGGAAAGAAGCTTTCTGAGCAACTGCTTAGTGTTCTGTTAATTCATCGCACAAAGTTACATGTGTATTTCGTGGATCTCTTTGCTAGCCTTATTTCTGTGGAATCTGAGAACAGATATTTTGGATCCATTGGAAGACTATACGGCCAAAGGAAATATCCTCCGATAACAAAGAGAAAGAAGCTTTCTGAGAAACTTCTTTGTGTTCTGTGAAATCATCTCACAGAGTTACAGCTTTCCCCTCAAGAAGCCTTTCGCTAAGACAGTTCTTGTGGAATTGGCAAAGTGATAATTGGATGCCCTTAGAGGGCTAAGGTGAAAAAGGAAATATCCTCAGATGAAATCTGGAAAGAAGCTTTCTGAGAAACTGCTTAGTGTTCTGTTAATTAATCTTACAGAGTTACATCTGTATTTCGTGGATCTCTTTGCTAGCCTTATTTCTGTGGAAACTGAGAACAGATATTTGGGATCCCTTTGAAGACTATTGGGCCAAAAGAAGTATCCTCCGATAACAAAGAGAAAGAAGCTTTCTGAGAAACTTCTTTGTGTTCTGTGAAATCATCTCACAGAGTTACAGCTTTCCCCTCAAGAAGCCTTTCGCTAAGACAGTTCTTGTGGAATTGGCAAAGTGCTATCTGGAAGCCCGTAGAGGGCTATGGTGAAAAAGGAAATATCCTCAGATGAAATCTGGAAAGAAGCTTTCTGAGAAACTGCTTAGTGTTCTGTTAATTCATCTCACAGAGTTACATCTGTATTTCGTGGATCTCTCTGCTAGCCTTATTTCTGTGGAATCTGAGAACAGATATTTCGGATCCCTTTGAAGACTATACGGCCAAAGGAAATATCCTCCGATAACAAAGAGAAAGAAGCTTTAAGAGAAACTTCTTTGTGTTCTGTGAAATCATCTCACAGAGTTACAGCTTTCCCGTCAAGAAGCCTTTCGCTAAGACAGTTCTTGTGGAATTGGCAAAGAGATATATGGATGCCAAAAGAGGGCTATGGTGAAAAAGGAAATATCCCCAGATGAAATCTTGGAAGAAGCTTTATGAGAAACTGCTTAGTGTTCTGTTAATTCATCTCACAGAGTTACATCTGTTTTTCGTGGATCTCTTTGCTAGCCTTATTTCTGTGGAATCTGAGAACAGATATTTCGGATCCCTTTGAAGACTATTGGGCCAAAGGAAATATCCTCCGATAACAAAGAGAAAGAAGCTTTCTGAGAAACTTCTTTGTGTTCTGTGAAATCATCTCACAGAGTTACAGCTTTCCCCTCAAGAAGCCTTTCGCAAAGACACTCCCTGTGGAATTGGCAAAGTGATATTTGGAATCCCATACAGGGCTATGGTGAAAAAGGAAATATCCTCCGAAGAAATCTGGAAAGAAGCTTTCTGAGAAACTGCTTAGTGTTCTGTTAATTCATCTCACAGAGTTACATCTGTATTTCGTGCTTGTCTTTGCGAGCCTTATTTCTGTGGAATGTGAGAACAGGTATTTCGGATCCCTTTGAAGACTATAGGGCCAAAGGAAATATCCTCCGATAACAAAGATAAGGAAGCTTTCTGAGAAACTTCTTTGTGTTCTGTGAAATCATCTCACAGAGTTACAGCTTTCCCCTAAAGAAGCCTTTCGCTAAGACAGTTCTTGTGGAATTGGCAAAGTGATATTTGGAAGCCCATAGAGGGCTAGGTTGAAAAAGGAAATATCCTCAGATGAAATCTGGAAAGAAGCTTTCTGAGAAACTGCTTAGTGTTCTGTTAGTTCATCTCACAGAGTTACATGTGTATTTCGTGGATCTCTTTGCTTGCCTTATTTCTGTGGAATCTGAGAACAGATATTTCGGATCCCTTTGAAGACTATAGGGCCAAAGGAAATTTCCTCCGATAACAAAGAGAAAGAAGCTTTCTTAGAAACTTCTTTGTGTTCTGTGAAATCATCTCACAGAGTTACAGCTTTCCCCTCAAGAAGCCTTTCGCTAAGACAGTTCTTGTGGAATTGGCAAAGTGATATTGGGAATCCCATAGAGGGCTATGGTGAAAAAGAAAATATCCTCAGATGAAATCTGGAAAGAAGCTTTGTGAGAAACTGCTTAGTGTTCTGTTAATTCATCTCACAGAGTTACATCTGTATTTCGTGGATCTCTTTGCTAGCCTTATTTCTGTGGAATCTGAGAACAGATATTTCGGATCCCTTTGAAGACTATAGGGCCAAAGGAAATATCCTCCGATAACAAAGAGAAAGAAGCTTTCTTAGAAACTTCTTTGTGTTCTGTGAAATCATCTCACAGAGGTACAGCTTTCCCGTCAAGAAGCCTTTCGCTAAGACAGTTCTTGTGGAATTGGCAAAGTGATATTGGGAAGACCATAGAGGGATATGGTGAAAAAGAAATTATCCTCAGATGAAATCTGGAAAGAAGCTTTCTGAGAAACTGCTTAGTGTTCTGTTAATTCATCTCACAGAGTTACATCTGTATTTCGTGGATCTCTTTGCTAGCCTTATTTCTGTGGAAACTGAGAACAGATATTTCGGATCCCTTTGAAGACTATTGGGCCAAAAGAAGTATCCTCCGATAACAAAGAGAAAGAAGCTTTCTGAGAAACTTCTTTGTGTTCTGTGAAATCATCTCACAGAGTTACAGCTTTCCCGTCAAGAAGCCTTTCGCTAAGACAGTTCTGGTGGAAATGGCAAAGTGCTATCTGAAAGCCCCTAGAGGGCTATGGTGAAAAAGGAAATATCCTCAGATGAAATCTGGAAAGAAGCTTTGTGAGAAACTGCTTAGTGTTCTGTTAATTCATCTCACAGAGTTACATCTGTATTTCGTGGATCTCTTTGCTAGCCTTATTTCTGTGGAAACTCAGAACAGATATTTCGGAAACCTTTGAAGACTATAGGGCCAAAGGAAATATCCTCCGATAACAAAGAGAAAGAAGCTTTCTTAGAATCTTCTTTGTGTTCTGTGAAATCATCTCACAGAGTTACAGCTTTCCCGTCAAGAAGCCTTTCGCTAAGACAGTTCTGGTGGAAATGGCAAAGTGCTATCTCAAAGCCCCTAGAGGGCTATGGTGAAAAAGGAAATATCCTCAGATGAAATCTGGAAAGAAGCTTTCTGAGCAACTGCTTAGTGTTCTGTTAATTCATCTCACAGAGTTACATGTGTATTTCGTGGATCCCTTTGCTAGCCTTATTTCTGTGGAATCTGAGAACAGATTTTTCGGATCCCTTTGAAGACAATAGGGCCAAAGGAAATATCCTCCGATAACAAAGAGAAAGAAGCTTTCTTAGAAACTTCTTTGTGTTCTGTGAAATCATCTCACAGAGTTACAGCTTTCCCGTCAAGAAGCCTTTCTCTAAGACAGTTCTTGTGGAATTGGCAAAGTGATATTGGGAAGCCCATAGAGGGCTATTGTGAAAAAGAAAATATCCTCAGATGAAATCTGGAAAGAAGCTTTCTGAGAAACTGCTGAGTGTTCTGTTAATTCATCTCAAAGAGTTACATCTGTATTTCGTGGATCTCTTTGCTAGCCTTATTTCTGTGGAATCTGAGAACAGATATTTCGGATCCCTTTGAAGACTATAGGGCCAAAGGAAATATCCTCCGATAACAAAGAGAAAGAAGCTTTCTGAGAAACTTCTTTGTGTTCTGTGAAATCATCTCACAGAGTTACCGCTTTCCCCTCAAGAAGCCTTTCGCTAAGACAGTTCTTGTGGAATTGGCAAAGTGCTATCTGGAAACCCCTAGAGGGCTATGGTGAAAAAGGAAATATCCTCAGATGAAATCTGGAAAGAAGCTTTTTGAGAAACTGCTTAGTGCTCTGTTAATTCATCTCACAGAGTTACATCTGTATTTCGTGGATCTCTTTGCTAGCCTTATTTCTGTGGAATCTGAGAACAGATATTTCGGATCCCTTTGAAGACTACTGGGCCAAAAGAAGTATCCTCCGATAACAAAGAGAAAGAAGCTTTCTGAGAAACTTCTTTGTGTTCTGTGAAATCATCTCACAGAGTTACAGCTTTCCCCTCAAGAAGCCTTTCGCTAAGACAGTTCTTGTGGAATTGGCAAAGTGATATTGGGAAGCCCTTAGAGCGCTATGGTGAAAAAGGAAATATCCTCAGATGAAATCTGGAAAGAAGCTTTCTGAGCAACTGCTTAGTGTTCTGTTAATTCATCGCACAAAGTTACATGTGTATTTCGTGGATCTCTTTGCTAGCCTTATTTCTGTGGAATCTGAGAACAGATATTTTGGATCCATTGGAAGACTATACGGCCAAAGGAAATATCCTCCGATAACAAAGAGAAAGAAGCTTTCTGAGAAACTTCTTTGTGTTCTGTGAAATCATCTCACAGAGTTACAGCTTTCCCCTCAAGAAGCCTTTCGCTAAGACAGTTCTTGTGGAATTGGCAAAGTGATAATTGGATGCCCTTAGAGGGCTAAGGTGAAAAAGGAAATATCCTCAGATGAAATCTGGAAAGAAGCTTTCTGAGAAACTGCTTAGTGTTCTGTTAATTAATCTTACAGAGTTACATCTGTATTTCGTGGATCTCTTTGCTAGCCTTATTTCTGTGGAAACTGAGAACAGATATTTGGGATCCCTTTGAAGACTATTGGGCCAAAAGAAGTATCCTCCGATAACAAAGAGAAAGAAGCTTTCTGAGAAACTTCTTTGTGTTCTGTGAAATCATCTCACAGAGTTACAGCTTTCCCCTCAAGAAGCCTTTCGCTAAGACAGTTCTTGTGGAATTGGCAAAGTGCTATCTGGAAGCCCGTAGAGGGCTATGGTGAAAAAGGAAATATCCTCAGATGAAATCTGGAAAGAAGCTTTCTGAGAAACTGCTTAGTGTTCTGTTAATTCATCTCACAGAGTTACATCTGTATTTCGTGGATCTCTCTGCTAGCCTTATTTCTGTGGAATCTGAGAACAGATATTTCGGATCCCTTTGAAGACTATACGGCCAAAGGAAATATCCTCCGATAACAAAGAGAAAGAAGCTTTAAGAGAAACTTCTTTGTGTTCTGTGAAATCATCTCACAGAGTTACAGCTTTCCCGTCAAGAAGCCTTTCGCTAAGACAGTTCTTGTGGAATTGGCAAAGAGATATATGGATGCCAAAAGAGGGCTATGGTGAAAAAGGAAATATCCCCAGATGAAATCTTGGAAGAAGCTTTATGAGAAACTGCTTAGTGTTCTGTTAATTCATCTCACAGAGTTACATCTGTTTTTCGTGGATCTCTTTGCTAGCCTTATTTCTGTGGAATCTGAGAACAGATATTTCGGATCCCTTTGAAGACTATTGGGCCAAAGGAAATATCCTCCGATAACAAAGAGAAAGAAGCTTTCTGAGAAACTTCTTTGTGTTCTGTGAAATCATCTCACAGAGTTACAGCTTTCCCCTCAAGAAGCCTTTCGCTAAGACAGTTCTTGTGGAATTGGCAAAGAGATATATGGATGCCCATAGAGGGCTAAGGTGAAAAAGGAAATATCCTCAGATGAAATCTGGAAAGAAGCTTTCTGAGAAACTGCTTAGTGTTCTGTTAATTCATCTCACAGAGTTACATCTGTATTTCGTGGATCTCTTTGCTAACCTTAATTCTGTGGAAACTGAGAACCGATATTTCTTATCCCTTTGAAGACTATTGGGCCAAAAGAAGTATCCTCCGATAACAAAGAGAAAGAAGCTTTCTGAGAAACTTCTTTGTGTTCTGTGAAATCATCTCACAGAGTTACAGCTTTCCCCTCAAGAAGCCTTTCGCTAAGACAGTTCTTGTGGAATTGGAAAAGTGCTATCTGGAAGCCACTAGAGGGCTATGGTGAAAAAGGAAATATCCTCAGATGAAATCTGGAAAGAAGCTTACTGAGAAACTGCTTAGTGTTCTGTTAATTCATCTCACAGAGTTATTTCTGTATTTCGTGGATCTCTTTGCTAGCCTTATTTCTGTGGAATCTGAGAACAGATATTTCGGATCCCTTTGAAGACTATAGGGCCAAAGGAAATATCCTCCGATAACAAAGAGAAAGAAGCTTTCTGAGAAACTTCTTTGTGTTCTGTGAAATCATCTCACAGAGTTACAGCTTTCCCGTCAAGAAGCCTTTCGCTAAGACAGTTCTTGTGGAATTGGCAAAGAGATATACGGATGCCCAAAGAGGGCTATGGTGAAAAAGGAAATATCCTCAGATGAAATCTTGGAAGAAGCTTTCTGAGAAACTGCTTAGTGTTCTGTTAATTCATCTCACAGAGTTACATCTGTATTTCGTGGATCTCTTTGCTAGCCTTATTTCTGTGGAAACTGAGAACAGATATTTCGGATCCCTTTGAAGACTATAGGGCCAAAGGAAATATCCTCCGATAACAAAGAGAAAGAAGCTTTCTGAGAAACTTCTTTGTGTTCAGTGAAATCATCTCACAGAGTTACAGCTTTCCCCTCAAGAAGCCTTTCGCTAAGACAGTTCTTGTGGAATTGGCAAAGTGATATTTGGAAGCCCATAGAGCGCTATGGTGAAAAAGGAAATATCCTGAGATGAAATCTGGAAAGAAGCTTTCTGAGCAACTGCTTAGTGTTCTGTTAATTCATCTCACGGAGTTACATGTGTATTTCGTGGATCCCTTTGCTAGCCTTATTTCTGTGGAATCTGAGAACAGATTTTTCGCATCCCTTTGAAGACTATAGGGCCAAAGGAAATATCCTCCGATAACAAAGAGAAAGAAGCTTTCCTAGAAACTTCTTTGTGTTCTGTGAAATCATCTCACAGAGTTACAGCTTTCCCGTCAAGAAGCCTTTCGCTAAGACAGTTCTTGTGGAATTGGCAAAGTGATATTTGGAAGCCCACAGAGGGCTATTGTGAAAAAGAAAATATCCTCAGATGAAATCTGGAAAGAAGCTTTCTGAGAAACTGCTTAGTGTTCTGTTAGTTCATCTCACAGAGTTACATGTGTATTTCGTGGATCTCTTTGCTAGCCTTATTTCTGTGGAATCTGAGAACAGATATTTCGGATCCCTTTGAAGACTATAGGGCCAAGGGAAATATCCTCCGATAACAAAGAGAAAGAAGCTTTCTTAGAAACTTCTTTGTGTTCTGTGAAATCATCTCACAGAGTTACAGCTTTCCCCTCAACAAGCCTTTCGCTAAGACAGTTCTTGTGGAATTGGCAAAGTGATATTGGGAAGCCCATAGAGGGCTATGGTGAAAAAGAAAATATCCTCAGATGAAATCTGGAAAGAAGCTTTGTGAGAAACTGCTTAGTGTTCTGTTAATTCATCTCACCGAGTTAAACCTGTATTTCGTGGATCTCTTTGCTAGCCTTATTTCTGTGGAATCTGAGAACAGATATTTCGGATCCCTTTGAAGACTATAGGGACAAAGGAAATATCCTCCGATAACAAAGAGAAAGAAGCTTTCTTAGAAACTTCTTTGTGTTCTGTGAAATCATCTCACAGAGTTACAGCTTTCCCGTCAAGAAGCCTTTCGCTAAGACAGTTCTTGTGGAATTGGCAAAGTGATATTGGGAAGCCCATAGAGGGCTATGGTGAAAAAGAAAATATCCTCAGATGAAATCTGGAAAGAAGGTTTGTGAGAAACTGCTTAGTGTTCTGTTAATTCATCTCACAGAGTTACATCTGTATTTCGTGGATCTCTTTGCTAGCCTTATTTCTGTGGAAACTGAGAACAGATATTTCGGATCCCTTTGAAGACGATAGGGCCAAAGGAAATATCCTCCGATAACAAAGAGAAAGAACCTTTCTGAGAAACTTCTTTGTGTTCTGTGAAATCATCTCACAGAGTTACAGCTTTCCCGTCAAGAAGCCTTTCGCTAAGACAGTTCTGGTGGAAATGGCAAAGTGCTATCTGAAAGCCCCTAGAGGGCTATGGTGAAAAAGGAAATATCCTCAGATGAAATCTGGAAAGAAGCTTTGTGAGAAACTGCTTAGTGTTCTGTTAATTCATCTCACAGAGTTACATCTGTATTTCGTGGATCTCTTTGCTAGCCTTATTTCTGTGGAATCTGAGAACAGATATTTCGGATCCCTTTGAAGAATATACGGCCAAAGGAAATATCCTCCGGTAACAAAGAGAAAGAAGCTTTAAGAGAAACTTCTTTGTGTTCTGTGAAATCATCTCACAGAGTTACAGCTTTCCCGTCAAGAAGCCTTCCGCAAAGACAGTTCTTGTGGAATTGGCAAAGAGATAAATGGATGCCCAAAGATTGTTATGGTGAAAAGGAAAATATCCTCATATGAAATCTTGGAAGAAGCTTTCTGAGAAACTGCTTAGTGTTCTGTTAATTCATCTCACAGAGTTACATCTGTATTTCGTGGATCTCTTTGCTAGCATTATTTCTGTGGAAACTGAGAACAGATATTTCGGATCCCTTTGAAGACTATAGGGCCATAGGAAATATCCTCCGATAACAAAGAGAAAGAAGCTTTCTGAGAAACTTCTTTGTGTTCTGTGAAATCATCTCACAGAGTTACAGCTTTCCCCTCAGGAAGCCTTTCGCTAAGACAGTTCTTGTGGAATTGGCAAAGTGATATTTGGAAGCCCATAGAGCGCTATGGTGAAAAAGGAAATATCCTCAGATGAAATCTGGAAAGAAGCTTTCCGAGAAACTGCTTAGTGTTCTGTGAATTCATCTCACAGAGTTACATCTGTCTTTCGTGAATCTCTTTGCTAGCCTTATTTCTGTGGAATCTGAGAACAGATATTTCGGATCCCTTTGAAGACTATAATGCCAAAGGAAATATCCTCCGATAACAAAGAGAAAGAAGCTTTCTTAGAAACTTCTTTGTGTTCTTTGAAATCATCTCACAGAGTTACAGCTTTCCCCTCAAGAAGCCTTTCGCTAAGACAGCTCTTGTGGAATTGGCAAAGTGATATTTGGAAGCCCATAGAGGGCTAGGTTGAAAAAGGAAATATCCTGAGATGAAATCTGGAAAGAAGCTTTCTGAGAAACTGCTTAGTGTTCTGTTAATTCATCTCACAGAGTTACATGTGTATTTCGTGGATCTCTTTGCTAGCCTTATTTCTGTGGAATCTGAGAACAGATTTTTCGGATCCCTTTGAAGACTATAGGGCCAAAGGAAATATCCTCCGATAACAAAGAGAAAGAAGCTTTCTTAGAAACTTCTTTGTGTTCTGTGAAATCATCTCACAGAGTTACAGCTTTCCCGTCAAGAAGCCTTTCGCTAAGACAGTTCTTGTGGAATTGGCAAAGTGATATTGGGAAGCCCATAGAGGGCTATGGTGAAAAAGGAAATATCCTCAGATGAAATCTGGAAAGAAGCTTTGTGAGAAACTGCTTAGTGTTCTGTTAATTCATCTCACCGAGTTACATCTGTATTTCGTGGATCTCTTTGCTAGCCTTATTTGTGTGGAATCTGAGAACAGATATTTCGGATCCCTTTGAAGACTATTGGGCCAAAAGAAGTATCCTCCGATAACAAAGAGAAAGAAGCTTTCTGAGAAACTTCTTTGTGTTCTGTGAAATCATCTCACAGAGTTACAGCTTTCCCGTCAAGAAGCCTTACGCTAAGATAGTTCTTGTGGAATTGGCAAAGTGCTATCTGGAAGCCCCTAGAGGGCTATGGTGAAAAAGGAAATATCCTCAGATGAAATCTGGAAAGAAGCTTTCTGAGAAACTGCTTAGTGTTCTGTTAATTCATCTCACAGAGTTACATGTGTATTTCGTGGATCTCTTTGCTAGCCTTATTTCTGTGGAATCTGAGAACAGATATTTCGGATCCCTTTGAAGACTATACGGCCAAAGAAAATATCCTCCGATAACAAAGAGAAAGAAGCTTTAAGAGAAACTTCTTTGTGTTCTGTGAAATCATCTCACAGAGTTACAGCTTTCCCGTCAAGAAGCCTTCCGCAAAGACAGTTCTTGTGGAATTGGCAAAGAGATAAATGGATGCCCAAAGATTGTTATGGTGAAAAGGAAAATATCCTCATATGAAATCTTGGAAGAAGCTTTCTGAGAAACTGCTTAGTGTTCTGTTAATTCATCTCACAGAGTTACATCTGTATTTCGTGGATCATTTGCTAGCCTTATTTCTGTGGAAACTGAGAACAGATATTTCGGATCCCTTTGAAGACTATAGGGCCAAAGGAAATATCCTCCGATAACAAAAAGAAAGAAGCTTTCTGAGAAACTTCTTTGTGTTCTGCGAAATCATCTCACAGAGTTACAGCTTTCCCCTCAAGAAGCCTTTCGCTAAGACAGTTCTTGTGGAATTGGCAAAGTGATATTTGGAAGCCCCTAGAGGGCTATGGTGAAAAAGGAAATATCCTCAGATGAAATCTGGAAAGAAGCTTTCCGAGAAACTGCTTAGTGTTCTGTGAATTCATATCACAGAGTTACATCTGTATTTCGTGAATCTCTTTGCTAGCCTTATTTCTGTGGAATCTGAGAACAGATATTTCGGATCCCTTTGAAGACTATAATGCCAAAGGAAATATCCTCCGATAACAAAGAGAAAGAAGCTTTCTTAGAAACTTCTTTGTGTTCTTTGAAATCATCTCACAGAGTTACAGCTTTCCCCTCAAGAAGCCTTTCGCTAAGACAGTTCTTGTGGAATTGGCAAAGTGATATTTGGAAGCCCATAGAGGGCTAGGTTGAAAAAGGAAATATCCTGAGATGAAATCTGGAAAGAAGCTTTCTGAGAAACTGCTTAGTGTTCTGTTAATTCATCTCACAGAGTTACATCTGTATTTCGTGGATCTCTTTGCTAGCCTTATTTCTGTGGAATCTGAGAACAGATTTTTCGGATCCCTTTGAAGACTATAGGGCCAAAGGAAATATCCTCCGATAACAAAGAGAAAGAAGCTTTCTTAGAAACTTCTTTGTGTTCTGTGAAATCATCTCACAGAGTTACAGCTTTCCCCTCAAGAAGCCTTTCGCTAAGACAGTTCTTGTGGAATTGGCAAAGTGATATTGGGAAGCCCATAGAGGGCTAGGTTGAAAAAGGAAATATCCTCAGATGAAATCTGGAAAGAAGCTTTCTGAGAAACTGCTTAGTGTTCTGTTAGTTCATCTCACAGAGTTACATGTGTATTTCGTGGATCTCTTTGCTAGCCTTATTTCTGTGGAATCTGAGAACAGATATTTCGGATCCCTTTGAAGACTATAGGGCCAAGGGAAATATCCTCCGATAACAAAGAGAAAGAAGCTTTCTTAGAAACTTCTTTGTGTTCTGTGAAATCATCTCACAGAGTTACAGCTTTCCCCTCAACAAGCGTTTCGCTAAGACAGTTCTTGTGGAATTGGCAAAGTGATATTGGGAAGCCCATAGAGGGCTATGGTGAAAAAGAAAATATCCTCAGATGAAATCTGGAAAGAAGGTTTGTGAGAAACTGCTTAGTGTTCTGTTAATTCATCTCACAGAGTTACATCTGTATTTCGTGGATCTCTTTGCTAGCCTTATTTCTGTGGAAACTGAGAACAGATATTTCGGATCCCTTTGAAGACTATTGGGCCAAAAGAAGTATCCTCCGATAACAAAGAGAAAGAAGCTTTCTGAGAAACTTCTTTGTGTTCTGTGAAATCATCTCACAGAGTTACAGCTTTCCCGTGAAGAAGCCTTTCGCTAAGACAGTTCTGGTGGAAATGGCAAAGTGCTATCTGAAAGCCCCTAGAGGGCTATGGTGAAAAAGGAAATATCCTCAGATGAAATCTGGAAAGAAGCTTTGTGAGAAACTGCTTAGTGTTCTGTTAATTCATCTCACAGAGTTACATCTGTATTTCGTGGATCTCTTTGCTAGCCTTATTTCTGTGGAAACTCAGAACAGATATTTCGGAAACCTTTGAAGACTATAGGGCCAAAGGAAATATCCTCCGATAACAAAGAGAAAGAAGCTTTCTTAGAATCTTCTTTGTGTTCTGTGAAATCATCTCACAGAGTTACAGCTTTCCCGTCAAGAAGCCTTTCGCTAAGACAGTTCTTGTGGAATTGGCAAAGTGATATTGGGAAGCCCATAGAGGGCTATTGTGAAAAAGAAAATATCCTCAGATGAAATCTGGAAAGAAGCTTTCTGAGAAACTGCTGAGTGTTCTGTTAATTCATCTCAAAGAGTTACATCTGTATTTCATGGATCTCTTTGCTAGCCTTATTTCTGTGGAATCTGAGAACAGATATTTCGGATCCCTTTGAAGACTATAGGGCCAAAGGAAATATCCTCCGATAACAAAGAGAAAGAAGCTTTCTGAGAAACTTCTTTGTGTTCTGTGAAATCATCTCACAGAGTTACAGCTTTCCCCTCAAGAAGCCTTTCGCTAAGACAGTTCTTGTGGAATTGGCAAAGTGCTATCTGGAAACCCCTAGAGGGCTATGGTGAAAAAGGAAATATCCTCAGATGAAATCTGGAAAGAAGCTTTTTGAGAAACTGCTTAGTGCTCTGTTAATTCATCTCACAGAGTTACATCTGTATTTCGTGGATCTCTTTGCTAGCCTTATTTCTGTGGAATCTGAGAACAGATATTTCGGATCCCTTTGAAGACTACTGGGCCAAAAGAAGTATCCTCCGATAACAAAGAGAAAGAAGCTTTCTGAGAAACTTCTTTGTGTTCTGTGAAATCATCTCACAGAGTTACAGCTTTCCCCTCAAGAAGCCTTTCGCTAAGACAGTTCTTGTGGAATTGGCAAAGTGATATTGGGAAGCCCTTAGAGCGCTATGGTGAAAAAAGGAAATATCCTCAGATGAAATCTGGAAAGAAGCTTTCTGAGAAACTACTAAGTGTTCTGTTAATTCATCTCACAGAGTTACATCTGTATTTCGTGGATCTCTTTGCTAGCCTTATTTCTGTGGAATCTGAGAACAGATATTTCGGATCCTTTTGAAGACTATAGGGCCAAAGGAAATATCCTCCGATAACAAAGAGAAAGAAGCTTTCTGAGAAACTTCTTTGTGTTCTGTGAAATCATCTCACAGAGTTACAGCTTTCCCCTCAAGAAGCCTTTCGCTAAGACAGTTCTTGTGGAATTGGAAAAGTGATATTGGGAAGCCCCTAGAGGGCTATGGTGAAAAAGGAAATATCCCTAGATAAAATATGGAAAGAAGCTTTCTGAGAAACTGCTTAGTGTTCTGTTAATTCATCTCACAGAGTTACATCTGTATTTCGTGGATCTCTTTGCTAGCCTTATTTCTGTGGAAACTGAGAACAGATATTTGGGATCCCTTTGAAGACTATTGGGCCAAAAGAAGTATCCTCCGATAACAAAGAGAAAGAAGCTTTCTGAGAAACTTCTTTGTGTTCTGTGAAATCATCTCACAGAGTTACAGCTTTCCCCTCAAGAAGCCTTTCGCTAAGACAGTTCTTGTGGAATTGGCAAAGTGCTATCTGGAAGCCCGTAGAGGGCTATGGTGAAAAAGGAAATATCCTCAGATGAAATCTGGAAAGAAGCTTTCTGAGAAACTGCTTAGTGTTCTGTTAATTCATCTCACAGAGTTACATCTGTATTTCGTGGATCTCTCTGCTAGCCTTATTTCTGTGGAATCTGAGAACAGATATTTCGGATCCCTTTGAAGACTATACGGCCAAAGGAAATATCCTCCGATAACAAAGAGAAAGAAGCTTTAAGAGAAACTTCTTTGTGTTCTGTGAAATCATCTCACAGAGTTACAGCTTTCCCGTCAAGAAGCCTTTCGCTAAGACAGTTCTTGTGGAATTGGCAAAGAGATATATGGATGCCAAAAGAGGGCTATGGTGAAAAAGGAAATATCCCCAGATGAAATCTTGGAAGAAGCTTTATGAGAAACTGCTTAGTGTTCTGTTAATTCATCTCACAGAGTTACATCTGTTTTTCATGGATCTCTTTGCTAGCCTTATTTCTGTGGAATCTGAGAACAGATATTTCGGATCCCTTTGAAGAATATTGGGCCAAAGGAAATATCCTCCGATAACAAAGAGAAAGAAGCTTTCTGAGAAACTTCTTTGTGTTCTGTGAAATCATCTCACAGAGTTACAGCTTTCCCCTCAAGAAGCCTTTCGCAAAGACACTCCCTGTGGAATTGGCAAAGTGATATTTGGAATCCCATACAGGGCTATGGTGAAAAAGGAAATATCCTCCGAAGAAATCTGGAAAGAAGCTTTCTGAGAAACTGCTTAGTGTTCTGTTAATTCATCTCACAGAGTTACATCTGTATTTCGTGCTTGTCTTTGCGAGCCTTATTTCTGTGGAATGTGAGAACAGGTATTTCGGATCCCTTTGAAGACTATAGGGCCAAAGGAAATATCCTCCGATAACAAAGATAAGGAAGCTTTCTGAGAAACTTCTTTGTGTTCTGTGAAATCATCTCACAGAGTTACAGCTTTCCCCTAAAGAAGCCTTTCGCTAAGACAGTTCTTGTGGAATTGGCAAAGTGATATTTGGAAGCCCATAGAGGGCTAGGTTGAAAAAGGAAATATCCTCAGATGAAATCTGGAAAGAAGCTTTCTGAGAAACTGCTTAGTGTTCTGTTAGTTCATCTCACAGAGTTACATGTGTATTTCGTGGATCTCTTTGCTAGCCTTATTTCTGTGGAATCTGAGAACAGATATTTCGGATCCCTTTGAAGACTATAGGGCCAAAGGAAATTTCCTCCGATAACAAAGAGAAAGAAGCTTTCTTAGAAACTTCTTTGTGTTCTGTGAAATCATCTCACAGAGTTACAGCTTTCCCCTCAAGAAGCCTTTCGCTAAGACAGTTCTTGTGGAATTGGCAAAGTGATATTGGGAATCCCATAGAGGGCTATGGTGAAAAAGAAAATATCCTCAGATGAAATCTGGAAAGAAGCTTTGTGAGAAACTGCTTAGTGTTCTGTTAATTCATCTCACAGAGTTACATCTGTATTTCGTGGATCTCTTTGCTAGCCTTATTTCTGTGGAAACTGAGAACAGATATTTCGGATCCCTTTGAAGACTATTGGGCCAAAAGAAGTACCCTCCGATAACAAAGAGAAAGAAGCTTTCTGAGAAACTTCTTTGTGTTCTGTGAAATCATCTCACAGAGTTACAGCTTTCCCCTCAAGAAGCCTTTCGCTAAGACAGTTCTTGTGGAATTGGCAAAGAGATATATGGATGCCCATAGAGGGCTAAGGTGAAAAAGGAAATATCCTCAGATGAAATCTGGAAAGAAACTTTCTGAGAAACTGCTTAGTGTTCTGTTAATTCATCTCACAGAGTTACATCTGTATTTCGTGGATCTCTTTGCTAACCTTATTTCTGTGGAAACTGAGAACAGATATTTCTTATCCCTTTGAAGACTATTGGGCCAAAAGAAGTATCCTCCGATAACAAAGAGAAAGAAGCTTTCTGAGAAACTTCTTTGTGTTCTGTGAAATCATCTCACAGAGTTACAGCTTTCCCCTCAAGAAGCCTTTCGCTAAGACAGTTCTTGTGGAATTGGCAAAGTGCTATCTGGAAGCCCCTAGAGGGCTATGGTGAAAAAGGAAATATCCTCAGATGAAATCTGGAAAGAAGCTTTCTGAGAAACTGCTTAGTGTTCTGTTAATTCATCTCACAGAGTTATATCTGTATTTCGTGGATCTCTTTGCTAGCCTTATTTCTGTGGAATCTGAGAACAGATATTTCGGATCCCTTTGAAGACTATAGGGCCAAAGGAAATATCCTCCGATAACAAAGAGAAAGAAGCTTTCTGAGAAACTTCTTTGTGTTCTGTGAAATCATCTCACAGAGTTACAGCTTTCCCGTCAAGAAGCCTTTCGCTAAGACAGTTCTTGTGGAATTGGCAAAGAGATATACGGATGCCAAAAGAGGGCTATGGTGAAAAAGGAAATATCCTCAGATGAAATCTTGGAAGAAGCTTTCTGAGAAACTGCTTAGTGTTCTGTTAATTCATCTCACAGAATTACATCTGTATTTCGTGGATCTCTTTGCTAGCCTTATTTCTGTGGAATCTGAGAACAGATATTTCGGATCCCTTTGAAGACTATAGGGCCAAAGGAAATATCCTCCGATAACAAAGAGAAAGAAGCTTTCTTAGAAACTTCTTTGTGTTCTGTGAAATCATCTCACAGAGTTACAGCTTTCCCGTCAAGAAGCCTTTCGCTAAGACAGTTCTTGTGGAATTGGCAAAGTGATATTGGGAAGACCATAGAGGGCTATGGTGAAAAAGAAATTATCCTCAGATGAAATCTGTAAAGAAGCTTTCTGAGAAACTGCTTAGTGTTCTGTTAATTCATCTCACAGAGTTACATCTGTATTTCGTGGATCTCTTTGCTAGCCTTACTTCTGTGGAAACTGAGAAAAGATATTTCGGATCCCTTTGAAGACTATTGGGCCAAAAGAGGTACCCTCCGATAACAAAGAGAAAGAAGCTTTCTGAGAAACTTCTTTGTGTTCTGTGAAATCATCTCACAGAGTTACAGCTTTCCCCTCAAGAAGCCTTTCGCTAAGACAGTTCTTGTGGAATTGGCAAAGAGATATATGGATGCCCATAGAGGGATAAGGTGAAAAAGGAAATATCCTCAGATGAAATCTGGAAAGAAGCTTTCTGAGAAACTGCTTAGTGTTCTGTTAATTCATCTCACAGAGTTACATCTGTATTTCGTGGATCTCTTTGCTAGCCTTATTTCTGTGGAAACTGAGAACAGATATTTCGGATCCCTTTGAAGACTATAGGGCCAAAGGAAATATCCTCCGATAACAAAGAGAAAGAAGCTTTCTGAGAAACTTCTTTGTGTTCAGTGAAATCATCTCACAGAGTTACAGCTTTCCCCTCAAGAAGCCTTTCGCTAAGACAGTTCTTGTGGAATTGGCAAAGTGATATTTGGAAGCCCATAGAGCGCTATGGTGAAAAAGGAAATATCCTGAGATGAAATCTGGAAAGAAGCTTTCTGAGCAACTGCTTAGTGTTCTGTTAATTCATCTCACGGAGTTACATGTGTATTTCGTGGATCCCTTTGCTAGCCTTATTTCTGTGGAATCTGAGAACAGATTTTTCGCATCCCTTTGAAGACTATAGGGCCAAAGGAAATATCCTCCGATAACAAAGAGAAAGAAGCTTTCTTAGAAACTTCTTTGTGTTCTGTGAAATCATCTCACAGAGTTACAGCTTTCCCGTCAAGAAGCCTTTCGCTAAGACAGTTCTTGTGGAATTGGCAAAGTGATATTTGGAAGCCCACAGAGGGCTATTGTGAAAAAGAAAATATCCTCAGATGAAATCTGGAAAGAAGCTTTCTGAGAAACTGCTTAGT
The DNA here is from genome assembly GCF_049350105.2 of Macaca mulatta. Classification (NCBI taxonomy): domain Eukaryota; kingdom Metazoa; phylum Chordata; class Mammalia; order Primates; family Cercopithecidae; genus Macaca; species Macaca mulatta. Next base: position 27,011,092 of record NC_133420.1, read on the forward strand.
GTTCTGTTAATTCATCTCACAGAGTTACATCTGTATTTCGTGGATCTCTTTGCTAGCCTTATTTCTGTGGAATCTGAGAACAGATATTTCGGATCCCTTTGAAGACTACTGGGCCAAAAGAAGTATCCTCCGATAACAAAGAGAAAGAAGCTTTCTGAGAAACTTCTTTGTGTTCTGTGAAATCATCTCACAGAGTTACAGCTTTCCCCTCAAGAAGCCTTTCGCTAAGACAGTTCTTGTGGAATTGGCAAAGTGATATTGGGAAGCCCATATAGGGCTATGGTGAAAAAGGAAATATCCTCAGATGAAATCTGGAAAGAAGCTTTCTGAAGAACTGCTTAGTGTTCTGTTAATTCATCTCACAGAGTTACATCTGTATTTCGTGGATCTCTTTCCTAGCCTTATTTCTGTGGAATCTGAGAACAGATATTTCGGATCCCTTTGAAGACTACTGGGCCAAAAGAAGTATCCTCCGATAACAAAGAGAAAGAAGCTTTCTTAGAAACTTCTTTGTGTTCTGTGAAATCATCAAACAGAGTTACAGCTTTCCCCTCAAGAAGCCTTTCGCTAAGACAGTTCTTGTGGAATTGGCAAAGTGATATTTGGAAGCCCATAGAGCGCTATGGTGAAAAAGGAAATATCCTCAGATGAAATCTGGAAAGAAGCTTTCTGAGCAACTGCTTAGTGTTCTGTTAATTCATCTCACAGAGTTACATGTGTATTTCGTGGATCTCTTTGCTAGCCTTATTTCTGTGGAATCTGAGAACAGATTTTTCGGATCCCTTTGAAGACTGTAGGGCCAAAGGAAATATCCTCCGATAACAAAGAGAAAGAAGCTTTCTTAGAAACTTCTTTGTGTTCTTTGAAATCATCTCACAGAGTTACAGCTTTCCTGTCAAGAAGCTTTTTGCTAAGACAGTTCTTGTGGAATTGTCAAAGTGATATTTGGAAGCCCATAGAGGGCTATTGTGAAAAAGAAAATATCCTCAGATGAAATCTGGAAAGAAGTTTCTGAGAAACTGCTTAGTGTTCTGTTAATTCATCTCACAGAGTTACATCTGTATTTCGTGGATCTCTTTGCTAGCCTTATTTCTGTGGAATCTGAGAACAGATATTTCGGATCCCTTTGAAGACTACTGGGCCAAAAGAAGTATCCTCCGATAACAAAGAAAAAGAAGCTTTCTTAGAAACTTCTTTGTGTTCTGTGAAATCATCTCACAGAGTTACAGCTTTCCCCTCAAGAAGTCTTTCGCTAAGACAGTTCTTGTGGAATTGGCAAAGAGATATATGGATGCCCATAGAGGGCTAACGTGAAAAACGAAATATCCTCAGATGAAATCTGGAAAGAAGCTTTCTGAGAAACTGCTTAGTGTTCTGTTAATTCATGTCACAGAGTTACATCTGTATTTCGTGGATCTCTTTGCTAGTCTTATTTCTGTGGAAACTAGAACAGATATTTCGGATCCCTTTGAAGACTACTGGGCCAAAAGAAGTATCCTCCGATAACAAAGAAAAAGAAGCTTTCTTAGAAACTTCTTTGTGTTCTGTGAAATCATCTCACAGAGTTACACCTTTCCCCTCAAGAAGCCTTTCGCTAAGACAGTTCTTGTGGATTTGGCAAAGTGATATTTTGAAGCCCATACAGGGTTATGGTGAAAAAGGAAATATCCTCCGATGAAATCTGGAAAGAAGCATTCTGAGAAACTGCTTAGTGTTCTGTTAATTCATCTCACAGAGTTACATCTGTATTTCGTGGATCTCTTTGCTAGCCTTATTTCTGTGGAATGTGAGAACAGATATTTCGGATCCCTTTGAAGACTATAGGGCCAAAGGTAATATCCTCCGATAACAAAGAGAAAGAAGCTTTCTGAGAAACTTCTTTGTGTTCTGTGAAATCATCTCACAGAGTTCCAGCTTTCCCCTCAAGAAGCCTTTCGCTAAGACAGTTCCTGTGGAATTGGCAAAGTGATATTTGGAAGCCAAGAGGGCTATGGTGAAAAAGGAAATATCCTCAGATGAAATCTAGAAAGAAGCTTTCTGAGACATTGCTTAGAGTTCTGTTAATTCATCTCACAGAGTTACATCTGTATTTCGTGGATCTCTTTGCTAGCCTTATTTCTGTGGAATCTGAGAACAGATATTTCGGATCCCTTTGAAGACTATAGGGCCAAAGGAAATATCCTCCGATAACAAAGAGAAAGAAGCTTTCTGAGAAACTTCTTTGTGTTCTGTGAAATCATCTCACAGAGTTACAGCTTTCCCCTCAAGAAGCCTTTCGCTAAGACAGTTCTTGTGGAATTGCCAAAGTGATATTTGGAAGCCCATAGAGCGCTATGGTGAAAAAGGAAATATCCTCAGATGAAATCTGGAAAGAAGCTTTCTGAGCAACTGCTTAGTGTTCTGTTAATTCATCTCACAGAGTTACATGTGTATTTCGTGGATCTCTTTGCTAGCCTTATTTCTGTGGAATCTGAGAACAGATTTTTCGGATCCCTTTGAAGACTGTAGGGCCAAAGGAAATATCCTCCGATAACAAAGAGAAAGAAGCTTTATTAGAAACTTCTTTGTGTTCTTTGAAATCATCTCACAGAGTTACAGCTTTCCTGTCAAGAAGCCTTTCGCTAAGACAGTTCTTGTGGAATTGGCAAAGTGATATTTGGAATCCCATAGAGGGCTATTGTGAAAAAGAAAATATCCTCAGATGAAATCTGGAAAGAAGTTTCTGAGAAACTGCTTAGTGTTCTGTTAATTCATCTCACAGAGTTACATCTGTATTTCGTGGATCTCTTTGCTAGCCTTATTTCTGTGGAATCTGAGAACAGATATTTCGGATCCCTTTGAAGACTATAGGGCCAAAGGAAATATCCTCCGATAACAAAGAGAAAGAAGCTTTCTGAGAAACTTCTTTGTGTTCTGTGAAATCATCTCACAGAGTTACAGCTTTCCCCTCAAGAAGTCTTTCGCTAAGACAGTTCTTGTGGAATTGGCAAAGAGATATATGGATGCAAATAGAGGGCTAACGTGAAAAAGGAAATATCCTCAGATGAAATCTGGAAAGAAGCTTTCTGAGAAACTGCTTAGTGTTCTGTTAATTCATGTCACAGAGTTACATCTGTATTTCGTGGATCTCTTTGCTAGCCTTATTTCTGTGGAAACTGAGAACAGATATTTCGGATCCGTTTGAAGACTACTGGGCCAAAAGAAGTATCCTCCGATAACAAAGAGAAAGAAGCTTTCTTAGAAACTTCTTTGTGTTCTGTGAAATCATCTCACAGAGTTTCAGCTTTCCCCTCAAGAAGCCTTTCGCTAAGACAGTTCTTGTGGAATTGGCAAAGTGATATTGGGAAGCCCATATAGGCCTATGGTGAAAAAGGAAATATCCTCAGATGAAATCTGGAAAGAAGCTTTCTGAAGAACTGCTTAGTGTTCCGTTAATTCAACTCACAGAGTTACATCTGTATTTCGTGGATCTCTTTGCTAGCCTTATTTCTGTGGAATCTGAGAACAGATATTTCGGATCCCTTTGAAGACTATAGGGCCAAAGGAAATATCCTCCGATAACAAAGAGAAAGAAGCTTTCTGAGAAACTTCTTTGTGTTCTGTGAAATCATCTCACAGAGTCACAGCTTTCCCCTCTAGAAGACTTTCGCTAAGACAGTTCTCGTGGAACTGGCAAAGTGATATTTGGAAGCCCATAGAGGGCTATGGTGAAAAAGGAAACATCCTCAGATGAAATCTGGAAGGAAGCTTTCTGAGAAACTGCTTAGTGTTCTGTTAATTCATCTCACAGAGTTACATGTGTATTTCGTGGATCTCTTTGCTCGCCTTATTTCTGTGGAATTTGAGAACAGATATTTCGGATCCCTTTGAAGACTATAGGGCCAAAGGAAACATCCTCCGATAACAAAGAGAAAGAAGCTTTCTGAGAAACTTCTTTGTGTTCTGTGAAATCATCTCACAGAGTTACAGCTTTCCCTAGAAGAAGCCTTTCGCTAAGACAGTTCTTGTGGATTTGGCAAAGTGATATTTTGAAGCCCATACAGGGTTATGGTGAAAAAGGAAATATCCTCCGATGAAATCTGGAAAGAAGCTTTCTGAGAAACTTCTTAGTGTTCTGTTAATTCATCTCACAGAGTTACATCTGTATTTCGTGGATCTCTTTGCTAGCCTTATTTCTGTGGAATGTGAGAACAGATATTTCGGATCCCTTTGAAGACTATAGGGCCAAAGGAAATATCCTCCGATAACAAAGAGAAAGAAGCATTCTGAGAAACTTCTTTGTGTTCTGTGAAATCATCTCACAGAGTTACAGCTTTCTCCTCAAGAAGTCTTTCGCTAAGACAGTTCCTGTGGAATTGGCAAAGTGATATTTGGAAGCCAAGAGGGCTATGGTGAAAAAGGAAATATCCTCAGGTGAAATCTAGAAAGAAGCTTTCTGAGACATTGCTTAGTGTTCTGTTAATTCATCTCACAGAGTTACATCTGTATTAGGTGGATCTCTTTGCTAGCCTTATTTCTGTGGAATCTGAGAACAGATATTTCGGATCCCTTTGAAGACTATAGGGCCAAAGGAAATATCCTGCGATAACAAAGAGAAAGAAGCTTTCTGAGAAAGTTCTTTGTGTTCTGTGAAATCATCTCACAGAGTTTCAGCGTTCCCCTCAAGAAGCCTTTCGCTAAGACAGTTCTTGTGGAATTGGCAAAGTGATATTTGGAAGCCCATAAAGGGCTATGGTGAAAAAGGAATTATCCTCAGATGAAATCTGGAAAGAAGCTTTCTGAGAAACTGCTTAGTGTTCTGTTAATTCATCTCACAGAGTTACATCTGTATTTCGTGGATCTCTTTGCTAGCCTTATTTCTGTGGAATCTGAGAACAGATATTTCGGATCCCTTTGAAGACTATAGGGCCAAAGGAAATATCCTCCGATAACAAAGAGAAAGAAGCTTTCTGAGAAACTTCTTTGTGTTCTGTGAAATCACCTCAGAGAGTTACAGCTTTCCCCTCAAGAAGCCTTTCGCTAAGACAGTTCTTGTGGAATTGGCAAAGTGATATTTGGAAGCCCATAGAGGGCTAAGGTGAAAAAGGAAATATCCTCAGATGAAATCTGGAAAGAAGTTTTCTGAGAAACTGCTTAGTGTTCTGTTAATTCATCTCACAGAGTTACATCTGTATTTCGTGGTTCTCTTTGCTAGCCTTATTTCTGGGGAATCTGAGAAGAGATATTTCGGATCCCTTTGGAGACTATAGGGTCAAAGGAAATATCCTCCGATAACAAAGAAAAAGAAGCTTTTTGAGAAACTTCTTTTTGTTCTGTGAAATCATCTCACAGAGTTACAGCTTTCCCCTCAAGAAGCCTTTCGCTAAGACAGTTCTTGTGGAATTTGCAAAGTGATATTGGGAAGCCCCTAGAGGGCTATAGTGAAAAAGGTAATATCCTCAGATGAAATCTGGAAAGAAGCTTTCTGAGAAACTGCTTAGTGTTCTGTTAATTCATCTCACAGAGTTACATCTGTATTTCTTGGATCTCTTTGCTAGCCTTATTTCTGTGGAATCTGAGAACAGATATTTCAGATCCCTTTGAAGACTATAGGGCCAAAGGAAATATCCTCTGATAACAAAGAGAAAGAAGCTTTCTGAGAAACTTCTTTGTGTTCTGTGAAATCATCTCACAGAGTTACAGCTTTCCCCTCAAGAAGCCTTTCGCTAAGACAGTTCTTGTGGAATTGGCAAAGTGATATTTGGAAGCCCATAGAGGGCTACGGTGAAAAAGGAAATATCCTCAGAGGAAATCTGGAAAGAAGGTTTCGGAGAAACTGCTTAGTGTTCTGTTAATTCATCTCACAGAGTTACATCTGTATTTCATGGATCGCTTTGCTAGCCTTATTTCTGTGGAATCTGAGAACAGATATTTCGGATCCCTTTGAAGACTATAGGGCCAAAGGAAATATCCTCCGATAACAAAGAGAAAGAAGCTTTCTGAGAAACTTCTTTGTGTTCTGTGAAATCATCTCACAGAGTTACAGCTTTCCCCTTTAGAAGCCTTTCGCTAAGACAGTTCTTGTGGAATTGGCAAAGTGATACTGGGAAGCCCATAGAGGGCTATGGTGAAAAAGGAAATATCATCAGATGAAATCTGGAAAGAAGCTTTCTGAGAAACTGCTTAGTGTTCTGTTAGTTCATCTCACAGGGTTACATCTGTACTTCGTGGATTTCTTTGCTAGCCTTATTTCTGTGGAATCTGAGAACAGGTATTTCGGATCCCTTTGAAGACTATAGGGCCAAAGGAAATATCTTCCGATAAAAAAGGGAAAGAAGCTTTCTGAGAAACTTCTTTGTGTTCTGTGAAATCATCTCACAGAGTTACAGCTTTCCCTTCTAGAAGCATTTCGCTAAGACAGTTCTTGGGGAATTGGCAAAGTCATACTGGGAAGCCCATAGAGGGCTATGGTGAAAAAGGAAATATCCTCAGATGAAATCTGGAAAGAAGCTTGCTGAGAAACTGCTTAGTGTTCTGTTAATTAATCTCACAGAGTTACATCTGTATTTCCTGGATCTCTTTGCTAGCCTTATTTCTGTGGAATCCAAGAACAGATATTTCGGATACCTTTGAAGACTATAGGGCCAAAGGAAATATCCTCCGATAACAAAGATAAGGAAGCTTTCTGAGAAACTTCTTTGTGTTCTGTGAAATCATCTCACAGAGTTACAGCTTTCACTAGAAGAAGCCTTTCGTAAGACAGTTCTTGTGGAATTGGCAAAGTGATATTGGGAAGCCCATATAGGGCTATGGTGAAAAAGGAAATATCCTCAGATGAAATCTGGAAAGAAGCTTTCTGAAGAACTGCTTAGTGTTCCGTTAATTCATCTCACAGAGTTACATCTGTATTTCGTGGATCTCTTTGCTAGCCTTATTTCTGTGGAATCTGAGAACAGATATTTCGGATCCCTTTGAAGACTATAGGGCCAAAGGAAATATCCTCTGATAACAAAGATAAGGAAGCTTTCTGAGAAACTTCTTTGTGTTCTGTGAAATCATCTCACAGAGTTACAGCTTTCCCCTAAAGAAGCCTTTCGCTAAGACAGTTCTTGTGGAATTGGCAAAGTGATATTTGGAAGCCCATAGAGGGCTAGGTTGAAAAAGGAAATATCCTCAGATGAAATCTGGAAAGAAGCTTTCTGAGAAACTGCTTAGTGTTCTGTTAGTTCATCTCACAGAGTTACATGTGTATTTCGGGGATCTCTTTGCTAGCCTTATTTCTGTGGAATCTGAGAACAGATATTTCGGATCCCTTTGAAGACTATAGGGCCAAAGGAAATTTCCTCCGATAACAAAGAGAAAGAAGCTGTCTTAGAAACTTCTTTGTGTTCTGTGAAATCATCTCACAGAGTTACAGCTTTCCCGTCAAGAAGCCTTTCGCTAAGACAGTTCTTGTGGAATTGGCAAAGTGATATTGGGAAGCCCATAGAGGGCTATGGTGAAAATGAAAATATCCTCAGATGAAATCTGGAAAGAAGCTTTGTGAGAAACTGCTTAGTGTTCTGTTAATTCATCTCAGAGAGTTACATCTGTATTTCGTGGATCTCTTTGCTAGCCTTATTTCTGTGGAAACTGAGAACAGATATTTCGGATCCCTTTGAAGACTATTGGGCCAAAAGAAGTACCCTCCGATAACAAAGAGAAAGAAGCTTTCTGAGAAACTTCTTTGTGTTCTGTGAAATCATCTCACAGAGTTACAGCTTTCCCCTCAAGAAGCCTTTCGCTAAGACAGTTCTTGTGGAATTGGCAAAGTGATATTAGCAAGGCCATAGAGGGCTATTGTGAAAAAGAAAATATCCTCAGATGAAATCTGGAAAGAAGCTTTCTGAGAAACTGCTTAGTGTTCTGTTAATTCATCTCACAGAGTTACATCTGTATTTCGTGGATCTCTTTGCTAGCCTTATTTCTGTGGAATCTGAGAACAGATATTTCGGATCCCTTTGAAGACTATAGGGCCAAAGGAAATATCCTCCGATAACAAAGAGAAAGAAGCTTTCTGAGAAACTTCTTTGTGTTCTGTGAAATCATCTCACAGAGTTTCAGCTTTCCCCTCAAGAAGCCTTTCGCTAAGACAGTTCTTGTGGAATTGGCAAAGTGATATTGGGAAGCCCATATAGGCCTATGGTGAAAAAGGAAATATCCTCAGATGAAATCTGGAAAGAAGCTTTCTGAAGAACTGCTTAGTGTTCCGTTAATTCAACTCACAGAGTTACATCTGTATTTCGTGGATCTCTTTGCTAGCCTTATTTCTGTGGAATCTGAGAACAGATATTTCGGATCCCTTTGAAGACTATAGGGCCAAAGGAAATATCCTCCGATAACAAAGAGAAAGAAGCTTTCTGAGAAACTTCTTTGTGTTCTGTGAAATCATCTCACAGAGTCACAGCTTTCCCCTCTAGAAGACTTTCGCTAAGACAGTTCTCGTGGAACTGGCAAAGTGATATTTGGAAGCCCATAGAGGGCTATGGTGAAAAAGGAAATATCCTCAGATGAAATCTGGAAGGAAGCTTTCTGAGAAACTGCTTAGTGTTCTGTTAATTCATCTCACAGAGTTACATGTGTATTTCGTGGATCTCTTTGCTCGCCTTATTTCTGTGGAATTTGAGAACAGATATTTCGGATCCCTTTGAAGACTATAGGGCCAAAGGAAACATCCTCCGATAACAAAGAGAAAGAAGCTTTCTGAGAAACTTCTTTGTGTTCTGTGAAATCATCTCACAGAGTTACAGCTTTCCCTAGAAGAAGCCTTTCGCTAAGACAGTTCTTGTGGATTTGGCAAAGTGATATTTTGAAGCCCATACAGGGTTATGGTGAAAAAGGAAATATCCTCCGATGAAATCTGGAAAGAAGCTTTCTGAGAAACTTCTTAGTGTTCTGTTAATTCATCTCACAGAGTTACATCTGTATTTCGTGGATCTCTTTGCTAGCCTTATTTCTGTGGAATGTGAGAACAGATATTTCGGATCCCTTTGAAGACTATAGGGCCAAAGGAAATATCCTCCGATAACAAAGAGAAAGAAGCATTCTGAGAAACTTCTTTGTGTTCTGTGAAATCATCTCACAGAGTTACAGATTTCTCCTCAAGAAGTCTTTCGCTAAGACAGTTCCTGTGGAATTGGCAAAGTGATATTTGGAAGCCAAGAGGGCTATGATGAAAAAGGAAATATCCTCAGATGAAATCTAGAAAGAAGCTTTCTGAGACATTGCTTAGTGTTCTGTTAATTCATCTCACAGAGTTACATCTGCATTTCGTGGATCTCTTTGCTAGCCTTATTTCTGTGGAATCTGAGAACAGATATTTCGGATCCCTTTGAAGACTATAGGGCCAAAGGAAATATCCTCCGATAACAAAGAGAAAGAAGCTTTCTGAGAAAGTTCTTTGTGTTCTGTGAAATCATCTCACAGAGTTTCAGCGTTCCCCTCAAGAAGCCTTTCGCTAAGACAGTTCTTGTGGAATTGGCAAAGTGATATTTGGAAGCCCATAGAGGGCTATGGTGAAAAAGGAATTATCCTCAGATGAAATCTGGAAAGAAGCTTTCTGAGAAACTGCTTAGTGTTCTGTGAATTCATCTCACAGAGTTACATCTGTATTTCGTGGATCTCTTTGCTAGCCTTATTTCTGTGGAATCTGAGAACAGATATTTCGGATCCCTTTGAAGTCTATAGGGCCAAAGGAAATATCCTCCGATAACAAAGAGAAAGAAGCCTTCTGAGAAACTTCTTTGTGTTCTGTGAAATCATCTCACAGAGTAACAGCTTTCCCCTCAAGAAGCCTTTCGCTAAGACAGTTCTTGTGGAATTGGCAAAGTGATATTTGGAAGCCCATAGAGGGCTAAGGTGAAAAAGGAAATATCCTCAGATGAAATCTGGAAAGAAGTTTTCTGAGAAACTGCTTAGTGTTCTGTTAATTCATCTCACAGAGTTACATCTGTATTTCGTGGATCTCTTTGCTAGCCTTATTTCTGGGGAATCTGAGAAGAGATATTTCGGATCCCTTTGGAGATTATAGGGTCAAAGGAAATATCCTCCGATAACAAAGAAAAAGAAGCTTTTTGAGAAACTTCTTTTTGTTCTGTGAAATCATCTCACAGAGTTACAGCTTTCCCCTCAAGAAGCCTTTCGCTAAGACAGTTCTTGTGGAATTTGCAAAGTGATATTGGGAAGCCCCTAGAGGGCTATAGTGAAAAAGGTAATATCCTCAGATGAAATCTGGAAAGAAGCTTTCTGAGAAACTGCTTAGTGTTCTGTTAATTCATCTCACAGAGTTACATCTGTATTTCTTGGATCTCTTTGTTAGCCTTATTTCTGTGGAATCTGAGAACAGATTTTTCGGATCCCTTTGAAGACTGTAGGGCCAAAGGAAATATCCTCCGATAACAAAGAGAAAGAAGCTTTCTTAGAAACTTCTTTGTGTTCTTTGAAATCATCTCACAGAGTTACAGCTTTCCTGTCAAGAAGCCTTTTGCTAAGACAGTTCTTCTGGAATTGGCAAAGTGATATTTGGAAGCCCATAGAGGGCTATTGTGAAAAAGAAAATATCCTCAGATGAAATCTGGAAAGAAGTTTCTGAGAAACTGCTTAGTGTTCTGTTAATTCATCTCACAGAGTTACATCTGTATTTCGTGGATCTCTTTGCTAGCCTTATTTCTGTGGAATCTGAGAACAGATATTTCGGATCCCTTTGAAGACTATAGGGCCAAAGGAAATATCCTCCGATAACAAAGAGAAAGAAGCTTTCTGAGAAACTTCTTTGTGTTCTGTGAAATCATCTCACAGAGTTACAGCTTTCCCCTCAAGAAGTCTTTCGCTAAGACAGTTCTTGTGGAATTGGCAAAGAGATATATGGATGCCCATAGAGGGCTAACGTGAAAAACGAAATATCCTCAGATGAAATCTGGAAAGAAGCTTTCTGAGAAACTGCTTAGTGTTCTGTTAATTCATGTCACAGAGTTACATCTGTATTTCGTGGATCTCTTTGCTAGTCTTATTTCTGTGGAAACTGAGAACAGATATTTCGGATCCCTTTGAAGACTACTGGGCCAAAAGAAGTATCCTCCGATAACAAAGAGAAAGAAGCTTTCTTAGAAACTTCTTTGTGTTCTGTGAAATCATCTCACAGAGTTACACCTTTCCCTAGAAGAAGCCTTTCGCTAAGACAGTTCTTGTGGATTTGGCAAAGTGATATTTTGAAGCCCATACAGGGTTATGGTGAAAAAGGAAATATCCTCCGATGAAATCTGGAAAGAAGCTTTCTGAGAAACTGCTTAGTGTTCTGTTAATTCATCTCACAGTGTTACATCTGTATTTCGTGGATCTCTTTGCTAGCCTTATTTCTGTGGAATGTGAGAACAGATATTTCGGATCCCTTTGAAGACTATAGGGCCAAAGGTAATATCCTCCGATAACAAAGAGAAAGAAGCTTTCTGAGAAACTTCTTTGTGTTCTGTGAAATCATCTCACAGAGTTCCAGCTTTCCCCTCAAGAAGCCTTTCGCTAAGACAGTTCCTGTGGAATTGGCAAAGTGATATTTGGAAGCCAAGAGGGCTATGGTGAAAAAGGAAATATCCTCAGATGAAATCTAGAAAGAAGCTTTCTGAGACATTGCTTAGAGTTCTGTTAATTCATCTCACAGAGTTACATCTGTATTTCGTGAATCTCTTTGCTAGCCTTATTTCTGTGGAATCTGAGAACAGATATTTCGGATCCCTTTGAAGACTATAGGGCCAAAGGAAATATCCTCCGATAACAAAGAGAAAGAAGCTTTCTGAGAAACTTCTTTGTGTTCTGTGAAATCATCTCACAGAGTTACAGCTTTCCCCTCAAGAAGCCTTTCGCTAAGACAGTTCTTGTGGAATTGCCAAAGTGATATTTGGAAGCCCATAGAGCGCTATGGTGAAAAAGGAAATATCCTCAGATGAAATCTGGAAAGAAGCTTTCTGAGCAACTGCTTAGTGTTCTGTTAATTCATCTCACAGAGTTACATGTGTATTTCGTGGATCTCTTTGCTAGCCTTATTTCTGTGGAATCTGAGAACAGATTTTTCGGATCCCTTTGAAGACTGTAGGGCCAAAGGAAATATCCTCCGATAACAAAGAGAAAGAAGCTTTATTAGAAACTTCTTTGTGTTCTTTGAAATCATCTCACAGAGTTACAGCTTTCCTGTCAAGAAGCCTTTCGCTAAGACAGTTCTTGTGGAATTGGCAAAGTGATATTTGGAATCCCATAGAGGGCTATTGTGAAAAAGAAAATATCCTCAGATGAAATCTGGAAAGAAGTTTCTGAGAAACTGCTTAGTGTTCTGTTAATTCATCTCACAGAGTTACATCTGTATTTCGTGGATCTCTTTGCTAGCCTTATTTCTGTGGAATCTGAGAACAGATATTTCGGATCCCTTTGAAGACTATAGGGCCAAAGGAAATATCCTCCGATAACAAAGAGAAAGAAGCTTTCTGAGAAACTTCTTTGTGTTCTGTGAAATCATCTCACATAGTTACAGCTTTCCCCTCAAGAAGTCTTTCGCTAAGACAGTTCTTGTGGAATTGGCAAAGAGATATATGGATGCCCATAGAGGGCTAACGTGAAAAAGGAAATATCCTGAGATGAAATCTGGAAAGAAGCTTTCTGAGAAACTGCTTAGTGTTCTGTTAATTCATGTCACAGAGTTACATCTGTATTTCGTGGATCTCTTTGCTAGCCTTATTTCTGTGGAAACTGAGAACAGATATTTCGGATCCCTTTGAAGACTACTGGGCCAAAAGAAGTATCCTCCGATAACAAAGAGAAAGAAGCTTTCTTAGAAACTTCTTTGTGTTCTGTGAAATCATCTCACAGAGTTACAGCTTTCCCGTCAAGAAGCCTTTCGCTAAGACAGTTCTTGTGGAATTGGCAAAGTGATATTTGGAAGCCCATAGAGGGCTACTGTGAAAAAGAAAATATCCTCAGATGAAATCTGGAAAGAAGCTTTCTGAGAAACTGCTTAGTGTTCTGTTAATTCATCTCACCTAGTTACATCTGTATTTCGTGGATCTCTTTGCTAGCCTTATTTCTGTGGAATCTGAGAACAGATATTTCGGATCCCTTTGAAGACTATAGGGCCAAAGGAAATATCCTCCGATAACAAAGAGAAGGAACCTTTCTGAGAAACTTCCTTGTGTTCTGTGAAATCATATCACAGAGTTACAGCTTTCCCCTCAAGATGCCTTTCGCTAAGACAGTTCTTGTGGAATTGGCAAAGTGATATTAGCAAGGCCATGGAGGGCTATTGTGAAAAAGAAAATATCCTCAGATGAAATCTGGAAAGAAGCTTTCTGAGAAACTGCTTAGTGTTCTGTTAATTCATCTCACAGAGTTACATCTGTATTTCGTGGATCTCTTTGCTAGCCTTATTTCTGTGGAATCTGAGAACAGATATTTCGGATCCTCTTGAAGACTATAGGGCCAAAGGAAATATCCTCCGATAACAAAGAGAAAGAAGCTTTCTGAGAAACTTCTTTGTGTTCTGTGAAATCATCTCACAGAGTTACAGCTTTCCCCTCAAGAAGCCTTTCGCTAAGACAGTTCTTGTGGAATTGGCAAAGTGATATTGGGAAGCCCATATAGGGCTATGGTGAAAAAGGAAATATCCTCAGATGAAATCTGGAAAGAAGCTTTCTGAAGAACTGCTTAGTGTTCCGTTAATTCAACTCACAGAGTTACATCTGTATTTCGTGGATCTCTTTGCTAGCCTTATTTCTGTGGAATCTGAGAACAGATATTTCGGATCCCTTTGAAGACTATAGGGCCAAAGGAAATATCCTCCGATAACAAAGAGAAATAAGCTTTCTGAGAAACTTCTTTGTGTTCTGTGAAATCATCTCACAGAGTCACAGCTTTCCCCTCTAGAAGACTTTCGCTAAGACAGTTCTTGTGGAACTGGCAAAGTGATATTTGGAAGCCCATAGAGGGCTATGGTGAAAAAGGAAATATCCTCAGATGAAATCTGGAAGGAAGCTTTCTGAGAAACTGCTTAGTGTTCTGTTAATTCATCTCACAGAGTTACATGTGTATTTCGTGGATCTCTTTGCTCGCCTTATTTCTGTGGAATTTGAGAACAGATATTTCGGATCCCTTTGAAGACTATAGGGCCAAAGGAAACATCCTCCGATAACAAAGAGAAAGAAGCTTTCTGAGAAACTTCTTTGTGTTCTGTGAAATCATCTCACAGAGTTACAGCTTTCCCTAGAAGAAGCATTTCGCTAAGACAGTTCTTGTGGATTTGGCAAAGTGATATTTTGAAGCCCATACAGTGTTATGGTGAAAAAGGAAATATCCTCCGATGAAATCTGGAAAGAAGCTTTCTGAGAAACTTCTTAGTGTTCTGTTAATTCATCTCACAGAGTTACATCTGTATTTCGTGGATCTCTTTGCTAGCCTTATTTCTGTGGAATGTGAGAACAGATATTTCGGATCCCTTTGAAGACTATAGGGCGAAAGGAAATATACTCCGATAACAAAGAGAAAGAAGCTTTCTGAGAAACTCCTTTGTGTTCTGTGAAATCATCTCACAGAGTTCCAGCTTTCCCCTCAAGAAGCCTTTCGCTAAGACAGTTCCTGTGGAATTGGCAAAGTGATATTTGGAAGCCAAGAGGGCTATGGTGAAAAAGGAAATATCCTCAGATGAAATCTAGAAAGAAGCTTTCTGAGACATTGCTTAGTGTTCTGTTAATTCATCTCACAGAGTTACATCTGCATTTCGTGGATCTCTTTGCTAGCCTTATTTCTGTGGAATCTGAGAACAGATATTTCGGATCCCTTTGAAGACTATAGGGCCAAAGGAAATATCCTCCGATAACAAAGAGAAAGAAGCTTTCTGAGAAACGTCTTTGTGTTCTGTGAAATCATCTCACAGAGTTACAGCTTTCCCCTCAAGAAGCCTTTCGCTAAGACAGTTCTTGTGGAATTTGCAAAGTGATATTGGGAAGCCCCTAGAGGGCTATAGTGAAAAAGGTAATATCCTCAGATGAAATCTGGAAAGAAGCTTTCTGAGAAACTGCTTAGTGTTCTGTTAATTCATCTCACAGAGTTACATCTGTATTTCTTGGATCTCTTTGCTAGCCTTATTTCTGTGGAATCTGAGAACAGATATTTCAGATCCCTTTGAAGACTATAGGGCCAAAGGAAATATCCTCTGATAACAAAGAGAAAGAAGCTTTCTGAGAAACTTCTTTCTGTTCTGTGAAATCATCTCACAGAGTTACAGCTTTCCCCTCAAGAAGCCTTTCGCTAAGACAGTTCTTGTGGAATTGGCAAAGTGATATTTGGAAGCCCATAGAGGGCTACGGTGAAAAAGGAAATATCCTCAGAGGAAATCTGGAAAGAAGGTTGCGGAGAAACTGCTTAGTGTTCTGTTAATTCATCTCACAGAGTTACATCTGTATTTCATGGATCGCTTTGCTAGCCTTATTTCTGTGGAATCTGAGAACAGATATTTCGGATCCCTTTGAAGACTATAGGGCCAAAGGAAATATCCTCCGATAACAAAGAGAAAGAAGCTTTCTGAGAAACTTCTTTCTGTTCTGTGAAATCATCTCACAGAGTTCCAGCTTTCCCCTCAAGAAGCCTTTCGCTAAGACAGTTCCTGTGGAATTGGCAAAGTGATATTTGGAAGCCAAGAGGGCTATGGTGAAAAAGGAAATATCCTCAGATGAAATCTAGAAAGAAGCTTTCTGAGACATTGCTTAGTGTTCTGTTAATTCATCTCACAGAGTTACATCTGTATTTCGTGGATCTCTTTGCTAGCCTTATTTCTGTGGAATCTGAGAACAGATATTTCGGATCCCTTTGAAGACTATAGGGCCAAAGGAAATATCCTGCGATAACAAAGAGAAAGAAGCTTTCTGAGAAAGTTCTTTGTGTTCTGTGAAATCATCTCACAGAGTTTCAGCGTTCCCCTCAAGAAGCCTTTCGCTAAGACAGTTCTTGTGGAATTGGCAAAGTGATATTTGGAAGCCCATAAAGGGCTATGGTGAAAAAGGAATTATCCTCAGATGAAATCTGGAAAGAAGCTTTCTGAGAAACTGCTTAGTGTTCTGTTAATTCATCTCACAGAGTTACATCTGTATTTCGTGGATCTCTTTGCTAGCCTTATTTCTGTGGAATCTGAGAACAGATATTTCGGATCCCTTTGAAGACTATAGGGCCAAAGGAAATATCCTCCGATAACAAAGAGAAAGAAGCTTTCTGAGAAACTTGTTTGTGTTCTGTGAAATCATCTCACAGAGTTACAGCTTTCCCCTCAAGAAGCCTTTCGCTAAGACAGTTCTTGTGGAATTGGCAAAGTGATATTTGGAAGCCCATAGAGGGCTACGGTGAAAAAGGAAATATCCTCAGAGGAAATCTGGAAAGAAGGTTTCGGAGAAACTGCTTAGTGTTCTGTTAATTCATCTCACAGAGTTACATCTGTATTTCATGGATCGCTTTGCTAGCCTTATTTCTGTGGAATCTGAGAACAGATATTTCGGATCCCTTTGAAGACTATAGGGCCAAAGGAAATATCCTCCGATAACAAAGAGAAAGAAGCTTTCTGAGAAACTTCTTTGTGTTCTGTGAAATCATCTCACAGAGTTACAGCTTTCCCCTTTAGAAGCCTTTCGCTAAGACAGTTCTTGTGGAATTGGCAAAGTGATACGGGGAAGCCCATAGAGGGCTATGGTGAAAAAGGAAATATCATCAGATGAAATCTGGAAAGAAGCTTTCTGAGAAACTGCTGAGTGTTCTGTTAGTTCATCTCACAGGGTTACATCTGTACTTCGTGGATCTCTTTGCTAGCCTTATTTCTGTGGAATCTGAGAACAGGTATTTCGGATCCCTTTGAAGACTATAGGGCCAAAGGAAATATCTTCCGATAACAAAGGGAAAGAAGCTTTCTGAGAAACTTCTTTGTGTTCTGCGAAATCATCTAACAGAGTTACAGCTTTCCCCGCAAGAAGCCTTGCGCTAAGACAGTTCTTGTGGAATTGGCAATGTGATACTGGGAAGCCCATAGACGGCTATGGTGAAAAAGGAAATATCCTCAGATGAAATCTGGAAAGAAGGTTTCTGAGAAACTGCTTAGTGTTCTGTTAATTCATCTCACAGAGTTACATCTGTATTTCGTGGATCTCTTTGCTAGCCTGATTTCTGTGGAATCTGAGAACAGATATTTCGGATCCCTTTGAAGACTATAGGGCCAAAGGAAATATCCTCCGATAACAAAGAGAAAGAAGCTTTCTGAGAAACTTCTTTGTGTTCTGTGAAATCAACTCACAGAGTTACAGCTTTCCCTAGAAGGAGCCTTTCGCTAAGACAGTTCTTGTGGAATTGGCAAAGTGATATTGGGAAGCCCTTAGAGGGCTATGGTGAAAAAGGAAATATCCTCCGATGAAATCTGGAAAGAAGCTTTCTGAGAAACTGCTTAGTATTCTGTTAACTCATCTCACAGAGTTACATCTGTATTTCGTGGATCTCTTTGCTTGCCTTATTTCTGTGGAATCTGAGAACTGATATTTTGGATCCCTTTGAAGACTATAGGGCCAAAGGAAAGATCCTCCGATAACAAAGAGAAAGAAGCTTTCTGAGAAACTTCTTTGTGTTCTGTGAAATCATCTCACAGAGTTACAGCTTTCCCTTCTAGAAGCATTTCGCTAAGAAAGTTCTTGGGGAATTGGCAAAGTCATACTGGGAAGCCCATAGAGGGCTATGGTGAAAAAGGAAATATCCTCAGATGAAATCTGGAAAGAAGCTTGCTGAGAAACTGCTTAGTGTTCTGTTAATTAATCTCACAGAGTTACATCTGTATTTCCTGGATCTCTTTGCTAGCCTTATTTCTGTGGAATCCAAGAACAGATATTTCGGATCCCTTTGAAGACTATAGGGCCAAAGGAAATATCCTCCGATAACAAAGAGAAAGAAGCTTTCTGAGAAACGTCTTTGTGTTCTGTGAAATCATCTCACAGAGTTACAGCTTTCACTAGAAGAAGCCTTTCGTAAGACAGTTCTTGTGGAATTGGCAAAGTGATATATGGTAGCCCATAGAGGGCTATGGTGAAAAAGGAAATATCCTCAGATGAAATCTGGAAAGAAGCTTTCTGAGAAACTGCTTAGTGTTCTGTTAATTCATCTCACCTAGTTACATCTGTATTTCGTGTATCTCTTTGCTAGCCTTATTTCTGTGGAATCTGAGAACAGATATTTCGGATCCCTTTGAAGACTATAGGGCCAAAGGAAATATCCTCCGATAACAAAGAGAAGGAACCTTTCTGAGAAACTTCTTTGTGTTCTGTGAAATCATATCACAGAGTTACAGCTTTCCCCTCAAGAAGCCTTTCGCTTAGACAGTTCTTGTGGAATTGGCAAAGTGATATTTGGAAGCCCATAGAGGGCTATTGTGAAAAAGAAAATATCCTCAGATGAAATCTGGAAAGAAGCTTTCTGAGAAACTGCTTAGTGTTCTGTTAATTCATCTCACAGAGTTACATCTGTATTTCGTGGATCTCTTTGCTAGCCTTATTTCTGTGGAATCTGAGAACAGATATTTCGGATCCCTTTGAAGACTATAGGGCCAAAGGAAATATCCTCCGATAACAAAGAGAAAGAAGCTTTCTGAGAAACTTCTTTGTGTTCTGTGAAATCATCTCACAGAGTTACAGCTTTCCCCTCAAGAAGCCTTTCGCTAAGACAGTTGTTGTGGAATTGGCAAAGTGATATTGGGAAGCCCATACAGGGCTATGGTGAAAAAGGAAATATCCTCAGATGAAATCTGGAAAGAAGCTTTCTGAAGAACTGCTTAGTGTTCCGTTAATTCATCTCACAGAGTTACATCTGTATTTCGTGGATCTCTTTGCTAGCCTTATTTCTGTGGAATCTGAGAACAGATATTTCGGATCCCTTTGAAGACTATAGGGCCAAAGGAAATATCCTCCGATAACAAAGAGAAAGAAGCTTTCTGAGAAACTTCTTTGTGTTCTGTGAAATCATCTCACAGAGTCACAGCTTTCCCCTCTAGAAGACTTTCGCTAAGACAGTTCTTGTGGAACTGGCAAAGTGATATTTGGAAGCCCATAGAGGGCTATGGTGAAAAAGGAAATATCCTCAGATGAAATCTGGAAAGAAGCTTTCTGAGAAACTGCTTAGTGTTCTCTTAATTCATCTCACAGAGTTACATGTGTATTTCGTGGATCTCTTTGTTAGCCTTATTTCTGTGGAATTTGAGAACAGATATTTCGGATCCCTTTGATGACTATAGGGCCAAAGGAAACATCCTCCGATAACAAAGAGAAAGAAGCTTTCTGAGAAACTTCTTTGTGTTCTGTGAAATCATCTCACAGAGTTACACCTTTCCCTAGAAGAAGCCTTTCGCTAAGACAGTTCTTGTGGATTTGGCAAAGTGATATTTTGAAGCCCATACAGGGTTATGGTGAAAAAGGAAATATCCTCCGATGAAATCTGGAAAGAAGCTTTCTGAGAAACTTCTTAGTGTTCTGTTAATTCATCTCACAGAGTTACATCTGTATTTCGTGGATCTCTTTGCTAGCCTTATTTCTGTGGAATGTGAGAACAGATATTTCGGATCCCTTTGAAGACTATAGGGCCAAAGGAAATATCCTCCGATAACAAACAGAAAGAAGCTTTCTGAGAAACTTCTTTGTGTTCTGTGAAATCATCTCACAGAGTTCCAGCTTTCCCCTCATGAAGCCTTTCGCTAAGACAGTTCCTGTGGAATTGGCAAAGTGATATTTGGAAGCCAAGAGGACTATGGTGAAAAAGGAAATATCCTCAGATGAAATCTAGAAAGAAGCTTTCTGAGACATTGCTTAGTGTTCTGTTAATTCATCTCACAGAGTTACATCTGTATTTCGTGGATCTCTTTGCTAGCCTTATTTCTGTGGAATCTGAGAACAGGTATTTCGGATCCCTTTGAAGACTATAGGGCCATAGGAAATATCCTCCGATAACAAAGAGAAAGAAGCTTTCTGAGAAACTTCTTTGTGTTCTGTGAAATCATCTCACAGAGTTACAGCTTTCCCCTCAAGAAGCCTTTCGCTAAGACAGTTCTTGTGGAATTGGCAAAGTGATATTGGGAAGCCCATATAGGGCTATGGTGAAAAAGGAAATATCCTCAGATGAAATCTGGAAAGAAGCTTTCTGAAGAACTGCTTAGTGTTCCGTTAATTCATCTCACAGAGTTACATCTGTATTTCGTGGATCTCTTTGCTAGCCTTATTTCTGTGGAATCTGAGAACAGATATTTCGGATCCCTTTGAAGACTATAGGGCCAAAGGAAATATCCTCCGATAACAAAGAGAAAGAAGCTTTCTGAGAAACTTCTTTGTGTTCTGTGAAATCATCTCACAGAGTCACAGCTTTCCCCTCTAGAAGACTTTCGCTAAGACAGTTCTTGTGGAACTGGCAAAGTGATATTTGGAAGCCCATAGAGCGCTATGGTGAAAAAGGAAATATCCGCAGATGAAATCTGGAAGGAAGCTTTCTGAGAAACTGCTTAGTGTTCTGTTAATTCATCTCACAGAGTTACATGTGTATTTCGTGGATCTCTTTGCTAGCCTTATTTCTGTGGAATTTGAGAACAGATATTTCGGATCCCTTTGAAGACTATAGGGCCAAAGGAAACATCCTCCGATAACAAAGAGAAAGAAGCTTTCTGAGAAACTTCTTTGTGTTCTGTGAAATCATCTCACAGAGTTACAGCTTTCCCTAGAAGAAGCCTTTCGCTAAGACAGTTCTTGTGGATTTGGCAAAGTGATATTTTGAAGCCCATACAGGGTTATGGTGAAAAAGGAAATATCCTCCGATGAAATCTGGAAAGAAGCTTTCTGAGAAACTTCTTAGTGTTCTGTTAATTCATCTAACAGAGTTACATCTGTATTTCGTGGATCTCTTTGCTAGCCTTATTTCTGTGGAATGTGAGAACAGATATTTCGGATCCCTTTGAAGACTATAGGGCCAAAGGAAATATTCTCCGATAACAAAGAGAAAGAAGCTTTCTGAGAAACTTCTTTGTGTTCTGTGAAATCATCTCACAGAGTTCCAGCTTTCCCCTCAAGAAGCCTTTCGCTAAGACAGTTCCTGTGGAATTGGCAAAGTGATATTTGGAAGCCAAGAGGGCTATGGTGAAAAAGGAAATATCCTCAGATGAAATCTAGAAAGAAGCTTTCTGAGACATTGCTTAGTGTTCTGTTAATTCATCTCACAGAGTTACATCTGTATTTCGTGGATCTCTTTGCTAGCCTTATTTCTGTGGAATCTGAGAACAGATATTTCGGATCCCTTTGAAGACTATAGGGCCAAAGGAAATATCCTGCGATAACAAAGAGAAAGAAGCTTTCTGAGAAAGTTCTTTGTGTTCTGTGAAATCATCTCACAGAGTTTCAGCGTTCCCCTCAAGAAGCCTTTCGCTAAGACAGTTCTTCTGGAATTGGCAAAGTGATATTTGGAAGCCCATAGAGGGCTATGGTGAAAAAGGAATTATCCTCAGATGAAATCTGGAAAGAAGCTTTCTGAGAAACTGCTTAGTGTTCTGTGAATTCATCTCACAGAGTTACATCTGTATTTCGTGGATCTCTTTGCTAGCCTTATTTCTGTGGAATCTGAGAACAGATATTTCGGATCCCTTTGAAGACTATAGGGCCAAAGGAAATATCCTCCGATAACAAAGAGAAAGAAGCCTTCTGAGAAACTTCTTTGTGTTCTGTGAAATCATCTCACAGAGTAACAGCTTTCCCCTCAAGAAGCCTTTCGCTAAGACAGTTCTTGTGGAATTGGCAAAGTGATATTTGGAAGCCCATAGAGGGCTAAGGTGAAAAAGGAAATATCCTCAAATGAAATCTGGAAAGAAGTTTTCTGAGAAACTGCTTAGTGTTCTGTTAATTCATCTCACAGAGTTACATCTGTATTTCGTGGATCTCTTTGCTAGCCTTATTTCTGGGGAATCTGAGAAGAGATATTTCGGATCCCTTTGGAGATTATAGGGTCAAAGGAAATATCCTCCGATATCAAAGAAAAAGAAGCTTTTTGAGAAACTTCTTTGTGTTCTGTGAAATCATCTCACAGAGTTACAGCTTTCCCCTCAAGAAGCCTTTCGCTAAGACAGTTCTTGTGGAATTTGCAAAGTGATATTGGGAAGCCCCTAGAGGGCTATAGTGAAAAAGGTAATATCCTCAGATGAAATCTGGAAAGAAGCTTTCTGAGAAACTGCTTAGTGTTCTGTTAATTCATCTCACAGAGTTACATCTGTATTTCTTGGATCTCTTTGCTAGCCTTATTTCTGTGGAATCTGAGAACAGATATTTCGGATCCCTTTGGAGACTATAGGGCCAAAGGAAATATCCTCTGATAACAAAGAGAAAGAAGCTTTCTGAGAAACTTCTTTGTGTTCTGTGAAATCATCTCACAGAGTTACAGCTTTCCCCTCAAGAAGCCTTTCGCTAAGACAGTTCTTGTGGAATTGGCAAAGTGATATATGGAAGCCCATAGAGGGCTACGGTGAAAAAGGAAATATCCTCAGAGGAAATCTAGAAAGAAGGTTTCGGAGAAACTGCTTAGTGTTCTGTTAATTCATCTCACAGAGTTACATCTGTATTTCATGGATCGCTTTGCTAGCCTTATTTCTGTGGAATCTGAGAACAGATATTTCGGATCCCTTTGAAGACTATAGGGCCAAAGGAAATATCCTCCGATAACAAAGAGAAAGAAGCTTTCTGAGAAACTTCTTTCTGTTCTGTGAAATCATCTCACAGAGTTCCAGCTTTCCCCTCAAGAAGCCTTTCGCTAAGACAGTTCCTGTGGAATTGGCAAAGTGATATTTGGAAGCCAAGAGGGCTATGGTGAAAAAGGAATATCCTCAGATGAAATCTAGAAAGAAGCTTTCTGAGACATTGCTTAGTGTTCTGTTAATTCATCTCACAGAGTTACATCTGTATTTCGTGGATCTCTTTGCTAGCCTTATTTCTATGGAATCTGAGAACAGATATTTCGGATCCCTTTGAAGACTATAGGGCCAAAGGAAATATCCTGCGATAACAAAGAGAAAGAAGCTTTCTGAGAAAGTTCTTTGTGTTCTGTGAAATCATCTCACAGAGTTTCAGCGTTCCCCTCAAGAAGCCTTTCGCTAAGACAGTTCTTGTGGAATTGGCAAAGTGATATTTGGAAGCCCATAGAGGGCTATGGTGAAAAAGGAATTATCCTCAGAAGAAATCTGGAAAGAAGCTTTCTGAGAAACTGCTTAGTGTTCTGTGAATTCATCTCACAGAGTTACATCTGTATTTCGTGGATCTCTTTGCTAGCCTTATTTCTGTGGAATCTGAGAACAGATATTTCGGATCCCTTTGAAGACTATAGGGCCAAAGGAAATATCCTCCGATAACAAAGAGAAAGAAGCTTTCTGAGAAACTTCTTTGTGTTCTGTGAAATCATCTCACAGAGTTACAGCTTTCCCCTCAAGAAGCCTTTCGCTAAGACAGTTCTTGTGGAATTGGCAAAGTGATATTTGGAAGCCCATAGAGGGCTAAGGTGAAAAAGGAAATATCCTCAGATGAAATCTGGAAAGAAGTTTTCTGAGAAACTGCTTAATGTTCTGTTAATTCATCTCACAGAGTTACATCTGTATTTCGTGGATCTCTTTGCTAGCCTTATTTCTGGGGAATCTGAGAACAGATATTTCAGATCCCTTTGAAGACTATAGGGCCAAAGGAAATATCCTCTGATAACAAAGAGAAAGAAGCTTTCTGAGAAACTTCTTTGTGTTCTGTGAAATCATCTCACAGAGTTACAGCTTTCCCCTCAAGAAGCCTTTCGCTAAGACAGTTCTTGTGGAATTGGCAAAGTGATATTTGGAAGCCCAAAGAGGGCTACGGTGAAAAAGGAATATCCTCAGAGGAAATCTGGAAAGAAGGTTTCGGAGAAACTGCTTAGTGTTCTGTTAATTCATCTCACAGAGTTACATCTGTATTTCATGGATCGCTTTGCTAGCCTTATTTCTGTGGAATCTGAGAACAGATATTTCGGATCCCTTTGAAGACTATAGGGCCAAAGGAAATATCCTCCGATAACAAAGAGAAAGAAGCTTTCTGAGAAACTTCTTTGTGTTCTGTGAAATCATCTCACAGAGTTACAGCTTTCCCCTTTAGAAGCCTTTCGCTAAGACAGTTCTTGTGGAATTGGCAAAGTGATACTGGGAAGCCCATAGAGGGTTATGGTGAAAAAGGAAATATCATCAGATGAAATCTGGAAAGAAGCTTTCTGAGAAACTGCTTAGTGTTCTGTTTGTTCATCTCACGGGGTTACATCTGTACTTCGTGGATCTCTTTGCTAGCCTTATTTCTGTGGAATCTGAGAACAGGTATTTCGGATCCCTTTGAAGACTATAGGGCCAAAGGAAATATCTTCCGATAACAAAGGGAATGAAGCTTTCTGAGAAACTTCTTTGTGTTCTGCGAAATCATCTAACAGAGTTACAGCTTTCCCCGCAAGAAGCCTTGCGCTAAGACAGTTCTTGTGGAATTGGCAAAGTGATATATGGAAGCCCCTAGAGGGCTATGGTGAAAAAGGTAATATCCTCAGATGAAATCTGGAAAGAACTTTCTGAAAAACTGCTTAGTGTTCTGTTAATTCATCTCACAGAGTTACATCTGTATTTCGTGGATCTCTTTGCTAGCCTTATTTCTGTGGAATCTGAGAACAGATATTTCGGATCCCTTTGAAGACAATAGGGCCAAAGGAAATATCCTCCAATAACAAAGAGAATGAAGCTTTCTGACAAACTTCTTTGTGTTCTGTGAAATCATCTCAGAGAGTTACAGCTTTCCCCTCAAGAAGTCTTTCGCTAAGACAGTTCTTGTGGAATTGGCAAAGTGATATTGTGAAGCCCCTAGAGGGCTATGGTGAAAAAGGAAATATCCTCAGATGAAATCTGGAAAGAAGCTTTCTGAGAAACTGCTTAGTGTTCTGTTAATTCATCTCACAGAGTTACATCTGTATTGCGTGGATCTCTTTTCTTGCCTTATTTCTGTGGAATCTGAGAACAGATATTTCGGATCCCTTTGAAGACTATAGGGCCAAAGGAAATATCCTCCGATAACAAAGAGAAAGAAGCTTTCTGAGAAACTTCTTTGTGTTCTGTGAAATCATCTCACAGAGTTACACCTTTCCCCTCAAGAAGCCTTTTGCTAAGACACTTCTTGTGGAATTGGCAAAGTGATATTTGGAAGCCCATAGAGGGCTAAGTGTAAAAGGAAATATCCTCAGATGAAATCTGGAAAGAAGCTTTCTGAGAAACTGCTTAGTATTCTGTTAATTCATCTCACAGAGTTACATCTGTATTTCGTGGATCTCTTTGCTAGCCTTATTTCTGTGGAATCTGAGAACAGATACTTCGGATCCCTTTGAAGACTGTAGGGCCAAAGGAAATATCCTCCGATAACAAAGAGAAAGAAGCTTTCTGAGAAACTTCTTTGTGTTCTGTGAAATCATCTCACAGAGTTACAGCTTTCCCTAGAAGGAGCCTTTCGCTAAGACAGTTCTTGTGGAATTGGCAAAGTGATATTGGGAAGCCTATAGAGGGCTATGGTGAAAAAGGAAATATCCTCAGATGAAATCTGGAAAGAAGTTTCTGAGAAACTGCTTAGTGTTCTGTTAATTCATCTCACAGAGTTACATCTGTATTTCGTGGATCTCTTTGCTAGCCTTATTTCTGTGGAATCTGAGAACAGATATTTCGGATCCCTTTGAAGACTATAGGGCCAAAGGAAGTATCCTCCGATAACAAACAGAAAGAAGCTTTCTGAGACACTTCTTTGTGTTCTGTGAAATCATCTCACTGAGTTACAGCTTTCCCCTTTAGAAGCCTTTCGCTAAGAAAATTCTTGTGGAATTGGCAATGTGATACTGGCAAGCCCATAGACGGCTATGGTGAAAAAGGAAATATCCTCAGATGAAATCTGGAAAGAAGGTTTCTGAGAAACTGCTTAGTGTTCTGTTAATTCATCTCACAGAGTTACATCTGTATTTCGTGGATCTCTTTGCTAGCCTGATTTCTGTGGAATCTGAGAACAGATATTTCGGATCCCTTTGAAGACTATAGGGCCAAAGGAAATATCCTCCGATAACAAAGAGAAAGAAGCTTTCTGAGAAACTTCTTTGTGTTCTGTGAAATCAACTCACAGAGTTACAGCTTTCCCTAGAAGGAGCCTTTCGCTAAGACAGTTCTTGTGGAATTGGCAAAGTGATATAGGGAAGCCTATAGAGGGCTATGGTGAAAAAGGAAATATCCTCCGATGAAATCTGGAAAGAAGCTTTC
Source organism: Macaca mulatta (assembly GCF_049350105.2). Classification (NCBI taxonomy): domain Eukaryota; kingdom Metazoa; phylum Chordata; class Mammalia; order Primates; family Cercopithecidae; genus Macaca; species Macaca mulatta. The sequence goes on from NC_133420.1 coordinate 27,037,457, forward strand.
TGAGAAACTGCTTAGTGTTCTGTTAACTCATCTCACAGAGTTACATCTGTATTTCGTGTATCTCTTTGCTTGCCTTATTTCTGTAGAATCTGAGAACAGATATTTCGGATCCCTTTGAAGACTATAGGGCCAAAGGAAAGATCCTCCGATAACAAAGAGAAAGAAGCTTTCTGAGAAACTTCTTTGTGTTCTGTGAAATCATCTCACAGAGTTACAGCTTTCCCCTCAAGAAGCCTTTCGCTAAGACAGTTGTTGTGGAATTGGCAAAGTGATATTGGGAAGCCCATACAGGGCTATGGTGAAAAAGGAAATATCCTCAGATGAAATCTGGAAAGAAGCTTTCTGAAGAACTGCTTAGTGTTCCGTTAATTCATCTCACAGAGTTACATCTGTATTTCGTGGATCTCTTTGCTAGCCTTATTTCTGTGGAATCTGAGAACAGATATTTCGGATCCCTTTGAAGACTATAGGGCCAAAGGAAATATCCTCTGATAACAAAGAGAAAGAAGCTTTCTGAGAAACTTCTTTGTGTTCTGTGAAATCATCTCACAGAGTCACAGCTTTCCCCTCTAGAAGACTTTCGCTAAGACAGTTCTTGTGGAACTGGCAAAGTGATATTTGGAAGCCCATAGAGGGCTATGGTGAAAAAGGAAATATCCTCAGATGAAATCTGGAAAGAAGCTTTCTGAGAAACTGCTTAGTGTTCTCTTAATTCATCTCACAGAGTTACATGTGTATTTCGTGGATCTCTTTGTTAGCCTTATTTCTGTGGAATTTGAGAACAGATATTTCGGATCCCTTTGATGACTATAGGGCCAAAGGAAACATCCTCCGATAACAAAGAGAAAGAAGCTTTCTGAGAAACTTCTTTGTGTTCTGTGAAATCATCTCACAGAGTTACACCTTTCCCTAGAAGAAGCCTTTCGCTAAGACAGTTCTTGTGGATTTGGCAAAGTGATATTTTGAAGCCCATACAGGGTTATGGTGAAAAAGGAAATATCCTCCGATGAAATCTGGAAAGAAGCTTTCTGAGAAACTTCTTAGTGTTCTGTTAATTCATCTCACAGAGTTACATCTGTATTTCGTGGATCTCTTTGCTAGCCTTATTTCTGTGGAATGTGAGAACAGATATTTCGGATCCCTTTGAAGACTATAGGGCCAAAGGAAATATCCTCCGATAACAAACAGAAAGAAGCTTTCTGAGAAACTTCTTTGTGTTCTGTGAAATCATCTCACAGAGTTCCAGCTTTCCCCTCATGAAGCCTTTCGCTAAGACAGTTCCTGTGGAATTGGCAAAGTGATATTTGGAAGCCAAGAGGACTATGGTGAAAAAGGAAATATCCTCAGATGAAATCTAGAAAGAAGCTTTCTGAGACATTGCTTAGTGTTCTGTTAATTCATCTCACAGAGTTACATCTGTATTTCGTGGATCTCTTTGCTAGCCTTATTTCTGTGGAATCTGAGAACAGGTATTTCGGATCCCTTTGAAGACTATAGGGCCATAGGAAATATCCTCCGATAACAAAGAGAAAGAAGCTTTCTGAGAAACTTCTTTGTGTTCTGTGAAATCATCTCACAGAGTTACAGCTTTCCCCTCAAGAAGCCTTTCGCTAAGACAGTTCTTGTGGAATTGGCAAAGTGATATTGGGAAGCCCATATAGGGCTATGGTGAAAAAGGAAATATCCTCAGATGAAATCTGGAAAGAAGCTTTCTGAAGAACTGCTTAGTGTTCCGTTAATTCATCTCACAGAGTTACATCTGTATTTCGTGGATCTCTTTGCTAGCCTTATTTCTGTGGAATCTGAGAACAGATATTTCGGATCCCTTTGAAGACTATAGGGCCAAAGGAAATATCCTCCGATAACAAAGAGAAAGAAGCTTTCTGAGAAACTTCTTTGTGTTCTGTGAAATCATCTCACAGAGTCACAGCTTTCCCCTCTAGAAGACTTTCGCTAAGACAGTTCTTGTGGAACTGGCAAAGTGATATTTGGAAGCCCATAGAGCGCTATGGTGAAAAAGGAAATATCCGCAGATGAAATCTGGAAGGAAGCTTTCTGAGAAACTGCTTAGTGTTCTGTTAATTCATCTCACAGAGTTACATGTGTATTTCGTGGATCTCTTTGCTAGCCTTATTTCTGTGGAATTTGAGAACAGATATTTCGGATCCCTTTGAAGACTATAGGGCCAAAGGAAACATCCTCCGATAACAAAGAGAAAGAAGCTTTCTGAGAAACTTCTTTGTGTTCTGTGAAATCATCTCACAGAGTTACAGCTTTCCCTAGAAGAAGCCTTTCGCTAAGACAGTTCTTGTGGATTTGGCAAAGTGATATTTTGAAGCCCATACAGGGTTATGGTGAAAAAGGAAATATCCTCCGATGAAATCTGGAAAGAAGCTTTCTGAGAAACTTCTTAGTGTTCTGTTAATTCATCTAACAGAGTTACATCTGTATTTCGTGGATCTCTTTGCTAGCCTTATTTCTGTGGAATGTGAGAACAGATATTTCGGATCCCTTTGAAGACTATAGGGCCAAAGGAAATATTCTCCGATAACAAAGAGAAAGAAGCTTTCTGAGAAACTTCTTTGTGTTCTGTGAAATCATCTCACAGAGTTCCAGCTTTCCCCTCAAGAAGCCTTTCGCTAAGACAGTTCCTGTGGAATTGGCAAAGTGATATTTGGAAGCCAAGAGGGCTATGGTGAAAAAGGAAATATCCTCAGATGAAATCTAGAAAGAAGCTTTCTGAGACATTGCTTAGTGTTCTGTTAATTCATCTCACAGAGTTACATCTGTATTTCGTGGATCTCTTTGCTAGCCTTATTTCTGTGGAATCTGAGAACAGATATTTCGGATCCCTTTGAAGACTATAGGGCCAAAGGAAATATCCTGCGATAACAAAGAGAAAGAAGCTTTCTGAGAAAGTTCTTTGTGTTCTGTGAAATCATCTCACAGAGTTTCAGCGTTCCCCTCAAGAAGCCTTTCGCTAAGACAGTTCTTGTGGAATTGGCAAAGTGATATTTGGAAGCCCATAGAGGGCTATGGTGAAAAAGGAATTATCCTCAGATGAAATCTGGAAAGAAGCTTTCTGAGAAACTGCTTAGTGTTCTGTGAATTCATCTCACAGAGTTACATCTGTATTTCGTGGATCTCTTTGCTAGCCTTATTTCTGTGGAATCTGAGAACAGATATTTCGGATCCCTTTGAAGACTATAGGGCCAAAGGAAATATCCTCCGATAACAAAGAGAAAGAAGCCTTCTGAGAAACTTCTTTGTGTTCTGTGAAATCATCTCACAGAGTAACAGCTTTCCCCTCAAGAAGCCTTTCGCTAAGACAGTTCTTGTGGAATTGGCAAAGTGATATTTGGAAGCCCATAGAGGGCTAAGGTGAAAAAGGAAATATCCTCAAATGAAATCTGGAAAGAAGTTTTCTGAGAAACTGCTTAGTGTTCTGTTAATTCATCTCACAGAGTTACATCTGTATTTCGTGGATCTCTTTGCTAGCCTTATTTCTGGGGAATCTGAGAAGAGATATTTCGGATCCCTTTGGAGATTATAGGGTCAAAGGAAATATCCTCCGATAACAAAGAAAAAGAAGCTTTTTGAGAAACTTCTTTGTGTTCTGTGAAATCATCTCACAGAGTTACAGCTTTCCCCTCAAGAAGCCTTTCGCTAAGACAGTTCTTGTGGAATTTGCAAAGTGATATTGGGAAGCCCCTAGAGGGCTATAGTGAAAAAGGTAATATCCTCAGATGAAATCTGGAAAGAACCTTTCTGAGAAACTGCTTAGTGTTCTGTTAATTCATCTCACAGAGTTACATCTGTATTTCTTGGATCTCTTTGCTAGCCTTATTTCTGTGGAATCTGAGAACAGATATTTCGGATCCCTTTGAAGACTATAGGGCCAAAGGAAATATCCTCTGATAACAAAGAGAAAGAAGCTTTCTGAGAAACTTCTTTGTGTTCTGTGAAATCATCTCACAGAGTTACAGCTTTCCCCTCAAGAAGCCTTTCGCTAAGACAGTTCTTGTGGAATTGGCAAAGTGATATATGGAAGCCCATAGAGGGCTACGGTGAAAAAGAAAATATCCTCAGAGGAAATCTAGAAAGAAGGTTTCGGAGAAACTGCTTAGTGTTCTGTTAATTCATCTCACAGAGTTACATCTGTATTTCATGGATCGCTTTGCTAGCCTTATTTCTGTGGAATCTGAGAACAGATATTTCGGATCCCTTTGAAGACTATAGGGCCAAAGGAAATATCCTCCGATAACAAAGAGAAAGAAGCTTTCTGAGAAACTTCTTTCTGTTCTGTGAAATCATCTCACAGAGTTCCAGCTTTCCCCTCAAGAAGCCTTTCGCTAAGACAGTTCCTGTGGAATTGGCAAAGTGATATTTGGAAGCCAAGAGGGCTATGGTGAAAAAGGAATATCCTCAGATGAAATCTAGAAAGAAGCTTTCTGAGACATTGCTTAGTGTTCTGTTAATTCATCTCACAGAGTTACATCTGTATTTCGTGGATCTCTTTGCTAGCCTTATTTCTATGGAATCTGAGAACAGATATTTCGGATCCCTTTGAAGACTATAGGGCCAAAGGAAATATCCTGCGATAACAAAGAGAAAGAAGCTTTCTGAGAAAGTTCTTTGTGTTCTGTGAAATCATCTCACAGAGTTTCAGCGTTCCCCTCAAGAAGCCTTTCGCTAAGACAGTTCTTGTGGAATTGGCAAAGTGATATTTGGAAGCCCATAGAGGGCTATGGTGAAAAAGGAATTATCCTCAGAAGAAATCTGGAAAGAAGCTTTCTGAGAAACTGCTTAGTGTTCTGTGAATTCATCTCACAGAGTTACATCTGTATTTCGTGGATCTCTTTGCTAGCCTTATTTCTGTGGAATCTGAGAACAGATATTTCGGATCCCTTTGAAGACTATAGGGCCAAAGGAAATATCCTCCGATAACAAAGAGAAAGAAGCTTTCTGAGAAACTTCTTTGTGTTCTGTGAAATCATCTCACAGAGTTACAGCTTTCCCCTCAAGAAGCCTTTCGCTAAGACAGTTCTTGTGGAATTGGCAAAGTGATATTTGGAAGCCCATAGAGGGCTAAGGTGAAAAAGGAAATATCCTCAGATGAAATCTGGAAAGAAGTTTTCTGAGAAACTGCTTAATGTTCTGTTAATTCATCTCACAGAGTTACATCTGTATTTCGTGGATCTCTTTGCTAGCCTTATTTCTGGGGAATCTGAGAACAGATATTTCAGATCCCTTTGAAGACTATAGGGCCAAAGGAAATATCCTCTGATAACAAAGAGAAAGAAGCTTTCTGAGAAACTTCTTTGTGTTCTGTGAAATCATCTCACAGAGTTACAGCTTTCCCCTCAAGAAGCCTTTCGCTAAGACAGTTCTTGTGGAATTGGCAAAGTGATATTTGGAAGCCCAAAGAGGGCTACGGTGAAAAAGGAATATCCTCAGAGGAAATCTGGAAAGAAGGTTTCGGAGAAACTGCTTAGTGTTCTGTTAATTCATCTCACAGAGTTACATCTGTATTTCATGGATCGCTTTGCTAGCCTTATTTCTGTGGAATCTGAGAACAGACATTTCGGATCCCTTTGAAGACTATAGGGCCAAAGGAAATATCCTCCGATAACAAAGAGAAAGAAGCTTTCTGAGAAACTTCTTTGTGTTCTGTGAAATCATCTCACAGAGTTACAGCTTTCCCCTTTAGAAGCCTTTCGCTAAGACAGTTCTTGTGGAATTGGCAAAGTGATACTGGGAAGCCCATAGAGGGTTATGGTGAAAAAGGAAATATCATCAGATGAAATCTGGAAAGAAGCTTTCTGAGAAACTGCTTAGTGTTCTGTTTGTTCATCTCACGGGGTTACATCTGTACTTCGTGGATCTCTTTGCTAGCCTTATTTCTGTGGAATCTGAGAACAGGTATTTCGGATCCCTTTGAAGACTATAGGGCCAAAGGAAATATCTTCCGATAACAAAGGGAATGAAGCTTTCTGAGAAACTTCTTTGTGTTCTGCGAAATCATCTAACAGAGTTACAGCTTTCCCCGCAAGAAGCCTTGCGCTAAGACAGTTCTTGTGGAATTGGCAAAGTGATATATGGAAGCCCCTAGAGGGCTATGGTGAAAAAGGTAATATCCTCAGATGAAATCTGGAAAGAACTTTCTGAAAAACTGCTTAGTGTTCTGTTAATTCATCTCACAGAGTTACATCTGTATTTCGTGGATCTCTTTGCTAGCCTTATTTCTGTGGAATCTGAGAACAGATATTTCGGATCCCTTAGAAGACAATAGGGCCAAAGGAAATATCCTCCAATAACAAAGAGAATGAAGCTTTCTGACAAACTTCTTTGTGTTCTGTGAAATCATCTCAGAGAGTTACAGCTTTCCCCTCAAGAAGTCTTTCGCTAAGACAGTTCTTGTGGAATTGGCAAAGTGATATTGTGAAGCCCCTAGAGGGCTATGGTGAAAAAGGAAATATCCTCAGATGAAATCTGGAAAGAAGCTTTCTGAGAAACTGCTTAGTGTTCTGTTAATTCATCTCACAGAGTTACATCTGTATTTCGTGGATCTCTTTTCTTGCCTTATTTCTGTGGAATCTGAGAACAGATATTTCGGATCCCTTTGAAGACTATAGGGCCAAAGGAAATATCCTCCGATAACAAAGAGAAAGAAGCTTTCTGAGAAACTTCTTTGTGTTCTGTGAAATCATCTCACAGAGTTACACCTTTCCCCTCAAGAAGCCTTTTGCTAAGACACTTCTTGTGGAATTGGCAAAGTGATATTTGGAAGCCCATAGAGGGCTAAGTGTAAAAGGAAATATCCTCAGATGAAATCTGGAGAGAAGCTTTCTGAGAAACTGCTTAGTATTCTGTTAATTCATCTCACAGAGTTACATCTGTATTTCGTGGATCTCTTTGCTAGCCTTATTTCTGTGGAATCTGAGAACAGATATTTCGGATCCCTTTGAAGACTGTAGGGCCAAAGGAAATATCCTCCGATAACAAAGAGAAAGAAGCTTTCTGAGAAACTTCTTTGTGTTCTGTGAAATCATCTCACAGAGTTACAGCTTTCCCTAGAAGGAGCCTTTCGCTAAGACAGTTCTTGTGGAATTGGCAAAGTGATATTGGGAAGCCTATAGAGGGCTATGGTGAAAAAGGAAATATCCTCAGATGAAATCTGGAAAGAAGTTTCTGAGAAACTGCTTAGTGTTCTGTTAATTCATCTCACAGAGTTACATCTGTATTTCGTGGATCTCTTTGCTAGCCTTATTTCTGTGGAATCTGAGAACAGATATTTCGGATCCCTTTGAAGACTATAGGGCCAAAGGAAGTATCCTCCGATAACAAACAGAAAGAAGCTTTCTGAGACACTTCTTTGTGTTCTGTGAAATCATCTCACTGAGTTACAGCTTTCCCCTTTAGAAGCCTTTCGCTAAGAAAATTCTTGTGGAATTGGCAATGTGATACTGGCAAGCCCATAGACGGCTATGGTGAAAAAGGAAATATCCTCAGATGAAATCTGGAAAGAAGGTTTCTGAGAAACTGCTTAGTGTTCTGTTAATTCATCTCACAGAGTTACATCTGTATTTCGTGGATCTCTTTGCTAGCCTGATTTCTGTGGAATCTGAGAACAGATATTTCGGATCCCTTTGAAGACTATAGGGCCAAAGGAAATATCCTCCGATAACAAAGAGAAAGAAGCTTTCTGAGAAACTTCTTTGTGTTCTGTGAAATCAACTCACAGAGTTACAGCTTTCCCTAGAAGGAGCCTTTCGCTAAGACAGTTCTTGTGGAATTGGCAAAGTGATATAGGGAAGCCTATAGAGGGCTATGGTGAAAAAGGAAATATCCTCCGATGAAATCTGGAAAGAAGCTTTCTGAGAAACTGCTTAGTGTTCTGTTAACTCATCTCACAGAGTTACATCTGTATTTCGTGTATCTCTTTGCTTGCCTTATTTCTGTAGAATCTGAGAACAGATATTTCGGATCCCTTTGAAGACTATAGGGCCAAAGGAAAGATCCTCCGATAACAAAGAGAAAGAAGCTTTCTGAGAAACTTCTTTGTGTTCTGTGAAATCATCTCACAGAGTTACAGCTTTCCCTTCTAGAAGCATTTCGCTAAGACAGTTCTTGGGGAATTGGCAAAGTCATACTGGGAAGCCCATAGAGGGCTATGGTGAAAAAGGAAATATCCTCAGATGAAATCTGGAAAGAAGCTTGCTGAGAAACTGCTTAGTGTTCTGTTAATTAATCTCACAGAGTTACATCTGTATTTCCTGGATCTCTTTGCTAGCCTTATTTCTGTGGAATCCAAGAACAGATATTTCGGATCCCTTTGAAGACTATAGGGCCAAAGGAAATATCCTCCGATAACAAAGAGAAAGAAGCTTTCTGAGAAACGTCTTTGTGTTCTGTGAAATCATCTCACAGAGTCACAGCTTTCCCCTCTAGAAGACTTTCGCTAAGACAGTTCTTGTGGAACTGGCAAAGTGATATTTGGAAGCCCATAGAGGGCTATGGTGAAAAAGGAAATATCCTCAGATGAAATCTGGAAGGAAGCTTTCTGAGAAACTGCTTAGTGTTCTGTTAATTCATCTCACAGAGTTACATGTGTATTTCGTGGATCTCTTTGTTAGCCTTATTTCTGTGGAATTTGAGAACAGATATTTCGGATCCCTTTGATGACTATAGGGCCAAAGGAAACATCCTCCGATAACAAAGAGAAAGAAGCTTTCTGAGAAACTTCTTTGTGTTCTGTGAAATCATCTCACAGAGTTACACCTTTCCCTAGAAGAAGCCTTTCGCTAAGACAGTTCTTGTGGATTTGGCAAAGTGATATTTTGAAGCCCATACAGGGTTATGGTGAAAAAGGAAATATCCTCCGATGAAATCTGGAAAGAAGCTTTCTGAGAAACTTCTTAGTGTTCTGTTAATTCATCTCACACAGTTACATCTGTATTTCGTGGATCTCTTTGCTAGCCTTATTTCTGTGGAATGTGAGAACAGATATTTCGGATCCCTTTGAAGACTATAGGGCCAAAGGAAATATCCTCCGATAACAAAGAGAAAGAAGCTTTCTGAGAAACTTCTTTGTGTTCTGTGAAATCATCTCACAGAGTTCCAGCTTTCCCCTCATGAAGCCTTTCGCTAAGACAGTTCCTGTGGAATTGGCAAAGTGATATTTGGAAGCCAAGATGACTATGGTGAAAAAGGAAATATCCTCAGATTAAATCTAGAAAGAAGCTTTCTGAGACATTGCTTGGTGTTCTGTTAATTCATCTCACAGAGTTACATCTGTATTTCGTGGATCTCTTTGCTAGCCTTATTTCTGTGGAATCTGAGAACAGATATTTCGGATCCCTTTGAAGACTATAGGGCCAAAGGAAATATCCTGCGATAACAAAGAGAAAGAAGATTTCTGAGAAAGTTCTTTGTGTTCTGTGAAATCATCTCACAGAGTTTCAGCATTCCCCTCAAGAAGCCTTTCGCTAAGACAGTTCTTGTGGAATTGGCAAAGTGATATTTGGAAGCCCATAGAGGGCTATGGTGAAAAAGGAATTATCCTCAGATGAAATCTGGAAAGAAGCTTTCTGAGAAACTGCTTAGTGTTCTGTTAATTCATCTCACAGAGTTACATCTGTATTTCGTGGATCTCTTTGCTAGCCTTATTTCTGTGGAATCTGAGAACAGATATTTCGGATCCCTTTGAAGACTATAGGGCCAAAGGAAATATCCTCCGATAACAAAGAGAAAGAAGCTTTCTGAGAAACTTCTTTGTGTTCTGTGAAATCATCTCACAGAGTTACAGCTTTCCCCTCAAGAAGCCTTTCGCTAAGACAGTTCTTGTGGAATTGGCAAAGTGATATTTGGAAGCCCATAGAGCGCTGTGGTGAAAAAGGAAATATCCTCAGATGAAATCTGGAAAGAAGCTTTCTGAGCAACTGCTTAATGTTCTGTTAATTCATCTCACAGAGTTACATGTGTATTTCGTGGATCTCTTTGCTAGCCTTATTTCTGTGGAATCTGAGAACAGATTTTTCTTATCCCTTTGAAGACTGTAGGGCCAAAGGAAATATCCTCCGATAACAAAGAGAAAGAAGCTTTATTAGAAACTTCTTTGTGTTCTTTGAAATCATCTCACAGAGTTACAGCTTTCCTGTCAAGAAGCCTTTCGCTAAGACAGTTCTTGTGGAATTGGCAAAGTGAAATTTGGAATCTCATAGAGGGCTATTGTGAAAAAGAAAATATCCTCAGATGAAATCTGGAAAGAAGTTTCTGAGAAACTGCTTAGTGTTCTGTTAATTCATCTCACAGAGTTACATCTGTATTTCGTGGATCTCTTTGCTAGCCTTATTTCTGTGGAATCTGAGAACAGATATTTCGGATCCCTTTGAAGACTATAGGGCCAAAGGAAATATCCTCCGATAACAAAGAGAAAGAAGCTTTCTGAGAAACTTCTTTGTGTTCTGTGAAATCGTCTCACAGAGTTACAGCTTTCCCCTCAAGAAGTCTTTCGCTAAGACAGTTCTTGTGGAATTGGCAAAGAGATATATGGATGCCCATAGAGGGCTAACGTGAAAAAGGAAATATCCTCAGATGAAATCTGGAAAGAAGCTTTCTGAGAAACTGCTTAGTGTTCTGTTAATTCATGTCACAGAGTTACATCTGTATTTCGTGGATCTCTTTGCTAGCCTTATTTCTGTGGAAACTGAGAACAAATATTTCGGATCCCTTTGAAGACTACTGGGCCAGAAGAAGTATCCTCCGATAACAAAGAGAAAGAAGCTTTCTTAGAAAGTTCTTTGTGTTCTGTGAAATCATCTCACAGAGTTTCAGCGTTCCCCTCAAGAAGCCTTTCGCTAAGACAGTTCTTGTGGAATTGGCAAAGTGATATTTGGAAGCAAATAGAGGGCTATGGTGAAAAAGGAATTATCCTCAGATGAAATCTGGAAAGAAGCTTTCTGAGAAACTGCTTAGTGTTCTGTGAATTCATCTCACAGAGTTACATCTGTATTTCGTGGATCTCTTTGCTAGCCTTATTTCTGTGGAATCTGAGAACAGATATTTCGGATCCCTTTGAAGACTATAGGGCCAAAGGAAATATCCTCCGATAACAAAGAGAAAGAAGATTTCTGAGAAACTTCTTTGTGTTCTGTGAAATCATCTCACAGAGTCACAGCTTTCCCCTCTAGAAGACTTTCGCTAAGACAGTTCTTGTGGAACTGGCAAAGTGATATTTGGAAGCCCATAGAGGGCTATGGTGAAAAAGGAAATATCCTCAGATGAAATCTGGAAAGAAGCTTTCTGAGAAACTGCTTAGTGTTCTGTTAATTCATCTCACAGAGTTACATGTGTATTTCGTGGATCTCTTTGTTAGCCTTATTTCTGTGGAATTTGAGAACAGATAATTCGGATCCCTTTGATGACTATAGGGCCAAAGGAAACATCCTCCGATAACAAAGAGAAAGAAGCTTTCTGAGAAACTTCTTTGTGTTCTGTGAAATCATCTCACAGAGTTACACCTTTCCCTAGAAGAAGCCTTTCGCTAAGACAGTTCTTGTGGATTTGGCAAAGTGATATTTTGAAGCCCATACAGGGTTATGGTGAAAAAGGAAATATCCTCCGATGAAATCTGGAAAGAAGCTTTCTGAGAAACTTCTTAGTGTTCTGTTAATTCATCTCACAGAGTTACATCTGTATTTCGTGGATCTCTTTGCTAGCCTTATTTCTGTGGAATGTGAGAACAGATATTTCGGATCCCTTTGAAGACTATAGGGCCAAAGGAAATATCCTCCGATAACAAACAGAAAGAAGCTTTCTGAGAAACTTCTTTGTGTTCTGTGAAATCATCTCACAGAGTTCCAGCTTTCCCCTCATGAAGCCTTTCGCTAAGACAGTTCCTGTGGAATTGGCAAAGTGATATTTGGAAGCCAAGAGGACTATGGTGAAAAAGGAAATATCCTCAGATGAAATCTAGAAAGAAGCTTTCTGAGACATTGCTTAGTGTTCTGTTAATTCATCTCACAGAGTTACATCTGTATTTCGTGGATCTCTTTGCTAGCCTTATTTCTGTGGAATCTGAGAACAGATAATTCGGATCCCTTTGAAGACTATAGGGCCATAGGAAATATCCTCCGATAACAAAGAGAAAGAAGCTTTCTGAGAAACTTCTTTGTGTTCTGTGAAATCATCTCACAGAGTTACAGCTTTCCCCTCAAGAAGCCTTTCGCTAAGACAGTTCTTGTGGAATTGGCAAAGTGATATTGGGAAGCCCATATAGGGCTATGGTGAAAAAGGAAATATCCTCAGATGAAATCTGGAAAGAAGCTTTCTGAAGAACTGCTTAGTGTTCCGTTAATTCATCTCACAGAGTTACATCTGTATTTCGTGGATCTCTTTGCTAGCCTTATTTCTGTGGAATCTGAGAACAGATATTTCGGATCCCTTTGAAGACTATAGGGCCAAAGGAAATATCCTCCGATAACAAAGAGAAAGAAGCTTTCTGAGAAACTTCTTTGTGTTCTGTGAAATCATCTCACAGAGTCACAGCTTTCCCCTCTAGAAGACTTTCGCTAAGACAGTTCTTGTGGAACTGGCAAAGTGATATTTGGAAGCCCATAGAGCGCTATGGTGAAAAAGGAAATATCCGCAGATGAAATCTGGAAGGAAGCTTTCTGAGAAACTGCTTAGTGTTCTGTTAATTCATCTCACAGAGTTACATGTGTATTTCGTGGATCTCTTTGCTAGCCTTATTTCTGTGGAATTTGAGAACAGATATTTCGGATCCCTTTGAAGACTATAGGGCCAAAGGAAACATCCTCCGATAACAAAGAGAAAGAAGCTTTCTGAGAAACTTCTTTGTGTTCTGTGAAATCATCTCACAGAGTTACAGCTTTCCCTAGAAGAAGCCTTTCGCTAAGACAGTTCTTGTGGATTTGGCAAAGTGATATTTTGAAGCCCATACAGGGTTATGGTGAAAAAGGAAATATCCTCCGATGAAATCTGGAAAGAAGCTTTCTGAGAAACTTCTTAGTGTTCTGTTAATTCATCTAACAGAGTTACATCTGTATTTCGTGGATCTCTTTGCTAGCCTTATTTCTGTGGAATGTGAGAACAGATATTTCGGATCCCTTTGAAGACTATAGGGCCAAAGGAAATATTCTCCGATAACAAAGAGAAAGAAGCTTTCTGAGAAACTTCTTTGTGTTCTGTGAAATCATCTCACAGAGTTCCAGCTTTCCCCTCAAGAAGCCTTTCGCTAAGACAGTTCCTGTGGAATTGGCAAAGTGATATTTGGAAGCCAAGAGGGCTATGGTGAAAAAGGAAATATCCTCAGATGAAATCTAGAAAGAAGCTTTCTGAGACATTGCTTAGTGTTCTGTGAATTCATCTCACAGAGTTACATCTGTATTTCGTGGATCTCTTTGCTAGCCTTATTTCTGTGGAATCTGGGAACAGATATTTCGGATCCCTTTGAAGACTATAGGGCCAAAGGAAATATCCTCCGATAACAAAGAGTAAGAAGCTTTCTGAGAAAGTTCTTTGTGTTCTGTGAAATCATCTCACAGAGTTTCAGCGTTCCCCTCAAGAAGCCTTTCGCTAAGACAGTTCTTGTGGAATTGGCAAAGTGATATTTGGAAGCCCATAGAGGGCTATGGTGAAAAAGGAATTATCCTCAGATGAAATCTGGAAAGAAGCTTTCTGAGAAACTGCTTAGTGTTCTGTGAATTCATCTCACAGAGTTACATCTGTATTTCGTGGATCTCTTTGCTAGCCTTATTTCTGTGGAATCTGAGAACAGATATTTCGGATCCCTTTGAAGACTATAGGGCCAAAGGAAATATCCTCCGATAACAAAGAGAAAGAAGCCTTCTGAGAAACTTCTTTGTGTTCTGTGAAATCATCTCACAGAGTAACAGCTTTCCCCTCAAGAAGCCTTTCGCTAAGACAGTTCTTGTGGAATTGGCAAAGTGATATTTGGAAGCCCATAGAGGGCTAAGGTGAAAAAGGAAATATCCTCAGATGAAATCTGGAAAGAATTTTTCTGAGAAACTGCTTAGTGTTCTGTTAATTCATCTCACAGAGTTACATCTGTATTTCGTGGATCTCTTTGCTAGCCTTATTTCTGGGGAATCTGAGAAGAGATATTTCGGATCCCTTTGGAGATTATAGGGTCAAAGGAAATATCCTCCGATAACAAAGAAAAAGAAGCTTTTTGAGAAACTTCTTTGTGTTCTGTGAAATCATCTCACAGAGTTACAGCTTTCCCCTCAAGAAGCCTTTCGCTAAGACAGTTCTTGTGGAATTTGCAAAGTGATATTGGGAAGCCCCTAGAGGGCTATAGTGAAAAAGGTAATATCCTCAGATGAAATCTGGAAAGAAGCTTTCTGAGAAACTGCTTAGTGTTCTGTTAATTCATCTCACAGAGTTACATCTGTATTTCTTGGATCTCTTTGCTAGCCTTATTTCTGGGGAATCTGAGAAGAGATATTTCGGATCCCTTTGGAGACTATAGGGCCAAAGGAAATATCCTCCGATAACAAAGAAAAAGAAGCTTTTTGAGAAACTTCTTTGTGTTCTGTGAAATCATCTCACAGAGTTACAGCTTTCCCCTCAAGAAGCCTTTCGCTAAGACAGTTCTTGTGGAATTGGCAAAGTGATATATGGAAGCCCATAGAGGGCTACGGTGAAAAAGGAAATATCCTCAGAGGAAATCTAGAAAGAAGGTTTCGGAGAAACTGCTTAGTGTTCTGTTAATTCATCTCACAGAGTTACATCTGTATTTCATGGATCTCTTTGCTAGCCTTATTTCTGTGGAATCTGAGAACAGATATTTCGGATCCCTTTGAAGACTATAGGGCCAAAGGAAATATCCTCCGATAACAAAGAGAAAGAAGCTTTCTGAGAAACTTCTTTCTGTTCTGTGAAATCATCTCACAGAGTTCCAGCTTTCCCCTCAAGAAGCCTTTCGCTAAGACAGTTCCTGTGGAATTGGCAAAGTGATATTTGGAAGCCAAGAGGGCTATGGTGAAAAAGGAAATATCCTCAGATGAAATCTAGAAAGAAGCTTTCTGAGACATTGCTTAGTGTTCTGTTAATTAATCTCACAGAGTTACATCTGTATTTCGTGGATCTCTTTGCTAGCCTTATTTCTATGGAATCTGAGAACAGATATTTCGGATCCCTTTGAAGACTATAGGGCCAAAGGAAATATCCTGCGATAACAAAGAGAAAGAAGCTTTCTGAGAAAGTTCTTTGTGTTCTGTGAAATCATCTCACAGAGTTTCAGCGTTCCCCTCAAGAAGCCTTTCGCTAAGACAGTTCTTGTGGAATTGGCAAAGTGATATTTGGAAGCCCATAGAGGGCTATGGTGAAAAAGGAATTATCCTCAGATGAAATCTGGAAAGAAGCTTTCTGAGAAACTGCTTAGTGTTCTGTGAATTCATCTCACAGAGTTACATCTGTATTTCGTGGATCTCTTTGCTAGCCTTATTTCTGGGGAATCTGAGAACAGATATTTCAGATCCCTTTGAAGACTATAGGGCCAAAGGAAATATCCTCTGATAACAAAGAGAAAGAAGCTTTCTGAGAAACTTCTTTGTGTTCTGTGAAATCATCTCACAGAGTTACAGCTTTCCCCTCAAGAAGCCTTTCGCTAAGACAGTTCTTGTGGAATTGGCAAAGTGATATTTGGAAGCCCATAGAGGGCTACGGTGAAAAAGGAAATATCCTCAGAGGAAATCTGGAAAGAAGGTTTCGGAGAAACTGCTTAGTGTTCTGTTAATTCATCTCACAGAGTTACATCTGTATTTCATGGATCGCTTTGCTAGCCTTATTTCTGTGGAATCTGAGAACAGATATTTCGGATCCCTTTGAAGACTATAGGGCCAAAGGAAATATCCTCCGATAACAAAGAGAAAGAAGCTTTCTGAGAAACTTCTTTGTGTTCTGTGAAATCATCTCACAGAGTTACAGCTTTCCCCTTTAGAAGCCTTTCGCTAAGACAGTTCTTGTGGAATTGGCAAAGTGATACTGGGAAGCCCATAGAGGGCTATGGTGAAAAAGGAAATATCATCAGATGAAATCTGGAAAGAAGCTTTCTGAGAAACTGCTTAGTGTTCTGTTTGTTCATCTCACGGGGTTACATCTGTACTTCGTGGATCTCTTTGCTAGCCTTATTTCTGTGGAATCTGAGAACAGGTATTTCGGATCCCTTTGAAGACTATAGGGCCAAAGGAAATATCTTCCGATAACAAAGGGAAAGAAGCTTTCTGAGAAACTTCTTTGTGTTCTGCGAAATCATCTAACAGAGTTACAGCTTTCCCCGCAAGAAGCCTTGCGCTAAGACAGTTCTTGTGGAATTGGCAAAGTGATATATGGAAGCCCCTAGAGGGCTATGGTGAAAAAGGTAATATCCTCAGATGAAATCTGGAAAGAACTTTCTGAAAAACTGCTTAGTGTTCTGTTAATTCATCTCACATAGTTACATCTGTATTTCGTGGATCTCTTTGCTAGCCTTATTTCTGTGGAATCTGAGAACAGATATTTCGGATCCCTTTGAAGACAACAGGGCCAAAGGAAATATCCTCCGATAACAAAGAGAATGAAGCTTTCTGACAAACTTCTTTGTGTTCTGTGAAATCATCTCAGAGAGTTACAGCTTTCCCCTCAAGAAGTCTTTCGCTAAGACAGTTCTTGTGGAATTGGCAAAGTGATATTGTGAAGCCCCTAGAGGGCTATGGTGAAAAAGGAAATATCCTCAGATGAAATCTGGAAAGAAGCTTTCTGAGAAACTGCTTAGTGTTCTGTTAATTCATCTCACAGGGTTACATCTGTATTTCGTGGATCTCTTTTCTTGCCTTATTTCTGTGGAATCTGAGAACAGATATTTCGGATCCCTTTGAAGACTATAGGGCCAAAGGAAATATCCTCCGATAACAAAGAGAAAGAAGCTTTCTGAGAAACTTCTTTGTGTTCTGTGAAATCATCTCACAGAGTTACACCTTTCCCCTCAAGAAGCCTTTTGCTAAGACACTTCTTGTGGAATTGGCAAAGTGATATTTGGAAGCCCATAGAGGGCTAAGTGTAAAAGGTAATATCCTCAGATGAAATCTGGAAAGAAGCTTTCTGAGAAACTGCTTAGTATTCTGTTAATTCATCTCACAGAGTTACATCTGTATTTCGTGGATCTCTTTGCTAGCCTTATTTCTGTGGAATCTGAGAACAGATATTTCGGATCCCTTTGAAGACTGTAGGGCCAAAGGAAATATCCTCCGATAACAAAGAGAAAGAAGCTTTCTGAGAAACTTCTTTGTGTTCTGTGAAATCATCTCACAGAGTTACAGCTTTCCCTAGAAGGAGCCTTTCGCTAAGACAGTTCTTGTGGAATTGGCAAAGTGATATTGGGAAGCCTATAGAGGGCTATGGTGAAAAAGGAAATATCCTCAGATGAAATCTGGAAAGAAGTTTCTGAGAAACTGCTTAGTGTTCTGTTAATTCATCTCACAGAGTTACATCTGTATTTCGTGGATCTCTTTGCTAGCCTTATTTCTGTGGAATCTGAGAACAGATATTTCGGATCCCTTTGAAGACTATAGGGCCAAAGGAAGTATCCTCCGATAACAAACAGAAAGAAGCTTTCTGAGACACTTCTTTGTGTTCTGTGAAATCATCTCACTGAGTTACAGCTTTCCCCTTTAGAAGCCTTTCGCTAAGAAAATTCTTGTGGAATTGGCAATGTGATACTGGCAAGCCCATAGACGGCTATGGTGAAAAAGGAAATATCCTCAGATGAAATCTGGAAAGAAGGTTTCTGAGAAACTGCTTAGCGTTCTGTTAATTCATCTCACACAGTTACATCTGTATTTCGTGGATCTCTTTGCTAGCCTGATTTCTGTGGAATCTGAGAACAGATATTTCGGATCCCTTTGAAGACTATAGGGCCAAAGGAAATATCCTCCGATAACAAAGAGAAAGAAGCTTTCTGAGAAACTTCTTTGTGTTCTGTGAAATCAACTCACAGAGTTACAGCTTTCCCTAGAAGGAGCCTTTCGCTAAGACAGTTCTTGTGGAATTGGCAAAGTGATATAGGGAAGCCTATAGAGGGCTATGGTGAAAAAGGAAATATCCTCCGATGAAATCTGGAAAGAAGCTTTCTGAGAAACTGCTTAGTGTTCTGTTAACTCATCTCACAGAGTTACATCTGTATTTCGTGGATCTCTTTGCTTGCCTTATTTCTGTGGAATCTGAGAACAGATATTTCGGATCCCTTTGAAGACAACAGGGCCAAAGGAAATATCCTCCGATAACAAAGAGAATGAAGCTTTCTGACAAACTTCTTTGTGTTCTGTGAAATCATCTCAGAGAGTTACAGCTTTCCCCTCAAGAAGTCTTTCGCTAAGACAGTTCTTGTGGAATTGGCAAAGTGATATTGTGAAGCCCCTAGAGGGCTATGGTGAAAAAGGAAATATCCTCAGATGAAATCTGGAAAGAAGCTTTCTGAGAAACTGCTTAGTGTTCTGTTAATTCATCTCACAGGGTTACATCTGTATTTCGTGGATCTCTTTTCTTGCCTTATTTCTGTGGAATCTGAGAACAGATATTTCGGATCCCTTTGAAGACTATAGGGCCAAAGGAAATATCCTCCGATAACAAAGAGAAAGAAGCTTTCTGAGAAACTTCTTTGTGTTCTGTGAAATCATCTCACAGAGTTACACCTTTCCCCTCAAGAAGCCTTTTGCTAAGACACTTCTTGTGGAATTGGCAAAGTGATATTTGGAAGCCCATAGAGGGCTAAGTGTAAAAGGTAATATCCTCAGATGAAATCTGGAAAGAAGCTTTCTGAGAAACTGCTTAGTATTCTGTTGTTTCATCTCACAGAGTTACATCTGTATTTCGTGGATCTCTTTGCTAGCCTTATTTCTGTGGAATCTGAGAACAGATATTTCGGATCCCTTTGAAGACTGTAGGGCCAAAGGAAATATCCTCCGATAACAAAGAGAAAGAAGCTTTCTGAGAAACTTCTTTGTGTTCTGTGAAATCATCTCACAGAGTTACAGCTTTCCCTAGAAGGAGCCTTTCGCTAAGACAGTTCTTGTGGAATTGGCAAAGTGATATTGGGAAGCCTATAGAGGGCTATGGTGAAAAAGGAAATATCCTCAGATGAAATCTGGAAAGAAGTTTCTGAGAAACTGCTTAGTGTTCTGTTAATTCATCTCACAGAGTTACATCTGTATTTCGTGGATCTCTTTGCTAGCCTTATTTCTGTGGAATCTGAGAACAGATATTTCGGATCCCTTTGAAGACTATAGGGCCAAAGGAAGTATCCTCCGATAACAAACAGAAAGAAGCTTTCTGAGACACTTCTTTGTGTTCTGTGAAATCATCTCACTGAGTTACAGCTTTCCCCTTTAGAAGCCTTTCGCTAAGAAAATTCTTGTGGAATTGGCAATGTGATACTGGCAAGCCCATAGACGGCTATGGTGAAAAAGGAAATATCCTCAGATGAAATCTGGAAAGAAGGTTTCTGAGAAACTGCTTAGTGTTCTGTTAATTCATCTCACACAGTTACATCTGTATTTCGTGGATCTCTTTGCTAGCCTGATTTCTGTGGAATCTGAGAACAGATATTTCGGATCCCTTTGAAGACTATAGGGCCAAAGGAAATATCCTCCGATAACAAAGAGAAAGAAGCTTTCTGAGAAACTTCTTTGTGTTCTGTGAAATCAACTCACAGAGTTACAGCTTTCCCTAGAAGGAGCCTTTCGCTAAGACAGTTCTTGTGGAATTGGCAAAGTGATATAGGGAAGCCTATAGAGGGCTATGGTGAAAAAGGAAATATCCTCCGATGAAATCTGGAAAGAAGCTTTCTGAGAAACTGCTTAGTGTTCTGTTAACTCATCTCACAGAGTTACATCTGTATTTCGTGGATCTCTTTGCTTGCCTTATTTCTGTAGAATCTGAGAACAGATATTTCGGATCCCTTTGAAGACTATAGGGCCAAAGGAAAGATCCTCCGATAACAAAGAGAAAGAAGCTTTCTGAGAAACTTCTTTGTGTTCTGTGAAATCATCTCACAGAGTTACAGCTTTCCCTTCTAGAAGCATTTCGCTAAGACAGTTCTTGGGGAATTGGCAAAGTCATACTGGGAAGCCCATAGAGGGCTATGGTGAAAAAGGAAATATCCTCAGATGAAATCTGGAAAGAAGCTTGCTGAGAAACTGCTTAGTGTTCTGTTAATTAATCTCACAGAGTTACATCTGTATTTCCTGGATCTCTTTGCTAGCCTTATTTCTGTGGAATCCAAGAACAGATATTTCGGATCCCTTTGAAGACTATAGGGCCAAAGGAAATATCCTCCGATAACAAAGAGAAAGAAGCTTTCTGAGAAACGTCTTTGTGTTCTGTGAAATCATCTCACAGAGTCACAGCTTTCCACTCTAGAAGACTTTCGCTAAGACAGTTCTTGTGGAACTGGCAAAGTGATATTTGGAAGCCCATAGAGGGCTATGGTGAAAAAGGAAATATCCTCAGATGAAATCTGGAAGGAAGCTTTCTGAGAAACTGCTTAGTGTTCTGTTAATTCATCTCACAGAGTTACATGTGTATTTCGTGGATCTCTTTGTTAGCCTTATTTCTGTGGAATTTGAGAACAGATATTTCGGATCCCTTTGATGACTATAGGGCCAAAGGAAACATCCTCCGATAACAAAGAGAAAGAAGCTTTCTGAGAAACTTCTTTGTGTTCTGTGAAATCATCTCACAGAGTTACACCTTTCCCTAGAAGAAGCCTTTCGCTAAGACAGTTCTTGTGGATTTGGCAAAGTGATATTTTGAAGCCCATACAGGGTTATGGTGAAAAAGGAAATATCCTCCGATGAAATCTGGAAAGAAGCTTTCTGAGAAACTTCTTAGTGTTCTGTTAATTCATCTCACACAGTTACATCTGTATTTCGTGGATCTCTTTGCTAGCCTTATTTCTGTGGAATGTGAGAACAGATATTTCGGATCCCTTTGAAGACTATAGGGCCAAAGGAAATATCCTCCGATAACAAAGAGAAAGAAGCTTTCTGAGAAACTTCTTTGTGTTCTGTGAAATCATCTCACAGAGTTCCAGCTTTCCCCTCATGAAGCCTTTCGCTAAGACAGTTCCTGTGGAATTGGCAAAGTGATATTTGGAAGCCAAGAGGACTATGGTGAAAAAGGAAATATCCTCAGATGAAATCTAGAAAGAAGCTTTCTGAGACATTGCTTGGTGTTCTGTTAATTCATCTCACAGAGTTACATCTGTATTTCGTGGATCTCTTTGCTAGCCTTATTTCTGTGGAATCTGAGAACAGATATTTCGGATCCCTTTGAAGACTATAGGGCCAAAGGAAATATCCTGCGATAACAAAGAGAAAGAAGATTTCTGAGAAAGTTCTTTGTGTTCCCTGAAATCATCTCACAGAGTTTCAGCATTCCCCTCAAGAAGCCTTTCGCTAAGACAGTTCTTGTGGAATTGGCAAAGTGATATTTGGAAGCCCATAGAGGGCTATGGTGAAAAAGGAATTATCCTCAGATGAAATCTGGAAAGAAGCTTTCTGAGAAACTGCTTAGTGTTCTGTTAATTCATCTCACAGAGTTACATCTGTATTTCGTGGATCTCTTTGCTAGCCTTATTTCTGTGGAATCTGAGAACAGATATTTCGGATCCCTTTGAAGACTATAGGGCCAAAGGAAATATCCTCCGATAACAAAGAGAAAGAAGCTTTCTGAGAAACTTCTTTGTGTTCTGTGAAATCATCTCACAGAGTTCCAGCTTTCCCCTCAAGAAGCCTTTCGCTAAGACAGTTCCTGTGGAATTGGCAAAGTGATATTTGGAAGCCAAGAGGGCTATGGTGAAAAAGGAAATATCCTCAGATGAAATCTAGAAAGAAGCTTTCTGAGACATTGCTTAGTGTTCTGTGAATTCATCTCACAGAGTTACATCTGTATTTCGTGGATCTCTTTGCTCGCCTTATTTCTGTGGAATCTGAGAACAGATATTTCGGATCCCTTTGAAGACTATAGGGCCAAAGGAAATATCCTGCGATAACAAAGAGAAAGAAGCTTTCTGAGAAAGTTCTTTGTGTTCTGTGAAATCATCTCACAGAGTTTCAGCGTTCCCCTCAAGAAGCCTTTCGCTAAGACAGTTCTTGTGGAATTGGCAAAGTGATATTTGGAAGCCCATAGAGGGCTATGGTGAAAAAGGAATTATCCTCAGATGAAATCTGGAAAGAAGCTTTCTGAGAAACTGCTTAGTGTTCTGTGAATTCATCTCACAGAGTTACATCTGTATTTCGTGGATCTCTTTGCTAGCCTTATTTCTGTGGAATCTGAGAACAGATATTTCGGATCCCTTTGAAGACTATAGGGCCAAAGGAAATATCCTCCGATAACAAAGAGAAAGAAGCTTTCTGAGAAACTTCTTTGTGTTCTGTGAAATCATCTCACAGAGTTACAGCTTTCCCCTCAAGAAGCCTTTCGCTAAGACAGTTCTTGTGGAATTGGCAAAGTGATATTTGGAAGCCCATAGAGGGCTAAGGTGAAAAAGGAAATATCCTCAGATGAAATCTGGAAAGAAGTTTTCTGAGAAACTGCTTAGTGTTCTGTTAATTCATCTCACAGAGTTACATCTGTATTTCGTGGATCTCTTTGCTAGCCTTATTTCTGGGGAATCTGAGAAGAGATATTTCGGATCCCTTTGGAGACTATAGCGTCAAAGGAAATATCCTCCGATAACAAAGAAAAAGAAGCTTTTTGAGAAACTTCTTTTTGTTCTGTGAAATCATCTCACAGAGTTACAGCTTTCCCCTCAAGAAGCCTTTCGCTAAGACAGTTCTTGTGGAATTTGCAAAGTGATATTGGGAAGCCCCTAGAGGGCTATAGTGAAAAAGGTAATATCCTCAGATGAAATCTGGAAAGAAGCTTTCTGAGAAACTGCTTAGTGTTCTGTTAATTCATCTCACAGAGTTACATCTGTATTTCTTGGATCTCTTTGCTAGCCTTATTTCTGTGGAATCTGAGAACAGATATTTCAGATCCCTTTGAAGACTATAGGGCCAAAGGAAATATCCTCTGATAACAAAGAGAAAGAAGCTTTCTGAGAAACTTCTTTGTGTTCTGTGAAATCATCTCACAGAGTTACAGCTTTCCCCTCAAGAAGCCTTTCGCTAAGACAGTTCTTGTGGAATTGGCAAAGTGATATTTGGAAGCCCATAGAGGGCTACGGTGAAAAAGGAAATATCCTCAGAGGAAATCTGGAAAGAAGGTTTCGGAGAAACTGCTTAGTGTTCTGTTAATTCATCTCACAGAGTTACATCTGTATTTCATGGATCGCTTTGCTAGCCTTATTTCTGTGGAATCTGAGAACAGATATTTCGGATCCCTTTGAAGACTATAGGGCCAAAGGAAATATCCTCCGATAACAAAGAGAAAGAAGCTTTCTGAGAAACTTCTTTGTGTTCTGTGAAATCATCTCACAGAGTTACAGCTTTCCCCTTTAGAAGCCTTTCGCTAAGACAGTTCTTGTGGAATTGGCAAAGTGATACTGGGAAGCCCATAGAGGGCTATGGTGAAAAAGGAAATATCATCAGATGAAATCTGGAAAGAAGCTTTCTGAGAAACTGCTGAGTGTTCTGTTAGTTCATCTCACAGGGTTACATCTGTACTTCGTGGATCTCTTTGCTAGCCTTATTTCTGTGGAATCTGAGAACAGGTATTTCGGATCCCTTTGAAGACTATAGGGCCAAAGGAAATATCTTCCGATAACAAAGGGAAAGAAGCTTTCTGAGAAACTTCTTTGTGTTCTGCGAAATCATCTAACAGAGTTACAGCTTTCCCCGCAAGAAGCCTTGCGCTAAGACAGTTCTTGTGGAATTGGCAAAGTGATATATGGAAGCCCCTAGAGGGCTATGGTGAAAAAGGTAATATCCTCAGATGAAATCTGGAAAGAACTTTCTGAAAAACTGCTTAGTGTTCTGTTAATTCATCTCACAGAGTTACATCTGTATTTCGTGGATCTCTTTGCTAGCCTTATTTCTGTGGAATCTGAGAACAGATATTTCGGATCCCTTTGAAGACTATAGGGCCAAAGGAAATATCCTCCGATAACAAAGAGAAAGAAGCTTTCTGAGAAACTTCTTTGTGTTCTGTGAAATCATCTCACAGAGTTACAGCTTTCCCCTCAAGAAGTCTTTCGCTAAGACAGTTCTTGTGGAATTGGCAAAGAGATATATGGATGCCCATAGAGGGCTAACGTGAAAAAGGAAATATCCTCAGATGAAATCTGGAAAGAAGCTTTCTGAGAAACTGCTTAGTGTTCTGTTAATTCATGTCACAGAGTTACATCTGTATTTCGTGGATCTCTTTGCTAGCCTTATTTCTGTGGAAACTGAGAACAGATATTTCGGATCCCTTTGAAGACTACTGGGCCAAAAGAAGTATCCTCCGATAACAAAGAGAAAGAAGCTTTCTTAGAAACTTCTTTGTGTTCTGTGAAATCATCTCACAGAGTTACAGCTTTCCCCTCAAGAAGCCTTTCGCTAAGACAGTTCTTGTGGAATTGTCAAAGTGATATTTGGAAGCCCATAGAGGGCTATTGTGAAAAAGAAAATATCCTCAGATGAAATCTGGAAAGAAGCTTTCTGAGAAACTGCTTAGTGTTCTGTTAATGCATCTCACCTAGTTACATCTGTATTTCGTGGATCTCTTTGCTAGCCTTATTTCTGTGGAATCTGAGAACAGATATTTCGGATCCCTTTGAAGACTATAGGGCCAAAGGAAATATCCTCCGATAACAAAGAGAAGGAACCTTTCTGAGAAACTTCTTTGTGTTCTGTGAAATCATATCACAGAGTTACAGCTTTCCCCTCAAGAAGCCTTTCGCTAAGACAGTTCTTGTGGAATTGGCAAAGTGATATTTGGAAGCCCATAGAGGGCTATTGTGAAAAAGAAAATATCCTCAGATGAAATCTGGAAAGAAGCTTTCTGAGAAACTGCTTAGTGTTCTGTTAATTCATCTCACAGAGTTACATCTGTATTTCGTGGATCTCTTTGCTAGCCCTATTTCTGTGGAATCTGAGAACAGATATTTCGGATCCCTTTGAAGACTATAGGGCCAAAGGAAATATCCTCCGATAACAAAGAGAAAGAAGCTTTCTGAGAAACTTCTTTGTGTTCTGTGAAATCATCTCACAGAGTTACAGCTTTCCCCTCAAGAAGCCTTTCGCTAAGACAGTTCTTGTGGAATTGGCAAAGTGATATTGGGAAGCCCATATAGGGCTATGGTCAAAAAGGAAATATCCTCAGATGAAATCTGGAAAGAAGCTTTCTGAAGAACTGCTTAGTGTTCCGTTAATTCATCTCACAGAGTTACATCTGTATTTCGTGGATCTCTTTGCTAGCCTTATTTCTGTGGAATCTGAGAACAGATATTTCGGATCCCTTTGAAGACTATAGGGCCAAAGGAAATATCCTCCGATAACAAAGAGAAAGAAGCTTTCTGAGAAACTTCTTTGTGTTCTGTGAAATCATCTCACAGAGTCACAGCTTTCCCCTCTAGAAGACTTTCGCTAAGACAGTTCTTGTGGAACTGGCAAAGTGATATTTGGAAGCCCATAGAGGGCTATGGTGAAAAAGGAAATATCCTCAGATGAAATCTGGAAGGAAGCATTCTGTGAAACTGCTTAGTGTTCTGTTAATTCATCTCACAGAGTTACATGTGTATTTCGTGGATCTCTTTGCTAGCCTTATTTCTGTGGAATCTGAGAACAGATATTTCGGATCCCTTTGAAGACTATAGGGCCAAAGGAAATATCCTCCGATAACAAAGAGAAGGAACCTTTCTGAGAAACTTCTTTGTGTTCTGTGAAATCATCTCACAGAGTTACACCTTTCCCTAGAAGAAGCCTTTCGCTAAGACAGTTCTTGTGGATTTGGCAAAGTGATATTTTGAAGCCCATACAGGGTTATGGTGAAAAAGGAAATATCCTCCGATGAAATCTGGAAAGAAGCTTTCTGAGAAACTTCTTAGTGTTCTGTTAATTCATCTCACAGAGTTACATCTGTATTTCGTGGATCTCTTTGCTAGCCTTATTTCTGTGGAATGTGAGAACAGATATTTCGGATCCCTTTGAAGACTATAGGGCCAAAGGAAATATCCTCCGATAACAAAGAGAAAGAAGCTTTCTGAGAAACTTCTTTGTGTTCTGTGAAATCATCTCACAGAGTTCCAGCTTTCCCCTCATGAAGCCTTTCGCTAAGACAGTTCCTGTGGAATTGGCAAAGTGATATTTGGAAGCCAAGAGGACTATGGTGAAAAAGGAAATATCCTCAGATGAAATCTAGAAAGAAGCTTTCTGAGACATTGCTTAGTGTTCTGTTAATTCATCTCACAGAGTTACATCTGTATTTCGTGGATCTCTTTGCTAGCCTTATTTCTGTGGAATGTGAGAACAGATATTTCGGATCCCTTTGAAGACTATAGGGCCAAAGGAAATATCCTCCGATAACAAAGAGAAAGAAGCTTTCTGAGAAACTTCTTTGTGTTCTGTGAAATCATCTCACAGAGTTCCAGCTTTCCCCTCAAGAAGCCTTTCGCTAAGACAGTTCCTGTGGAATTGGCAAAGTGATATTTGGAAGCCAAGAGGGCTATGGTGAAAAAGGAAATATCCTCAGATGAAATCTAGAAAGAAGCTTTCTGAGACATTGCTTAGTGTTCTGTTAATTCATCTCACAGAGTTACATCTGTATTTCGTGGATCTCTTTGCTAGCCTTATTTCTGTGGAATCTGAGAACAGATATTTCGGATCCCTTTGAAGACTATAGGGCCAAAGGAAATATCCTGCGATAACAAAGAGAAAGAAGCTTTCTGAGAAAGTTCTTTGTGTTCTGTGAAATCATCTCACAGAGTTTCAGCGTTCCCCTCAAGAAGCCTTTCGCTAAGACAGTTCTTGTGGAATTGGCAAAGTGATATTTGGAAGCCCATAGAGGGCTATGGTGAAAAAGGAATTATCCTCAGATGAAATCTGGAAAGAAGCTTTCTGAGAAACTGCTTAGTGTTCTGTGAATTCACCTCACAGAGTTACATCTGTATTTCGTGGATCTCTTTGCTAGCCTTATTTCTGTGGAATCTGAGAACAGATATTTCTGATCCCTTTGAAGACTATAGGGCCAAAGGAAATATCCTCCGATAACAAAGAGAAAGAAGCTTTCTGAGAAACTTCTTTGTGTTCTGTGAAATCATCTCACAGAGTTACAGCTTTCCCCTCAAGAAGCCTTTCGCTAAGACAGTTCTTGTGGAATTGGCAAAGTGATATCTGGAAGCCCATAGAGGGCTAAGGTGAAAAAGGAAATATCCTCAGATGAAATCTGGAAAGAAGTTTTCTGAGAAACTACTTAGTGTTCTGTTAATTCATCTCACAGAGTTACATCTGTATTTCGTGGATCTCTTTGCTAGCCTTATTTCTGGGGAATCTGAGAAGAGATATTTCGGATCCCTTTGGAGACTATAGGGTCAAAGGAAATATCCTCCGATAACAAAGAAAAAGAAGCTTTTTGAGAAACTTCTTTGTGTTCTGTGAAATCATCTCACAGAGTTACAGCTTTCCCCTCAAGAAGCCTTTCGCTAAGACAGTTCTTGTGGAATTTGCAAAGTGATATTGTGAAGCCCCTAGAGGGCTATAGTGAAAAAGGTAATATCCTCAGATGAAATCTGGAAAGAAGCTTTCTGAGAAACTGCTTAGTGTTCTGTTAATTCATCTCACAGAGTTACATCTGTATTTCTTGGATCTCTTTGCTAGCCTTATTTCTGTGGAATCTGAGAACAGATATTTCAGATCCCTTTGAAGACTATAGGGCCCAAGGAAATATCCTCTGATAACAAAGAGAAAGAAGCTTTCTGAGAAACTTCTTTGTGTGCTGTGAAATCATCTCACAGAGTTACAGCTTTCCCCTCAAGAGGCCTTTCGCTAAGACAGTTCTTGTGGAATTGGCAAAGTGATATTTGGAAGCCCATAGAGGGCTACGGTGAAAAAGGAAATATCCTCAGAGGAAATCTGGAAAGAAGGTTTCGAAGAAACTGCTTAGTGTTCTGTTAATTCATCTCACAGAGTTACATCTGTATTTCATGGATCGCTTTGCTAGCCTTATTTCTGTGGAATCTGAGAACAGATATTTCGGATCCCTTTGAAGACTATAGGGCCAAAGGAAATATCCTCCGATAACAAAGAGAAAGAAGCTTTCTGAGAAACTTCTTTGTGTTCTGTGAAATCATCTCACAGAGTTACAGCTTTCCCCTTTAGAAGCCTTTCGCTAAGACAGTTCTTGTGGAATTGGCAAAGTGATACTGGGAAGCCCATAGAGGGCTATGGTGAAAAAGGAAATATCATCAGATGAAATCTGGAAAGAAGCTTTCTGAGAAACTGCTTAGTGTTCTGTTAGTTCATCTCACAGGGTTACATCTGTACTTCGTGGATCTCTTTGCTAGCCTTATTTCTGTGGAATCTGAGAACAGGTATTTCGGATCCCTTTGAAGACTATAGGGCCAAAGGAAATATCCTCCGATAACAAAGGGAAAGAAGCTTTCTGAGAAATTTCTTTGTGTTCTGCGAAATCATCTAACAGAGTTACAGCTTTCCCCGTAAGAAGCCTTGCGCGAAGACAGTTCTTGTGGAATTGGCAAAGTGATATATGGAAGCCCCTAGAGGGCTATGGTGAAAAAGGTAATATCCTCAGATGAAATCTGGAAAGAACTTTCTGAAAAACTGCTTAGTGTTCTGTTAATTCATCTCACAGAGTTACATCTGTATTTCGTGGATCTCTTTGCTTGCCTTATTTCTGTGGAATCTGAGAACAGATATTTCGGATCCCTTTGAAGACTATAGGGCCAAAGGAAATATCCTCCGATAACAAAGAGAAAGAAGCTTTCTGAGAAACTTCTTTGTGTTCTGTGAAATCATCTCACAGAGTTACAGCTTTCCCCTCAAGAAGCCTTTTGCTAAGACAGTTCTTGTGGAATTGGCAAAGTGATATTTGGAAGCCCATAGAGGGCTAAGTGTACAAGGAAATATCCTCAGATGAAATCTGGAAAGAAGCTTTCTGAGAAACTGCTTAGTATTCTGTTAATTCATCTCTCAGAGTTACATCTGTATTTCGAGGATGTCTTTGCTAGCCTGATTTCTGTGGAATCTGAGAACAGATATTTCGGATCCCTTTGAAGACTGTAGGGCCAAAGGAAATATCCTCCGATAACAAAGAGAAAGAAGCTTTCTGAGAAACTTCTTTGTGTTCTGTGAAATCATCTCACAGAGTTACAGCTTTCCCTAGAAGGAGCCTTTCTCTAAGACAGTTCTTGTGGAATTGGCAAAGTGATATTGGGAAGCCTATAGAGGGCTATGGTGAAAAAGGAAATATCCTCAGATGAAATCTGGAAAGAAGTTTCTGAGAAACTGCTTAGTGTTCTGTTAATTCATCTCACAGAGTTACATCTGTATTTCGTGGATCTCTTTGCTAGCCTTATTTCTGTGGAATCTGAGAACAGATATTTCGGATCCCTTTGAAGACTATAGGGCCAAAGGAAGTATCCTCCGATAACAAACAGAAAGAAGCTTTCTGAGACACTTCTTTGTGTTCTGTGAAATCATCTCACAGAGTTACAGCTTTCCCCTCAAGAAGCCTTTCGCTAAGACAGTTCTTGTGGAATTGGCAAAGTGATATTGGGAAGCCCATAGAGGGCTACGGTGAAAAAGGAAATATCCTGACATGAAATCTGGAAAGAAGCTTTCTGAGAAACTGCTTAGTGTTCTGTTAATTCATCTAACAGAGTTACATCTGTATTTCGTGGATCTCTTTGCTAGCCTTTTTTCTGTGGAATCTGAGAACAGATATTTCGGATCCCTTTGTACACTACAGGGCCAAAGGAAATATCCTCCAATAACAAAGAGAAAGAAGCTTTCTGAGAATCTTCTTTGTGTTCTGTGAAATCATCTCACAGAGTTACAGCTTTCCCCTCTAGAAACTTTTCGCTAAGACACTTCTTGCGGAAATGTGAAATTGATATTGGGAAGCCCATAGAGGGCTAGGCTGAACAAGGAAATATCCTCAGATGAAATCTGGAAAGAAGTTTCTGAGAAACTGCTTAGTGTTCTGTTAATTCATCTCACAGGGTTACATCTGTATTTCATGGATGTTTTTGCTAGCCTTATTTCTGTTAAATGTGAGAACAGATATTTCGGATCCTTTTGAAGACTATAGGGCCAAAGGAAATATTCTCCGATAACAAAGAGAAAGAAGCTTTCTGAGAAACTTCTTTGTGTTCTGTGAAATCATCTCACAGAGTTACAGCTTTCCCCTCAAGAAGCCTTTCGCTAAGACAGATCTTGTGGAATTGGCAAAGAGATATTTGGAAGCCCATAGAGGGCTATGGTGAAAAAGGAAATATCCTCAGATGAAATCTGGAAAGAAGCTTTCTGAGAAACTGCGTAGTGTTCTGTGAATTCATCTCACAGAGTTACATCTGTATTTCGTGGATCTCTTTGCTAGCCTTATTTCTGTGGAATCAGAGAACAGATATTTCGGATCCCTTTGAAGACTATAGGGCCAAAGGAAATATCCTCCGATAACAAAGAGAAAGAAGCTTTCTGAGAAACTTCTTTGTGTTCTGTGAAATCATCTCACAGAGTTACAGCTTTCCCCTCAAGAAGCCTTTCGCTAGGACAGTTCTTGTTCAATTGGCAAAGTGATATTTGGAAGCCCATAGAGGGCTGTGGTGAAAAAGGAAATACCCTCAGATGAAATCTGGAAAGAAGCTTTCTGAGAAACTGCTTAGTGTTCTGTTAATTCATCTCACAGAGTTACATCTGTATTTCGTGGATCTCTTTGCTAGCCTTATTTCTGTGGAATCTGAGAACAGATATTTCGGATCCCTTTGAAGACTATAGGGCCAAAGGAAATATCCTCCGATAACAAAGAGAAAGAAGATTTCTGAGAAACTTCTTTGTGTTCTGTGAAATCATCTCACAGAGTTACAGCTTTCCCCTCAAGAAGCCTTTCGCTAAGACAATTCTTGTGGAATTGGCAAAGTGATATATGGAAGCCCCTAGAGGGCTATGGTGAAAAAGGATATATCCTCAGATGAAATCTGGAAAGAAGCTTTCTGAGAAACTGCTTAGTGTTCTGTTAATTCATCTCACAGTGTTACATCTGTATTTCGTGGATCTATTTGCTAGCCTTATTTCTGTGGAATCTGAGAACAGATATTTCGGATCCCTTTGAAGACTATAGGGCCAAAGGAAATATCCTCCGATAACAAAGAGAAAGAAGCTTTCTGAGAAACTTCTTTGTGTTCTGTGAAATCATCTCACAGAGTTACAGCTTTCCCCTCAAGAAGCCTTTCGCTAAGACAATTCTTGTGGAATTGGCAAAGTGATATATGGAAGCCCCTAGAGGGCTATGGTGAAAAAGGAAATATCCTCAGATGAAATCTGGAAAGAAGCTTTCTGAGAAACTGCTTAGTGTTCTGTTAATTCATCTCACAGAGTTACATATGTATTTCATGGTTGTCTTTTCTAGCCTTATTTCTGTGGAATGTGAGAACAGATATTTCGGATCCCTTTGAAGACTATAGGGCCAAAGGAAATATCCTCCGATAACAAAGAGAAAGAAGCTTTCTGAGAAACTTCTTTGTGTTCTGTGAAATCATCTCACATAGTTACAGCTTTCCCCTCTAGAAGCCTTTCGCTAAGACAGTTCTTGTGGAATTGGCAAAGTGATATTGGGGAGCCCATAGAGGGCTACGGTGAAAAAGGAAATATCCTCAGATGAAATCTGGAAGGAAGCTTTCTGAGAAACTGCTTAGTGTTCTGTTAATTCATCTCACAGAGTTACATCTGTATTTCGTGGATCTCTTAGCTAGCCTTATTTCTGTGGAATCTGAGAACAGATATTTCGGATCCCTTTGAAGACTATAGGGCCAAAGGAAATAACCTCCGATAACAAAGAGAAGGAAGCTTTCTAAGAAACTTCTTTGTGTTCTGTGAAATCATCTCACAGAGTTACAGCTTTCCCTAGAAGAAGCCTTTAGCTAAGACAGTTCTTGTGGAATTGGCAAAGTGATATTGGGAAGCCCATAGAGGGCTATGGTGAAAAAGGAAATATCCTCCGATGAAATCTGGAAAGAAGCTTTCTGAGAAACTGCTTAGTGTTCTGTTGATTCATCTCACAGAGTTACATCTGTATTTCGTGGATCTCTTTGCTAGCCTTATTTCTGTGGAATCTGAGAACAGATATTTCGGATCCCTTTGGAGTCTATAGGGCCAAAGGAAATATCCTCCGATAACAAAGAGAAAGAAGCTTTCTGAGAAACTTCTTTGTGTTCTGTGAAATCATCTCAGAGAGTTACAGCTTTCCCGTCAAGAAGCCTTTCGCTAAGACAGTTCTTGTGGAATTGGCAAAGTGATATTGGGAAGCCCATACAGGGCTATGGTGAAATACGAAATATCCTCAGATGAAATCTGGCAAGAAGCTTTCTGAGAAACTGCTTAGTGTTCTGTTAATTCATCTCACAGAGTTACATCTGTATTTCGTGGATCTCTTTGCTAGCCTTATTTCTGTGGAATCTGAGAACAGATATTTCGGATCCCTTTGAAGACAATGGGGCCAAAGGAAATATCCTCCGATAACAAAGAGAATGAAGCTTTCTGAGAAACTTCTTTGTGTTCTGAGAAATCATCTCACAGAGTTACATCTTTCCCTACAAGAAGCCTTTCGCTAAGACAGTTCTCGTGGAATTGGCAAAGTGATATTTGGTAGCCCTTAGAGGGCTATGGTGAAAAAGCAAATATCCTCAGATGAAATCTGGAAAGAAGCTTTCTGAGAAACCGCTTAGTGTTCTGTAAATTCACCTCACAGAGTTACATCTGCATTTCGTGGATCTCTTTGCTAGCCTTATTTCTGTGGAATCTGAGAACAGATATTTCGGATCCCTTTGAAGACTATAGGGCCAAAGGAAATATCCTCCGATAACAAAGAGAAAGAAGCTTTCTGAGAAACTTTGTGTTCTGTGAAATCATCTCACAGAGTTACAGCTTAACCTCAAAAGCCTTTCGCTAAGACAGTTCTTCTGGAATTGGCAGAGTGATATTTGGAAGCCCATAGAGGGCTATGGTGAAAAAGGAAATATCCTCAGATGAAATCTGGAAAGAAGCTTTCTGAAGAACTGCTTAGTGTTCTGTTAATTCATCTCACAGAGTTACATCTGTATTTCGTGGATCTCTTTGCTAGCCTTATTTCTGTGGAATCTGAGAACAGATATTTCGGATCCCTTTGAAGACTATAAGGGCAAAGGAAATATCCTCCGAAAACAAAGAGAAAGAAGCTTTCTGAGAAACCTCTTTGTGTTCTGTGAAATCATCTCACAGAGTTACAGCTTTCCCCTCTAGAAGCCTTTCGCTAACACAGTTCTTGTGGAATTGGCAAAGTGATATTGGGAAGCCCATAGAGGGCTACGGTGAAAAAGGAAATATCCTCAGATGAAATCTGGAAGGAAGCTTTCTGAGAAACTGCTTAGTGTTCTGTTAATTCATCTCACAGAGTTACATCTGTATTTCGTGCATCTCTTTGCTAGCCTTATTTCTGTGGAATCTGAGAACAAATATTTCGGATCCCTTTGAAGACTATAGGGCCAAAGGAAATATCCTCCGATAACAAAGAGAAGGAAGCTTTCTAAGAAACTTCTTTGTGTTCTGTGAAATCATCTCACAGAGTTACAGCTTTCCCTAGAAGAAGCCTTTCGCTAAGACAGTTCTTGTGGAATTGGCAAAGTGATATTTGGAAGCCCATACAGGGCTATGGTGAAAAAGGAAATATCCTCCGATGAAATCTGGAAAGAAGCTTTCTGAGAAACTGCTTAGTGTTCTGTTAATTCATCTCACAGAGTTACATCTGTATTTCGTGGATCTCTTTGCTAGCCTTATTTCTGTGGAATCTGAGAACAGATATTTCGGATCCCTTTGGAGTCTATAGGGCCAAAGGAAATATCCTCCAATAACAAAGAGAAAGAAGCTTTCTGAGAAACTTCTTTGTGTTCTGTGAAATCATCTCACAGAGTTACAGCTTTCCCCAGAAGAAGCCTTTCGCTAAGACAGTTCTTGTGGAATTGGCAAAGTGATATTTGGAAGCCCATAGAGGGCTACGGTGAAAAAGGAAATATCCTCAGATGAAATCTGGAAAGAAGCTTTCTGAGATACTGCTTAGTGTTCTGTTAATTCATCTCACAGAGTTACATCTGTATTTCGTGGATCTCTTTGCTAGCCTTATTTCTGTGGAATCTGATAACAGATATTTCTGATCCCTTTGAAGACTATAGGGCCAAAGGAAATATCCTCCGATAACAAAGAGAAAGAAGCTTTCTGAGAAACTTGTTTGTGTTCTGTGAAATCATCTCACAGAGTTACAGCTTTCCCGTCAAGAAGCCTTTCGCTAAGACAGTTCTTGTGGAATTGGCGAAGTGATATTGGGAAGCCCATACAGGGCTATGGTGAAATACGAAATATCCTCAGATGAAATCTGGAAAGAAGCTTTCTGAGAAACTGCTTAGTGTTCTGTTAATTCATCTCACAGAGTTACATCTGGATTTCGTGGATCTCTTTGCTAGCCTTATTTCTGTGGAATCTGAGAACACATATTTCGGATCCCTTTCAAGACTATAGGGCCAAAGGAAATATCCTCCGATAACAAAGAGAAAGAAGCTTTCTGAGAAACTTCTTTGTGTTCTGTGAAATCATCTCACAGAGTTACAGCTTTCCCCTCAAGAAGCCTTTCGCTAAGACAGTTCTTGTGGAATTGGCAAAGTGATATTGGGAAGCCCATAGAGGGCTATGGTGAAAAAGGAAATATCCTGACATGAAATCTGGAAAGAAGCTTTCTGAGAAACTGCTTAGTGTTCCGTTAATTCATCTCACAGAGTTACATCTGTATTTAGTGGATCCCTTTGCTTGCCTTATTTCTGTGGAATCTGAGAGCAGATATTTCGGATCCCTTTAAAGACTATAGGGCCAAAGGAAATATCCTCCGATAACAAAGAGAAAGAAGCTTTCTGAGAAACTTGTTTGTGTTTTGTGAAATCATCTCACAGAGTTACAGCTTTCGCCTCAAGAAGCCTTTCGCTAAGACAGTTCTTGTGGAATTGGCAAAGTGATATTTGGAAGTCCCTAGAGGGCTATGGTGAAAAAGGAAATATACTCTGATTAAATCTGGAAAGAAGCTTTCTGAGAAACTGCTTAGTGTTCTGTTAATTCATCTCACAGAGTTACATCTGTATTTCGTGGATCTCTTTGTTAGCCTTTTTTCTGTGGAATCTGAGAACAGATATTTCGGATCCCTTTGTACACTACAGGGCCAAAGGAAATATCCTCCGATAACAAAGAGAAAGAAGCTTTCTGAGAAACTTCTTTGTGTTCTGTGAAATCATCTCACAGAGTTACAGCTTTCCCCTCTAGAAACTTTTCGCTAAGACACTTCTTGCGGAAATGTGAAATTGATATTGGGAAGCCCATAGAGGGCTATGCTGAAAAAGGAAATATCCTCAGATGAAATCTGGAAAGAAGTTTCTGAGAAACTGCTTAGCGTTCTGTTAATTCATCTCACAGAGTTACATCTGTATTTCATGGATGTTTTTGCTAGCCTTATTTCTGTTAAATGTGAGAACAGATATTTCGGATCCTTTTGAAGACTATAGGGCCAAAGGAAATATTCTCCGATAACAAAGAGAAAGAAGCTTTCTGAGAAACTTCTTTGTGTTCTGTGAAATCATCTCACAGAGTTACAGCTTTCCCCTCAAGAAGCCTTTCGCTAGGACAGTTCTTGTTCAATTGGCAAAGTGATATTTGGAAGCCCCTAGAGGGCTATGGTGAAAAAGGAAATACCCTCAGATGAAATATGGAAAGAAGCTTTCTGAGAAACTGCTTAGTGTTCTGTTAATTCATCTCACAGAGTTACATCTGTATTTCATGGATCTCTTTGCTAGCCTTATTTCTGTGGAATGTGAGAACAGATATTTCGGATCCCTTTGAAGACTATAGGGCCAAAGGAAATATCCTCCGATAACAAAGAGAAAGAAGCTTTCTGAGAAACTTCTTTGTGTTCTGTGAAATCATCTCACAGAGTTACAGCTTTCCCCTCAAGAAGCCTTTCGCTAAGACAATTCTTGTGGAATTGGCAAAGTGATATATGGAAGCCCCTAGAGGGCTATGGTGAAAAAGGAAATATCCACTGATGAAATCTGGAAAGAAGATTTCTGAGAAACTGCTTAGTGTTCTGTTAATTCATCTCACAGAGTTACATCTGTATTTCGTGGATCTCTTTGATAGCCTTATTTCTGTGGAATCTGAGAACAGATATTTCGGATCCCTTTCAAGACTATAGGGCCAAAGGAAATATCCTCCGATAACAAAGAGAAAGAAGGTTTCTGAGAAACTTCTTTGTGTTCTGTGAAATCATCTCACATAGTTACAGCTTTCCCTAGAAGGAGCCTTTCGCTAAGACAGTTCTTGTGGAATTGGCAAAGTGATATTTGGAAGCCCATACAGGGCTATGGTGAAAAAGGAAATATCTTCCGATGAAATCTGGAAAGAAGCTTTCTGAGAAACTGCTCAGTGTTCTGTTAATACATCTCACAGAGTTACATATGTATTTCGTGGTTGTCTTTTCTAGCCTTATTTCTGTGGAATGTGAGAACAGATATTTCGGATTCCTTTGAAGACTATAGGGCCAAAGGAAATATCCTCCGATAACAAAGAGAAAGAAGCTTTCTGAGAAACTTCTTTGTGTTCTGTGAAATCATCTCACATAGTTACAGCTTTCCCCTCTAGAAGCCTTTCGCTAAGACAGTTCTTGTGGAATTGGCAAAGTGATATTGGGAAGCCCATAGAGGGCCACGGTGAAAAAGGAAATATCCTCACATGAAATCTGGAAGGAAGCTTTCTGAGAAACTGCTTAGTGTTCTGTTAATTCATCTCACAGAGTTACATCTGTATTTCGTGGTTGTCTTTTCTAGCCTTATTTCTGTGGAATCTGAGAACAGATATTTCGGATTCCTTTGAAGACTATAGGGCCAAAGGAAATATCCTCCGATAACAAAGAGAAGGAAGCTTTCTAAGAAACTTCTTTGTGTTCTGTGAAATCATCTCACAGAGTTACAGCTTTCCCTAGAAGAAGCCTTTCGCTAAGACAGTTCTTGTGGAATTGGCAAAGTGATATTTGGAAGCCCATACAGGGCTATGGTGAAAAAGGAAATATCCTCCGATGAAATCTGGAAAGAAGCTTTCTGAGAAACTGCTTAGTGTTCTGTTAATTCATCTCACAGAGTTACATCTGGATTTCGTGGATCTCTTTGCTAGCCTTATTTCTGTGGAATCTGAGAACACATATTTCGGATCCCTTTGGAGTCTATAGGGCCAAAGGAAATATCCTCCAATAACAAAGAGAAAGAAGCTTTCTGAGAAAATTCTTTGTGTTCTGTGAAATCATCTCACAGAGTTACAGCTTTCCCCAGAAGAAGCCTTTCGCTAAGACAGTTTTTGTTTAATTGGCAAGGTGATATTTGGAAGCCCATAGAGGGCTATGGTGAAAAAGGAAATATCCTCAGATGAAATCTGGAAAGAAGCTTTCTGAGATACTGCTTAGTGTTCTGTTAATTCATCTCACAGAGTTACATCTGTATTTCGTGGATCTCTTTGCTAGCCTTATTTCTGTGGAATCTGAGAACAGATATTTCTGATCCCTTTGAAGACTATAGGGCCAAAGGAAATATCCTCCGATAACAAAGAGAAAGAAGCTTTCTGAGAAACTTCTTTGTGTTCTGTGAAATCATCTCACAGAGTTACAGCTTTCCCGTCAAGAAGCCTTTCGCTAAGACAGTTCTTGTGGAATTGGCAAAGTGATATTGGGAAGCCCATACAGGGCTATGGTGAAATACGAAATATCCTCAGATGAAATCTGGAAAGAAGCTTTCTGAGAAACTGCTTAGTGTTCTGTTAATTCATCTCACAGAGTTACATCTGGATTTCGTGGATCTCTTTGCTAGCCTTATTTCTGTGGAATCTGAGAACACATATTTCGGATCCCTTTGAAGACTATAGGGCCAAAGGAAATATCCTCCGATAACAAAGAGAAAGAAGCTTTCTGAGAAACTTCTTTGTGTTCTGTGAAATCATCTCACAGAGTTACAGCTTTCCCCTCAAGAAGCCTTTCGCTAAGACAGTTCTTGTGGAATTGGCAAAGTGATATTGGGTAGCCCATAGAGGGCTATGGTGAAAAAGGAAATATCCTGACATGAAATCTGGAAAGAAGCTTTCTGAGAAACTGCTTAGTGTTCCGTTAATTCATCTCACAGAGTTACATCTGTATTTAGTGGATCCCTTTGCTTGCCTTATTTCTGTGGAATCTGAGAGCAGATATTTCGGATCCCTTTAAAGACTAAAGGGCCAAAGGAAATATCCTCCGATAACAAAGAGAAAGAAGCTTTCTGAGAAACTTGTTTGTGTTTTGTGAAATCATCTCACAGAGTTACAGCTTTCGCCTCAAGAAGCCTTTCGCTAAGACAGTTCTTGTGGAATTGGCAAAGTGATATTTGGAAGTCCCTAGAGGGCTATGGTGAAAAAGGAAATATACTCTGATTAAATCTGGAAAGAAGCTTTCTGAGAAACTGCTTAGTGTTCTGTTAATTCATCTCACAGAGTTACATCTGTATTTCGTGGATCTCTTTGTTAGCCTTTTTTCTGTGGAATCTGAGAACAGATATTTCGGATCCCTTTGTACACTACAGGGCCAAAGGAAATATCCTCCGATAACAAAGAGAAAGAAGCTTTCTGAGAAACTTCTTTGTGTTCTGTGAAATCATCTCACAGAGTTACAGCTTTCCCCTCTAGAAACTTTTCGCTAAGACACTTCTTGCGGAAATGTGAAATTGATATTGGGAAGCCCATAGAGGGCTATGCTGAAAAAGGAAATATCCTCAGATGAAATCTGGAAAGAAGTTTCTGAGAAACTGCTTAGTGTTCTGTTAATTCATCTCACAGAGTTACATCTGTATTTCATGGATGTTTTTGCTAGCCTTATTTCTGTTAAATGTGAGAACAGATATTTCGGATCCTTTTGAAGACTATAGGGCCAAAGGAAATATTCTCCGATAACAAAGAGAAAGAAGCTTTCTGAGAAACTTCTTTGTGTTCTGTGAAATCATCTCACAGAGTTACAGCTTTCCCCTCAAGAAGCCTTTCGCTAGGACAGTTCTTGTTCAATTGGCAAAGTGATATTTGGAAGCCCCTAGAGGGCTATGGTGAAAAAGGAAATACCCTCAGATGAAATATGGAAAGAAGCTTTCTGAGAAACTGCTTAGTGTTCTGTTAATTCATCTCACAGAGTTACATCTGTATTTCATGGATCTCTTTGCTAGCCTTATTTCTGTGGAATCTGAGAACAGATATTTCGGATCCCTTTGAAGACTATAGGGCCAAAGGAAATATCCTCCGATAACAAAGAGAAAGAAGCTTTCTGAGAAACTTCTTTGTGTTCTGTGAAATCATCTCACAGAGTTACAGCTTTCCCCTCAAGAAGCCTTTCGCTAAGACAATTCTTGTGGAATTGTCAAAGTGATATATGGAAGCCCCTAGAGGGCTATGGTGAAAAAGGAAATATCCTCTGATGAAATCTGGAAAGAAGCTTTCTGAGAAACTGCTTAGTGTTCTGTTAATTCATCTCACAGAGTTACATCTGTATTTCGTGGATCTCTTTGATAGCCTTATTTCTGTGGAATCTGAGAACAGATATTTCGGATCCCTTTCAAGACTATAGGGCCAAAGGAAATATCCTCCGATAACAAAGAGAAAGAAGCTTTCTGAGAAACTTCTTTGTGTTCTGTGAAATCATCTCACATAGTTACAGCTTTCCCTAGAAGGAGCCTTTCGCTAAGACAGTTCTTGTGGAATTGGCAAAGTGATATTTGGAAGCCCATACAGGGCTATGGTGAAAAAGGAAATATCTTCCGATGAAATCTGGAAAGAAGCTTTCTGAGAAACTGCTCAGTGTTCTGTTAATTCATCTCACAGAGTTACATATGTATTTCGTGGTTGTCTTTTCTAGCCTTATTTCTGTGGAATGTGAGAACAGATGTTTCGGATTCCTTTGAAGACTATAGGGCCAAAGGAAATATCCTCCGATAACAAAGAGAAAGAAGCTTTCTGAGAAACTTCTTTGTGTTCTGTGAAATCATCTCACATAGTTACAGCTTTCCCCTCTAGAAGCCTTTCGCTAAGACAGTTCTTGTGGAATTGGCAAAGTGATATTGGGAAGCCCATAGAGGGCCACGGTGAAAAAGGAAATATCCTCACATGAAATCTGGAAGGAAGCTTTCTGAGAAACTGCTTAGTGTTCTGTTAATTCATCTCACAGAGTTACATCTGTATTTCGTGGTTGTCTTTTCTAGCCTTATTTCTGTGGAATCTGAGAACAGATATTTCGGATTCCTTTGAAGACTATAGGGCCAAAGGAAATATCCTCCGATAACAAAGAGAAGGAAGCTTTCTAAGAAACTTCTTTGTGTTCTGTGAAATCATCTCACAGAGTTACAGCTTTCCCTAGAAGAAGCCTTTCGCTAAGACAGTTCTTGTGGAATTGGCAAAGTGATATTTGGAAGCCCATACAGGGCTATGGTGAAAAAGGAAATATCCTCCGATGAAATCTGGAAAGAAGCTTTCTGAGAAACTGCTTAGTGTTCTGTTAATTCATCTCACAGAGTTACATCTGGATTTCGTGGATCTCTTTGCTAGCCTTATTTCTGTGGAATCTGAGAACACATATTTCGGATCCCTTTGGAGTCTATAGGGCCAAAGGAAATATCCTCCAATAACAAAGAGAAAGAAGCTTTCTGAGAAACTTCTTTGTGTTCTGTGAAATCATCTCACAGAGTTACAGCTTTCCCCAGAAGAAGCCTTTCGCTAAGACAGTTTTTGTTTAATTGGCAAGGTGATATTTGGAAGCCCATAGAGGGCTATGGTGAAAAAGGAAATATCCTCAGATGAAATCTGGAAAGAAGCTTTCTGAGATACTGCTTAGTGTTCTGTTAATTCATCTCACAGAGTTACATCTGTATTTCGTGGATCTCTTTGCTAGCCTTATTTCTGTGGAATCTGAGAACAGATAATTCTGATCCCTTTGAAGACTATAGGGCCAAAGGAAATATCCTCCGATAACAAAGAGAAAGAAGCTTTCTGAGAAACTTCTTTGTGTTCTGTGAAATCATCTCACAGAGTTACAGCTTTCCCGTCAAGAAGCCTTTCGCTAAGACAGTTCTTGTGGAATTGGCAAAGTGATATTGGGAAGCCCATACAGGGCTATGGTGAAATACGAAATATCCTCAGATGAAATCTGGAAAGAAGCTTTCTGAGAAACTGCTTAGTGTTCTGTTAATTCATCTCACAGAGTTACATCTGGATTTCGTGGATCTCTTTGCTAGCCTTATTTCTGTGGAATCTGAGAACACATATTTCGGATCCCTTTCAAGACTATAGGGCCAAAGGAAATATCCTCCGATAACAAAGAGAAAGAAGCTTTCTGAGAAACTTCTTTGTGTTCTGTGAAATCATCTCACAGAGTTACAGCTTTCCCCTCAAGAAGCCTTTCGCTAAGACAGTTCTTGTGGAATTGGCAAAGTGATATTGGGTAGCCCATAGAGGGCTATGGTGAAAAAGGAAATATCCTGACATGAAATCTGGAAAGAAGCTTTCTGAGAAACTGCTTAGTGTTCCGTTAATTCATCTCACAGAGTTACATCTGTATTTAGTGGATCCCTTTGCTTGCCTTATTTCTGTGGAATCTGAGAGCAGATATTTCGGATCCCTTTAAAGACTAAAGGGCCAAAGGAAATATCCTCCGATAACAAAGAGAAAGAAGCTTTCTGAGAAACTTGTTTGTGTTTTGTGAAATCATCTCACAGAGTTACAGCTTTCGCCTCAAGAAGCCTTTCGCTAAGACAGTTCTTGTGGAATTGGCAAAGTGATATTTGGAAGTCCCTAGAGGGCTATGGTGAAAAAGGAAATATACTCTGATTAAATCTGGAAAGAAGCTTTCTGAGAAACTGCTTAGTGTTCTGTTAATTCATCTCACAGAGTTACATCTGTATTTCGTGGATCTCTTTGTTAGCCTTTTTTCTGTGGAATCTGAGAACAGATATTTCGGATCCCTTTGTACACTACAGGGCCAAAGGAAATATCCTCCGATAACAAAGAGAAAGAAGCTTTCTGAGAAACTTCTTTGTGTTCTGTGAAATCATCTCACAGAGTTACAGCTTTCCCCTCTAGAAACTTTTCGCTAAGACACT
Source organism: Macaca mulatta (assembly GCF_049350105.2). NCBI lineage: Eukaryota > Metazoa > Chordata > Mammalia > Primates > Cercopithecidae > Macaca > Macaca mulatta. The sequence continues at coordinate 27,079,851 of NC_133420.1, forward strand.
TCTTGCGGAAATGTGAAATTGATATTGGGAAGCCCATAGAGGGCTATGCTGAAAAAGGAAATATCCTCAGATGAAATCTGGAAAGAAGTTTCTGAGAAACTGCTTAGTGTTCTGTTAATTCATCTCACAGAGTTACATCTGTATTTCATGGATGTTTTTGCTAGCCTTATTTCTGTTAAATGTGAGAACAGATATTTCGGATCCTTTTGAAGACTATAGGGCCAAAGGAAATATTCTCCGATAACAAAGAGAAAGAAGCTTTCTGAGAAACTTCTTTGTGTTCTGTGAAATCATCTCACAGAGTTACAGCTTTCCCCTCAAGAAGCCTTTCGCTAGGACAGTTCTTGTTCAATTGGCAAAGTTATATTTGGAAGCCCCTAGAGGGCTATGGTGAAAAAGGAAATACCCTCAGATGAAATATGGAAAGAAGCTTTCTGAGAAACTGCTTAGTGTTCTGTTAATTCATCTCACAGAGTTACATCTGTATTTCATGGATCTCTTTGCTAGCCTTATTTCTGTGGAATCTGAGAACAGATATTTCGGATCCCTTTGAAGACTATAGGGTCAAAGGAAATATCCTCCGATAACAAAGAGAAAGAAGCTTTCTGAGAAACTTCTTTGTGTTCTGTGAAATCATCTCACATAGTTACAGCTTTCCCTAGAAGGAGCCTTTCGCTAAGACAGTTCTTGTGGAATTGGCAAAGTGATATTTGGAAGCCCATACAGGGCTATGGTGAAAAAGGAAATATCTTCCGATGAAATCTGGAAAGAAGCTTTCTGAGAAACTGCTCAGTGTTCTGTTAATTCATCTCACAGAGTTACATATGTATTTCGTGGTTGTCTTTTCTAGCCTTATTTCTGTGGAATGTGAGAACAGATGTTTCGGATTCCTTTGAAGACTATAGGGCCAAAGGAAATATCCTCCGATAACAAAGAGAAAGAAGCTTTCTGAGAAACTTCTTTGTGTTCTGTGAAATCATCTCACATAGTTACAGCTTTCCCCTCTAGAAGCCTTTCGCTAAGACAGTTCTTGTGGAATTGGCAAAGTGATATTGGGAAGCCCATAGAGGGCCACGGTGAAAAAGGAAATATCCTCACATGAAATCTGGAAGGAAGCTTTCTGAGAAACTGCTTAGTGTTCTGTTAATTCATCTCACAGAGTTACATCTGTATTTCGTGGTTGTCTTTTCTAGCCTTATTTCTGTGGAATCTGAGAACAGATATTTCGGATTCCTTTGAAGACTATAGGGCCAAAGGAAATATCCTCCGATAACAAAGAGAAGGAAGCTTTCTAAGAAACTTCTTTGTGTTCTGTGAAATCATCTCACAGAGTTACAGCTTTCCCTAGAAGAAGCCTTTCGCTAAGACAGTTCTTGTGGAATTGGCAAAGTGATATTTGGAAGCCCATACAGGGCTATGGTGAAAAAGGAAATATCCTCCGATGAAATCTGGAAAGAAGCTTTCTGAAAAACTGCTTAGTGTTCTGTTAATTCATCTCACAGAGTTACATCTGGATTTCGTGGATCTCTTTGCTAGCCTTATTTCTGTGGAATCTGAGAACACATATTTCGGATCCCTTTGGAGTCTATAGGGCCAAAGGAAATATCCTCCAATAACAAAGAGAAAGAAGCTTTCTGAGAAACTTCTTTGTGTTCTGTGAAATCATCTCACAGAGTTACAGCTTTCCCCAGAAGAAGCCTTTCGCTAAGACAGTTTTTGTTTAATTGGCAAGGTGATATTTGGAAGCCCATAGAGGGCTATGGTGAAAAAGGAAATATCCTCAGATGAAATCTGGAAAGAAGCTTTCTGAGATACTGCTTAGTGTTCTGTTAATTCATCTCACAGAGTTACATCTGTATTTCGTGGATCTCTTTGCTAGCCTTATTTCTGTGGAATCTGAGAACAGATATTTCTGATCCCTTTGAAGACTATAGGGCCAAAGGAAATATCCTCCGATAACAAAGAGAAAGAAGCTTTCTGAGAAACTTCTTTGTGTTCTGTGAAATCATCTCACAGAGTTACAGCTTTCCCGTCAAGAAGCCTTTCGCTAAGACAGTTCTTGTGGAATTGGCAAAGTGATATTGGGAAGCCCATACAGGGCTATGGTGAAATACGAAATATCCTCAGATGAAATCTGGGAAGAAGCTTTCTGAGAAACTGCTTAGTGTTCTGTTAATTCATCTCACAGACTTACATCTGTATTTCGTGGATCTCTTTGCTAGCCTTATTTCTGTGGAATCTGAGAACAGATATTTCGGATCCCTTTGAAGACAATAGGGCCAAAGGAAATATCCTCCGATAACAAAGAGAATGAAGCTTTCTGAGAAACTTCTTTGTGTTCTGTGAAATCATCTCACAGAGTTACATCTTTCCCTACAAGAAGCCTTTCGCTAAGACAGTTCTCGTGGAATTGGCAAAGTGATATTTGGTAGCCCATAGAGGGCTATGGTGAAAAAGCAAATATCCTCAGATGAAATCTGGAAAGAAGCTTTCTGAGAAACTGCTTAGTGTTCTGTAAATTCACCTCACAGAGTTACATCTGTATTACGTGGATCTCTTTGCTAGCCTTATTTCTGTGGAATCTGAGAACAGATATTTCGGATCCCTTTGAAGACTATAGGGCCAAAGGAAATATCCTCCGATAACAAAGAGAAAGAAGCTTTCTGAGAAACTTCTTTGTGTTCTGTGAAATCATCTCACAGAGTTACAGCTTAACCTCAAGAAGCCTTTCGCTAAGACCGTTCTTCTAGAATTGGCAGAGTGATATTTGGAAGCCCATAGAGGGCTATGATGAATAAGGAAATATCCTCAGATGAAATCTGGAAAGAAGCTTTCTGAAGAACTGCTTAGTGTTCTGTTAATTCATCTCACAGAGTTACATCTGTATTTCGTGGATCTCTTTGCTAGCCTTATTTCTGTGGAATCTGAGAACAGATATTTCGGATCCCTTTGAAGACTATAAGGCCAAAGGAAATATCCTCCGATAACAAAGAGAAAGAAGCTTTCTGAGAAACTTCTTTGTGTTCTGTGAAATCATCTCACAGAGTTACAGCTTTCCCCTCAAGAAGCCTTTCTCTGAGACAGTTCTTGTGGAATTGGCAAAGTGATATTGGGAAGCCCATAGAAGGCTATGGTGAAAAAGGAAATATCCTCAGATGAAATCTGGAAAGAAGCTTTCTGAGAAACTGCTTGGTGTTCTGTTAATTCACCTCACAGAGTTACATCTGTATTTCGTGCATCTCTTTGCTTGACTTATTTCTGTGGAATCTGAGAACAGATATTTCGGATCCCTTTGAAGACGATATGGCCACAGGAAATATCCTCCGATAACAAAGAGAAAGAAGCTTTCTGAGAAACTTCTTTGTGTTCTGTGAAATCATCTCACAGATTTACTGCTTTCCCTTCAAGAAGCCTTTCGCTAAGACAGTTCTTGTGGAATTGGCAAAGTGATATTTGGAAGCCCATAGAGGGCTATGGTGAAAAAGGAAATATCCTCAGATGAAATCTGGAAAGAAGCTTTCTGAGAAACTGCTTAGTGTTCTGTTAATTCATCTCACAGAGTTACATCTGTATTTCGTGGATCTCTTTGCTAGCCTTATTTCTGTGGAATCTGAGAACAGATATTTCGGATCCCTTTGAAGACTATAGGGCCAAAGGAAATATCCTCCGATAACAAAGAGAAAGAAGCTTTCTGAGAAACTTCTTTGTGTTCTGTGAAATCATCTCACATAGTTACAGCTTTCCCTAGAAGGAGCCTTTCGCTAAGACAGTTCTTGTGGAATTGGCAAAGTGATATTTGGAAGCCCATACAGGGCTATGGTGAAAAAGGAAATATCTTCCGATGAAATCTGGAAAGAAGCTTTCTAAGAAACTGCTCAGTGTTCTGTTAATTCATCTCACAGAGTTACATATGTATTTCGTGGTTGTCTTTTCTAGCCTTATTTCTGTGGAATGTGAGAACAGATATTTCGGATTCCTTTGAAGACTATAGGGCCAAAGGAAATATCCTCCGATAACAAAGAGAAAGAAGCTTTCTGAGAAACTTCTTTGTGTTCTGTGAAATCATCTCACATAGTTACAGCTTTCCCCTCTAGAAGCCTTTCGCTAAGACAGTTCTTGTGGAATTGGCAAAGTGATATTGGGAAGCCCATAGAGGGCCACGGTGAAAAAGGAAATATCCTCAGATGAAATCTGGAAGGAAGCTTTCTGAGAAACTGCTTAGTGTTCTGTTAATTCATCTCACAGAGTTACATCTGTATTTCGTGCTTGTCTTTTCTAGCCTTATTTCTGTGGAATCTGAGAACAGATATTTCGGATTCCTTTGAAGACTATAGGGCCAAAGGAAATATCCTCCGATAACAAAGAGAAGGAAGCTTTCTAAGAAACTTCTTTGTGTTCTGTGAAATCATCTCACAGAGTTACAGCTTTCCCTAGAAGAAGCCTTTCGCTAAGACAGTTCTTGTGGAATTGGCAAAGTGATATTTGGAAGCCCATACAGGGCTATGGTGAAAAAGGAAATATCCTCCGATGAAATCTGGAAAGAAGCTTTCTGAGAAACTGCTTAGTGTTCTGTTAATTCATCTCACAGAGTTACATCTGGATTTCGTGGATCTCTTTGCTAGCCTTATTTCTGTGGAATCTGAGAACACATATTTCGGATCCCTTTGGAGTCTATAGGGCCAAAGGAAATATCCTCCAATAACAAAGAGAAAGAAGCTTTCTGAGAAACTTCTTTGTGTTCTGTGAAATCATCTCACAGAGTTACAGCTTTACCCAGAAGAAGCCTTTCGCTAAGACAGTTTTTGTTTAATTGGCAAGGTGATATTTGGAAGCCCATAGAGGGCTATGGTGAAAAAGGAAATATCCTCAGATGAAATCTGGAAAGAAGCTTTCTGAGATACTGCTTAGTGTTCTGTTAATTCATCTCACAGAGTTACATCTGTATTTCGTGGATCTCTTTGCTAGCCTTATTTCTGTGGAATCTGAGAACAGATATTTCTGATCCCTTTGAAGACTATAGGGCCAAAGGAAATATCCTCCGATAACAAAGAGAAAGAAGCTTTCTGAGAAACTTCTTTGTGTTCTGTGAAATCATCTCACAGAGTTACAGCTTTCCCGTCAAGAAGCCTTTCGCTAAGACAGTTCTTGTGGAATTGGCAAAGTGATATTGGGAAGCCCATACAGGGCTATGGTGAAATACGAAATATCCTCAGATGAAATCTGGCAAGAAGCTTTCTGAGAAACTGCTTAGTGTTCTGTTAATTCATCTCACAGAGTTACATCTGTATTTCGTGGATCTCTTTGCTAGCCTTATTTCTGTGGAATCTGAGAACAGATATTTCGGATCCCTTTGAAGACAATAGGGCCAAAGGAAATATCCTCCGATAACAAAGAGAATGAAGCTTTCTGAGAAACTTCTTTGTGTTCTGTGAAATCATCTCACAGAGTTACATCTTTCCCTACAAGAAGCCTTTCGCTAAGACAGTTCTCGTGGAATTGGCAAAGTGATATTTGGTAGCCCATAGAGGGCTATGGTGAAAAAGCAAATATCCTCAGATGAAATCTGGAAAGAAGCTTTCTGAGAAACTGCTTAGTGTTCTGTAAATTCACCTCACAGAGTTACATCTGTATTTCGTGGATCTCTTTGCTAGCCTTATTTCTGTGGAATCTGAGAACAGATATTTCGGATCCCTTTGAAGACTATACGGCCAAAGGAAATATCCTCCGATAACAAAGAGAAAGAAGCTTTCTGAGAAACTACTTTGTGTTCTGTGAAATCATCTCACAGAGTTACAGCTTAACCTCAAGAAGCCTTTCGCTAAGACAGTTCTTCTGGAATTGGCAGAGTGATATTTGGAAGCCCATAGAGGGCTATGATGAATAAGGAAATATCCTCAGATGAAATCTGGAAAGAAGCTTTCTGAAGAACTGCTTAGTGTTCTGTTAATTCATCTCACAGAGTTACATCTGTATTTCGTGGATCTCTTTGCTAGCCTTATTTCTGTGGAATCTGAGAACAGATATTTCGGATCCCTTTGAAGACTATAAGGCCAAAGGAAATATCCTCCGATAACAAAGAGAAAGAAGCTTTCTGAGAAACTTCTTTGTGTTCTGTGAAATCATCTCACAGAGTTACAGCTTTCCCCTCAAGAAGCCTTTCTCTGAGACAGTTCTTGTGGAATTGGCAAAGTGATATTGGGAAGCCCATAGAAGGCTATGGTGAAAAAGGAAATATCCTCAGATGAAATCTGGAAAGAAGCTTTCTGAGAAACTGCTTAGTGTTCTGTTAATTCACCTCACAGAGTTACATCTGTATTTCGTGCATCTCTTTGCTTGACTTATTTCTGTGGAATCTGAGAACAGATATTTCGGATCCCTTTGAAGACGATATGGCCACAGGAAATATCCTCCGATAACAAAGAGAAAGAAGCTTTCTGAGAAACTTCTTTGTGTTCTGTGAAATCATCTCACAGATTTACTGCTTTCCCTTCAAGAAGCCTTTCGCTAAGACAGTTCTTGTGGAATTGGCAAAGTGATATTTGGAAGCCCATAGAGGGCTATGGTGAAAAAGGAAATATCCTCAGATGAAATCTGGAAAGAAGCTTTCTGAGAAACTGCTTAGTGTTCTGTTAATTCATCTCACAGAGTTACATCTGTATTTCGTGGATCTCTTTGCTAGCCTTATTTCTGTGGAATCTGAGAACAGATATTTCGGATCCCTTTCAAGACTATAGGGCCAAAGGAAATATCCTCCGATAACAAAGAGAAAGAAGCTTTCTGAGAAACTTCTTTGTGTTCTGTGAAATCATCTCACAGAGTTACAGCTTTCCCCTCAAGAAGCCTTTCGCTAAGACAGTTCTTGTGGAATTGGCAAAGTGATATTTGGAAGCCCATAGAGGGCTATGGTGAAAAAGGAAATATCCTGACATGAAATCTGGAAAAAGCTTTCTGAGAAACTGCTTAGTGTTCTGTTAATTCACTTCACAGAGTTACATCTGTATTTAGTGGATCCCTTTGCTTGCCTTATTTCTGTGGAATCTGAGAACAGATATTTCGGATCCCTTTGGAGACTATAGGGCCAAAGGAAATATCCTCCGATAACAAAGAGAAAGAAGCTTTCTGAGAAACTTGTTTGTGTTCTGTGAAATCATCTCACAGAGTTACAGCTTTCGCCTCAAGAAGCCTTTCGCTAAGACAGTTCTTGTGGAATTGGCAAAGTGATATTTGGAAGACCCTAGAGGGCTATGGTGAAAAAGGAAATATCCTCATATTAAATCTGGAAAGAAGCTTTCTGAGAAACTGCTTAGTGTTCTGTTAATTCATCTCACAGAGTTACATCTGTATTTCGTGGATCTCTTTGTTAGCCTTTTTTCTGTGGAATCTGAGAACAGATATTTCGGATCCCTTTGTACACTACAGGGCCAAAGGAAATATCCTCCGATAACAAAGAGAAAGAAGCTTTCTGAGAAACTTCTTTGTGTTCTGTGAAATCATCTCACAGAGTTACAGCTTTCCCCTCTAGAAACTTTTCGCTAAGACACTTCTTGCGGAAATGTGAAATTGATATTGGGAAGCCCATAGAGGGCTATGCTGAAAAAGGAAATATCCTCAGATGAAATCTGGAAAGAAGTTTCTGAGAAACTGCTTAGTGTTCTGTTAATTCATCTCACAGAGTTACATCTGTATTTCATGGATGTTTTTGCTAGCCTTATTTCTGTTAAATGTGAGAACAGATATTTCGGATCCTTTTGAAGACTATAGGGCCAAAGGAAATATTCTCCGATAACAAAGAGAAAGAAGCTTTCTGAGAAACTTCTTTGTGTTCTGTGAAATCATCTCACAGAGTTACAGCTTTCCCCTCAAGAAGCCTTTCGCTAAGACAATTCTTGTGGAATTGGCAAAGTGATATATGGAAGCCCCTAGAGGGCTATGGTGAAAAAGGAAATATCCTCAGATGAAATCTGGAAAGAAGCTTTCTGAGAAACTGCTTAGTGTTCTGTTAATTCATCTCACAGAGTTACATCTGTATTTCGTGGATCTCTTTGCTAGCCTTATTTCTGTGGAATCTGAGAACAGATATTTCGGATCCCTTTCAAGACTATAGGGCCAAAGGAAATATCCTCCGATAACAAAGAGAAAGAAGCTTTCTGAGAAACTTCTTTGTGTTCTGTGAAATCATCTCACATAGTTACAGCTTTCCCTAGAAGGAGCCTTTCGCTAAGACAGTTCTTGTGGAATTGGCAAAGTGATATTTGGAAGCCCATACAGGGCTATGGTGAAAAAGGAAATATCTTCCGATGAAATCTGGAAAGAAGCTTTCTGAGAAACTGCTTAGTGTTCTGTTAATTCATCTCACAGAGTTACATATGTATTTCGTGGTTGTCTTTTCTAGCCTTATTTCTGTGGAATGTGAGAACAGATATTTCGGATCCCTTTGAAGACTATAGGGCCAAAGGAAATATCCTCCGATAACAAAGAGAAAGAAGCTTTCTGAGAAACTTCTTTGTGTTTTGTGAAATCATCTCACATAGTTACAGCTTTCCCCTCTAGAAGCCTTTCGCTAAGACAGTTCTTGTGGAATTGGCAAAGTGATATTGGGAAGCCCTTAGAGGGCTACGGTGAAAAAGGAAATATCCTCAGATGAAATCTGGAAGGAAGCTTTCTGAGAAACTGCTTAGTGTTCTGTTAATTCATCTCACAGAGTTACATCTGTATTTCGTGGATCTCTTTGCTAGCCTTATTTCTGTGGAATCTGAGAACAGATATTTCGGATCCCTTTGAAGACTATAGGGCCAAAGGAAATATCCTCTGATAACAAAGAGAAGGAAGGTTTCTAAGAAACTTCTTTGTGTTCTGTGAAATCATCTCACAGAGTTACAGCTTTCCCTAGAAGAAGCCTTTCGCTGAGACAGTTCTTGTGGAATTGGCAAAGTGATACTTGGAAGCCCATACAGGGCTATGGTGAAAAAGGAAATATCCTCCGATGAAATCTGGAAAGAAGCTTTCTGAGAAACTGCTTAGTGTTCTGTTAATTCATCTCACAGAGTTACATCTGTATTTCGTGGATCTCTTTGCTAGCCTTATTTCTATGGACTCTGAGAACAGATATTTCGGATCCCTTTGGAGTCTATAGGGCCAAAGGAAATATCCTCCAATAACAAAGAGAAAGAAGCTTTCTGAGAAACTTCTTTGTGTTCTGTGAAATCATCTCACAGAGTTACAGCTTTCCCCAGAAGAAGCCTTTTGCTAAGACAGTTCTTGTGGAATTGGCAAAGTGATATTTGGAAGCCCATAGAGGGCTATGGTGAAAAAGGAAATATCCTCAGATGAAATCTGGAAAGAAGCTTTCTGAGAAACTGCTTAGTGTTCTGTTAGTTCATCTCACAGAGTTACATCTGTATTTCGTGGATCTCTTTGCTAGCCTTATTTCTGGGGAATCTGAGAACAGATATTTCTGATCCCTTTGAAGACTATAGGGCCAAAGGAAATATCCTCCGATAACAAAGAGAAGGAAGCTTTCTGAGAAACTTCTTTGTGTTCTGTGAAATCATCTCACAGAGTTACAGCTTTCCCGTCAAGAAGCCTTTCGCTAAGACAGTTCTTGTGGAATTGGCAAAGTGATATTGGGAAGCCCATACAGGGCTATGGTCAAATACGAAATATCCTCAGATGAAATCTGGAAAGAAGCTTTCTGAGAAACTGCTTAGTGTTCTGTTAATTCAACTCACAGAGTTACATCTGTATTTCGTGCATCTCTTTGCTTGACTTATTTCTGTGGAATCTGAGAACAGATATTTCGGATCCCTTTGAAGACGATATGGCCAAAGGATATATCCTCCGATAACAAAGAGAAAGAAGCTTTCTGAGAAACTTCTTTGTGTTCTGTGAAATCATCTCACAGATTTACAGCTTTCCCCTCAAGAAGCCTTTCGCTAAGACAGTTCTTGTGGAATTGGCAAAGTGATATTTGGAAGCCCATAGAGGGCTTAGTGTAAAAGGAAATATCCTCAGATGAAATCTGGAAAGAAGCTTTCTGAGAAACTGCTTAGTGTTCTGTTAATTCACCTCACAGAGTTACATCTGTATTTCGTGGTCTCTTTGCTAGCCTTATTTCTGTGGAATCTGAGAACAGATATTTCGGATCCCTTTGAAGTCTGTAGGGCCAAAGGAAATATCCTCCGATAACAAAGAGAAAGAAGCTTTCTGAGAAACTTCTTTGTGTTCTGTGAAATCATTTCACAGAGTTACAGCTTTCCCTAGAAGGAGCCTTTCGCAAAGACAGTTCTTGTGGAATTGGCAAAGTGATATTTGGTAGCCCATAGAGGGCTATGGTGAAAAAGGAAATATCCTCAGATGAAATCTGGAAAGAAGCTTTCTGAGAAACTGCTTAGTGTTCTGTTAATTCACCTCACAGAGTTACATCTGTATTTCGTGGTCTCTTTGCTAGCCTTATTTCTGTGGAATCTGAGAACAGATATTTCGGATCCCTTTGAAGACTATCGGGCCAAAGGAAATATCCTCCGATAACAAAGAGAAAGAAGCTTTCTGAGAAACTTCTTTGTGTTCTGTGAAATCATCTCACAGAGTTACAGCTTTCCCTAGAAGGAGCCTTTCGCTAAGACAGTTCTTGTGGAATTGGCAAAGTGATATTTGGAAGCCCTTTCAGGGCTATGGTGAAAAAGGAAATATCCTCCGATGAAATCTGGAAAGAAGCTTTCTGAGAAACTGCTTAGTGTTCTGTTAATTCATCTCACAGAGTTACATCTGTATTTCCTGTTTGTCTTTGCTAGCCTTATTTCTGTGGAATGTGAGAACCGATATTTCGGATCCCTTTGAAGACTATAGGGCCAAAGGAAATATCCTCCGATAACAAAGAGAAAGAAGCTTTCTGAGAAACTTCTTTGTGTTCTGTGAAATCATCTCACAGAGTTACAGCTTTCCCCTCTAGAAGACTTTCGGTAAGACAGTTCTTGTGGAACTGGCAAGGTGATATTTGGAAGCCCGTAGAGGGCTATGGTGAAAAAGGAAATATCCTTAGATGAAATCTAGAAAGAAGCTTTCTGAAACATTGCTTAGTGTTCTGTTAATTCATCTCACAGAGTTACATCTGTATTTCGTGGATCTCTTTGCTAGCCTTATTTCTGTGGAATCTGAGAACAGATATTTCGGATCCCTTTGAAGACTATATGGCCAAAGGAAATATCCTCTGATAACAAAGAGAAAGAAGCTTTCTGAGAAACTTCTTTGTATTTTGCGAAATCATCTCACAGAGTTACAGCTTTCCCCTCAAGAAGCCTTTCGCTAAGACAGTTCTTGTGGAATTGGCAAAGTGATATTTGGAAGCCCATAGAGGGCTATGGTGAAAAAGGAAATATCCTCAGATGAAATCTGGAAAGAAGCTTTCTGAGAAACTGCTTAGTGTTCTGTAAATTCATCTCACAGAGTTACATCTGTATTTCGTGGATCTCTTTGCTAGCCTTATTTCTGTGGAATCTGAGAACAGATATTTCGCATCCCTTTGAAGACTACAGGGCCAAAGGAAATATCCTCCGATAACAAAGGAAAAGAAGCTTTCTGAGAAACTTCTTTGTGTTCTGTGAAATCATCTCACAGAGTTACAGCTTTCCCCTCAAGAAGCCTTTCACTAAGACAGTTCTTGTGGAATTGGCAAAGTGATATATGGAAGCCCCTAGAGGGCTATGGTGAAAAAGGTAACATCCTCAGATGAAATCTGGAAAGAAGCTTTCTTATAAACTGCTTAGTGTTCTGTTAATTCATCTCACAGAGTTACATCTGTATTTCGTGGATCTCTTTGCTAGCCTTATTTCTGTGGCATCTGAGAACAGATATTTCGGATCCCTTTGAAGACAATAGGGCCAAAGGAAATATCCTCCGATAACAAAGAGAATGAAGCTTTCTGAGAAACTTCTTTGTCTTCTGTGAAATCATCTCACAGAGTTACATCTTTCCCTACAAGAAGCCTTTCGCTAAGACAGTTCTTGGGGAATTGGCAAAGTGATATTGGGTAGCCAATAGAGGGCTATGGTGAAAAAGGAAATATCCTCCGATGAAATCTGGAAAGAACCTTTCTGAGAAACTGCTTAGTGTTCTGTTAATTCATCTCACAGAGTTACATCTGTATTTCGTGGATCTCTTTGCTAGCCTTATTTCTGTGGAATCTGAGAACAGATATTTCGGATCCCTTTGAAGACTATAGGGCCAAAGGAATTATTCTCCGGTAACAAAGAGAAAGAAGCTTCTGAGAAACTTCTTTGTGTTCTGTGAAATCATCTCACAGAGTTACAGCTTTCCCCTCAAGAAGGCTTTCGCTAAGACAGTTCTTGTGGAATTGGCAAAGTGATATTGGGAAGCCCATAGAGGGCTATGGTGAAAAAGGAAATATCCTCAGATGAAATTTGGAAAGAAGCTTTCTGAGAAACTGCTTAGTGTTCTGTTAATTCATCTCACAGAGTTACATCTGTATTTCGTGGATCTCTTTGCTTGCCTTATTTCTGTGGAATCTGAGAACAGATATTTCGGATCCCTTTGAAGACTATAGGGCCAAAGGAAATATCCTCCGATAACAAAGAGAAATAATCTTTCTGAAAAACTTCTTTGTGTTCTGTGAAATCATCTCACAGAGTTACAGCTTTCCCCTCAAGAAGCCTTTCGCTAAGACAGTTCTTGTGGAATTGGCAAAGTGATATTTGGAAGCCCATAGTGGGCTAAGTGTAAAAGGAAATATCCTCAGATGAAATCTGGAAAGAAGCTTTCTGAGAAACTGCTTAGTGTTCTGTTAATTCATCTCACAGAGTTACATCTGTATTTCGTGGATCTCTTTGCTAGCCTGATTTCTGTGGAATCTGAGAACAGATATTTCGGATCCCTTTGAAGACTATAGGGCCAAAGGAAATATCCTCCGATAACAAAGAGAAAGAAGCTTTCTGAGAAACTTCTTTGTGTTCTGTGAAATCATCTCACAGAGTTACAGCTTTCCCCTCAAGAACCCTTTCGCTAAGACAGTTCTTGTGGAATTTGCAAAGTGATACTGGGAAGCCCCTAGAGGGCTACGGTGAAAAAGGAAATATCCTCAGATGAAATCTGGAAAGAAGCTTTCTGTGAAACTGCTTAGTGTTCTGTTAATTCATCTCACAGAGTTACATCTGTATTTCGTGGATCTCTTTGCTAGCCTTATTTCTGGGGAATCTGAGAACAGATATTTCGGATCCCTTTGAAGACTATAGGGCCAAAGGAAATATCCTCTGATAACAAAGAGAAAGAGGCTTTCTGAGAAACTTCTTTGTGTTCTGTGAAATCATCTCACATAGTTACAGCTTTCCCCTCAAGAAGCCTTTCGCTAAGACAGTTCTTGTGGAATTGGCATAGTGATATTTGGAATCCCATAGAGGGCTACAGTGAAAAAGGAAATATCCTCAGAAGAAATCTGGAAAGAAGGTTTCGGAGAAACTGCTTAGTGTTCTGTTAATTCATCTCACAGAGTTACATCTGTATTTCGTGGATTGCTTTGCTAGCCTTATTTCTGTGGAATCTGAGAACAGATATTTCGGATCCCTTTGAAGACTATAGGGCCAAAGGTAATATCCTCCGATAACAAAGAGAAAGAAGCTTTCTGAGAAACTTCTTTGTGTTCTGTGAAATCATCTCACAGAGTTACAGCTTTCCCCTTTAGAAGCCTTTCGCTAAGACAGTTCTTGTGGAATTGGCAAAGTGATACTGGGAAGCCCATAGAGGGCTATGGTGAAAAAGGAAATATCCTCAGATGAAATCTGGAAAGAAGCTTTCTGAGAAACTGCTTAGTGTTCTGTTAATTCATCTCACAGAGTTACATCTGTATTTCGTGGATCTCTTTGCTAGCCTTATTTCTGTGGAATCTGAGAACAGATATTTCGGATCCCTTTGAAGACTATAGGGCCAAAGGAAATATCCTCCGATAACAAAGGGAAAGAAGCTTTCTGAGAAACTTCTTTGTGTTCTGTGAAATCATCTCACAGAGTTACAGCTTTCCCCTCAAGAAGCCTTTCGCTAAGACAGTTCTTGTGGAATTGGCAAAGTGATATATGGAAGCCGCTAGAGGGCTATGGTGAAAAAGGTAATATCCTCAGATGAAATCTGGAAAGAAGCTTTCTGAAAAACTGCTTAGTGTTCTGTTAATTCATCTCACAGAGTTACATCTGTATTTCGTGGATCTCTTTGCTAGCCTTATTTCTGTGGAATGTGAGAACAGATATTTTGGATCCCTTTGAAGACTATAGGGCCAAAGGAAATAATCTCCGATAACAAACAGAAAGAAGCTTTCTGAGAAACTTCTTTGTGTTCTCTGAAATCATCTCACTGAGTTACAGCTTTCCCCTTTAGAAGCCTTTCGCTAAGAAAATTCTTGTGGAATTGGCAATGTGATACTGGGAAGCCCATAGAGGGCTATGGTGAAAAAGGAAATATCCTCAGATGAAATCTGGAAAGAAGGTTTCTGAGAAACTGCTTAGTGTTCTGTTAATTCATCTCACAGAGTTACATCTGTATTTCATGGATCTCTTTGCTAGCCTTATTTCTGTGGAATTTGAGAACAGATATTTCGGATCCCTTTGAGACTATAGGGCCAAAGGAAATATCCTCCGATAACAAAGGGAAAGAAGCTTTCTGAGAAACTTCTTTGTGTTCTGTGAAATCATCTCACAGAGTTACAGCTTTCACTAGAAGAAGCCTTTCGCTAAGACAGTTCTTGTGGAATTGGCAAAGTGATATTTGGTAGCCCATAGAGGGCTATGGTGAAAAAGGAAATATCCTCAGATAAAATCTGGAAAGAAGCTTTCTGAGAAACTGCTTAGTGTTCTGTTGATTCATCTCACAGGGTTACATCTGTATTTCGTGGATCTCTTTGCTAGCCTTGTTTCTGTGGAATCTGAGAACAGATATTTCGGATTCCTTTGAAGACTATAGGGCCAAAGGAAATATCCTCCGATAACAAAGAGAAAGAAGCTTTCTGAGAAACTTCTTTGTGTTCTGTTAAATCATCTCACAGAGTTACAGCTTTCCCTAGAAGAAGCCTTTCGCTAAGACAGTTCTTGTGGAATTGGCAAAGTGATATTTGGAAGCCCATAGAGGGCTATGGTGAAAAAGGAAATATCCTCAGATGAAATCTGGAAAGGAGCTTTCTGAGAAACTGCTTAGTGTTCTGTTAATTCATCTCACAGAGTTACATCTGTATTTCGTGGATCTCTTTGCTAGCCTTATTTCTGGGGAATCTTAGAACAGATATTTCTGATCCCTTTGAAGACTATAGGGCCAAAGGAAATATCCTCCGATAACAAAGAGAAAGAAGCTTTCTGAGAAACTTCTTTGTGTTCTGTGAAATCATCTCACAGAGTTACAGCTTTCCCTAGAAGAAGCCTTTCGCTAAGACAGTTCTTGTGGAATTTTGAAAGTGATATTTGGAAGCCCATAGAGGGCTATGGTGAAAAAGGAAATATCCTCCGATGAAATCTGCAAAGAAGCTTTCTTAGAAACTGCTTAGTGTTCTGTTAATTCATCTCACAGAGTTACATCTGTATTTCGTGGTTGTCTTTGCTAGCCTTATTTCTGTGGAATGTGAGAACAGATATTTCGGATCCCTTTGAAGACTATAGGGCCAAAGGAATTATCCTCCGATAACAAAGAGAAAGAAGCTTTCTGAGAAACTTCTTTGTGTTCTGTGAAATAATCTCACAGAGTTACAGCTTTCCCCTGAAGAAGCCTTTCGCTAAGACAGTTCCTGTGGAATTGGCAAAGTGATATTTGGAAGCCCATAGAGGGCTATGGTGAAAAAGGAAATATCCTCAGATGAAATCTCGAAAGAAGCTTTCTGAGACATTGCTTAGTGTTCTGTTAATTCATCTCACAGAGTTACATCTGTATTTCGTGGATATCTTTGCTAGCCTTATTTCTTTGGAATCTGAGAACAGATATTTTGGATCCCTTTGAAGACTATAGGGCCAAAGGAAATATCCTCCGATAACAAAGAGAAAGAAGCTTTCTGAGAAACTTCTTTCTGTTCTGTGAAATCATCTCACAGAGTTACAGCTTTCCCCTCAAGAAGCCTTTCGCTAAGACAGTTCTTGTGTAATTGGCAAAGTGATATTGGGAAGCCGATAGAGGGCTATGGTGAAAAAGGAAATATCCTCAGATGAAATCTGGAAAGAAGCTTTCTGAGAAACTGCTTAGTGTTCTGTTAATTCATCTCACAGAGTTACATCTGTATTTCGTGGATCTCTTTGCTAGCCTTATTTCTGTGGAATCTGAGAACAGATATTTCGGATCCCTTTGAAGACTATAGGGCCAAAGGAAATATCCTCTGATAACAAAGAGAAAGAAGCTTTCTGAGAAACTTCTTTGTGTTCTGTGAAATCATCTCACAGAGTTACAGCTTTCCCCACAAGAAGCCTTTCGCTAAGACAGTTCTTGTGGAATTGGCAAGGTGATATTTGGAAGCCCTTAGAGGGCTACGGTGAAAAATGAAATATCCTCAGATGAAATCTGGAAAGAAGGTTTCTGAGAAACTGCTTAGTGTTCTGTTAATTCATCTCACAGAGTTACATCTGTATTTCGTGGATCTCTTTGCTAGCCTTATTTCTGTGGAATCTGAGAGCAGATATTTCGGATCCCTTTGAAGACTATAGGGCCAAAGGAAATATCCTCCGATAACAAAGGGAAAGAAGCTTTCTGAGAAACTTCTTTGTGTTCTGTGAAATCATCTCACAGAGTTACAGCTTAACCTCAAGAAGCCTTTCGCTAAGACAGTTCTTCTGGAATTGGCAGAGTGATATTTGGAAGCCCATAGAGGGCTATGGTGAAAAAGGAAATATCCTCAGATGAAATCTGGAAAGAAGCTTTCTGAAGAACTGCTTAGTGTTCTGTTAATTCATCTCACAGAGTTACATCTGTATTTCGTGGATCTCTTTGCTAGCCTTATTTCTGTGGAATCTGAGAACAGATATTTCGGATCCCTTTGAAGACTATAAGGCCAAAGGAAATATCCTCCGATAACAAAGAGAAAGAAGCTTTCTGAGAAACTTCTTTGTGTTCTGTGAAATCATCTCACAGAGTTACAGCTTTCCCCTCAAGAAGCCTTTCTCTGAGACAGTTCTTGTGGAATTGGCAAAGTGATATTGGGAAGCCCATAGAAGGCTATGGTGAAAAAGGAAATATCCTCAGATGAAATCTGGAAAGAATCTTTCTGAGAAACTGCTTAGTGTTCTGTTAATTCACCTCACAGAGTTACATCTGTATTTCGTGCATGTCTTTGCTTGACTTATTTCTGTGGAATCTGAGAACAGATATTTCGGATCCCTTTGAAGACGATATGGCCAAAGGAAATATCCTCCGATAACAAAGAGAAAGAAGCTTTCTGAGAAACTTCTTTGTGTTCTGTGAAATCATCTCACAGACTTACAGCTTTCCCCTCAAGAAGCCTTTCGCTAAGACAGTTCTTGTGGAATTGGCAAAGTGATATTTGGAAGCCCATAGAGGGCTTAGTGTAAAAGGAAATATCCTCAGATGAAATCTGGAAAGAAGCTTTCTGAGAAACTGCTTAGTGTTCTGTTAATTCACCTCACAGAGTTACATCTGTATTTCGTGGTCTCTTTGCTACCCTTATTTCTGTGGAATCTGAGAACAGATATTTCGGATCCCTTTGAAGACTGTAGGGCCAAAGGAAATATCCTCCGATAACAAAGAGAAAGAAGCTTTCTGAGAAACTTCTTTGTGTTCTGTGAAATCATCTCACAGAGTTTCAGCTTTCCCCTTTAGAAGCCTTTCGCTAAGACAGTTCTTGTGAAATTGGCAAAGTGATACTGGGAAGCCCAGAGAGGGCTATGGTGAAAAAGGAAATATCCTCAGATGAAATCTGGAAAGAAGCTTTCTGAGAAACTGCTTAGTGTTCTGTTATTTCATCTCACAGAGTTACATCTGTATTTCGTGGATCTCTTTGCTAGCCTTATTTCTGTGGAATCTGAGAGCAGATATTTCGGATCCCTTTGAAGACTATAGGGCCAAAGGAAATATCCTCCGATAACAAAGAGAAAGAAGCTTTCTGAGAAACTTCTTTGTGTTCTGTGAAATCATCTCACAGAGTTACAGCTTTCCCCTCAAGAACCCTTTCGCTAAGACAGTTCTTGTGGAATTTGCAAAGTGATACTGGGAAGCCCCTAGAGGGCTATGGTGAAAAAGGAAATATCCTCAGATGAAATCTGGAAAGAAGCTTTCTGTGAAACTGCTTAGTGTTCTGTTAATTCATCTCACAGAGTTACATCTGTATTTCGTGGATCTCTTTGCTAGCCTTATTTCTGGGGAATCTGAGAACAGATATTTCGGATCCCTTTGAAGACTATAGGGCCAAAGGAAATATCCTCTGATAACAAAGAGAAAGAGGCTTTCTGAGAAACTTCTTTGTGTTCTGTGAAATCATCTCACATAGTTACAGCTTTCCCCTCAAGAAGCCTTTCGCTAAGACAGTTCTTGTGGAATTGGCATAGTGATATTTGGAATCCCATAGAGGGCTACGGTGAAAAAGGAAATATCCTCAGAAGAAATCTGGAAAGAAGGTTTCGGAGAAACTGCTTAGTGTTCTGTTAATTCATCTCACAGAGTTACATCTGTATTTCGTGGATGTCTTTGCTAGCCTTATTTCTGTGGAATCTGAGAACAGATATTTCGGATCCCTTTGAAGACTATAGGGCCAAAGGAAATATCCTCCGATAACAAAGAGAAAGAAGCTTTCTGAGAAACTTCTTTGTGTTCTGTGAAATCATCTCACAGAGTTACAGCTTTCCCCTTTAGAAGCCTTTCGCTAAGACAGTTCTTGTGGAATTGGCAAAGTGATACTGGGAAGCCCATAGAGGGCTATGGTGAAAAAGGAAATATCCTCAGATGAAATCTGGAAAGAAGCTTTCTGAGAAACTGCTTAGTGTTCTGTTAATTCATCTCACAGAGTTACATCTGTATTTCGTGGATCTCTTTGCTAGCCTTATTTCTGTGGAATCTGAGAACAGATATTTCGGATCCCTTTGAAGACTATAGGGCCAAAGGAAATATCCTCCGATAACAAAGGGAAAGAAGCTTTCTGAGAAACTTCTTTGTGTTCTGTGAAATCATCTCACAGAGTTACAGCTTTCCCCTGAAGAAGCCTTTCGCTAAGACAGTTCTTGTGGAATTGGCAAAGTGATATATGGAAGCCGCTAGAGGGCTATGGTGAAAAAGGTAATATCCTCAGATGAAATCTGGAAAGAAGCTTTCTGAAAAACTGCTTAGTGTTCTGTTAATTCATCTCACAGAGTTACATCTGTATTTCGTGGATCTCTTTGCTAGCCTTATTTCTGTGGAATGTGAGAACAGATATTTTGGATCCCTTTGAAGACTATAGGGCCAAAGGAAATAATCTCCGATAACAAACAGAAAGAAGCTTTCTGAGAAACTTCTTTGTGTTCTCTGAAATCATCTCACTGAGTTACAGCTTTCCCCTTTAGAAGCCTTTCGCTAAGAAAATTCTTGTGGAATTGGCAATGTGATACTGGGAAGCCCATAGAGGGCTATGGTGAAAAAGGAAATATCCTCAGATGAAATCTGGAAAGAAGGTTTCTGAGAAACTGCTTAGTGTTCTGTTAATTCATCTCACAGAGTTACATCTGTATTTCATGGATCTCTTTGCTAGCCTTATTTCTGTGGAATTTGAGAACAGATATTTCGGATCCCTTTGAGACTATAGGGCCAAAGGAAATATCCTCCGATAACAAAGGGAAAGAAGCTTTCTGAGAAACTTCTTTGTGTTCTGTGAAATCATCTCACAGAGTTACAGCTTTCACTAGAAGAAGCCTTTCGCTAAGACAGTTCTTGTGGAATTGGCAAAGTGATATTTGGTAGCCCATAGAGGGCTATGGTGAAAAAGGAAATATCCTCAGATAAAATCTGGAAAGAAGCTTTCTGAGAAACTGCTTAGTGTTCTGTTGATTCATCTCACAGGGTTACATCTGTATTTCGTGGATCTCTTTGCTAGCCTTGTTTCTGTGGAATGTGAGAACAGATATTTCGGATCCCTTTGAAGACTATAGGACCAAAGGAAATATCCTCCGATAACAAAGAGAAAGAAGCTTTCTGAGAAACTTCTTTGTGTTCTGTGAAATCATCTCACAGAGTTACAGCTTTCCCTAGAAGAAGCCTTTCGCTAAGACAGTTCTTGTGGAATTGGCAAAGTGATATTTGGAAGCCCATAGAGGGCTATGGTGAAAAAGGAAATATCCTCAGATGAAATCTGGAAAGAAGCTTTCTGAGAAACTGCTTAGTGTTCTGTTAATTCATCTCACAGAGTTACATCTGTATTTCGTGGATCTCTTTGCTAGCCTTATTTCTGGGGAATCTTAGAACAGATATTTCGGATCCCTTTGAAGACTATAGGGCCAAAGGAAATATCCTCCGATAACAAAGAGAAAGAAGCTTTCTGAGAAACTTCTTTGTGTTCTGTGAAATCATCTCACAGAGTTACAGCTTTCCCTAGAAGAAGCCTTTCGATAAGACAGTTCTTGTGGAATTTTCAAAGTGATATTTGGAAGCCCATAGAGGGCTATGGTGAAAAAGGAAATATCCTCCGATGAAATCTGGAAAGAAGCTTTCTTAGAAACTGCTTAGTGTTCTGTTAATTCATCTCACAGAGTTACATCTGTATTTCGTGGTTGTCTTTGCTAGCCTTATTTCTGTGGAATGTGAGAACAGATATTTCGGATCCCTTTGAAGACTATAGGGCCAAAGGAATTATCCTCCGATAACAAAGAGAAAGAAGCTTTCTGAGAAACTTCTTTGTGTTCTGTGAAATAATCTCACAGAGTTACAGCTTTCCCCTGAAGAAGCCTTTCGCTAAGACAGTTCCTGTGGAATTGGCAAAGTGATATTTGGAAGCCCATAGAGGGCTATGGTGAAAAAGGAAATATCCTCAGATGAAATCTCGAAAGAAGCTTTCTGAGACATTGCTTAGTGTTCTGTTAATTCATCTCACAGAGTTACATCTGTATTTCGTGGATATCTTTGCTAGCCTTATTTCTTTGGAATCTGAGAACAGATATTTTGGATCCCTTTGAAGACTATTGGGCCAAAGGAAATATCCTCCGATAACAAAGAGAAAGAAGCTTTCTGAGAAACTTCTTTCTGTTCTGTGAAATCATCTCACAGAGTTACAGCTTTCCCCTCAAGAAGCCTTTCGCTAAGACAGTTCTTGTGGAATTGGCAAAGTGATATTTGGAAGCCCATAGAGGGCTATGGTGAAAAAGGAAATATCCTCAGATGAAATCTGGAAAGAAGCTTTCTGAGAAACTGCTTAGTGTTCTGTTAATTCATCTCACAGAGTTACATCTGTATTTCGTGGATCTCTTTGCTAGCCTTATTTCTGTGGAATCTGAGAACAGATATTTCGGATCCCTTTGAAGACTATAGGGCCAAAGGAAATATCCTCTGATAACAAAGAGAAAGAAGCTTTCTGTGAAACTTCTTTGTGTTCTGTGAAATCATCTCACAGAGTTACAGCTTTCCCCACAAGAAGCCTTTCGCTAAGACAGTTCTTGTGGAATTGGCAAGGTGATATTTGGAAGCCCTTAGAGGGCTACGGTGAAAAATGAAATATCCTCAGATGAAATCTGGAAAGAAGGTTTCTGAGAAACTGCTTAGTGTTCTGTTAATTCATCTCACAGAGTTACATCTGTATTTCGTGGATCTCTTTGCTAGCCTTATTTCTGTGGAATCTGAGAGCAGATATTTCGGATCCCTTTGAAGACTATAGGGCCAAAGGAAATATCCTCCGATAACAAAGGGAAAGAAGCTTTCTGAGAAACTTCTTTGTGTTCTGTGAAATCATCTCACAGAGTTACAGCTTAACCTCAAGAAGCCTTTCGCTAAGACAGTTCTTCTGGAATTGGCAGAGTGATATTTGGAAGCCCATAGAGGGCTATGGTGAAAAAGGAAATATCCTCAGATGAAATCTGGAAAGAAGCTTTCTGAAGAACTGCTTAGTGTTCTGTTAATTCATCTCACAGAGTTACATCTGTATTTCGTGGATCTCTTTGCTAGCCTTATTTCTGTGGAATCTGAGAACAGATATTTCGGATCCCTTTGAAGACTATAAGGCCAAAGGAAATATCCTCCGATAACAAAGAGAAAGAAGCTTTCTGAGAAACTTCTTTGTGTTCTGTGAAATCATCTCACAGAGTTACAGCTTTCCCCTCAAGAAGCCTTTCTCTGAGACAGTTCTTGTGGAATTGGCAAAGTGATATTGGGAAGCCCATAGAAGGCTATGGTGAAAAAGGAAATATCCTCAGATGAAATCTGGAAAGAAGCTTTCTGAGAAACTGCTTAGTGTTCTGTTAATTCACCTCACAGAGTTACATCTGTATTTCGTGCATCTCTTTGCTTGACTTATTTCTGTGGAATCTGAGAACAGATATTTCGGATCCCTTTGAAGACGATATGGCCAAAGGAAATATCCTCCGATAACAAAGAGAAAGAAGCTTTCTGAGAAACTACTTTGTGTTCTGTGAAATCATCTCACAGACTTACAGCTTTCCCCTCAAGAAGCCTTTCGCTAAGACAGTTCTTGTGGAATTGGCAAAGTGATATTTGGAAGCCCATAGAGGGCTTAGTGTAAAAGGAAATATCCTCAGATGAAATCTGGAAAGAAGCTTTCTGAGAAACTGCTTAGTGTTCTGTTAATTCACCTCACAGAGTTACATCTGTATTTCGTGGTCTCTTTGCTACCCTTATTTCTGTGGAATCTGAGAACAGATATTTCGGATCCCTTTGAAGACTGTAGGGCCAAAGGAAATATCCTCCGATAACAAAGAGAAAGAAGCTTTCTGAGAAACTTCTTTGTGTTCTGTGAAATCATCTCACAGAGTTTCAGCTTTCCCCTTTAGAAGCCTTTCGCTAAGACAGTTCTTGTGAAATTGGCAAAGTGATACTGGGAAGCCCATAGAGGGCTATGGTGAAAAAGGAAATATCCTCAGATGAAATCTGGAAAGAAGCTTTCTGAGAAACTGCTTAGTGTTCTGTTATTTCATCTCACAGAGTTACATCTGTATTTCGTGGATCTCTTTGCTAGCCTTATTTCTGTGGAATCTGAGAGCAGATATTTCGGATCCCTTTGAAGACTATAGGGCCAAAGGAAATATCCTCCGATAACAAAGGGAAAGAAGCTTTCTGAGAAACTTCTTTGTGTTCTGTGAAATCATCTCACAGAGTTACAGCTTTCCCCTCAGGAAGCCTTTCGCTAAGACAGTTCTTGTGGAATTGGCAAAGTGATATATGGAAGCCGCTAGAGGGCTATGGTGAAAAAGGTAATATCCTCAGATGAAATCTGGAAAGAAGCTTTCTGAAAAACTGCTTAGTGTTCTGTTAATTCATCTCACAGAGTTACATCTGTATTTCGTGGATCTCTTTGCCAGCCTTATTTCTGTGGAATCTGAGAACAGATATTTCGGATCCCTTTGAAGACTATAGGGCCAAATGAAATATCCTCCGATAACAAAGAGAAAGAAGCTTTCTGAGAAACTTCTTTCTGTTCTGTGAAATCATCTCACAGAGTTGCAGCTTTCCCTAGAAGGAGCCTTTCCCTAAGACAGTTCTTGTGGAATTGGCAAAGTGATATTGGGAAGCCTATAGAGGGCTATGGTGAAAAAGGAAATATCCTCAGATGAAATCTGGAAAGAAGTTTCTGAGAAACTGCTTAGTGTTCTGTTAATTCATCTCACAGAGTTACATCTGTATTTCGTGGATCTCTTTGCTAGCCTTATTTCTGTGGAATCTGAGAACAGATATTTCGGATCCCTTTGAAGACTATAGGGCCAAAGGAAATATCCTCCGATAACAAAGAGAAAGAAGCTTTCTGAGAAACTTCTTTGTGTTCTGTGAAGTCATCTCACTGAGTTACAGCTTTTCCCTTTAGAAGCCTTTCGCTAAGAAAATTCTTGTGGAATTGGCAAGGTGATACTGGGAAGCCCATAGAGGGCTATGGTGAAAAAGGAAATATCCTCAGATGAAATCTGGAAAGAAGGTTTCTGAGAAACTGCTTAGTGTTCTGTTAATTCATCTCACAGAGTTACATCTGTATTTCATGGATCTCTTTGCTAGCCTTATTTCTGTGGAATCTGAGAACAGATATTTCGGATCCCTTTGAAGACTATAGGGCCAAAGGAAATATCCTCCGATAACAAAGGGAAAGAAGCTTTCTGAGAAACTTCTTTGTGTTCTGTGAAATCATCTCACAGAGTTACAGCTTTCCCCTCAAGAAGCCTTTCGCTAAGACAGTTCTTGTGGAATTGGCAAAGTGATATATGGAAGCCCCTAGAGGGCTATGGTGAAAAAGGTAACATCCTCAGATGAAATCTGGAAAGAAGCTTTCTTATAAACTCCTTAGTGTTCTGTTAATTCATCTCACAGAGTTACATCTGTATTTCGTGGATCTCTCTGCTAGCCTTATCTCTGTGGAATCTGAGAACAGATATTTCGGATCCCTTTGAAGACAATAGGGCCAAAGGAAATATCCTCCGATAACAAAGAGAATGAAGCTTTTTGAGAAACTTCTTTGTCTTCTGTGAAATCATCTCACAGAGTTACATCTTTCCCTACAAGAAGCCTTTCGCTAAGACAGTTCTTGTGGAATTGGCAAAGTGATATTGGGTAGCCAATAGAGGGCTATGGTGAAAAAGGAAATATCCTCCGATGAAATCTGGAAAGAACCTTTCTGTGAAACTGCTTAGTGTTCTGTTAATTCATCTCACAGAGTTACATCTGTATTTCGTGGATCTCTTTGCTAGCCTTATTTCTGTGGAATCTGAGAACAGATATTTCGGATCCCTTTGAAGACTATAGGGCCAAAGGAATTATTCTCCGGTAACAAAGAGAAAGAAGCTTCTGAGAAACTTCTTTGTGTTCTGTGAAATCATCTCACAGAGTTACAGCTTTCCCCTCAAGAAGCCTTTCGCTAAGACAGTTCTTGTGGAATTGGCAAAGTGATATTGGGAAGCCCATAGAGGGCTATGGTGAAAAAGGAAATATCCTCAGATGAAATCTGGAAAGAAGCTTTCTGAAAAACTGCTTAGTGTTCTGTTAATTCATCTCACAGAGTTACATGTGTATTTCGTGGATCTCTTTGCTAGCCTTATTTCTGTGGAATCTGAGAACAGATATTTCGGATCCCTTTGAAGACAATAGGGCCAAAGGAAATATCCTCCGATAACAAAGAGAAAGAAGCTTTCTGAGAAACTTCTTTCTGTTCTGTGAAATCATCTCACAGAGTTACAGCTTTCCCTAGAAGGAGCCTTTCGCTAAGACAGTTCTTGTGGAATTGGCAAAGTGATATTGGGAAGCCTATAGAGGGCTATGGTGAAAAAGGAAATATCCTCAGATGAAATCTGGAAAGAAGTTTCTGAGAAACTGCTTAGTGTTCTGTTAATTCATCTCACAGAGTTACATCTGTATTTCGTGGATCTCTTTGCTAGCCTTATTTCTGTGGAATCTGAGAACAGATATTTCGGATCCCTTTGAAGACTATAGGGCCAAAGGAAATATCCTCCGATAACAAAGAGAAAGAAGCTTTCTGAGAAACTTCTTTGTGTTCTGTGAAGTCATCTCACTGAGTTACAGCTTTTCCCTTTAGAAGCCTTTCGCTAAGAAAATTCTTGTGGAATTGGCAATGTGATACTGGGAAGCCCATAGAGGGCTATGGTGAAAAAGGAAATATCCTCAGATGAAATCTGGAAAGAAGGTTTCTGAGAAACTGCTTAGTGTTCTGTTAATTCATCTCACAGAGTTACATCTGTATTTCATGGATCTCTTTGCTAGCCTTATTTCTGTGGAATCTGAGAACAGATATTTCGGATCCCTTTGAAGACTATAGGGCCAAAGGAAATATCCTCCGATAACAAAGGGAAAGAAGCTTTCTGAGAAACTTCTTTGTGTTCTGTGAAATCATCTCACAGAGTTACAGCTTTCCCCTCAAGAAGCCTTTCACTAAGACAGTTCTTGTGGAATTGGCAAAGTGATATATGGAAGCCCCAGAGGGCTATGGTGAAAAAGGTAACATCCTCAGATGAAATCTGGAAAGAAGCTTTCTTATAAACTGCTTAGTGTTCTGTTAATTCATCTCACAGAGTTACATCTGTATTTCGTGGATCTCTTTGCTAGCCTTATTACTGTGGAATCTGAGAACAGATATTTCGGATCCCTTTGAAGACAATAGGGCCAAAGGAAATGTCCTCCGATAACAAAGAGAATGAAGCTTTCTGAGAAACTTCTTTGTCTTCTGTGAAATCATCTCACAGAGTTACATCTTTCCCTACAAGAAGCCTTTCGCTAAGACAGTTCTTGGGGAATTGGCAAAGTGATATTGGGTAGCCAATAGAGGGCTATGGTGAAAAAGGAAATATCCTCCGATGAAATCTGGAAAGAACCTTTCTGAGAAACTGCTTAGTGTTCTGTTAATTCATCTCACAGAGTTACATCTGTATTTCGTGGATCTCTTTGCTAGCCTTATTTCTGTGGAATCTGAGAACAGATATTTCGGATCCCTTTGAAGACTATAGGGCCAAAGGAATTATTCTCCGGTAACAAAGAGAAAGAAGCTTCTGAGAAACTTCTTTGTGTTCTGTGAAATCATCTCACATAGTTACAGCTTTCCCCTCAAGAAGGCTTTCGCTAAGACAGTTCTTGTGGAATTGGCAAAGTGATATTGGGAAGCCCATAGAGGGCTATGGTGAAAAAGGAAATATCCTCAGATGAAATTTGGAAAGAAGCTTTCTGAGAAACTGCTTAGTGTTCTGTTAATTCATCTCACAGAGTTACATCTGTATTTCGTGGATCTCTTTGCTTGCCTTATTTCTGTGGAATCTGAGAACAGATATTTCGGATCCCTTTGAAGACTATAGGGCCAAAGGAAATATCCTCCGATAACAAAGAGAAATAATCTTTCTGAAAAACTTCTTTGTGTTCTGTGAAATCATCTCACAGAGTTACAGCTTTCCCCTCAAGAAGCCTTTCGCTAAGACAGTTCTTGTGGAATTGGCAAAGTGATATTTGGAAGCCCATAGTGGGCTAAGTGTAAAAGGAAATATCCTCAGATGAAATCTGGAAAGAAGCTTTCTGAGAAACTGCTTAGTGTTCTGTTAATTCATCTCACAGAGTTACATCTGTATTTCGTGGATCTCTTTGCTAGCCTGATTTCTGTGGAATCTGAGAACAGATATTTCGGATCCCTTTGAAGACTATAGGGCCAAAGGAAATATCCTCCGATAACAAAGAGAAAGAAGCTTTCTGAGAAACTTCTTTGTGTTCTGTGAAATCATCTCACAGAGTTACAGCTTTCCCCTCAAGAACACTTTCGCTAAGACAGTTCTTGTGGAATTTGCAAAGTGATACTGGGAAGCCCCTAGAGGGCTATGGTGAAAAAGGAAATATCCTCAGATGAAATCTGGAAAGAAGCTTTCTGTGAAACTGCTTAGTGTTCTGTTAATTCATCTCACAGAGTTACATCTGTATTTCGTGGATCTCTTTGCTAGCCTTATTTCTGGGGAATCTGAGAACAGATATTTCGGATCCCTTTGAAGACTATAGGGCCAAAGGAAATATCCTCTGATAACAAAGAGAAAGAGGCTTTCTGAGAAACTTCTTTGTGTTCTGTGAAATCATCTCACATAGTTACAGCTTTCCCCTCAAGAAGCCTTTCGCTAAGACAGTTCTTGTGGAATTGGCAAAGTGATATTGGGAAGCCCATAGAGGGCTATGGTGAAAAAGGAAATATCCTCAGATGAAATCTGGAAAGAAGCTTTCTGAAAAACTGCTTAGTGTTCTGTTAATTCATCTCACAGAGTTACATGTGTATTTCGTGGATCTCTTTGCTAGCCTTATTTCTGTGGAATCTGAGAACAGATATTTCGGATCCCTTTGAAGACAATAGGGCCAAAGGAAATATCCTCCGATAACAAAGAGAAAGAAGCTTTCTGAGAAACTTCTTTCTGTTCTGTGAAATCATCTCACAGAGTTACAGCTTTCCCTAGAAGGAGCCTTTCGCTAAGACAGTTCTTGTGGAATTGGCAAAGTGATATTGGGAAGCCTATAGAGGGCTATGGTGAAAAAGGAAATATCCTCAGATGAAATCTGGAAAGAAGTTTCTGAGAAACTGCTTAGTGTTCTGTTAATTCATCTCACAGAGTTACATCTGTATTTCGTGGATCTCTTTGCTAGCCTTATTTCTGTGGAATCTGAGAACAGATATTTCGGATCCCTTTGAAGACTATAGGGCCAAAGGAAATATCCTCCGATAACAAAGAGAAAGAAGCTTTCTGAGAAACTTCTTTGTGTTCTGTGAAGTCATCTCACTGAGTTACAGCTTTTCCCTTTAGAAGCCTTTCGCTAAGAAAATTCTTGTGGAATTGGCAATGTGATACTGGGAAGCCCATAGAGGGCTATGGTGAAAAAGGAAATATCCTCAGATGAAATCTGGAAAGAAGGTTTCTGAGAAACTGCTTAGTGTTCTGTTAATTCATCTCACAGAGTTACATCTGTATTTCATGGATCTCTTTGCTAGCCTTATTTCTGTGGAATCTGAGAACAGATATTTCGGATCCCTTTGAAGACTATAGGGCCAAAGGAAATATCCTCCGATAACAAAGGGAAAGAAGCTTTCTGAGAAACTTCTTTGTGTTCTGTGAAATCATCTCACAGAGTTACAGCTTTCCCCTCAAGAAGCCTTTCACTAAGACAGTTCTTGTGGAATTGGCAAAGTGATATATGGAAGCCCCAGAGGGCTATGGTGAAAAAGGTAACATCCTCAGATGAAATCTGGAAAGAAGCTTTCTTATAAACTGCTTAGTGTTCTGTTAATTCATCTCACAGAGTTACATCTGTATTTCGTGGATCTCTTTGCTAGCCTTATTACTGTGGAATCTGAGAACAGATATTTCGGATCCCTTTGAAGACAATAGGGCCAAAGGAAATATCCTCCGATAACAAAGAGAATGAAGCTTTCTGAGAAACTTCTTTGTCTTCTGTGAAATCATCTCACAGAGTTACATCTTTCCCTACAAGAAGCCTTTCGCTAAGACAGTTCTTGGGGAATTGGCAAAGTGATATTGGGTAGCCAATAGAGGGCTATGGTGAAAAAGGAAATATCCTCCGATGAAATCTGGAAAGAACCTTTCTGAGAAACTGCTTAGTGTTCTGTTAATTCATCTCACAGAGTTACATCTGTATTTCGTGGATCTCTTTGCTAGCCTTATTTCTGTGGAATCTGAGAACAGATATTTCGGATCCCTTTGAAGACTATAGGGCCAAAGGAATTATTCTCCGGTAACAAAGAGAAAGAAGCTTCTGAGAAACTTCTTTGTGTTCTGTGAAATCATCTCACAGAGTTACAGCTTTCCCCTCAAGAAGGCTTTCGCTAAGACAGTTCTTGTGGAATTGGCAAAGTGATATTGGGAAGCCCATAGAGGGCTATGGTGAAAAAGGAAATATCCTCAGATGAAATTTGGAAAGAAGCTTTCTGAGAAACTGCTTAGTGTTCTGTTAATTCATCTCACAGAGTTACATCTGTATTTCGTGGATCTCTTTGCTTGCCTTATTTCTGTGGAATCTGAGAACAGATATTTCGGATCCCTTTGAAGACTATAGGGCCAAAGGAAATATCCTCCGATAACAAAGAGAAATAATCTTTCTGAAAAACTTCTTTGTGTTCTGTGAAATCATCTCACAGAGTTACAGCTTTCCCCTCAAGAAGCCTTTCGCTAAGACAGTTCTTGTGGAATTGGCAAAGTGATATTTGGAAGCCCATAGTGGGCTAAGTGTAAAAGGAAATATCCTCAGATGAAATCTGGAAAGAAGCTTTCTGAGAAACTGCTTAGTGTTCTGTTAATTCATCTCACAGAGTTACATCTGTATTTCGTGGATCTCTTTGCTAGCCTGATTTCTGTGGAATCTGAGAACAGATATTTCGGATCCCTTTGAAGACTATAGGGCCAAAGGAAATATCCTCCGATAACAAAGAGAAAGAAGCTTTCTGAGAAACTTCTTTGTGTTCTGTGAAATCATCTCACAGAGTTACAGCTTTCCCCTCAAGAACACTTTCGCTAAGACAGTTCTTGTGGAATTTGCAAAGTGATACTGGGAAGCCCCTAGAGGGCTATGGTGAAAAAGGAAATATCCTCAGATGAAATCTGGAAAGAAGCTTTCTGTGAAACTGCTTAGTGTTCTGTTAATTCATCTCACAGAGTTACATCTGTATTTCGTGGATCTCTTTGCTAGCCTTATTTCTGGGGAATCTGAGAACAGATATTTCGGATCCCTTTGAAGACTATAGGGCCAAAGGAAATATCCTCTGATAACAAAGAGAAAGAGGCTTTCTGAGAAACTTCTTTGTGTTCTGTGAAATCATCTCACATAGTTACAGCTTTCCCCTCAAGAAGCTTTCGCTAAGACAGTTCTTGTGGAATTGGCATAGTGATATTTGGAATCCCATAGAGGGCTACGGTGAAAAAGGAAATATCCTCAGAAGAAATCTGGAAAGAAGGTTTCGGAGAAACTGCTTAGTGTTCTGTTAATTCATCTCACAGAGTTACATCTGTATTTCGTGGATTGCTTTGCTAGCCTTATTTCTGTGGAATCTGAGAACAGATATTTCGGATCCCTTTGAAGACTATAGGGCCAAAGGAAATATCCTCCGATAACAAAGAGAAAGAAGCTTTCTGAGAAACTTCTTTCTGTTCTGTGAAATCATCTCACAGAGTTACAGCTTTCCCCTTTAGAAGCCTTTCGCTAAGACAGTTCTTGTGGAATTGGCAAAGTGATACTGGGAAACCCATAGAGGGCTATGGTGAAAAAGGAAATATCCTCAGATGAAATCTGGAAAGAAGCTTTCTGAGAAACTGCTTAGTGTTCTGTTAATTCATCTCACAGAGTTACATCTGTATTTCGTGGATCTCTTTGCTAGCCTTATTTCTGTGGAATCTGAGAACAGATATTTCGGATCCCTTTGAAGACTATAGGGCCAAAGGAAATATCCTCCGATAACAAAGGGAAAGAAGCTTTCTGAGAAACTTCTTTGTGTTCTGTGAAATCATCTCACAGAGTTACAGCTTTCCCCTCAAGAAGCCTTTCGCTAAGACAGTTCTTGTGGAATTGGCAAAGTGATATATGGAAGCCGCTAGAGGGCTATGGTGAAAAAGGTAATATCCTCAGATGAAATCTGGAAAGAAGCTTTCTGAAAAACTGCTTAGTGTTCTGTTAATTCATCTCACAGAGTTACATCTGTATTTCGTGGATCTCTTTGCTAGCCTTATTTCTGTGGAATCTGAGAACAGATATTTCGGATCCCTTTGAAGACAATAGGGCCAAAGGAAATATCCTCCGATAACAAAGAGAAAGAAGCTTTCTGAGAAACTTCTTTCTGTTCTGTGAAATCATCTCACAGAGTTACAGCTTTCCCTAGAAGGAGCCTTTCGCTAAGACAGTTCTTGTGGAATTGGCAAAGTGATATTGGGAAGCCTATAGAGGGCTATGGTGAAAAAGGAAATATCCTCAGATGAAATCTGGAAAGAAGTTTCTGAGAAACTGCTTAGTGTTCTGTTAATTCATCTCACAGAGTTACATCTGTATTTCGTGGATCTCTTTGCTAGCCTTATTTCTGTGGAATCTGAGAACAGATATTTCGGATCCCTTTGAAGACTATAGGGCCAAAGGAAATATCCTCCGATAACAAAGAGAAAGAAGCTTTCTGAGAAACTTCTTTGTGTTCTGTGAAGTCATCTCACTGAGTTACAGCTTTTCCCTTTAGAAGCCTTTCGCTAAGAAAATTCTTGTGGAATTGGCAAGGTGATACTGGGAAGCCCATAGAGGGCTATGGTGAAAAAGGAAATATCCTCAGATGAAATCTGGAAAGAAGGTTTCTGAGAAACTGCTTAGTGTTCTGTTAATTCATCTCACAGAGTTACATCTGTATTTCATGGATCTCTTTGCTAGCCTTATTTCTGTGGAATCTGAGAACAGATATTTCGGATCCCTTTGAAGACTATAGGGCCAAAGGAAATATCCTCCGATAACAAAGGGAAAGAAGCTTTCTGAGAAACTTCTTTGTGTTCTGTGAAATCATCTCACAGAGTTACAGCTTTCCCCTCAAGAAGCCTTTCGCTAAGACAGTTCTTGTGGAATTGGCAAAGTGATATATGGAAGCCCCTAGAGGGCTATGGTGAAAAAGGTAACATCCTCAGATGAAATCTGGAAAGAAGCTTTCTTATAAACTCCTTAGTGTTCTGTTAATTCATCTCACAGAGTTACATCTGTATTTCGTGGATCTCTCTGCTAGCCTTATCTCTGTGGAATCTGAGAACAGATATTTCGGATCCCTTTGAAGACAATAGGGCCAAAGGAAATATCCTCCGATAACAAAGAGAATGAAGCTTTCTGAGAAACTTCTTTGTCTTCTGTGAAATCATCTCACAGAGTTACATCTTTCCCTACAAGAAGCCTTTCGCTAAGACAGTTCTTGGGGAATTGGCAAAGTGATATTGGGTAGCCAATAGAGGGCTATGGTGAAAAAGGAAATATCCTCCGATGAAATCTGGAAAGAACCTTTCTGTGAAACTGCTTAGTGTTCTGTTAATTCATCTCACAGAGTTACATCTGTATTTCGTGGATCTCTTTGCTAGCCTTATTTCTGTGGAATCTGAGAACAGATATTTCGGATCCCTTTGAAGACTATAGGGCCAAAGGAATTATTCTCCGGTAACAAAGAGAAAGAAGCTTCTGAGAAACTTCTTTGTGTTCTGTGAAATCATCTCACAGAGTTACAGCTTTCCCCTCAAGAAGCCTTTCGCTAAGACAGTTCTTGTGGAATTGGCAAAGTGATATTGGGAAGCCCATAGAGGGCTATGGTGAAAAAGGAAATATCCTCAGATGAAATCTGGAAAGAAGCTTTCTGAAAAACTGCTTAGTGTTCTGTTAATTCATCTCACAGAGTTACATGTGTATTTCGTGGATCTCTTTGCTAGCCTTATTTCTGTGGAATCTGAGAACAGATATTTCGGATCCCTTTGAAGACAATAGGGCCAAAGGAAATATCCTCCGATAACAAAGAGAAAGAAGCTTTCTGAGAAACTTCTTTCTGTTCTGTGAAATCATCTCACAGAGTTACAGCTTTCCCTAGAAGGAGCCTTTCGCTAAGACAGTTCTTGTGGAATTGGCAAAGTGATATTGGGAAGCCTATAGAGGGCTATGGTGAAAAAGGAAATATCCTCAGATGAAATCTGGAAAGAACCTTTCTGAGAAACTGCTTAGTGTTCTGTTAATTCATCTCACAGAGTTACATCTGTATTTCGTGGATCTCTTTGCTAGCCTTATTTCTGTGGAATCTGAGAACAGATATTTCGGATCCCTTTGAAGACTATAGGGCCAAAGGAATTATTCTCCGGTAACAAAGAGAAAGAAGCTTCTGAGAAACTTCTTTGTGTTCTGTGAAATCATCTCACAGAGTTACAGCTTTCCCCTCAAGAAGGCTTTCGCTAAGACAGTTCTTGTGGAATTGGCAAAGTGATATTGGGAAGCCCATAGAGGGCTATGGTGAAAAAGGAAATATCCTCAGATGAAATACGGAAAGAAGCTTTCTGAGAAACTGCTTAGTGTTCTGTTAATTCATCTCACAGAGTTACATCTGTATTTCGTGGATCTCTTTGCTAGCCTTATTTCTGTGGAATCTGAGAACAGATATTTCGGATCCCTTTGAAGACTATAGGGCCAAAGGAAATATCCTCCGATAACAAAGAGAAATAATCTTTCTGAAAAACTTCTTTGTGTTCTGTGAAATCATCTCACAGAGTTACAGCTTTCCCCTCAAGAAGCCTTTCGCTAAGACAGTTCTTGTGGAATTGGCAAAGTGATATTTGGAAGCCCATAGTGGGCTAAGTGTAAAAGGAAATATCCTCAGATGAAATCTGGAAAGAAGCTTTCTGAGAAACTGCTTAGTGTTCTGTTAATTCATCTCACAGAGTTACATCTGTATTTCGTGGATCTCTTTGCTAGCCTGATTTCTGTGGAATCTGAGAACAGATATTTCGGATCCCTTTGAAGACTATAGGGCCAAAGGAAATATCCTCCGATAACAAAGAGAAAGAAGCTTTCTGAGAAACTTCTTTGTGTTCTGTGAAATCATCTCACAGAGTTACATCTTTCCCTACAAGAAGCCTTTCGCTAAGACAGTTCTTGGGGAATTGGCAAAGTGATATTGGGTAGCCAATAGAGGGCTATGGAGAAAAAGGAAATATCCTCC
This sequence comes from Macaca mulatta, assembly GCF_049350105.2. NCBI lineage: Eukaryota > Metazoa > Chordata > Mammalia > Primates > Cercopithecidae > Macaca > Macaca mulatta. Next base: position 27,114,187 of record NC_133420.1, read on the forward strand.
GATGAAATCTGGAAAGAACCTTTCTGAGAAACTGCTTAGTGTTCTGTTAATTCATCTCACAGAGTTACATCTGTATTTCGTGGATCTCTTTGCTAGCCTTATTTCTGTGGAATCTGAGAACAGATATTTCGGATCCCTTTGAAGACTATAGGGCCAAAGGAATTATTCTCCGGTAACAAAGAGAAAGAAGCTTCTGAGAAACTTCTTTGTGTTCTGTGAAATCATCTCACAGAGTTACAGCTTTCCCCTCAAGAAGGCTTTCGCTAAGACAGTTCTTGTGGAATTGGCAAAGTGATATTGGGAAGCCCATAGAGGGCTATGGTGAAAAAGGAAATATCCTCAGATGAAATACGGAAAGAAGCTTTCTGAGAAACTGCTTAGTGTTCTGTTAATTCATCTCACAGAGTTACATCTGTATTTCGTGGATCTCTTTGCTAGCCTTATTTCTGTGGAATCTGAGAACAGATATTTCGGATCCCTTTGAAGACTATAGGGCCAAAGGAAATATCCTCCGATAACAAAGAGAAATAATCTTTCTGAAAAACTTCTTTGTGTTCTGTGAAATCATCTCACAGAGTTACAGCTTTCCCCTCAAGAAGCCTTTCGCTAAGACAGTTCTTGTGGAATTTGCAAAGTGATACTGGGAAGCCCCTAGAGGGCTATGGTGAAAAAGGAAATATCCTCAGATGAAATCTGGAAAGAAGCTTTCTGTGAAACTGCTTAGTGTTCTGTTAATTCATCTCACAGAGTTACATCTGTATTTCGTGGATCTCTTTGCTCGCCTTATTTCTGGGGAATCTGAGAACAGATATTTCGGATCCCTTTGAAGACTATAGGGCCAAAGGAAATATCCTCTGATAACAAAGAGAAAGAGGCTTTCTGAGAAACTTCTTTGTGTTCTGTGAAATCATCTCACATAGTTACAGCTTTCCCCTCAAGAAGCCTTTCGCTAAGACAGTTCTTGTGGAATTGGCATAGTGATATTTGGAATCCCATAGAGGGCTACGGTGAAAAAGGAAATATCCTCAGAAGAAATCTGGAAAGAAGGTTTCGGAGAAACTGCTTAGTGTTCTGTTAATTCATCTCACAGAGTTACATCTGTATTTCGTGGATTGCTTTGCTAGCCTTATTTCTGTGGAATCTGAGAACAGATATTTCGGATCCCTTTGAAGACTATAGGGCCAAAGGAAATATCCTCCGATAACAAAGAGAAAGAAGCTTTCTGAGAAACTTCTTTGTGTTCTGTGAAATCATCTCACAGAGTGACAGCTTTCCCCTTTAGAAGCCTTTCGCTAAGACAGTTCTTGTGGAATTGGCAAAGTGATACTGGGAAGCCCATAGAGGGCTATGGTGAAAAAGGAAATATCCTCAGATGAAATCTGGAAAGAAGCTTTCTGAGAAACTGCTTAGTGTTCTGTTAATTCATCTCACAGAGTTACATCTGTATTTCGTGGATCTCTTTGCTAGCCTTATTTCTGTGGAATCTGAGAACAGATATTTCGGATCCCTTTGAAGACTATAGGGCCAAAGGAAATATCCTCCGATAACAAAGAGAAAGAAGCTTTCTGAGAAACTTCTTTGTGTTCTGTGAAATCATCTCACAGAGTTACAGCTTTCCCCTCAAGAAGCCTTTCGCTAAGACAGTTCTTGTGGAATTGGCAAAGTGATATATGGAAGCCGCTAGAGGGCTATGGTGAAAAAGGTAATATCCTCAGATGAAATCTGGAAAGAAGCTTTCTGAAAAACTGCTTAGTGTTCTGTTAATTCATCTCACAGAGTTACATCTGTATTTCGTGGATCTCTTTGCTAGCCTTATTTCTTTGGAATCTGAGAACAGATATTTTGGATCCCTTTGAAGACTATAGGGCCAAAGGAAATAATCTCCGATAACAAACAGAAAGAAGCTTTCTGAGAAACTTCTTTGTGTTCTCTGAAATCATCTCACTGAGTTACAGCTTTCCCCTTTAGAAGCCTTTCGCTAAGAAAATTCTTGTGGAATTGGCAATGTGATACTGGGAAGCCCATAGAGGGCTATGGTGAAAAAGGAAATATCCTCAGATGAAATCTGGAAAGAAGGTTTCTGAGAAACTGCTTAGTGTTCTGTTAATTCATCTCACAGAGTTACATCTGTATTTCATGGATCTCTTTGCTAGCCTTATTTCTGTGGAATTTGAGAACAGATATTTCGGATCCCTTTGAGACTATAGGGCCAAAGGAAATATCCTCCGATAACAAAGGGAAAGAAGCTTTCTGAGAAACTTCTTTGTGTTCTGTGAAATCATCTCACAGAGTTACAGCTTTCACTAGAAGAAGCCTTTCGCTAAGACAGTTCTTGTGGAATTGGCAAAGTGATATTTGGTAGCCCATAGAGGGCTATGGTGAAAAAGGAAATATCCTCAGATAAAATCTGGAAAGAAGCTTTCTGAGAAACTGCTTAGTGTTCTGTTGATTCATCTCACAGGGTTACATCTGTATTTCGTGGATCTCTTTGCTAGCCTTGTTTCTGTGGAATCTGAGAACAGATATTTCGGATCCCTTTGAAGATTATAGGGCCAAAGGAAATATCCACCGATAACAAAGAGAAAGAAGCTTTCTGAGAAACTTCTTTGTGTTCTGTGAAATCATCTCACAGAGTTACAGCTTTCCCTAGAAGAAGCCTTTCGCTAAGACAGTTCTTGTGGAATTGGCAAAGTGATATTTGGAAGCCCATAGAGGGCTATGGTGAAAAAGGAAATATCCTCAGATGAAATCTGGAAAGAAGCTTTCTGAGAAACTGCTTAGTGTTCTGTTAATTCATCTCACAGAGTTACATCTGTATTTCGTGGATCTCTTTGCTAGCCTTATTTCTGGGGAATCTTAGAACAGATATTTCGGATCCCTTTGAAGACTATAGGGCCAAAGGAAATATCCTCCGATAACAAAGAGAAAGAAGCTTTCTGAGAAACTTCTTTGTGTTCTGTGAAATCATCTCACAGAGTTACAGCTTTCCCTAGAAGAAGCCTTTCGCTAAGACAGTTCTTGTGGAATTTTCAAAGTGATATTTGGAAGCCCATAGAGGGCTATGGTGAAAAAGGAAATATCCTCCGATGAAATCTGCAAAGAAGCTTTCCTAGAAACTGCTTAGTGTTCTGTTAATTCATCTCACAGAGTTACATCTGTATTTCGTGGTTGTCTTTGCTAGCCTTATTTCTGTGGAATGTGAGAACAGATATTTCGGATCCCTTTGAAGACTATAGGGCCAAAGGAATTATCCTCCGATAACAAAGAGAAAGAAGCTTTCTGAGAAACTTCTTTGTGTTCTGTGAAATAATCTCACAGAGTTACAGCTTTCCCCTGAAGAAGCCTTTCGCTAAGACAGTTCCTGTGGAATTGGCAAAGTGATATTTGGAAGCCCATAGAGGGCTATGGTGAAAAAGGAAATATCCTCAGATGAAATCTCGAAAGAAGCTTTCTGAGACATTGCTTAGTGTTCTGTTAATTCATCTCACAGAGTTACATCTGTATTTCGTGGATATCTTTGCTAGCCTTATTTCTTTGGAATCTGAGAACAGATATTTTGGATCCCTTTGAAGACTATAGGGCCAAAGGAAATATCCTCCGATAACAAAGAGAAAGAAGCTTTCTGAGAAACTTCTTTCTGTTCTGTGAAATCATCTCACAGAGTTACAGCTTTCCCCTCAAGAAGCCTTTCGCTAAGACAGTTCTTGTGGAATTGGCAGAGTGATATTGGGAAGCCGATAGAGGGCTATGGTGAAAAAGGAAATATCCTCAGATGAAATCTGGAAAGAAGCTTTCTGAGAAACTGCTTAGTGTTCTGTTAATTCATCTCACAGAGTTACATCTGTATTTCGTGGATCTCTTTGCTAGCCTTATTTCTGTGGAATCTGAGAACAGATATTTCGGATCCCTTTGAAGACTATAGGGCCAAAGGAAATATCCTCTGATAACAAAGAGAAAAAAGCTTTCTGAGAAACTTCTTTGTGTTCTGTGAAATCATCTCACAGAGTTACAGCTTTCCCCACAAGAAGCCTTTCGCTAAGACAGTTCTTGTGGAATTGGCAAGGTGATATTTGGAAGCCCTTAGAGGGCTACGGTGAAAAATGAAATATCCTCAGATGAAATCTGGAAAGAAGGTTTCTGAGAAACTGCTTAGTGTTCTGTTAATTCATCTCACAGAGTTACATCTGTATTTCGTGGATCTCTTTGCTAGCCTTATTTCTGTGGAATCTGAGAACAGATATTTCGGATCCCTTTGAAGACTACAGGGCCAAAGGAAATATCCTCCGATAACAAAGAGAAAGAAGCTTTCTGAGAAACTTCTTTGTGTTCTGTGAAATCATCTCACAGAGTTACAGCTTTCCCTAGAAGAAGCCTTTCGCTAAGACAGTTCTTGTGGAATTTTCAAAGTGATATTTGGAAGCCCATAGAGGGCTATGGTGAAAAAGGAAATATCCTCCAATGAAATCTGGAAAGAAGCTTTCTGAGAAACTGCTGATTGTTCTGTTAATTCATCTCACAGAGTTACATCTGTATTTCGTGGTTGTCTTTGCTAGCCTTATTTCTGTGGAATGTGAGAACAGATATTTCGGATCCCTTTGAAGACTATAGGGCCAAAGGAATTATCCTCTGATAACAAAGAGAAAGAAGCTTTCTGAGAAACTTCTTTGTGTTCTGTGAAATAATCTCACAGAGTTACAGCTTTCCCCTGAAGAAGCCTTTCGCTAAGACAGTTCCTGTGGAATTGGCAAAGTGATATTTGGAAGCCCATAGAGGGCTATGGTGAAAAAGGAAATATCCTCAGATGAAATCTCGAAAGAAGCTTTCTGAGACATTGCTTAGTGTTCTGTTAATTCATCTCACAGAGTTACATCTGTATTTCGTGGATATCTTTGCTAGCCTTATTTCTTTGGAATCTGAGAACAGATATTTTGGATCCCTTTGAAGACTATAGGGCCAAAGGAAATATCCTCCGATAACAAAGAGAAAGAAGCTTTCTGAGAAACTTCTTTCTGTTCTGTGAAATCATCTCACAGAGTTACAGCTTTCCCCTCAAGAAGCCTTTCGCTAAGACAGTTCTTGTGGAATTGGCAAAGTGATATTGGGAAGCCGATAGAGGGCTATGGTGAAAAAGGAAATATCCTCAGATGAAATCTGGACAGAAGCTTTCTGAGAAACTGCTTAGTGTTCTGTTAATTCATCTCACAGAGTTACATCTGTATTTCGTGGATCTCTTTGCTAGCCTTATTTCTGTGGAATCTGAGAACAGATATTTCGGATCCCTTTGAAGACTATAGGGCCAAAGGAAATATCCTCTGATAACAAAGAGAAAAAAGCTTTCTGAGAAACTTCTTTGTGTTCTGTGAAATCATCTCACAGAGTTACAGCTTTCCCCACAAGAAGCCTTTCGCTAAGACAGTTCTTGTGGAATTGGCACGGTGATATTTGGAAGCCCTTAGAGGGCTACGGTGAAAAATGAAATATCCTCAGATGAAATCTGGAAAGAAGGTTTCTGAGAAACTGCTTAGTGTTCTGTTAATTCATCTCACAGAGTTACATCTGTATTTCGTGGATCTCTTTGCTAGCCTTATTTCTGTGGAATCTGAGAACAGATATTTCGGATCCCTTTGAAGACTACAGGGCCAAAGGAAATATCCTCCGATAACAAAGAGAAAGAAGCTTTCTGAGAAACTTCTTTGTGTTCTGTGAAATTATCTCACAGAGTTACAGCTTTCCCCTCTAGAAGCACTTCGCTAAGACAGTTCTTGGGGAATTGGCAAAGTGATACTGGGAAGCCCATAGAGGGCTATGGTGAAAAAGGAAATATCCTCAGATGAAATCTGGAAAGAAGCTTTCTGAGAAACTGCTTAGTGTTCTGTTAATTCATCTCACAGAGTTACATCTGTATTTCGTGTATCTCTTTGCTAGCCTTATTTCTGTGAAATCTGAGAGCAGATATTTCGGATCCCTTTGAAGACTATAGGGCCAAAGGAAATATCCTCCGATAACAAAGAGAAAGAAGCTTTCTGAGAAACTTCTTTGTGTTCTGTGAAATCATCTCACAGAGTTACAGCTTTCACTAGAAGAAGCCTTTCGCTAAGACAGTTCTTGTGGAATTGGCAAAGTGATATTTGGTAGCCCATAGAGGGCTATGGTGAAAAAGGAAATATCCACAGATGAAATCTGGAAAGAAGCTTTCTGAGAAACAGCTTAGTGTTCTGTTAATTCATCTCACAGAGTTACATCTCTATTTCGTGGCTGTCTTTGCTAGCCTTATTTCTGTGGAATGTGAGAACAGATATTTCGGATCCCTTTAAAGACTATAGGGCCAAAGGAAATATCCTCCGATAACAAAGAGAAAGAAGCTTTCTGAGAAACTTCTTTGTGTTCTGTGAAATAATCTCACAGAGTTACAGCTTTCCCCTGAAGAAGCCTTTCGCTAAGACAGTTCCTGTGGAATTGACAAAGTTATATTGGGAAGCCCATAGAGGGCTATGGTGAAAAAGGAAATATCCTCAGATGAAATCTGGAAAGAAGCTTTCTGAGACATTGCTTAGTGTTCTGTTAATTCATCTCACAGAGTTACATCTGTATTTCGTGGATCTCTTTGCTAGCCTTATTTCTTTGGGATCTGAGAACAGATATTTTGGATCCCTTTGAAGACTATAGGGCCAAAGGAAATATCCTCCGATAACAAAGAGAAAGAAGCTTTCTGAGAAACTTCTTTGTGTTCTGTGAAATCATCTCACAGAGTTACAGCTTTCCCCTCAAGAAGCCTTTCGCTAAGACAGTTCTTGTGGAATTGGCAAAGTGATATTTGGAAGCCCATGGAGGGCTATGGTGAAAAAGGAAATATCCTCAGATGAAATCTGAAAAGAAGCTTTCTGAGAAACTGCTTAGTGTTCTATGAATTCATCTCACAGAGTTACATCTGTATTTCGTGGATCTCTTTGCTAGCCTTATTTCTGTGGAAACCGAGAACAGATATTTCGGATCCCTTTGAAGACTATAGGGCCAAAGGAAGTATCCTCCGATAACAAAGAAAAAGAAGCTTTCTGAGAAACTTCTTTGTGTTCTGTGAAATCATCTCACAGAGTTACAGCTTTCCTCTCAACAAGCCTTTCGCTAAGACAGTTCTTGTGGAATTGGCAAAGTGATATTTGGAAGCCCCTAGAGGGCTATGGTGAAAAAGGAAATATCCTCAGGTGAAATCTGGAAAGAAGCTTTCTGAGAAACTGCTTAGTGTTCTGTTAATTCATCTCACAGAGTTACATGTGTATTTCGTGGATCTCTTTGCTAGCCTTATTTCTGGGGAATATGAGAACAAATATTTCGGATCCCTTTGGAGACTATAGGGCCAAAGGAAATATCCTCCGATAACAAAGAGAAAGAAGCTTTCTGAGAAACTTCTTTGTGTTCTGTGAAATCATCTCACAGAGTTACAGCTTTCCCCTCTAGAAGCATTTCACTAAGACAGTTCTTGGGGAATTGGCAAAATGATATTTGGAAGCCCATAGAGGGCTATGGTGAAAAAGGAAATATCCTCAGATGAAATCTGGAAAGAAGCTTTCTGAGAAACTGCTTAGTGTTCTGTTAATTCATCTCACAGAGTTACATCTGTATTTCATGGATCTCTTTGCTAGCCTTATTTCTGTGGAATCTGAGAACAGATATTTCGGATCCCTTTGAAGACTATAGGGCCAAAGGAAATATCCTCCGATAACAAAGGGAAAGAAGCTTTCTGAGAAACTTCTTTGTGTTCTGTGAAATCATCTCACAGAGTTACAGCTTTCCCCTCAAGAAGCCTTTCGCTAAGACAGTTCTTGTGGAATTGGCAAAGTGATATTGGGTAGCCAATAGAGGGCTATGGTGAAAAAGGAAATATCCTCCGATGAAATCTGGAAAGAACCTTTCTGAGAAACTGCTTAGTGTTCTGTTAATTCATCTCACAGAGTTACATCTGTATTTCGTGGATCTCTTTGCTAGCCTTATTTCTGTGGAATCTGAGAACAGATATTTCGGATCCCATTGAAGACTATAGGGCCAAAGGAAATATCCTCCGATAACAAAGAGAAAGAAGCTTTCTGAGAAACTTCTTTGTGTTCTGTGAAATCATCTCACAGAGTTACAGCTTTCCCCTCAAGAAGGCTTTCGCTAAGACAGTTCTTGTGGAATTGGGAAAGTGATATTGGGAAGCCCATAGAGGGCTATGGTGAAAAAGGAAATATCCTCCGATGAAATCTGGAAAGAAGCTTTCTGAGAAACTGCTTAGTGTTCTGTTAATTCATCTCACAGAGTTACATCTGTATTTCGTGGATCTCTTTGCTTGCCTTATTTCTGTGGAATCTGAGAACAGATATTTCGGATCCCTTTGAAGACTATAGGGCCAAAGGAAATATCCTCCGATAACAAAGAGAAAGAAGCTGTCTGAGAAACTTCTTTGTGTCCTGTGAAATCATCTCACAGAGTTACAGCTTTCCCCTCAAGAAGCCTTTCGCTAAGACAGTTCTTGTGGAATAGGCAAAGTGATATTTGGAAGCCCATAGAGGGCTATGTTGAAAAAGGAAATATCCTCAGATGAAATCTGAAAAGAAGCTTTCTGAGAAACTGCTTAGCGTCTGTTAATTCATCTCACAGAGTTACATCTGTATTTCGTGGATGTCTTTGCTAGCCTTATTTCTGTGGAATCTGAGAACAGATATTTCGGATCCCTTTGAAGACTATAGGGCCAAAGGAAGTATCCTCCGATAACAAAGAAAAAGAAGCTTTCTGAGAAACTTCTTTGTGTTCTGTGAAATCATCTCACAGAGTTACAGCTTTCCCCTCAAGAAGCCTTTCGCTAAGACAGTTCTTGTGGAATTGGCAAAGTGATATTGGGAAGCCCATACAGGGCACGGTGAAAAAGGAAATATCCTCAGATGAAATCTGGAAAGAAGCTTTCTGAGAAACTGCTTAGTGTTCTGTTAATTCATCTCACAGAGTTACATGTGTATTTCGTGGATCTCTTTGCTAGCCTTATTTCTGGGGAATATGAGAACAAATATTTCGGATCCCTTTGGAGACTATAGGGCCAAAGGAAATATCCTCCGATAACAAAGAGAAGGAAGCTTTCTGAGAAACTTCTTTGTGTTCTGTGAAATCATCTCACAGAGTTACAGCTTTCCCCTCAAGAAGCCTTTCGCTAAGACAGTTCTTGTGGAATTGGCAAAGTTATATTGGGAAGCCCATAGAGGTCTATGGTGAAAAAGGAAATATTCTCAGATGAAATCTGGAAAGAAGCTTTCTGAGACATTGCTTAGTGTTCTGTTAATTCATCTCACAGAGTTACATGTGTATTTCGTGGATCTCTTTGCTAGCCTTATTTCTGGGGAATATGAGAACAAATATTTCGGATCCCTTTGGAGACTATAGTGCCAAAGGAAATATCCTCCGATAACAAAGAGAAAGAAGCTTTCTGAGAAACTTCTTTGTGTTCTGTGAAATCAGCTCACAGAGTTACAGCTTTCCCCTCAAGAAGCCTTTTGCTAAGACAGTTTTGGGGAATTGGCAAAGTGATATTTGGAAGCCCATAGAGGGCTATGGTGAAAAAGGAAATATCCTCAGGTGAAATCTGGAAAGAAGCTTTCTGAGAAACTGCTTAGTGTTCTGTTAATTCATCTCACAGAGTTACATCTGTATTTCGTGGATCTCTTTGCTAGCCTTATTTCTGTGGAATCTGAGAACAGATATATAGGATCCCTTTGAAGACTATAGGGCCAAAGGAAATATCCTCCGATAACAAAGAGAAAGAAGCTTTCTGAGAAACTTCTTTGTGTTCTGTGAAATCATCCCACAGAGTTACAGCTTTCCCCTCTAGAAGCATTTCACTAAGACCGTTCTTGTGGAATTGGCAAAGTGATACTGGGAAGCCCATAGAGGGCTATGGTAAAAAAGGAAATATCCTCAGATGAAATCTGGAAAGAAGCTCTCTGAGAAACTGCTTAGTGTTCTGTGAATTCATCTCACAGAGTTACATCTGTATTTCGTGGATCTCTTTGCTAGCCTTATTTCTGTGGAATCTGAGAACAGATATTTCGGATCCCTTTGAAGTCTATAGGGCCAAAGGAAATATCCTCCGATAACAAAGAGAAAGAAGCTTTCTGAGAAACTTCTTTGTGTTCTGTGAAATCACCTCACAGAGTTTCAGCTTTCCCCTCAAGAAGCCTTTCGCTAAGACAGTTCTTGGGGAATTGGCAAAGTGATATTTGGAAGCCCATTGAGGGCTATGGTGAAAAAGGAAATATCCTCAGATGAAATCTGGAAAGAAGCTTTCTGAGAAACTGCTTAGTGTTCTGTTAATTCATCTCACAGAGTTACATGTGTATTTTGTGGATCTCTTTGCTAGCCTTATTTCTGGGGAATATGAGAACAAATATTTCGGATCCCTTTGGAGACTATAGGGCCAAAGGAAATATCCTCCGATAACAAAGAGAAAGAAGCTTTCTGAGAAACTTCTTTGTGTTCTGTGAAATCATCTCACAGAGTTACAGCTTTCCCCTCAAGAAGCCTTTCGCTAAGACAGTTCTTGGGGAATTGGCAAAGTGATATTTGGAAGCCCATAGAGGGCTATGGTGAAAAAGGAAATATCCTCAGATGAAATCTGGAAAGAAGCTTTCTGAGAAACTGCTTAGTGTTCTGTTAATTCATCTCACAGAGTTACATCTGTATTTCATGGATCTCTTTGCTAGCCTTATTTCTGTGGAATCTGAGAACAGATATTTCGGATCCCTTTGAAGACTATAGGGCCAAAGGAAATATCCTCCGATAACAAAGGGAAAGAAGCTTTCTGAGAAACTTCTTTGTGTTCTGTGAAATCATCTCACAGAGTTACAGCTTTCCCCTCAAGAAGCCTTTCGCTAAGACCGTTCTTGTGGAATTGGCAAAGTGATATTGGGTAGCCAATAGAGGGCTACGGTGAAAAAGGAAATATCCTCCGATGAAATCTGGAAAGAACCTTTCTGAGAAACTGCTTAGTGTTCTGTTAATTCATCTCACAGAGTTACATCTGTATTTCGTGGATCTCTTTGCTAGCCTTATTTCTGTGGAATCTGAGAACAGATATTTCGGATCCCTTTGAAGACTATAGGGCGAAAGGAAATATCCTCCGATAACAAAGAGAAAGAAGCTTTCTGAGAAACTTCTTTGTGTTCTGTGAAATCATCTCACAGAGTTACAGCTTTCCCCTCAAGAAGGCTTTCGCTAAGACAGTTCTTGGGGAATTGGCAAAGTGATACTGGGAAGCCCATAGAGGGCTATGGTGAAAAAGGAAATATCCTCAGATGAAATCTGGAAAGAAGCTTTCTGAGAAACTGCTTAGTGTTCTGTTAATTCATCTCACAGAGTTACATCTGTATTTCGTGTATCTCTTTGCTAGCCTTATTTCTGTGGAATCTGAGAGCAGATATTTCGGATCCCTTTGAAGACTATAGGGCCAAAGGAAATATCCTCCGATAACAAAGAGAAAGAAGCTTTCTGAGAAACTTCTTTGTGTTCTGTGAAATCATCTCACAGAGTTACAGCTTTCACTAGAAGAAGCCTTTCGCTAAGACAGTTCTTGTGGAATTGGCAAAGTGATATTTGGTAGCCCATAGAGGGCTATGGTGAAAAAGGAAATATCCACAGATGAAATCTGGAAAGAAGCTTTCTGAGAAACAGCTTAGTGTTCTGTTAATTCATCTCACAGAGTTACATCTCTATTTCGTGGCTGTCTTTGCTAGCCTTATTTCTGTGGAATGTGAGAACAGATATTTCGGATCCCTTTAAAGACTATAGGGCCAAAGGAAATATCCTCCGATAACAAAGAGAAAGAAGCTTTCTGAGAAACTTCTTTGTGTTCTGTGAAATAATCTCACAGAGTTACAGCTTTCCCCTGAAGAAGCCTTTCGCTAAGACAGTTCCTGTGGAATTGACAAAGTTATATTGGGAAGCCCATAGAGGGCTATGGTGAAAAAGGAAATATCCTCAGATGAAATCTGGAAAGAAGCTTTCTGAGACATTGCTTAGTGTTCTGTTAATTCATCTCACAGAGTTACATCTGTATTTCGTGGATCTCTTTGCTAGCCTTATTTCTTTGGGATCTGAGAACAGATATTTTGGATCCCTTTGAAGACTATAGGGCCAAAGGAAATATCCTCCGATAACAAAGAGAAAGAAGCTTTCTGAGAAACTTCTTTGTGTTCTGTGAAATCATCTCACAGAGTTACAGCTTTCCCCTCAAGAAGCCTTTCGCTAAGACAGTTCTTGTGGAATTGGCAAAGTGATATTTGGAAGCCCATGGAGGGCTATGGTGAAAAAGGAAATATCCTCAGATGAAATCTGAAAAGAAGCTTTCTGAGAAACTGCTTAGTGTTCTATGAATTCATCTCACAGAGTTACATCTGTATTTCGTGGATCTCTTTGCTAGCCTTATTTCTGTGGAAACCGAGAACAGATATTTCGGATCCCTTTGAAGACTATAGGGCCAAAGGAAGTATCCTCCGATAACAAAGAAAAAGAAGCTTTCTGAGAAACTTCTTTGTGTTCTGTGAAATCATCTCACAGAGTTACAGCTTTCCTCTCAACAAGCCTTTCGCTAAGACAGTTCTTGTGGAATTGGCAAAGTGATATTTGGAAGCCCCTAGAGGGCTATGGTGAAAAAGGAAATATCCTCAGGTGAAATCTGGAAAGAAGCTTTCTGAGAAACTGCTTAGTGTTCTGTTAATTCATCTCACAGAGTTACATGTGTATTTCGTGGATCTCTTTGCTAGCCTTATTTCTGGGGAATATGAGAACAAATATTTCGGATCCCTTTGGAGACTATAGGGCCAAAGGAAATATCCTCCGATAACAAAGAGAAAGAAGCTTTCTGAGAAACTTCTTTGTGTTCTGTGAAATCATCTCACAGAGTTACAGCTTTCCCCTCTAGAAGCATTTCACTAAGACAGTTCTTGGGGAATTGGCAAAATGATATTTGGAAGCCCATAGAGGGCTATGGTGAAAAAGGAAATATCCTCAGATGAAATCTGGAAAGAAGCTTTCTGAGAAACTGCTTAGTGTTCTGTTAATTCATCTCACAGAGTTACATCTGTATTTCATGGATCTCTTTGCTAGCCTTATTTCTGTGGAATCTGAGAACAGATATTTCGGATCCCTTTGAAGACTATAGGGCCAAAGGAAATATCCTCCGATAACAAAGGGAAAGAAGCTTTCTGAGAAACTTCTTTGTGTTCTGTGAAATCATCTCACAGAGTTACAGCTTTCCCCTCAAGAAGCCTTTCGCTAAGACAGTTCTTGTGGAATTGGCAAAGTGATATTGGGTAGCCAATAGAGGGCTATGGTGAAAAAGGAAATATCCTCCGATGAAATCTGGAAAGAACCTTTCTGAGAAACTGCTTAGTGTTCTGTTAATTCATCTCACAGAGTTACATCTGTATTTCGTGGATCTCTTTGCTAGCCTTATTTCTGTGGAATCTGAGAACAGATATTTCGGATCCCATTGAAGACTATAGGGCCAAAAGAAATATCCTCCGATAACAAAGAGAAAGAAGCTTTCTGAGAAACTTCTTTGTGTTCTGTGAAATCATCTCACAGAGTTACAGCTTTCCCCTCAAGAAGGCTTTCGCTAAGACAGTTCTTGTGGAATTGGGAAAGTGATATTGGGAAGCCCATAGAGGGCTATGGTGAAAAAGGAAATATCCTCCGATGAAATCTGGAAAGAAGCTTTCTGAGAAACTGCTTAGTGTTCTGTTAATTCATCTCACAGAGTTACATCTGTATTTCGTGGATCTCTTTGCTTGCCTTATTTCTGTGGAATCTGAGAACAGATATTTCGGATCCCTTTGAAGACTATAGGGCCAAAGGAAATATCCTCCGATAACAAAGAGAAAGAAGCTGTCTGAGAAACTTCTTTGTGTCCTGTGAAATCATCTCACAGAGTTACAGCTTTCCCCTCAAGAAGCCTTTCGCTAAGACAGTTCTTGTGGAATAGGCAAAGTGATATTTGGAAGCCCATAGAGGGCTATGTTGAAAAAGGAAATATCCTCAGATGAAATCTGAAAAGAAGCTTTCTGAGAAACTGCTTAGCGTCTGTTAATTCATCTCACAGAGTTACATCTGTATTTCGTGGATGTCTTTGCTAGCCTTATTTCTGTGGAATCTGAGAACAGATATTTCGGATCCCTTTGAAGACTATAGGGCCAAAGGAAGTATCCTCCGATAACAAAGAAAAAGAAGCTTTCTGAGAAACTTCTTTGTGTTCTGTGAAATCATCTCACAGAGTTACAGCTTTCCCCTCAAGAAGCCTTTCGCTAAGACAGTTCTTGTGGAATTGGCAAAGTGATATTGGGAAGCCCATACAGGGCACGGTGAAAAAGGAAATATCCTCAGATGAAATCTGGAAAGAAGCTTTCTGAGAAACTGCTTAGTGTTCTGTTAATTCATCTCACAGAGTTACATGTGTATTTCGTGGATCTCTTTGCTAGCCTTATTTCTGGGGAATATGAGAACAAATATTTCGGATCCCTTTGGAGACTATAGTGCCAAAGGAAATATCCTCCGATAACAAAGAGAAAGAAGCTTTCTGAGAAACTTCTTTGTGCTCTGTGAAATCAGCTCACAGAGTTACAGCTTTCCCCTCAAGAAGCCTTTTGCTAAGACAGTTTTGGGGAATTGGCAAAGTGATATTTGGAAGCCCATAGAGGGCTATGGTGAAAAAGGAAATATCCTCAGGTGAAATCTGGAAAGAAGCTTTCTGAGAAACTGCTTAGTGTTCTGTTAATTCATCTCACAGAGTTACATCTGTATTTCGTGGATCTCTTTGCTAGCCTTATTTCTGTGGAATCTGAGAACAGATATTTAGGATCCCTTTGAAGACTATAGGGCCAAAGGAAATATCCTCCGATAACAAAGGGAAAGAAGCTTTCTGAGAAACTTCTTTGTGTTCTGTGAAATCATCTCACAGAGTTACAGCTTTCCCCTCAAGAAGCCTTTCGCTAAGACCGTTCTTGTGGAATTGGCAAAGTGATATTGGGTAGCCAATAGAGGGCTACGGTGAAAAAGGAAATATCCTCCGATGAAATCTGGAAAGAACCTTTCTGAGAAACTGCTTAGTGTTCTGTTAATTCATCTCACAGAGTTACATCTGTATTTCGTGGATCTCTTTGCTAGCCTTATTTCTGTGGAATCTGAGAACAGATATTTCGGATCCCTTTGAAGACTATAGGGCGAAAGGAAATATCCTCCGATAACAAAGAGAAAGAAGCTTTCTGAGAAACTTCTTTGTGTTCTGTGAAATCATCTCACAGAGTTACAGCTTTCCCCTCAAGAAGGCTTTCGCTAAGACAGTTCTTGGGGAATTGGCAAAGTGATACTGGGAAGCCCATAGAGGGCTATGGTGAAAAAGGAAATATCCTCAGATGAAATCTGGAAAGAAGCTTTCTGAGAAACTGCTTAGTGTTCTGTTAATTCATCTCACAGAGTTACATCTGTATTTCGTGTATCTCTTTGCTAGCCTTATTTCTGTGGAATCTGAGAGCAGATATTTCGGATCCCTTTGAAGACTATAGGGCCAAAGGAAATATCCTCCGATATCAAAGAGAAAGAAGCTTTCTGAGAAACTTCTTTGTGTTCTGTGAAATCATCTCACAGAGTTACAGCTTTCACTAGAAGAAGCCTTTCGCTAAGACAGTTCTTGTGGAATTGGCAAAGTGATATTTGGTAGCCCATAGAGGGCTATGGTGAAAAAGGAAATATCCACAGATGAAATCTGGAAAGAAGCTTTCTGAGAAACAGCTTAGTGTTCTGTTAATTCATCTCACAGAGTTACATCTCTATTTCGTGGCTGTCTTTGCTAGCCTTATTTCTGTGGAATGTGAGAACAGATATTTCGGATCCCTTTAAAGACTATAGGGCCAAAGGAAATATCCTCCGATAACAAAGAGAAAGAAGCTTTCTGAGAAACTTCTTTGTGTTCTGTGAAATAATCTCACAGAGTTACAGCTTTCCCCTGAAGAAGCCTTTCGCTAAGACAGTTCCTGTGGAATTGACAAAGTTATATTGGGAAGCCCATAGAGGGCTATGGTGAAAAAGGAAATATCCTCAGATGAAATCTGGAAAGAAGCTTTCTGAGACATTGCTTAGTGTTCTGTTAATTCATCTCACAGAGTTACATCTGTATTTCGTGGATCTCTTTGCTAGCCTTATTTCTTTGGGATCTGAGAACAGATATTTTGGATCCCTTTGAAGACTATAGGGCCAAAGGAAATATCCTCCGATAACAAAGAGAAAGAAGCTTTCTGAGAAACTTCTTTGTGTTCTGTGAAATCATCTCACAGAGTTACAGCTTTCCCCTCAAGAAGCCTTTCGCTAAGACAGTTCTTGTGGAATTGGCAAAGTGATATTTGGAAGCCCATGGAGGGCTATGGTGAAAAAGGAAATATCCTCAGATGAAATCTGAAAAGAAGCTTTCTGAGAAACTGCTTAGTGTTCTATGAATTCATCTCACAGAGTTACATCTGTATTTCGTGGATCTCTTTGCTAGCCTTATTTCTGTGGAAACCGAGAACAGATATTTCGGATCCCTTTGAAGACTATAGGGCCAAAGGAAGTATCCTCCGATAACAAAGAAAAAGAAGCTTTCTGAGAAACTTCTTTGTGTTCTGTGAAATCATCTCACAGAGTTACAGCTTTCCTCTCAACAAGCCTTTCGCTAAGACAGTTCTTGTGGAATTGGCAAAGTGATATTTGGAAGCCCCTAGAGGGCTATGGTGAAAAAGGAAATATCCTCAGGTGAAATCTGGAAAGAAGCTTTCTGAGAAACTGCTTAGTGTTCTGTTAATTCATCTCACAGAGTTACATGTGTATTTCGTGGATCTCTTTGCTAGCCTTATTTCTGGGGAATATGAGAACAAATATTTCGGATCCCTTTGGAGACTATAGGGCCAAAGGAAATATCCTCCGATAACAAAGAGAAAGAAGCTTTCTGAGAAACTTCTTTGTGTTCTGTGAAATCATCTCACAGAGTTACAGCTTTCCCCTCTAGAAGCATTTCACTAAGACAGTTCTTGGGGAATTGGCAAAATGATATTTGGAAGCCCATAGAGGGCTATGGTGAAAAAGGAAATATCCTCAGATGAAATCTGGAAAGAAGCTTTCTGAGAAACTGCTTAGTGTTCTGTTAATTCATCTCACAGAGTTACATCTGTATTTCATGGATCTCTTTGCTAGCCTTATTTCTGTGGAATCTGAGAACAGATATTTCGGATCCCTTTGAAGACTATAGGGCCAAAGGAAATATCCTCCGATAACAAAGGGAAAGAAGCTTTCTGAGAAACTTCTTTGTGTTCTGTGAAATCATCTCACAGAGTTACAGCTTTCCCCTCAAGAAGCCTTTCGCTAAGACAGTTCTTGTGGAATTGGCAAAGTGATATTTGGAAGCCCATGGAGGGCTATGGTGAAAAAGGAAATATCCTCAGATGAAATCTGAAAAGAAGCTTTCTGAGAAACTGCTTAGTGTTCTATGAATTCATCTCACAGAGTTACATCTGTATTTCGTGGATCTCTTTGCTAGCCTTATTTCTGTGGAAACCGAGAACAGATATTTCGGATCCCTTTGAAGACTATAGGGCCAAAGGAAGTATCCTCCGATAACAAAGAAAAAGAAGCTTTCTGAGAAACTTCTTTGTGTTCTGTGAAATCATCTCACAGAGTTACAGCTTTCCTCTCAACAAGCCTTTCGCTAAGACAGTTCTTGTGGAATTGGCAAAGTGATATTTGGAAGCCCCTAGAGGGCTATGGTGAAAAAGGAAATATCCTCAGGTGAAATCTGGAAAGAAGCTTTCTGAGAAACTGCTTAGTGTTCTGTTAATTCATCTCACAGAGTTACATGTGTATTTCGTGGATCTCTTTGCTAGCCTTATTTCTGGGGAATATGAGAACAAATATTTCGGATCCCTTTGGAGACTATAGGGCCAAAGGAAATATCCTCCGATAACAAAGAGAAAGAAGCTTTCTGAGAAACTTCTTTGTGTTCTGTGAAATCATCTCACAGAGTTACAGCTTTCCCCTCTAGAAGCATTTCACTAAGACAGTTCTTGGGGAATTGGCAAAATGATATTTGGAAGCCCATAGAGGGCTATGGTGAAAAAGGAAATATCCTCAGATGAAATCTGGAAAGAAGCTTTCTGAGAAACTGCTTAGTGTTCTGTTAATTCATCTCACAGAGTTACATCTGTATTTCATGGATCTCTTTGCTAGCCTTATTTCTGTGGAATCTGAGAACAGATATTTCGGATCCCTTTGAAGACTATAGGGCCAAAGGAAATATCCTCCGATAACAAAGGGAAAGAAGCTTTCTGAGAAACTTCTTTGTGTTCTGTGAAATCATCTCACAGAGTTACAGCTTTCCCCTCAAGAAGCCTTTCGCTAAGACAGTTCTTGTGGAATTGGCAAAGTGATATTGGGTAGCCAATAGAGGGCTATGGTGAAAAAGGAAATATCCTCCGATGAAATCTGGAAAGAACCTTTCTGAGAAACTGCTTAGTGTTCTGTTAATTCATCTCACAGAGTTACATCTGTATTTCGTGGATCTCTTTGCTAGCCTTATTTCTGTGGAATCTGAGAACAGATATTTCGGATCCCATTGAAGACTATAGGGCCAAAAGAAATATCCTCCGATAACAAAGAGAAAGAAGCTTTCTGAGAAACTTCTTTGTGTTCTGTGAAATCATCTCACAGAGTTACAGCTTTCCCCTCAAGAAGGCTTTCGCTAAGACAGTTCTTGTGGAATTGGGAAAGTGATATTGGGAAGCCCATAGAGGGCTATGGTGAAAAAGGAAATATCCTCCGATGAAATCTGGAAAGAAGCTTTCTGAGAAACTGCTTAGTGTTCTGTTAATTCATCTCACAGAGTTACATCTGTATTTCGTGGATCTCTTTGCTTGCCTTATTTCTGTGGAATCTGAGAACAGATATTTCGGATCCCTTTGAAGACTATAGGGCCAAAGGAAATATCCTCCGATAACAAAGAGAAAGAAGCTGTCTGAGAAACTTCTTTGTGTCCTGTGAAATCATCTCACAGAGTTACAGCTTTCCCCTCAAGAAGCCTTTCGCTAAGACAGTTCTTGTGGAATAGGCAAAGTGATATTTGGAAGCCCATAGAGGGCTATGTTGAAAAAGGAAATATCCTCAGATGAAATCTGAAAAGAAGCTTTCTGAGAAACTGCTTAGCGTCTGTTAATTCATCTCACAGAGTTACATCTGTATTTCGTGGATGTCTTTGCTAGCCTTATTTCTGTGGAATCTGAGAACAGATATTTCGGATCCCTTTGAAGACTATAGGGCCAAAGGAAGTATCCTCCGATAACAAAGAAAAAGAAGCTTTCTGAGAAACTTCTTTGTGTTCTGTGAAATCATCTCACAGAGTTACAGCTTTCCCCTCAAGAAGCCTTTCGCTAAGACAGTTCTTGTGGAATTGGCAAAGTGATATTGGGAAGCCCATACAGGGCACGGTGAAAAAGGAAATATCCTCAGATGAAATCTGGAAAGAAGCTTTCTGAGAAACTGCTTAGTGTTCTGTTAATTCATCTCACAGAGTTACATGTGTATTTCGTGGATCTCTTTGCTAGCCTTATTTCTGGGGAATATGAGAACAAATATTTCGGATCCCTTTGGAGACTATAGTGCCAAAGGAAATATCCTCCGATAACAAAGAGAAAGAAGCTTTCTGAGAAACTTCTTTGTGCTCTGTGAAATCAGCTCACAGAGTTACAGCTTTCCCCTCAAGAAGCCTTTTGCTAAGACAGTTTTGGGGAATTGGCAAAGTGATATTTGGAAGCCCATAGAGGGCTATGGTGAAAAAGGAAATATCCTCAGGTGAAATCTGGAAAGAAGCTTTCTGAGAAACTGCTTAGTGTTCTGTTAATTCATCTCACAGAGTTACATCTGTATTTCGTGGATCTCTTTGCTAGCCTTATTTCTGTGGAATCTGAGAACAGATATTTAGGATCCCTTTGAAGACTATAGGGCCAAAGGAAATATCCTCCGATAACAAAGAGAAAGAAGCTTTCTGAGAAACTTCTTTGTGTTCTGTGAAATCATCCCACAGAGTTACAGCTTTCCCCTCTAGAAGCATTTCACTAAGACCGTTCTTGTGGAATTGGCAAAGTGATACTGGGAAGCCCATAGAGGGCTATGGTAAAAAAGGAAATATCCTCAGATGAAATCTGGAAAGAAGCTCTCTGAGAAACTGCTTAGTGTTCTGTGAATTCATCTCACAGAGTTACATCTGTATTTCGTGGATCTCTTTGCTAGCCTTATTTCTGTGGAATCTGAGAACAGATATTTCGGATCCCTTTGAAGTCTATAGGGCCAAAGGAAATATCCTCCGATAACAAAGAGAAAGAAGCTTTCTGAGAAACTTCTTTGTGTTCTGTGAAATCACCTCACAGAGTTTCAGCTTTCCCCTCAAGAAGCCTTTCGCTAAGACAGTTCTTGGGGAATTGGCAAAGTGATATTTGGAAGCCCATTGAGGGCTATGGTGAAAAAGGAAATATCCTCAGATGAAATCTGGAAAGAAGCTTTCTGAGAAACTGCTTAGTGTTCTGTTAATTCATCTCACAGAGTTACATGTGTATTTCGTGGATCTCTTTGCTAGCCTTATTTCTGGGGAATATGAGAACAAATATTTCGGATCCCTTTGGAGACTATAGGGCCAAAGGAAATATCCTCCGATAACAAAGAGAAAGAAGCTTTCTGAGAAACTTCTTTGTGTTCTGTGAAATCATCTCACAGAGTTACAGCTTTCCCCTCAAGAAGCCTTTCGCTAAGACAGTTCTTGGGGAATTGGCAAAGTGATATTTGGAAGCCCATAGAGGGCTATGGTGAAAAAGGAAATATCCTCAGATGAAATCTGGAAAGAAGCTTTCTGAGAAACTGCTTAGTGTTCTGTTAATTCATCTCACAGAGTTACATCTGTATTTCATGGATCTCTTTGCTAGCCTTATTTCTGTGGAATCTGAGAACAGATATTTCGGATCCCTTTGAAGACTATAGGGCCAAAGGAAATATCCTCCGATAACAAAGGGAAAGAAGCTTTCTGAGAAACTTCTTTGTGTTCTGTGAAATCATCTCACAGAGTTACAGCTTTCCCCTCAAGAAGCCTTTCGCTAAGACCGTTCTTGTGGAATTGGCAAAGTGATATTGGGTAGCCAATAGAGGGCTACGGTGAAAAAGGAAATATCCTCCGATGAAATCTGGAAAGAACCTTTCTGAGAAACTGCTTAGTGTTCTGTTAATTCATCTCACAGAGTTACATCTGTATTTCGTGGATCTCTTTGCTAGCCTTATTTCTGTGGAATCTGAGAACAGATATTTCGGATCCCTTTGAAGACTATAGGGCGAAAGGAAATATCCTCCGATAACAAAGAGAAAGAAGCTTTCTGAGAAACTTCTTTGTGTTCTGTGAAATCATCTCACAGAGTTACAGCTTTCCCCTCAAGAAGGCTTTCGCTAAGACAGTTCTTGGGGAATTGGCAAAGTGATACTGGGAAGCCCATAGAGGGCTATGGTGAAAAAGGAAATATCCTCAGATGAAATCTGGAAAGAAGCTTTCTGAGAAACTGCTTAGTGTTCTGTTAATTCATCTCACAGAGTTACATCTGTATTTCGTGTATCTCTTTGCTAGCCTTATTTCTGTGGAATCTGAGAGCAGATATTTCGGATCCCTTTGAAGACTATAGGGCCAAAGGAAATATCCTCCGATAACAAAGAGAAAGAAGCTTTCTGAGAAACTTCTTTGTGTTCTGTGAAATCATCTCACAGAGTTACAGCTTTCACTAGAAGAAGCCTTTCGCTAAGACAGTTCTTGTGGAATTGGCAAAGTGATATTTGGTAGCCCATAGAGGGCTATGGTGAAAAAGGAAATATCCACAGATGAAATCTGGAAAGAAGCTTTCTGAGAAACAGCTTAGTGTTCTGTTAATTCATCTCACAGAGTTACATCTCTATTTCGTGGCTGTCTTTGCTAGCCTTATTTCTGTGGAATGTGAGAACAGATATTTCGGATCCCTTTAAAGACTATAGGGCCAAAGGAAATATCCTCCGATAACAAAGAGAAAGAAGCTTTCTGAGAAACTTCTTTGTGTTCTGTGAAATAATCTCACAGAGTTACAGCTTTCCCCTGAAGAAGCCTTTCGCTAAGACAGTTCCTGTGGAATTGACAAAGTTATATTGGGAAGCCCATAGAGGGCTATGGTGAAAAAGGAAATATCCTCAGATGAAATCTGGAAAGAAGCTTTCTGAGACATTGCTTAGTGTTCTGTTAATTCATCTCACAGAGTTACATCTGTATTTCGTGGATCTCTTTGCTAGCCTTATTTCTTTGGGATCTGAGAACAGATATTTTGGATCCCTTTGAAGACTATAGGGCCAAAGGAAATATCCTCCGATAACAAAGAGAAAGAAGCTTTCTGAGAAACTTCTTTGTGTTCTGTGAAATCATCTCACAGAGTTACAGCTTTCCCCTCAAGAAGCCTTTCGCTAAGACAGTTCTTGTGGAATTGGCAAAGTGATATTTGGAAGCCCATGGAGGGCTATGGTGAAAAAGGAAATATCCTCAGATGAAATCTGAAAAGAAGCTTTCTGAGAAACTGCTTAGTGTTCTATGAATTCATCTCACAGAGTTACATCTGTATTTCGTGGATCTCTTTGCTAGCCTTATTTCTGTGGAAACCGAGAACAGATATTTCGGATCCCTTTGAAGACTATAGGGCCAAAGGAAGTATCCTCCGATAACAAAGAAAAAGAAGCTTTCTGAGAAACTTCTTTGTGTTCTGTGAAATCATCTCACAGAGTTACAGCTTTCCTCTCAACAAGCCTTTCGCTAAGACAGTTCTTGTGGAATTGGCAAAGTGATATTTGGAAGCCCCTAGAGGGCTATGGTGAAAAAGGAAATATCCTCAGGTGAAATCTGGAAAGAAGCTTTCTGAGAAACTGCTTAGTGTTCTGTTAATTCATCTCACAGAGTTACATGTGTATTTCGTGGATCTCTTTGCTAGCCTTATTTCTGGGGAATATGAGAACAAATATTTCGGATCCCTTTGGAGACTATAGGGCCAAAGGAAATATCCTCCGATAACAAAGAGAAAGAAGCTTTCTGAGAAACTTCTTTGTGTTCTGTGAAATCATCTCACAGAGTTACAGCTTTCCCCTCTAGAAGCATTTCACTAAGACAGTTCTTGGGGAATTGGCAAAATGATATTTGGAAGCCCATAGAGGGCTATGGTGAAAAAGGAAATATCCTCAGATGAAATCTGGAAAGAAGCTTTCTGAGAAACTGCTTAGTGTTCTGTTAATTCATCTCACAGAGTTACATCTGTATTTCATGGATCTCTTTGCTAGCCTTATTTCTGTGGAATCTGAGAACAGATATTTCGGATCCCTTTGAAGACTATAGGGCCAAAGGAAATATCCTCCGATAACAAAGGGAAAGAAGCTTTCTGAGAAACTTCTTTGTGTTCTGTGAAATCATCTCACAGAGTTACAGCTTTCCCCTCAAGAAGCCTTTCGCTAAGACAGTTCTTGTGGAATTGGCAAAGTGATATTGGGTAGCCAATAGAGGGCTATGGTGAAAAAGGAAATATCCTCCGATGAAATCTGGAAAGAACCTTTCTGAGAAACTGCTTAGTGTTCTGTTAATTCATCTCACAGAGTTACATCTGTATTTCGTGGATCTCTTTGCTAGCCTTATTTCTGTGGAATCTGAGAACAGATATTTCGGATCCCATTGAAGACTATAGGGCCAAAAGAAATATCCTCCGATAACAAAGAGAAAGAAGCTTTCTGAGAAACTTCTTTGTGTTCTGTGAAATCATCTCACAGAGTTACAGCTTTCCCCTCAAGAAGCCTTTCGCTAAGACAGTTCTTGTGGAATAGGCAAAGTGATATTTGGAAGCCCATAGAGGGCTATGTTGAAAAAGGAAATATCCTCAGATGAAATCTGAAAAGAAGCTTTCTGAGAAACTGCTTAGCGTCTGTTAATTCATCTCACAGAGTTACATCTGTATTTCGTGGATGTCTTTGCTAGCCTTATTTCTGTGGAATCTGAGAACAGATATTTCGGATCCCTTTGAAGACTATAGGGCCAAAGGAAGTATCCTCCGATAACAAAGAAAAAGAAGCTTTCTGAGAAACTTCTTTGTGTTCTGTGAAATCATCTCACAGAGTTACAGCTTTCCCCTCAAGAAGCCTTTCGCTAAGACAGTTCTTGTGGAATTGGCAAAGTGATATTGGGAAGCCCATACAGGGCACGGTGAAAAAGGAAATATCCTCAGATGAAATCTGGAAAGAAGCTTTCTGAGAAACTGCTTAGTGTTCTGTTAATTCATCTCACAGAGTTACATGTGTATTTCGTGGATCTCTTTGCTAGCCTTATTTCTGGGGAATATGAGAACAAATATTTCGGATCCCTTTGGAGACTATAGTGCCAAAGGAAATATCCTCCGATAACAAAGAGAAAGAAGCTTTCTGAGAAACTTCTTTGTGCTCTGTGAAATCAGCTCACAGAGTTACAGCTTTCCCCTCAAGAAGCCTTTTGCTAAGACAGTTTTGGGGAATTGGCAAAGTGATATTTGGAAGCCCATAGAGGGCTATGATGAAAAAGGAAATATCCTCAGGTGAAATCTGGAAAGAAGCTTTCTGAGAAACTGCTTAGTGTTCTGTTAATTCATCTCACAGAGTTACATCTGTATTTCGTGGATCTCTTTGCTAGCCTTATTTCTGTGGAATCTGAGAACAGATATTTAGGATCCCTTTGAAGACTATAGGGCCAAAGGAAATATCCTCCGATAACAAAGAGAAAGAAGCTTTCTGAGAAACTTCTTTGTGTTCTGTGAAATCATCCCACAGAGTTACAGCTTTCCCCTCTAGAAGCATTTCACTAAGACCGTTCTTGTGGAATTGGCAAAGTGATACTGGGAAGCCCATAGAGGGCTATGGTAAAAAAGGAAATATCCTCAGATGAAATCTGGAAAGAAGCTCTCTGAGAAACTGCTTAGTGTTCTGTGAATTCATCTCACAGAGTTACATCTGTATTTCGTGGATCTCTTTGCTAGCCTTATTTCTGTGGAATCTGAGAACAGATATTTCGGATCCCTTTGAAGTCTATAGGGCCAAAGGAAATATCCTCCGATAACAAAGAGAAAGAAGCTTTCTGAGAAACTTCTTTGTGTTCTGTGAAATCACCTCACAGAGTTTCAGCTTTCCCCTCAAGAAGCCTTTCGCTAAGACAGTTCTTGGGGAATTGGCAAAGTGATATTTGGAAGCCCATTGAGGGCTATGGTGAAAAAGGAAATATCCTCAGATGAAATCTGGAAAGAAGCTTTCTGAGAAACTGCTTAGTGTTCTGTTAATTCATCTCACAGAGTTACATGTGTATTTCGTGGATCTCTTTGCTAGCCTTATTTCTGGGGAATATGAGAACAAATATTTCGGATCCCTTTGGAGACTATAGGGCCAAAGGAAATATCCTCCGATAACAAAGAGAAAGAAGCTTTCTGAGAAACTTCTTTGTGTTCTGTGAAATCATCTCACAGAGTTACAGCTTTCCCCTCAAGAAGCCTTTCGCTAAGACAGTTCTTGGGGAATTGGCAAAGTGATATTTGGAAGCCCATAGAGGGCTATGGTGAAAAAGGAAATATCCTCAGATGAAATCTGGAAAGAAGCTTTCTGAGAAACTGCTTAGTGTTCTGTTAATTCATCTCACAGAGTTACATCTGTATTTCATGGATCTCTTTGCTAGCCTTATTTCTGTGGAATCTGAGAACAGATATTTCGGATCCCTTTGAAGACTATAGGGCCAAAGGAAATATCCTCCGATAACAAAGGGAAAGAAGCTTTCTGAGAAACTTCTTTGTGTTCTGTGAAATCATCTCACAGAGTTACAGCTTTCCCCTCAAGAAGCCTTTCGCTAAGACCGTTCTTGTGGAATTGGCAAAGTGATATTGGGTAGCCAATAGAGGGCTACGGTGAAAAAGGAAATATCCTCCGATGAAATCTGGAAAGAACCTTTCTGAGAAACTGCTTAGTGTTCTGTTAATTCATCTCACAGAGTTACATCTGTATTTCGTGGATCTCTTTGCTAGCCTTATTTCTGTGGAATCTGAGAACAGATATTTCGGATCCCTTTCAAGACTATAGGGCCAAAGGAAATATCCTCCGATAACAAAGAGAAAGAAGCTTTCTGAGAAACTTCTTTGTGTTCTGTGAAATCATCTCACAAAGGTACAACTTTCCCATCAAGAAGCCTTTCGCTAAGACAGTTCTTGTGGAATTGGCAAAGTGATATTGGGAAGCCCATAGAGGGCTATGGTGAAAAAGGAAATATCCTCAGATGAAATCTGGAAAGAAGCTTTCTGAGAAACTGCTTAGTGTTCTGTTAATTCATCTCACAGAGTTACATCTGTATTTCGTGGATCTCTTTGCTAGCCTTATTTCTGTGGAATCTGAGAACAGATATTTCGGATCCCTTTCAAGACTATAGGGCCAAAGGAAATATAATCCGATAACAAAGAGAAAGAAGCTTTCTGGGAAACTTCCTTGTGTTCTGTGAAATCATCTCACAGAGTTACAGCTTTCCCCTCTAGAAGCATTTCGCTAAGACAGTTCTTGGGAAATTGGCAAAGTGATACTGGGAAGCCCTTAGAGGGCTATGGTGAAAAAGGAAATATCCTCAGATGAAATCTGGAAAGAAGGTCTCTGAGAAACTGCTTAGTGTTCTGTTAATTCATCTTACAGAGTTACATCTGTATTTCGTGGTCTCTTTGCTAGCCTTACTTCTGTGGAATCTGAGAACAGATATTTCGGATCCCTTTGAAGACTATAGGGCCAAAGGAAATATCCTCCGATAACAAAGAGAAAGAAGCTTTCTGACAAACTTCTTTGTGTTCTGTGAAATCATCTCACAGAGTTACAGCTTTCACTAGAAGAAACCTTTCGCTAAGACAGTTCTTGTGGAATTGGCAAAGTTATATTTGGTAGCCCATAGAGGGCTATGGTGAAAAAGGAAATATGCTCAGATGAAATCTGGAAAGAAGCTTTCTGACAAACTGCTTAGTGTTCTGTTAATTCATCTCACAGAGTTACATCTGTATTTAGTGGATCTCTTTGCTAGCCTTATTTCTGTGGAATCTGAGAACAGATATTTCGGATCCCTTTGGAGACTATAGGGCCAAAGGAAATATCCTCCGATAACAAAGAGAAAGAAGCTTTCTGAGAAACTTCTTTGTGTTCTGTGAAATCATCTCACCGAGTTACAGCTTTCCCTCACTACGCCCTTCTGTAAGACAGTTCTTGTGGAATTGGCAAAGTGATATTTGGAAGCCCATAGAGGGCTATGGTGAAAAAGGAAATATCCTCAGATGAAATCTGGAAAGAAGCTTTCTGAGAACCTGCTTACTGTTCTGTTAATTCATCTCACAGAGTTGCATCTGTATTTCGTGGATCTCTTTGCTAGCCTGATTTCTGTGGAATCTGAGAACAGATATTTCGGATCCCTTTGAAGACTATAGGGCCAAAGGAAATATCCTCTGATAACAAAGAGAAAGAAGCTTTCTGAGAAACTTCTTTGTGTTCTGTGAAATCAACTCACAGAGTTACAGCTTTCCCCACAAGAAGCCTTTCGCTAAGACAGTTCTTGTGGAATTGGCAAGGTGTTATTTGGAAGCCCATAGAGGGCTACGGTGAAAAATGAAATATCCTCAGATGAAATCTGGAAAGAAGGTTTCTGAGAAACTGCTTAGTGTTCTGTTAATTCATCTCACAGAGTTACATCTGTATTTCGTGGATCTCTTTGCTAGCCTTATTTCTGTGGAATCTGAGAACAGATATTTCGGATCCCTTTGAAGACTACAGGGCCCAAGGAAATATCCTCCGATAACAAAGAGAAAGAAGCTTTCTGAGAAACTTCTTTGTGTTCTGTGAAATAATCTCACAGAGTTACAGCTTTCCCCTCTAGAAGTATTTCGCTAAGACAGTTCTTGGGGAATTGGCAAAGTGATACTGGGAAGACCATAGAGGGCTATGGTGAAAAAGGAAATATCCTCAGATGAAATCTGGAAAGAAGCTTTCTGAGAAACTGCTTAGTGTTCTGTTAATTCATCTCACAGAGTTACATCTGTATTTCGTGGATCTCTTTGCTAGCCTTATTTCTGTGGAATCTGAGAAAAGATATTTCGGATCCCTTTGAAGACTATAGGGCCAAAGGAAATATCCTCCGATAACAAAGAGAAAGAAGCTTTCTGAGAAACTTCTTTGTGTTCTGTGAAATCATCTCACAGAGTTACAGCTTTCACTAGAAGAAGCCTTTCGCTAAGACAGTTCTTGTGGAATTGGCAAAGTGATATTTGGTAGCCCATAGAGGGCTATGGTGAAAAAGGAAATATCCTCAGATGAAATCTGGAAAGAAGCTTTCTGAGAAACTGCTTAGTGTTCTGTTAATTCATCTCACAGAGTTACATCTGTATTTCGTGGATCTCTTTGCTTGCCTTATTTCTGTGGAATGTGAGAACAGATATTTCGGATCCCTTTGAAGACTATAGGGCCAAAGGAAATATCCTGCGATAACAAAGAGAAAGAAGCTTTCTGAGAAACTTCTTTGTGTTCTGTGAAATCATCTCACAGGGTTACAGCTTTCCCCTCAAGAAGCCTTTTGCTAAGACAGTTCTTGTGGAATTGGCAAAGTGATATTTGGAAGCCCATAGAGGGCTAAGTGTAAAAGGAAATATCCTCAGATGAAATCTGGAAAGAAGCTTTCAGAGAAACTGCTTATTGTTCTGTTAATTCATCTCACAGAGTTATATCTGTATTTCGTGGATCTCTTTGCTAGCCTGATTTCTGTGGAATCTGAGAACAGATATTTCGGATCCCTTAGAAGAGTGTAGGGCCAAAGGAAATATCCTCCGATAACAAAGAGAAAGAAGCTTTCTGAGAAACTTCTTTGTGTTCTGTGAAATCATCTCACAGAGTTACAGCTTTCCCTAGAAGGAGCCTTTCACTAAGACAGTTCTTGTGGAATTTGCAAGGTGATATTGGGAAGCCTATAGAGGGCTATGTTGAAAAAGGAAATATCCTCAGTTGAAATCTGGAAAGAAGTTTCTGAGAAACTGCTTAGTGTTCTGTTAATTCATCTCACAGAGTTACATCTGTATTTCGTGGATTTCTTTGCTAGCCTTATTTCTGTGGAATCTGAGAACAGATATTTCGGATCCCTTTGAAGACTATAAGGCCAAAGGAAATATCCTCCGATAACAAACAGAAAGAAGCTTTCTGAGAAACTTCTTTGTGTTCTGTGAAATCATCTCACAGTGTTACAGCTTTCCCTTCAAGAAGCCTTTCGTTAAGACAGTTCTTGTGGAATTGGCAAAGTGATATTTGGAAGCCCATAGAGGGCTATGGTGAAAAAGGAAATATCCTCAGATGAAATCTGGAAAGAAGATTTCTGAGAAACTGCTTAGTGTTCTATGAATTCATCTCACAGAGTTACATCTGTATTTCGTGGATCTCTTTGCTAGCCTTATTTCTGTGGAAACTGAGAACAGATATTTCGGAACCCTTTGAAGATTATAGGGCCAAAGGAAGTATCCTCCGATAACAAAGAAAAAGAAGAATTCTGAGAAACTTCTTTGTGTTCTGTGAAATCACCTCACAGAGTTGCAGCTTTCCCCTCAACAAGCCTTTCGCTAAGACAGTTCTTGGGGAATTGGCAAAGTGATATTGGGAAGCCCATAGAGGGCTATGGTGAAAAAGGAAATATCCTCAGATGAAATCTGGAAAGAAGCTTTCTGAGAAACTGCTTAGTGTTCTGTTAATTCATCTCACAGAGTTACATGTGTATTTCGTGGATCTCTTTGCTAGCCTTATTTCTGGGGAATATGAGAACAAATATTTCGGATCCCTTTGGAGACTATAGGGCCAAAGGAAATATCCTCCGATAACAAAGGGAAAGAAGCTTTCTGAGAAACTTCTTTGTGTTCTGTGAAATCATCTCACAGAGTTACAGCTTTCCCCTCAAGAAGCCTTTCGCTAAGACAGTTCTTGTGGAATTGGCAAAGTGATATTGGGTAGCCAATAGAGGGCTATGGTGAAAAAGGAAATATCCTCCGATGAAATCTGGAAAGAACCTTTCTGAGAAACTGCTTAGTGTTCTGTTAATTCATCTCACAGAGTTACATCTGTATTTCGTGGATCTCTTTGCTAGCCTTATTTCTGTGGAATCTGAGAACAGATATTTCGGATCCCTTTGAAGACTATAGGGCCAAAGGAAATATCCTCCGATAACAAAGAGAAAGAAGCTTTCTGAGAAACTTCTTTGTGTTCTGTGAAATCATCTCACAGAGTTACAGCTTTCCCCTCAAGAAGGCTTTCGCTAAGACAGTTCTTGTGGAATTGGGAAAGTGATATTGGGAAGCCCATAGAGGGCTATGGTGAAAAAGGAAATATCCTCCGATGAAATCTGGAAAGAACCTTTCTGAGAAACTGCTTAGTGTTCTGTTAATTCATCTCACAGAGTTACATCTGTATTTCGTGGATCTCTTTGCTTGCCTTATTTCTGTGGAATCTGAGAACAGATATTTCGGATCCCTTTGAAGACTATAGGGCCAAAGGAAATATCCTCCGATAACAAAGAGAAAGAAGCTGTCTGAGAAACTTCTTTGTGTCCTGTGAAATCATCTCACAGAGTTACAGCTTTCCCCTCAAGAAGCCTTTCGCTAAGACAGTTCTTGTGGAATAGGCAAAGTGATATTTGGAAGCCCATAGAGGGCTATGGTGAAAAAGGAAATATCCTCAGATGAAATCTGAAAAGAAGCTCTCTGAGAAACTGCTTAGCGTCTGTTAATTCATCTCACAGAGTTACATCTGTATTTCGTGGATGTCTTTGCTAGCCTTATTTCTGTGGAAACTGAGAACAGATATTTCGGATCCCTTTGAAGACTATAGGGCCAAAGGAAGTATCCTCCGATAACAAAGAAAAAGAAGCTTTCTGAGAAACTTCTTTGTGTTCTGTGAAATCATTTCACAGAGTTACAGCTTTCCCCTCAAGAAGACTTTCGCTAAGACAGTTCTTGTGGAATTGGCAAAGTGATATTGGAAAGCCCATACAGGGCACGGTGAAAAAGGAAATATCCTCAGATGAAATCTGGAAAGAAGCTTTCTGAGAAACTGCTTAGTGTTCTGTTAATTCATCTCACAGAGTTACATGTGTATTTCGTGGATCTCTTTGCTAGCCTTATTTCTGGGGAATATGAGAACAAATATTTCGAATCCCTTTGGAGACTATAGGGCCAAAGGAAATATCCTCCGATAACAAAGAGAAAGAAGCTTTCTGAGAAACTTCTTTGTGTTCTGTGAAATCATCTCACAGAGTTACAGCTTTCCCCTCAAGAAGCCTTTCGCTAAGACAGTTCTTGTGGAATTGGCAAAGTTATATTGGGAAGCCCATAGAGGGTATGGTGAAAAAGGAAATATCCTCAGATGAAATCTGGAAAGAAGCTTTCTGAGACATTGCTTAGTGTTCTGTTAATTCATCTCACAGAGTTACATCTGTATTTCGTGGATCTCTTTGCTAGCGTTAATCTTTGGAAACTGAGAACAGATATTTTGTATCCCTTTGAAGACTATAGGGCCAAAGGAAATATCCTCCGATAACAAAGAGAAAGAAGCTTTCTGAGAAACTTCTTTGTGTTCTGTGAAATCATCTCACAGTGTTACAGCTTTCCCTTCAAGAAGCCTTTCGCTAAGACAGTTATTGTGGAATTGGCAAAGTGATATTTGGAAGCCCATAGAGGGCTATGGTGAAAAAGGAAATATCCTCAGATGAAATCTGGAAAGAAGATTTCTGAGAAACTGCTTAGTGTTCTATGAATTCATCTCACAGAGTTACATCTGTATTTCGTGGATCTCTTTGCTAGCCTTATTTCTGTGGAAACTGAGAACAGATATTTCGGATCCCTTTGAAGACTATAGGGCCAAAGGAAGTATCCTCCGATAACAAAGAAAAAGAAGCTTTCTGAGAAACTTCTTTGTGTTCTGTGAAATCACCTCACAGAGTTTCAGCTTTCCCCTCAACAAGCCTTTCGCTAAGACAGTTCTTGGGGAATTGGCAAAGTGATATTTGGAAGCCCATAGAGGGCTATGGTGAAAAAGGAAATATCCTCAGATGAAATCTGGAAAGAAGGTCTCTGAGAAACTGCTTAGTGTTCTGTTAATTCATCTCACAGAGTTACATCTGTATTTCATGGATCTCTTTGCTAGCCTTATTTCTGTGGAATCTGAGAACAGATATTTCGGATCCCTTTGAAGACTATAGGGCCAAAGGAAATATCCTCCGATAACAAAGGGAAAGAAGCTTTCTGAGAAACTTCTTTGTGTTCTGTGAAATCATCTCACAGAGTTACAGCATTCCCCTCAAGAAGCCTTTCGCTAAGACAGTTCTTGTGGAATTGGCAAAGTGATATTGGGTAGCCAATAGAGGGCTATGGTGAAAAAGGAAATATCCTCCGATGAAATCTGAAAAGAACCTTTCTGAGAAACTGCTTAGTGTTCTGTTAATTCATCTCACAGAGTTACATCTGTTTTTCGTGGATCTCTTTGCTAGCCTTATTTCTGTGGAATCTGAGAACAGATATTTCGGATCCCTTTGAAGACTATAGGGCCAAAGGAAATATCCTCCGATAACAAAGAGAAAGAAGCTTTCTGAGAAACTTCTTTGTGTTCTGTGAAATCATCTCACCGAGTTACAGCTTTCCCTCACTACGCCCTTCGGTAAGACAGTTCTTGTGGAATTGGCAAAGTGATATTTGGAAGCCCATAGAGGGCTATGGTGAAAAAGGAAATATCCTCAGATGAAATCTGGAAAGAAGCTTTCTGAGAACCTGCTTACTGTTCTGTTAATTCATCTCACAGAGTTGCATCTGTATTTCGTGGATCTCTTTGCTAGCCTGATTTCTGTGGAATCTGAGAACAGATATTTCGGATCCCTTTGAAGACTATAGGGCCAAAGGAAATATCCTCTGATAACAAAGAGAAAGAAGCTTTCTGAGAAACTTCTTTGTGTTCTGTGAAATCAACTCACAGAGTTACAGCTTTCCCTAGAAGGAGCCTTTCGCTAAGACAGTTCTTGTGGAATTGGCAAAGTTATATTGGGAAGCCTATAGAGGGCTATGGTGAGAAAGGAAATATCCTCAGATAAAATCAGGAAAGGAGCTTTCTGAGAATCTGCTTAGTGTTCTGTTAACTCATCTCACAGAGTTACATCTGTATTTCGTGGATCTCTTTGCTAGCCTTATTTCTGTGGAATCTGAGAACAGATATTTCGGATCCCTTTGAAGACTATAGGGCCAAAGGAAAGATCGTCTGATAACAAAGAGAAAGAAGCTTTCTGAGAAACTTCTTTGTGTTCTGGGAAATCATCTCACAGAGTTACAGCTTTCCCCTCAAGAAGCCTTTCGCTAAGACAATTCTTGTGGAATTGGCAAAGTGATATATGGAAGCCCATAGAGGGCTATGGTGAAAAAGGAAATATCCTCAGATGAAATCTGGAAAGAAGATTTCTGAGAAACTGCTTAGTGTTCTGTTAATTCATCACACAGAGTTACATCTGTATTTCGTGGATCTCTTTGCTAGCCTTATTTCTGGGGAATATGAGAACAGATATTTCGGATCCCTTTGGCGACTATAGGGCAAAAGGAAATATCCTCCGATAACAAAGAGAAAGAAGCTTTCTGAGAAACTTCTTTGTGTTCTGTGAAATCATCTCACAGAGTTACAGCTTTCCCCTCAAGAAGCCTTTCGCTAAGACAGTTCTTGTGGAATTGGCAAAGTGATATTGGGAAGCCCATACAGGGCACGGTGAAAAAGGAAATATCCTCAGATGAAATCTGGAAAGAAGCTTTCTGAGAAACTGCTTAGTGTTCTGTTAATTCATCTCACAGAGTTACATCTGTATTTCGTGGATCTCTTTGCTAGCCTTAATCTGTGGAATCAGAGAACAGATATTTCGGATCCCTTTGAAGACTATAGGGCCAAAGGAAATATCCTCTGATAACAAAGAGAAAGAAGCTTTCTGAGAAACTTCTTTGTGTTCTGTGAAATCATCTCACAGATTTACAGCTTTCCCCACAAGAAGCCTTTCGCTAAGACAGTTCTTGTGGAATTGGCAAGGTGATATTTGGAAGCCCATAGAGGGCTACGGTGAAAAATGAAATATCCTCAGATGAAATCTGGAAAGAAGGTTTCTGAGAAACTGCTTAGTGTTCTGTTAATTCATCTCACAGAGTTACATCTGTATTTCGTGGATCTCTTTGCTAGCCTTATTTCTGTGGAATCTGAGAACAGATATTTCGGATCCCTTTGAAGACTACAGGGCCCAAAGAAATATCCTCCGATAACAAAGAGAAAGAAGCTTTCTGAGAAACTTCTTTGTGTTCTGTGAAATAATCTCACAGAGTTACAGCTTTCCCCTCTAGAAGTATTTCGCTAAGACAGTTCTTGGGGAATTGGCAAAGTGATACTGGGAAGCCCATAGAGGGCTATGGTGAAAAAGGAAATATCCTCAGATGAAATCTGGAAAGAAGCTTTCTGAGAAACTGCTTAGTGTTCTGTTAATTCATCTCACAGAGTTACATCTGTATTTCGTGGATCTCTTTGCTAGCCTTATTTCTGTGGAATCTGAGAACAGATATTTCGGATCCCTTTGAAGACTATAGGGCCAAAGGAAATATCCTCCGATAACAAAGAGAAAGAAGCTTTCTGAGAAACTTCTTTGTGTTCTGTGAAATCATCTCACCGAGTTACAGCTTTCCCTCACTACGCCCTTCGGTAAGACAGTTCTTGTGGAATTGGCAAAGTGATATTTGGAAGCCCATAGAGGGCTATGGTGAAAAAGGAAATATCCTCAGATGAAATCTGGAAAGAAGCTTTCTGAGTACCTGCTTACTGTTCTGTTAATTCATCTCACAGAGTTGCATCTGTATTTCGTGGATCTCTTTGCTAGCCTGATTTCTGTGGAATCTGAGAACAGATATTTCGGATCCCTTTGAAGACTATAGGGCCAAAGGAAATATCCTCTGATAACAAAGAGAAAGAAGCTTTCTGAGAAACTTCTTTGTGTTCTGTGAAATCAACTCACAGAGTTACAGCTTTCCCTAGAAGGAGCCTTTCGCTAAGACAGTTCTTGTGGAATTGGCAAAGTTATATTGGGAAGCCTATAGAGGGCTATGGTGAGAAAGGAAATATCCTCAGATAAAATCAGGAAAGGAGCTTTCTGAGAATCTGCTTAGTGTTCTGTTCACTCATCTCACAGAGTTACATCTGTATTTCGTGGATCTCTTTGCTAGCCTTATTTCTGTGGAATCTGAGAACAGATATTTCGGATCCCTTTGAAGACTATAGGGCCAAAGGAAAGATCTTCTGATAACAAAGAGAAAGAAGCTTTCTGAGAAACTTCTTTGTGTTCTGGGAAATCATCTCACAGAGTTACAGCTTTCCCCTCAAGAAGCCTTTCGCTAAGACAATTCTTGTGGAATTGGCAAAGTGATATATGGAAGCCCATAGAGGGCTATGGTGAAAAAGGAAATATCCTCAGATGAAATCTGGAAAGAAGATTTCTGAGAAACTGCTTAGTGTTCTGTTAATTCATCACACAGAGTTACATCTGTATTTCGTGGATCTCTTTGCTAGCCTTATTTCTGGGGAATATGAGAACAGATATTTCGGATCCCTTTGGCGACTATACGGCAAAAGGAAATATCCTCCGATAACAAAGAGAAAGAAGCTTTCTGAGAAACTTCTTTGTGTTCTGTGAAATCATCTCACAGAGTTACAGCTTTCCCCTCAAGAAGCCTTTCGCTAAGACAGTTCTTGTGGAATTGGCAAAGTGATATTGGGAAGCCCATACAGGGCACGGTGAAAAAGGAAATATCCTCAGATGAAATCTGGAAAGAAGCTTTCTGAGAAACTGCTTAGTGTTCTGTTAATTCATCTCACAGAGTTACATCTGTATTTCGTGGATCTCTTTGCTAGCCTTATTTCTGTGGAATCTGAGAACAGATATTTCGGATCCCTTTGAAGACTACAGGGCCCAAAGAAATATCCTCCGATAACAAAGAGAAAGAAGCTTTCTGAGAAACTTCTTTGTGTTCTGTGAAATAATCTCACAGAGTTACAGCTTTCCCCTCTAGAAGTATTTCGCTAAGACAGTTCTTGGGGAATTGGCAAAGTGATACTGGGAAGCCCATAGAGGGCTATGGTGAAAAAGGAAATATCCTCAGATGAAATCTGGAAAGAAGCTTTCTGAGAAACTGCTTAGTGTTCTGTTAATTCATCTCACAGAGTTACATCTGTATTTCGTGGATCTCTTTGCTAGCCTTATTTCTGTGGAATCTGAGAACAGATATTTCGGATCCCTTTGAAGACTATAGGGCCAAAGGAAATATCCTCCGATAACAAAGAGAAAGAAGCTTTCTGAGAAACTTCTTTGTGTTCTGTGAAATCATCTCACAGAGTTACAGCTTTCACTAGAAGAAGCCTTTCGCTAAGACAGTTCTTGTGGAATTGGCAAAGTGATATTTGGTAGCCCATAGAGGGCTATGGTGAAAAAGGAAATATCCTCAGATGAAATCTGGAAAGAAGCTTTCTGAGAAACTGCTTAGGGTTCTGTTAATACATCTCACAGAGTTACATCTGTATTTCGTGGATCTCTTTGCTAGCCTTATTTCTATGGAATCTGAGAACAGATATTTAGGATCCCTTTGAAGACTATAGGGCCAAAGGAAATATCCTCCGATAACAAAGAGAAAGAAGCTTTCTGAGAAACTTCTTTGTGTTCTGTGAAATCATCTCACAGAGTTACAGCTTTCCCCTCAAGAAGCCTTTCGCTAAGACAGTTCTTGTGGAATTGGCAAAGTGATATTGGGAATCCCATAGAGGGCTATGGAGAAAAAGGAAATGTCCTGAGATGAAATCTGGAAAGAAGCTTTCTGACAAACTGCTTAGTGTTCTGTTAATTCATCTCACAGAGTTACATCTGTATTTAGTGGATCTCTTTGCTTGCCTTATTTCTGTGGAATCTGAGAACAGATATTTCGGATCCCTTTGGAGACTATAGGGCCAAAGGAAATATCCTCCGATAACAAAGAGAAAGAAGCTTTCTGAGAAACTTCTTTGTGTTCTGTGAAATCATCTCACAGAGTTACAGCTTTCACTAGAAGAAGCCTTTCGCTAAGACAGTTCTTGTGGAATTGGCAAAGTGATATTTGGTAGCCCATAGAGGGCTATGGTGAAAAAGGAAATATCCTCAGATGAAATCTGGAAAGAAGCTTTCTGAGAAACTGCTTAGGGTTCTGTTAATACATCTCACAGAGTTACATCTGTATTTCGTGGATCTCTTTGCTAGCCTTATTTCTATGGAATCTGAGAACAGATATTTAGGATCCCTTTGAAGACTATAGGGCCAAAGGAAATATCCTCCGATAACAAAGAGAAAGAAGCTTTCTGAGAAACTTCTTTGTGTTCTGTGAAATCATCTCACAGAATTACAGCTTTCCCCTCAAGAAGCCTTTCGCTAAGACAGTTCTTGTGGAATTGGCAAAGTGATATTGGGAATCCCATAGAGGGCTATGGAGAAAAAGGAAATGTCCTGAGATGAAATCTGGAAAGAAGCTTTCTGACAAACTGCTTAGTGTTCTGTTAATTCATCTCACAGAGTTACATCTGTATTTAGTGGATCTCTTTGCTTGCCTTATTTCTGTGGAATCTGAGAACAGATATTTCGGATCCCTTTGGAGACTATAGGGCCAAAGGAAATATCCTCCGATAACAAAGAGAAAGAAGCTTTCTGAGAAACTTCTTTGTGTTCTGTGAAATCATCTCACAAAGGTACAACTTTCCCATCAAGAAGCCTTTCGCTAAGACAGTTCTTGTGGAATTGGCAAAGTGATATTGGGAAGCCCATAGAGGGCTATGGTGAAAAAGGAAATATCCTCAGATGAAATCTGGAAAGAAGCTTTCTGAGAAACTGCTTAGTGTTCTGTTAATTCATCTCACAGAGTTACATCTGTATTTCGTGGATCTCTTTGCTAGCCTTATTTCTGTGGAATCTGAGAACAGATATTTCGGATCCCTTTCAAGACTATAGGGCCAAAGGAAATATAATCCGATAACAAAGAGAAAGAAGCTTTCTGGGAAACTTCTTTGTGTTCTGTGAAATCATCTCACAGAGTTACAGCTTTCCCCTCTAGAAGCATTTCGCTAAGACAGTTCTTGGGAAATTGGCAAAGTGATACTTGGAAGCCCATAGAGGGCTATGGTGAAAAAGGAAATATCCTCAGATGAAATCTGGAAAGAAGGTCTCTGAGAAACTACTTAGTGTTCTGTTAATTCATCTTACAGAGTTACATCTGTATTTCGTGGTCTCTTTGCTAGCCTTACTTCTGTGGAATCTGAGAACAGATATTTCGGATCCCTTTGAAGACTATAGGGCCAAAGGAAATATCCTCCGATAACAAAGAGAAAGAAGCTTTCTGAGAAACTTCCTGTGTTCTGTGAAATCATCTCACAGAGTTACAGCTTTCACTAGAAGAAACCTTTCGCTAAGATAGTTCTTGTGGAATTGGCAAAGTTATATTTGGTAGCCCATAGAGGGCTATGGTGAAAAAGGAAATATCCTCAGATGAAATCTGGAAAGAAGCTTTCTGACAAACTGCTTAGTGTTCTGTTAATTCATCTCACAGAGTTACATCTGTATTTCGTGGATCTCTTTGCTAGCCTTATTTCTATGGAATCTGAGAACAGATATTTAGGATCCCTTTGAAGACTATAGGGCCAAAGGAAATATCCTCCGATAACAAAGAGAAAGAAGCTTTCTGAGAAACTTCTTTGTGTTCTGTGAAATCATCTCACAGAGTTACAGCTTTCCCCTCAAGAAGCCTTTCGCTAAGACAGTTCTTGTGGAATTGGCAAAGTGATATTGGGAATCCCATAGAGGGCTATGGAGAAAAAGGAAATGTCCTGAGATGAAATCTGGAAAGAAGCTTTCTGACAAACTGCTTAGTGTTCTGTTAATTCATCTCACAGAGTTACATCTGTATTTAGTGGATCTCTTTGCTTGCCTTATTTCTGTGCAATCTGAGAACAGATATTTCGGATCCCTTTGGAGACTATAGGGCCAAAGGAAATATCCTCCGATAACAAAGAGAAAGAAGCTTTCTGAGAAACTTCTTTGTGTTCTGTGAAATCATCTCACAAAGGTACAACTTTCCCATCAAGAAGCCTTTCGCTAAGACAGTTCTTGTGGAATTGGCAAAGTGATATTGGGAAGCCCATAGAGGGCTATGGTGAAAAAGGAAATATCCTCAGATGAAATCTGGAAAGAAGCTTTCTGAGAAACTGCTTAGTGTTCTGTTAATTCATCTCACAGAGTTACATCTGTATTTCGTGGATCTCTTTGCTAGCCTTATTTCTGTGGAATCTGAGAACAGATATTTCGGATCCCTTTCAAGACTATAGGGCCAAAGGAAATATAATCCGATAACAAAGAGAAAGAAGCTTTCTGGGAAACTTCTTTGTGTTCTGTGAAATCATCTCACAGAGTTACAGCTTTCCCCTCTAGAAGCATTTCGCTAAGACAGTTCTTGGGAAATTGGCAAAGTGATACTTGGAAGCCCATAGAGGGCTATGGTGAAAAAGGAAATATCCTCAGATGAAATCTGGAAAGAAGGTCTCTGAGAAACTACTTAGTGTTCTGTTAATTCATCTTACAGAGTTACATCTGTATTTCGTGGTCTCTTTGCTAGCCTTACTTCTGTGGAATCTGAGAACAGATATTTCGGATCCCTTTGAAGACTATAGGGCCAAAGGAAATATCCTCCGATAACAAAGAGAAAGAAGCTTTCTGAGAAACTTCTTTGTGTTCTGTGAAATCATCTCACAGAGTTACAGCTTTCACTAGAAGAAACCTTTCGCTAAGACAGTTCTTGTGGAATTGGCAAAGTTATATTTGGTAGCCCATAGAGGGCTATGGTGAAAAAGGAAATATCCTCAGATGAAATCTGGAAAGAAGCTTTCTGACAAACTGCTTAGTGTTCTGTTAATTCATCTCACAGAGTTACATCTGTATTTCGTGGATCTCTTTGCTAGCCTTATTTCTGTGGAATCTGAGAACAGATATTTCGGATCCCTTTGAAGACTATAGGGCCAAAGGAAATATCCTCCGATAACAAACAGAAAGAAGCTTTCTGAGAAACTTCTTTGTGTTCTGTGAAATCATCTCACAGTGTTACAGCTTTCCCTTCAAGAAGCCTTTCGTTAAGACAGTTCTTGTGGAATTGGCAAAGTGATATTTGGAAGCCCATAGAGGGCTATGGTGAAAAAGGAAATATCCTCAGATGAAATCTGGAAAGAATATTTCTGAGAAACTGCTTAGTGTTCTATGAATTCATCTCACAGAGTTACATCTGTATTTCGTGGATCTCTTTGCTAGCCTTATTTCTGTGGAAACTGAGAACAGATATTTCGGATCCCTTTGAAGACTATAGGGCCAAAGGAAGTATCCTCCGATAACAAAGAAAAAGAAGCTTTCTGAGAAACTTCTTTGTGTTCTGTGAAATCACCTCACAGAGTTGCAACTTTCCCCTCAACAAGCCTTTCGCTAAGACAGTTCTTGGGGAATTGGCAAAGTGATGTTTGGAAGCCCATTGAGGGCTATGGTGAAAAAGGAAATATCCTCAGATGAAATCTGGAAAGAAGCTTTCTGAGAAACTGCTAAGTGTTCTGTTAATTCATCTCACAGAGTTACATGTGTATTTCGTGGATCTCTTTGCTAGCCTTATTTCTGGGGAATATGAGAACAAATATTTCGGATCCCTTTGGAGACTATAGGGAAAAAAGGAAATATCCTCCGATAACAAAGAGAAAGAAGCTTTCTGAGAAACTTCTTTGTGTTCTGTGAAATCATCTCACAGAGTTACAGCTTTCCCCTCAAGAAGCCTTTCGCTAAGACAGTTCTTGTGGAATTGGCAAAGTGATATTGGGTAGCCAATAGAGGGCTATGGTGAAAAAGGAAATATCCTCCGATGAAATCTGGAAAGAACCTTTCTGAGAAACTGCTTAGTGTTCTGTTAATTCATCTCACAGAGTTACATCTGTATTTCGTGGATCTCTTTGCTAGCCTTATTTCTGTGGAATCTGAGAACAGATATTTCGGATCCCTTTGAAGACTATAGGGCCAAAGGAAATATCCTCCGATAACAAAGAGAAAGAAGCTTTCTGAGAAACTTCTTTGTGTTCTGTGAAATCATCTCACAGAGTTACAGCTTTCCCCTCAAGAAGGCTTTCGCTAAGACAGTTCTTGTGGAATTGGGAAAGTGATATTGGGAAGCCC
Source organism: Macaca mulatta (assembly GCF_049350105.2). Classification (NCBI taxonomy): domain Eukaryota; kingdom Metazoa; phylum Chordata; class Mammalia; order Primates; family Cercopithecidae; genus Macaca; species Macaca mulatta. The sequence goes on from NC_133420.1 coordinate 27,155,627, forward strand.
ATAGAGGGCTATGGTGAAAAAGGAAATATCCTCCGATGAAATCTGGAAAGAACCTTTCTGAGAAACTGCTTAGTGTTCTGTTAATTCATCTCACAGAGTTACATCTGTATTTCGTGGATCTCTTTGCTTGCCTTATTTCTGTGGAATCTGAGAACAGATATTTCGGATCCCTTTGAAGACTATAGGGCCAAAGGAAATATCCTCCGATAACAAAGAGAAAGAAGCTGTCTGAGAAACTTCTTTGTGTCCTGTGAAATCATCTCACAGAGTTACAGCTTTCCCCTCAAGAAGCCTTTCGCTAAGACAGTTCTTGTGGAATAGGCAAAGTGATATTTGGAAGCCCATAGAGGGCTATGGTGAAAAAGGAAATATCCTCAGATGAAATCTGAAAAGAAGCTCTCTGAGAAACTGCTTAGCGTCTGTTAATTCATCTCACAGAGTTACATCTGTATTTCGTGGATGTCTTTGCTAGCCTTATTTCTGTGGAAACTGAGAACAGATATTTCGGATCCCTTTGAAGACTATAGGGCCAAAGGAAGTATCCTCCGATAACAAAGAAAAAGAAGCTTTCTGAGAAACTTCTTTGTGTTCTGTGAAATCATTTCACAGAGTTACAGCTTTCCCCTCAAGAAGACTTTCGCTAAGACAGTTCTTGTGGAATTGGCAAAGTGATATTGGGAAGCCCATACAGGGCACGGTGAAAAAGGAAATATCCTCAGATGAAATCTGGAAAGAAGCTTTCTGAGAAACTGCTTAGTGTTCTGTTAATTCATCTCACAGAGTTACATGTGTATTTCGTGGATCTCTTTGCTAGCCTTATTTCTGGGGAATATGAGAACAAATATTTCGAATCCCTTTGGAGACTATAGGGCCAAAGGAAATATCCTCCGATAACAAAGAGAAAGAAGCTTTCTGAGAAACTTCTTTGTGTTCTGTGAAATCATCTCACAGAGTTACAGCTTTCCCCTCAAGAAGCCTTTCGCTAAGACAGTTCTTGTGGAATTGGCAAAGTTATATTGTGAAGCCCATAGAGGGTATGGTGAAAAAGGAAATATCCTCAGATGAAATCTGGAAAGAAGCTTTCTGAGACATTGCTTAGTGTTCTGTTAATTCATCTCACAGAGTTACATCTGTATTTCGTGGATCTCTTTGCTAGCGTTAATCTTTGGAAACTGAGAACAGATATTTTGTATCCCTTTGAAGACTATAGGGCCAAAGGAAATATCCTCCGATAACAAAGAGAAAGAAGCTTTCTGAGAAACTTCTTTGTGTTCTGTGAAATCATCTCACAGTGTTACAGCTTTCCCTTCAAGAAGCCTTTCGCTAAGACAGTTCTTGTGGAATTGGCAAAGTGATATTTGGAAGCCCATAGAGGGCTATGGTGAAAAAGGAAATATCCTCAGATGAAATCTGGAAAGAAGATTTCTGAGAAACTGCTTAGTGTTCTATGAATTCATCTCACAGAGTTACATCTGTATTTCGTGGATCTCTTTGCTAGCCTTATTTCTGTGGAAACTGAGAACAGATATTTCGGATCCCTTTGAAGACTATAGGGCCAAAGGAAGTATCCTCCGATAACAAAGAAAAAGAAGCTTTCTGAGAAACTTCTTTGTGTTCTGTGAAATCACCTCACAGAGTTTCAGCTTTCCCCTCAACAAGCCTTTCGCTAAGACAGTTCTTGGGGAATTGGCAAAGTGATATTTGGAAGCCCATAGAGGGCTATGGTGAAAAAGGAAATATCCTCAGATGAAATCTGGAAAGAAGGTCTCTGAGAAACTGCTTAGTGTTCTGTTAATTCATCTCACAGAGTTACATCTGTATTTCATGGATCTCTTTGCTAGCCTTATTTCTGTGGAATCTGAGAACAGATATTTCGGATCCCTTTGAAGACTATAGGGCCAAAGGAAATATCCTCCGATAACAAAGGGAAAGAAGCTTTCTGAGAAACTTCTTTGTGTTCTGTGAAATCATCTCACAGAGTTACAGCTTTCGCCTCAAGAAGCCTTTCGCTAAGACAGTTCTTGTGGAATTGGCAAAGTGATATTGGGTAGCCAATAGAGGGCTATGGTGAAAAAGGAAATATCCTCCGATGAAATCTGGAAAGAACCTTTCTGAGAAACTGCTTAGTGTTCTGTTAATTCATCTCACAGAGTTACATCTGTTTTTCGTGGATCTCTTTGCTAGCCTTATTTCTGTGGAATCTGAGAACAGATATTTCGGATCCCTTTGAAGACTATAGGGCCAAAGGAAATATCCTCCGATAACAAAGAGAAAGAAGCTTTCTGAGAAACTTCTTTGTGTTCTGTGAAATCATCTCACCGAGTTACAGCTTTCCCTCACTACGCCCTTCGGTAAGACAGTTCTTGTGGAATTGGCAAAGTGATATTTGGAAGCCCATAGAGGGCTATGGTGAAAAAGGAAATATCCTCAGATGAAATCTGGAAAGAAGCTTTCTGAGAACCTGCTTACTGTTCTGTTAATTCATCTCACAGAGTTGCATCTGTATTTCGTGGATCTCTTTGCTAGCCTGATTTCTGTGGAATCTGAGAACAGATATTTCGGATCCCTTTGAAGACTATAGGGCCAAAGGAAATATCCTCTGATAACAAAGAGAAAGAAGCTTTCTGAGAAACTTCTTTGTGTTCTGTGAAATCAACTCACAGAGTTACAGCTTTCCCTAGAAGGAGCCTTTCGCTAAGACAGTTCTTGTGGAATTGGCAAAGTTATATTGGGAAGCCTATAGAGGGCTATGGTGAGAAAGGAAATATCCTCAGATAAAATCAGGAAAGGAGCTTTCTGAGAATCTGCTTAGTGTTCTGTTAACTCATCTCACAGAGTTACATCTGTATTTCGTGGATCTCTTTGCTAGCCTTATTTCTGTGGAATCTGAGAACAGATATTTCGGATCCCTTTGAAGACTATAGGGCCAAAGGAAAGATCGTCTGATAACAAAGAGAAAGAAGCTTTCTGAGAAACTTCTTTGTGTTCTGGGAAATCATCTCACAGAGTTACAGCTTTCCCCTCAAGAAGCCTTTCGCTAAGACAATTCTTGTGGAATTGGCAAAGTGATATATGGAAGCCCATAGAGGGCTATGGTGAAAAAGGAAATATCCTCAGATGAAATCTGGAAAGAAGATTTCTGAGAAACTGCTTAGTGTTCTGTTAATTCATCACACAGAGTTACATCTGTATTTCGTGGATCTCTTTGCTAGCCTTATTTCTGGGGAATATGAGAACAGATATTTCGGATCCCTTTGGCGACTATAGGGCCAAAGGAAATATCCTCCGATAACAAAGAGAAAGAAGCTTTCTGAGAAACTTCTTTGTGTTCTGTGAAATCATCTCACAGAGTTACAGCTTTCCCCTCAAGAAGCCTTTCGCTAAGACAGTTCTTGTGGAATTGGCAAAGTGATATTGGGAAGCCCATACAGGGCACGGTGAAAAAGGAAATATCCTCAGATGAAATCTGGAAAGAAGCTTTCTGAGAAACTGCTTAGTGTTCTGTTAATTCATCTCACAGAGTTACATCTGTATTTCGTGGATCTCTTTGCTAGCCTTATTTCTGTGGAATCTGAGAACAGATATTTCGGATCCCTTTGAAGACTATAGGGCCAAAGGAAATATCCTCTGATAACAAAGAGAAAGAAGCTTTCTGAGAAACTTCTTTGTGTTCTGTGAAATCATCTCACAGATTTACAGCTTTCCCCACAAGAAGACTTTCGCTAAGACAGTTCTTGTGGAATTGGCAAGGTGATATTTGGAAGCCCACAGAGGGCTACGGTGAAAAATGAAATATCCTCAGATGAAATCTGGAAAGAAGGTTTCTGAGAAACTGCTTAGTGTTCTGTTAATTCATCTCACAGAGTTACATCTGTATTTCGTGGATCTCTTTGCTAGCCTTATTTCTGTGGAATCTGAGAACAGATATTTCGGATCCCTTTGAAGACTACAGGGCCCAAAGAAATATCCTCCGATAACAAAGAGAAAGAAGCTTTCTGAGAAACTTCTTTGTGTTCTGTGAAATAATCTCACAGAGTTACAGCTTTCCCCTCTAGAAGTATTTCGCTAAGACAGTTCTTGTGGAATTGGCAAAGTGATACTGGGAAGCCCATAGAGGGCTATGGTGAAAAAGGAAATATCCTCAGATGAAATCTGGAAAGAAGCTTTCTGAGAAACTGCTTAGTGTTCTGTTAATTCATCTCACAGAGTTACATCTGTATTTCGTGGATCTCTTTGCTAGCCTTATTTCTGTGGAATCTGAGAACAGATATTTCGGATCCCTTTGAAGACTATAGGGCCAAAGGAAATATCCTCCGATAACAAAGAGAAAGAAGCTTTCTGAGAAACTTCTTTGTGTTCTGTGAAATCATCTCACAGAGTTACAGCTTTCACTAGAAGAAGCCTTTCGCTAAGACAGTTCTTGTGGAATTGGCAAAGTGATATTTGGTAGCCCATAGAGGGCTATGGTGAAAAAGGAAATATCCTCAGATGAAATCTGGAAAGAAGCTTTCTGAGAAACTGCTTAGGGTTCTGTTAATACATCTCACAGAGTTACATCTGTATTTCGTGGATCTCTTTGCTAGCCTTATTTCTATGGAATCTGAGAACAGATATTTAGGATCCCTTTGAAGACTATAGGGCCAAAGGAAATATCCTCCGATAACAAAGAGAAAGAAGCTTTCTGAGAAACTTCTTTGTGTTCTGTGAAATCATCTCACAGAGTTACAGCTTTCCCCTCAAGAAGCCTTTCGCTAAGACAGTTCTTGTGGAATTGGCAAAGTGATATTGGGAATCCCATAGAGGGCTATGGAGAAAAAGGAAATGTCCTGAGATGAAATCTGGAAAGAAGCTTTCTGACAAACTGCTTAGTGTTCTGTTAATTCATCTCACAGAGTTACATCTGTATTTAGTGGATCTCTTTGCTTGCCTTATTTCTGTGGAATCTGAGAACAGATATTTCGGATCCCTTTGGAGACTATAGGGCCAAAGGAAATATCCTCCGATAACAAAGAGAAAGAAGCTTTCTGAGAAACTTCTTTGTGTTCTGTGAAATCATCTCACAAAGGTACAACTTTCCCATCAAGAAGCCTTTCGCTAAGACAGTTCTTGTGGAATTGGCAAAGTGATATTGGGAAGCCCATAGAGGGCTATGGTGAAAAAGGAAATATCCTCAGATGAAATCTGGAAAGAAGCTTTCTGAGAAACTGCTTAGTGTTCTGTTAATTCATCTCACAGAGTTACATCTGTATTTCGTGGATCTCTTTGCTAGCCTTATTTCTGTGGAATCTGAGAACAGATATTTCGGATCCCTTTCAAGACTATAGGGCCAAAGGAAATATAATCCGATAACAAAGAGAAAGAAGCTTTCTGGGAAACTTCTTTGTGTTCTGTGAAATCATCTCACAGAGTTACAGCTTTCCCCTCTAGAAGCATTTCGCTAAGACAGTTCTTGGGAAATTGGCAAAGTGATACTTGGAAGCCCATAGAGGGCTATGGTGAAAAAGGAAATATCCTCAGATGAAATCTGGAAAGAAGGTCTCTGAGAAACTGCTTAGTGTTCTGTTAATTCATCTTACAGAGTTACATCTGTATTTCGTGGTCTCTTTGCTAGCCTTACTTCTGTGGAATCTGAGAACAGATATTTCGGATCCCTTTGAAGACTATAGGGCCAAAGGAAATATCCTCCGATAACAAAGAGAAAGAAGCTTTCTGAGAAACTTCTTTGTGTTCTGTGAAATCATCTCACAGAGTTACAGCTTTCACTAGAAGAAACCTTTCGCTAAGACAGTTCTTGTGGAATTGGCAAAGTTATATTTGGTAGCCCATAGAGGGCTATGGTGAAAAAGGAAATATCCTCAGATGAAATCTGGAAAGAAGCTTTCTGACAAACTGCTTAGTGTTCTGTTAATTCATCTCACAGAGTTACATCTGTATTTAGTGGATCTCTTTGCTAGCCTTATTTCTGTGGAATCTGAGAACAGATATTTCGGATCCCTTTGAAGACTATAGGGCCAAAGGAAATATCCTCCGATAACAAAGAGAAAGAAGCTTTCTGAGAAACTTCTTTGTGTTGTGTGAAATCATCTCACAGAGTTACAGCTTTTCCCTCAAGAAGCCTTTCGCTAAGACAGTTCTTGTGGAATTGGCAAAGTGATATTGGGAAGCCGATAGAGGGCTATGGTGAAAAAGGAAATATCCTCAGATGAAATCTGGAAAGAAGCTTTCTGAGAAACTGCTTAGTGTTCTGTTAATTCATCTCACAGAGTTACATCTGTATTTCGTGGATCTCTTTGCTAGCCTTATTTCTGTGGAATCTGAGAACAGATATTTCGGATCCCTTTGAAGACTATAGGGCCAAAGGAAATATCCTCTGATAACAAAGAGAAAGAAGCTTTCTGAGAAACTTCTTTGTGTTCTGTGAAATCATCTCACAGATTTACAGCTTTCCCCACAAGAAGACTTTCGCTAAGACAGTTCTTGTGGAATTGGCAAGGTGATATTTGGAAGCCCATAGAGGGCTACGGTGAAAAATGAAATATCCTCAGATGAAATCTGGAAAGAAGGTTTCTGAGAAACTGCTTAGTGTTCTGTTAATTCATCTCACAGAGTTACATCTGTATTTCGTGGATCTCTTTGCTAGCCTTATTTCTGTGGAATCTGAGAACAGATATTTCGGATCCCTTTCAAGACTATAGGGCCAAAGGAAATATAATCCGATAACAAAGAGAAAGAAGCTTTCTGGGAAACTTCTTTGTGTTCTGTGAAATCATCTCACAGAGTTACAGCTTTCCCCTCTAGAAGCATTTCGCTAAGACAGTTCTTGGGAAATTGGCAAAGTGATACTTGGAAGCCCATAGAGGGCTATGGTGAAAAAGGAAATATCCTCAGATGAAATCTGGAAAGAAGGTCTCTGAGAAACTGCTTAGTGTTCTGTTAATTCATCTTACAGAGTTACATCTGTATTTCGTGGTCTCTTTGCTAGCCTTACTTCTGTGGAATCTGAGAACAGATATTTCGGATCCCTTTGAAGACTATAGGGCCAAAGGAAATATCCTCCGATAACAAAGAGAAAGAAGCTTTCTGAGAAACTTCTTTGTGTTCTGTGAAATCATCTCACAGAGTTACAGCTTTCACTAGAAGAAACCTTTCGCTAAGACAGTTCTTGTGGAATTGGCAAAGTTATATTTGGTAGCCCATAGAGGGCTATGGTGAAAAAGGAAATATCCTCAGATGAAATCTGGAAAGAAGCTTTCTGACAAACTGCTTAGTGTTCTGTTAATTCATCTCACAGAGTTACATCTGTATTTAGTGGATCTCTTTGCTAGCCTTATTTCTGTGGAATCTGAGAACAGATATTTCGGATCCCTTTGAAGACTATAGGGCCAAAGGAAATATCCTCCGATAACAAAGAGAAAGAAGCTTTCTGAGAAACTTCTTTGTGTTGTGTGAAATCATCTCACAGAGTTACAGCTTTTCCCTCAAGAAGCCTTTCGCTAAGACAGTTCTTGTGGAATTGGCAAAGTGATATTGGGAAGCCGATAGAGGGCTATGGTGAAAAAGGAAATATCCTCAGATGAAATCTGGAAAGAAGCTTTCTGAGAAACTGCTTAGTGTTCTGTTAATTCATCTCACAGAGTTACATCTGTATTTCGTGGATCTCTTTGCTAGCCTTATTTCTGTGGAATCTGAGAACAGATATTTCGGATCCCTTTGAAGACTATAGGGCCAAAGGAAATATCCTCTGATAACAAAGAGAAAGAAGCTTTCTGAGAAACTTCTTTGTGTTCTGTGAAATCATCTCACAGATTTACAGCTTTCCCCACAAGAAGACTTTCGCTAAGACAGTTCTTGTGGAATTGGCAAGGTGATATTTGGAAGCCCATAGAGGGCTACGGTGAAAAATGAAATATCCTCAGATGAAATCTGGAAAGAAGGTTTCTGAGAAACTGCTTAGTGTTCTGTTAATTCATCTCACAGAGTTACATCTGTATTTCGTGGATCTCTTTGCTAGCCTTATTTCTGTGGAATCTGAGAACAGATATTTCGGATCCCTTTGAAGACTACAGGGCCCAAAGAAATATCCTCCGATAACAAAGAGAAAGAAGCTTTCTGAGAAACTTCTTTGTGTTCTGTGAAATAATCTCACAGAGTTACAGCTTTCCCCTCTAGAAGTATTTCGCTAAGACAGTTCTTGGGGAATTGGCAAAGTGATACTGGGAAGCCCATAGAGGGCTATGGTGAAAAAGGAAATATCCTCAGATGAAATCTGGAAAGAAGCTTTCTGAGAAACTGCTTAGTGTTCTGTTAATTCATCTCACAGAGTTACATCTGTATTTCGTGGATCTCTTTGCTAGCCTTATTTCTGTGGAATCTGAGAACAGATATTTCGGATCCCTTTGAAGACTATAGGGCCAAAGGAAATATCCTCCGATAACAAAGAGAAAGAAGCTTTCTGAGAAACTTCTTTGTGTTCTGTGAAATCATCTCATAGAGTTACAGCTTTCACTAGAAGAAGCCTTTCGCTAAGACAGTTCTTGTGGAATTGGCAAAGTGATATTTGGTAGCCCATAGAGGGCTATGGTGAAAAAGGAAATATCCTCAGATGAAATCTGGAAAGAAGCTTTCTGAGAAACTGCTTAGGGTTCTGTTAATACATCTCACAGAGTTACATCTGTATTTCGTGGATCTCTTTGCTAGCCTTATTTCTATGGAATCTGAGAACAGATATTTAGGATCCCTTTGAAGACTATAGGGCCAAAGGAAATATCCTCCGATAACAAAGAGAAAGAAGCTTTCTGAGAAACTTCTTTGTGTTCTGTGAAATCATCTCACAGAGTTACAGCTTTCCCCTCAAGAAGCCTTTCGCTAAGACAGTTCTTGTGGAATTGGCAAAGTGATATTGGGAATCCCATAGAGGGCTATGGAGAAAAAGGAAATGTCCTGAGATGAAATCTGGAAAGAAGCTTTCTGACAAACTGCTTAGTGTTCTGTTAATTCATCTCACAGAGTTACATCTGTATTTAGTGGATCTCTTTGCTTGCCTTATTTCTGTGGAATCTGAGAACAGATATTTCGGATCCCTTTGGAGACTATAGGGCCAAAGGAAATATCCTCCGATAACAAAGAGAAAGAAGCTTTCTGAGAAACTTCTTTGTGTTCTGTGAAATCATCTCACAAAGGTACAACTTTCCCATAAAGAAGCCTTTCGCTAAGACAGTTCTTGTGGAATTGGCAAAGTGATATTGGGAAGCCCATAGAGGGCTATGGTGAAAAAGGAAATATCCTCAGATGAAATCTGGAAAGAAGCTTTCTGAGAAACTGCTTAGTGTTCTGTTAATTCATCTCACAGAGTTACATCTGTATTTCGTGGATCTCTTTGCTAGCCTTATTTCTGTGGAATCTGAGAACAGATATTTCGGATCCCTTTCAAGACTATAGGGCCAAAGGAAATATAATCCGATAACAAAGAGAAAGAAGCTTTCTGGGAAACTTCTTTGTGTTCTGTGAAATCATCTCACAGAGTTACAGCTTTCCCCTCTAGAAGCATTTCGCTATGACAGTTCTTGGGAAATTGGCAAAGTGATACTTGGAAGCCCATAGAGGGCTATGGTGAAAAAGGAAATATCCTCAGATGAAATCTGGAAAGAAGGTCTCTGAGAAACTGCTTAGTGTTCTGTTAATTCATCTTACAGAGTTACATCTGTATTTCGTGGTCTCTTTGCTAGCCTTACTTCTGTGGAATCTGAGAACAGATATTTCGGATCCCTTTGAAGACTATAGGGCCAAAGGAAATATCCTCCGATAACAAAGAGAAAGAAGCTTTCTGAGAAACTTCTTTGTGTTCTGTGAAATCATCTCACAGAGTTACAGCTTTCACTAGAAGAAACCTTTCGCTAAGACAGTTCTTGTGGAATTGGCAAAGTTATATTTGGTAGCCCATAGAGGGCTATGGTGAAAAAGGAAATATCCTCAGATGAAATCTGGAAAGAAGCTTTCTGACAAACTGCTTAGTGTTCTGTTAATTCATCTCACAGAGTTACATCTGTATTTAGTGGATCTCTTTGCTAGCCTTATTTCTGTGGAATCTGAGAACAGATATTTCGGATCCCTTTGAAGACTATAGGGCCAAAGGAAATATCCTCCGATAACAAAGAGAAAGAAGCTTTCTGAGAAACTTCTTTGTGTTGTGTGAAATCATCTCACAGAGTTACAGCTTTTCCCTCAAGAAGCCTTTCGCTAAGACAGTTCTTGTGGAATTGGCAAAGTGATATTGGGAAGCCGATAGAGGGCTATGGTGAAAAAGGAAATATCCTCAGATGAAATCTGGAAAGAAGCTTTCTGAGAAACTGCTTAGTGTTCTGTTAATTCATCTCACAGAGTTACATCTGTATTTCGTGGATCTCTTTGCTTGCCTTATTTCTGTGGAATCTGAGAACAGATATTTCGGATCCCTTTGAAGACTATAGGGCCAAAGGAAATATCCTGCGATAACAAAGAGAAAGAAGCTTTCTGAGAAACTTCTTTGTGTTCTGTGAAATCATCTCACAGGGTTACAGCTTTCCCCTCAAGAAGCCTTTTGCTAAGACAGTTCTTGTGGAATTGGCAAAGTGATATTTGGAAGCCCATAGAGGGCTAAGTGTAAAAGGAAATATCCTCAGATGAAATCTGGAAAGAAGCTTTCAGAGAAACTGCTTAGTGTTCTGTTAATTCATCTCACAGAGTTACATCTGTATTTCGTGGATCTCTTTGCTAGCCTGATTTCTGTGGAATCTGAGAACAGATATTTCGGATCCCTTAGAAGAGTGTAGGGCCAAAGGAAATATCCTCCGATAACAAAGAGAAAGAAGCTTTCTGAGAAACTTCTTCGTGTTCTGTGAAATCATCTCACAGAGTTACAGCTATCCCTAGAAGGAGCCTTTCACTAAGACAGTTCTTGTGGAATTTGCAAAGTGATATTGGGAAGCCTATAGAGGGCTATGTTGAAAAAGGAAATATCCTCAGTTGAAATCTGGAAAGAAGTTTCTGAGAAACTGCTTAGTGTTCTGTTAATTCATCTCACAGAGTTACATCTGTATTTCGTGGATTTCTTTGCTAGCCTTATTTCTGTGGAATCTGAGAACAGATATTTCGGATCCCTTTGAAGACTATAGGGCCAAAGGAAATATCCTCCGATAACAAACAGAAAGAAGCTTTCTGAGAAACTTCTTTGTGTTCTGTGAAATCATCTCACAGTGTTACAGCTTTCCCTTCAAGAAGCCTTTCGTTAAGACAGTTCTTGTGGAATTGGCAAAGTGATATTTGGAAGCCCATAGAGGGCTATGGTGAAAAAGGAAATATCCTCAGATGAAATCTGGAAAGAACATTTCTGAGAAACTGCTTAGTGTTCTATGAATTCATCTCACAGAGTTACATCTGTATTTCGTGGATCTCTTTGCTAGCCTTATTTCTGTGGAATCTGAGAACAGATATTTCGGATCCCTTTGAAGACTATAGGGCCAAAGGAAATATCCTCCGATAACAAAGAGAAAGAAGCTTTCTGAGAAACTTCTTTGTGTTCTGTGAAATCATCTCACAGAGTTACAGCTTTCCCCTCAAGAAGGCTTTCGCTAAGACAGTTCTTGTGGAATTGGGAAAGTGATATTGGGAAGCCCATAGAGGGCTATGGTGAAAAAGGAAATATCCTCCGATGAAATCTGGAACGAACCTTTCTGAGAAACTGCTTAGTGTTCTGTTAATTCATCTCACAGAGTTACATCTGTATTTCGTGGATCTCTTTGCTTGCCTTATTTCTGTGGAATCTGAGAACAGATATTTCGGATCCCTTTGAAGACTATAGGGCCAAAGGAAATATCCTCCGATAACAAAGAGAAAGAAGTTGTCTGAGAAACTTCTTTGTGTCCTGTGAAATCATCTCACAGAGTTACAGCTTTCCCCTCAAGAAGCCTTTCGCTAAGACAGTTCTTGTGGAATAGGCAAAGTGATATTTGGAAGCCCATAGAGGGCTATGGTGAAAAAGGAAATATCCTCAGATGAAATCTGAAAAGAAGCTTTCTGAGAAACTGCTTAGTGTTCTGTAAATTCATCTCACAGAGTTACATCTGTATTTCTTGGATCTCTTTGCTAGCCTTATTTCTGTGGAAACTGAGAACAGATATTTCGGATCTCTTTGAAGACTATAGGGCCAAAGGAAATATCCTCCGATAACAAAGAGAAAGAAGCTTTCTGAGAAACTTCTTTGTGTTCTGTGAATTCATCTCACAGAGTTACAGCTTTCCCCTCAAGAAGGCTTTCGCTAAGACAGTTCTTGTGGAATTGGGAAAGTGATATTGGGAAGCCCATAGAGGGCTATGGTGAAAAAGGAAATATCCTCCGATGAAATCTGGAACGAACCTTTCTGAGAAACTGCTTAGTGTTCTGTTAATTCATCTCACAGAGTTACATCTGTACTTCGTGGATCTCTTTGCTTGCCTTATTTCTGTGGAATCTGAGAACAGATATTTCGGATCCCTTTGAAGACTATAGGGCCAAAGGAAATATCCTCCGATAACAAAGAGAAAGAAGTTGTCTGAGAAACTTCTTTGTGTCCTGTGAAATCATCTCACAGAGTTACAGCTTTCCCCTCAAGAAGCCTTTCGCTAAGACAGTTCTTGTGGAATATGCAAAGTGATATTTGGAAGCCCATAGAGGGCTATGGTGAAAAAGGAAATATCCTCAGATGAAATCTGAAAAGAAGCTTTCTGAGAAACTGCTTAGTGTTCTGTAAATTCATCTCACAGAGTTACATCTGTATTTCTTGGATCTCTTTGCTAGCCTTATTTCTGTGGAAACTGAGAACAGATATTTCGGATCTCTTTGAAGACTATAGGGCCAAAGGAAGTATCCTCCGATAAAAAAGAAAAAGAAGCTTTCTGAGAAACTTCTTTGTGTTCTGTGAAATCATCTCACAGAGTTACAGCTTTCCCCTCAACAAGCCTTTCGCTAAGACAGTTCTTGTGGAATTGGCAAAGTGATATTGGGAAGCCCATAGAGGGCTATGGTGAAAAAGGAAATATCCTCAGATGAAATCTGGAAAGAAGCTTTCTGAGAAACTGCTTAGTGTTCTGTTAATTCATCTCACAGAGTTACATGTGTATTTCGTGGATCTCTTTGCTAGCCTTATTTCTGGGGAATATGAGAACAAATATTTCGGATCCCTTTGGAGACTATAGGGCCAAAGGAAATATCCTCCGATAACAAAGGGAAAGAAGCTTTCTGAGAAACTTCTTTGTGTTCTGTGAAATCATCTCACAGAGTTACAGCTTTCCCCTCAAGAAGCCTTTCGCTAAGACAGTTCTTGTGGAATTGGCAAAGTGATATTGGGAATCCCATAGAGGGCTATGGAGAAAAAGGAAATGTCCTGAGATGAAATCTGGAAAGAAGCTTTCTGACAAACTGCTTAGTGTTCTGTTAATTCATCTCACAGAGTTACATCTGTATTTAGTGGATCTCTTTGCTTGCCTTATTTCTGTGGAATCTGAGAACAGATATTTCGGATCCCTTTGAAGACTATAGGGCCAAAGGAAATATCCTCCGATAACAAAGAGAAAGAAGCTTTCTGAGAAACTTCTTTGTGTTCTGTGAAATCATCTCACAGAGTTACAGCTTTCCCCTCAAGAAGGCTTTCGCTAAGACAGTTCTTGTGGAATTGGGAAAGTGATATTGGGAAGCCCATAGAGGGCTATGGTGAAAAAGGAAATATCCTCCGATGAAATCTGGAAAGAACCTTTCTGAGAAACTGCTTAGTGTTCTGTTAATTCATCTCACAGAGTTACATCTGTATTTCGTGGATCTCTTTGCTTGCCTTATTTCTGTGGAATCTGAGAACAGATATTTCGGATCCCTTTGAAGACTATAGGGCCAAAGGAAATATCCTCCGATAACAAAGAGAAAGAAGCTGTCTGAGAAACTTCTTTGTGTCCTGTGAAATCATCTCACAGAGTTACAGCTTTCCCCTCAAGAAGCCTTTCACTAAGACAGTTCTTGTGGAATAGGCAAACTGATATTTGGAAGCCCATAGAGGGCTATGGTGAAAAAGGAAATATCCTCAGATGAAATCTGGAACGAACCTTTCTGAGAAACTGCTTAGTGTTCTGTTAATTCATTTCACAGAGTTACATCTGTATTTCGTGGATCTCTTTGCTAGCCTTATTTCTGTGGAATCTGAGAACAGATATTTCGGATCCCTTTGAAGACTATAGGGCCAAAGGAAATATCCTCCGATAACAAAGAGAAAGAAGCTTTCTGAGAAACTTCTTTGTGTTCTGTGAAATCATCTCACAGAGTTACAGCTTTCCCCTCAAGAAGGCTTTCGCTAAGACAGTTCTTGTGGAATTGGGAAAGTGATATTGGGAAGCCCATAGAGGGCTATGGTGAAAAAGGAAATATCCTCCGATGAAATCTGGAACGAACCTTTCTGAGAAACTGCTTAGTGTTCTGTTAATTCATCTCACAGAGTTACATCTGTATTTCGTGGATCTCTTGGCTTGCCTTATTTCTGTGGAATCTGAGAACAGATATTTCGGATCCCTTTGAAGACTATAGGGCCAAAGGAAATATCCTCCGATAACAAAGAGAAAGAAGTTGTCTGAGAAACTTCTTTGTGTCCTGTGAAATCATCTCACAGAGTTACAGCTTTCCCCTCAAGAAGCCTTTCGCTAAGACAGTTCTTGTGGAATAGGCAAAGTGATATTTGGAAGCCCATAGAGGGCTATGGTGAAAAAGGAAATATCCTCAGATGAAATCTGAAAAGAAGCTTTCTGAGAAACTGCTTAGTGTTCTGTAAATTCATCTCACAGAGTTACATCTGTATTTCTTGGATCTCTTTGCTAGCCTTATTTCTGTGGAAACTGAGAACAGATATTTCGGATCTCTTTGAAGACTATAGGGCCAAAGGAAATATCCTCCGATAACAAAGAGAAAGAAGCTTTCTGAGAAACTTCTTTGTGTTCTGTGAATTCATCTCACAGAGTTACAGCTTTCCCCTCAAGAAGGCTTTCGCTAAGACAGTTCTTGTGGAATTGGGAAAGTGATATTGGGAAGCCCATAGAGGGCTATGGTGAAAAAGGAAATATCCTCCGATGAAATCTGGAACGAACCTTTCTGAGAAACTGCTTAGTGTTCTGTTAATTCATCTCACAGAGTTACATCTGTACTTCGTGGATCTCTTTGCTTGCCTTATTTCTGTGGAATCTGAGAACAGATATTTCGGATCCCTTTGAAGACTATAGGGCCAAAGGAAATATCCTCCGATAACAAAGAGAAAGAAGTTGTCTGAGAAACTTCTTTGTGTCCTGTGAAATCATCTCACAGAGTTACAGCTTTCCCCTCAAGAAGCCTTTCGCTAAGACAGTTCTTGTGGAATAGGCAAAGTGATATTTGGAAGCCCATAGAGGGCTATGGTGAAAAAGGAAATATCCTCAGATGAAATCTGAAAAGAAGCTTTCTGAGAAACTGCTTAGTGTTCTGTAAATTCATCTCACAGAGTTACATCTGTATTTCTTGGATCTCTTTGCTAGCCTTATTTCTGTGGAAACTGAGAACAGATATTTCGGATCTCTTTGAAGACTATAGGGCCAAAGGAAGTATCCTCCGATAACAAAGAAAAAGAAGCTTTCTGAGAAACTTCTTTGTGTTCTGTGAAATCATCTCACAGAGTTACAGCTTTCCCCTCAACAAGCCTTTCGCTAAGACAGTTCTTGTGGAATTGGCAAAGTGATATTGGGAAGCCCATAGAGGGCTATGGTGAAAAAGGAAATATCCTCAGATGAAATCTGGAAAGAAGCTTTCTGAGAAACTGCTTAGTGTTCTGTTAATTCATCTCACAGAGTTACATGTGTATTTCGTGGATCTCTTTGCTAGCCTTATTTCTGGGGAATATGAGAACAAATATTTCGGATCCCTTTGGAGACTATAGGGCCAAAGGAAATATCCTCCGATAACAAAGGGAAAGAAGCTTTCTGAGAAACTTCTTTGTGTTCTGTGAAATCATCTCACAGAGTTACAGCTTTCCCCTCAAGAAGCCTTTCGCTAAGACAGTTCTTGTGGAATTGGCAAAGTGATATTGGGAATCCCATAGAGGGCTATGGAGAAAAAGGAAATGTCCTGAGATGAAATCTGGAAAGAAGCTTTCTGACAAACTGCTTAGTGTTCTGTTAATTCATCTCACAGAGTTACATCTGTATTTAGTGGATCTCTTTGCTTGCCTTATTTCTGTGGAATCTGAGAACAGATATTTCGGATCCCTTTGAAGACTATAGGGCCAAAGGAAATATCCTCCGATAACAAAGAGAAAGAAGCTTTCTGAGAAACTTCTTTGTGTTCTGTGAAATCATCTCACAGAGTTACAGCTTTCCCCTCAAGAAGGCTTTCGCTAAGACAGTTCTTGTGGAATTGGGAAAGTGATATTGGGAAGCCCATAGAGGGCTATGGTGAAAAAGGAAATATCCTCCGATGAAATCTGGAAAGAACCTTTCTGAGAAACTGCTTAGTGTTCTGTTAATTCATCTCACAGAGTTACATCTGTATTTCGTGGATCTCTTTGCTTGCCTTATTTCTGTGGAATCTGAGAACAGATATTTCGGATCCCTTTGAAGACTATAGGGCCAAAGGAAATATCCTCCGATAACAAAGAGAAAGAAGCTGTCTGAGAAACTTCTTTGTGTCCTGTGAAATCATCTCACAGAGTTACAGCTTTCCCCTCAAGAAGCCTTTCACTAAGACAGTTCTTGTGGAATAGGCAAAGTGATATTTGGAAGCCCATAGAGGGCTATGGTGAAAAAGGAAATATCCTCAGATGAAATCTGAAAGAAGCTCTCTGAGAAACTGCTTAGCGTCTGTTAATTCATCTCACAGAGTTACATCTGTATTTCGTGGATGTCTTTGCTAGCCTTATTTCTGTGGAAACTGAGAACAGATATTTCGGATCCCTTTGAAGACTATAGGGCCAAAGGAAATATCCTCCGATAACAAAGAGAAAGAAGCTGTCTGAGAAACTTCTTTGTGTCCTGTGAAATCATCTCACAGAGTTACAGCTTTCCCCTCAAGAAGCCTTTAGCTAAGACAGTTCTTGTGGAATAGGCAAAGTGATATTTGGAAGCCCATAGAGGGCTATGGTGAAAAAGGAAATATCCTCAGATGAAATCTGAAAAGAAGCTCTCTGAGAAACTGCTTAGCGTCTGTTAATTCATCTCACAGAGTTACATCTGTATTTCGTGGATGTCTTTGCTAGCCTTATTTCTGTGGAAACTGAGAACAGATATTTCGGATCCCTTTGAAGACTATAGGGCCAAAGGAAGTATCCTCCGATAACAAAGAAAAAGAAGCTTTCTGAGAAACTTCTTTGTGTTCTGTGAAATCATTTCACAGAGTTACAGCTTTCCCCTCAAGAAGACTTTCGCTAAGACAGTTCTTGTGGAATTGGCAAAGTGATATTGGGAAGCCCATACAGGGCACGGTGAAAAAGGAAATATCCTCAGATGAAATCTGGAAAGAAGCTTTCTGAGAAACTGCTTAGTGTTCTGTTAATTCATCTCACAGAGTTACATGTGTATTTCGTGGATCTCTTTGCTAGCCTTATTTCTGGGGAATATGAGAACAAATATTTCGAATCCCTTTGGAGACTATAGGGCCAAAGGAAATATCCTCCGATAACAAAGAGAAAGAAGCTTTCTGAGAAACTTCTTTGTGTTCTGTGAAATCATCTCACAGAGTTACAGCTTTCCCCTCAAGAAGCCTTTCGCTAAGACAGTTCTTGTGGAATTGGCAAAGTTATATGGGGAAGCCCATAGAGGGTATGGTGAAAAAGGAAATATCCTCAGATGAAATCTGGAAAGAAGCTTTCTGTGACATTGCTTAGTGTTCTGTTAATTCATCTCACAGAGTTACATCTGTATTTCGTGGATCTCTTTGCTAGCCTTAATCTTTGGAAACTGAGAACAGATATTTTGTATCCCTTTGAAGACTATAGGGCCAAAGGAAATATCCTCCGATAACAAAGAGAAAGAAGCTTTCTGAGAAACTTCTTTGTGTTCTCTGAAATCATCTCACAGTGTTACAGCTTTCCCTTCAAGAAGCCTTTCGCTAAGACAGTTCTTGTGGAATTGGCAAAGTGATATTTGGAAGCCCATAGAGGGCTATGGTGAAAAAGGAAATATCCTCAGATGAAATCTGGAAAGAAGATTTCTGAGAAACTGCTTAGTGTTCTATGAATTCATCTCACAGAGTTACATCTGTATTTCGTGGATCTCTTTGCTAGCCTTATTTCTGTGGAAACTGAGAACAGATATTTCGGATCCCTTTGAAGACTATAGGGCCAAAGGAAGTATCCTCCGATAACAAAGAAAAAGAAGCTTTCTGAGAAACTTCTTTGTGTTCTGTGAAATCACCTCACAGAGTTTCAGCTTTCCCCTCAACAAGCCTTTCGCTAAGACAGTTCTTGGGGAATTGGCAAAGTGATATTTGGAAGCCCATTGAGGGCTATGGTGAAAAAGGAAATATCCTCAGATGAAATCTGGAAAGAAGCTTTCTGAGAAACTGCTTAGTGTTCTGTTAATTCATCTCACAGAGTTACATGTGTATTTCGTGGATCTCTTTGCTAGCCTTATTTCTGGGGAATATGAGAACAAATATTTCGGATCCCTTTGGAGACTATAGGGCCAAAGGAAATATCCTCCGATAACAAAGAGAAAGAAGCTTTCTGAGAAACTTCTATGTGTTCTGTGAAATCATCTCACAGAGTTACAGCTTTCCCCTCAAGAAGCCTTTCGCTAAGACAATTCTTGGGGAATTGGCAAAGTGATATTTGGAAGCCCATAGAGGGCTATGGTGAAAAAGGAAATATCCTCAGATGAAATCTGGAAAGAAGCTTTCTGAGAAACTGCTTAGTGTTCTGTTAATTCATCTCACAGAGTTACATGTGTATTTCGTGGATCTCTTTGCTAGCCTTATTTGTGGGGAATATGAGAACAAATATTTCGGATCCCTTTGGAGACTATAGGGCCAAAGGAAATATCCTCCGATAACAAAGAGAAAGAAGCTTTCTGAGAAACTTCTTTGTTTTCTGTGAAATCATCTCACAGAGTTACAGCTTTCCCCTCAAGAAGCCTTTCGCTAAGACAGTTCTTGTGGAATTGGCAAAGTTATATTGGGAAGCCCATAGAGGTCTATGGTGAAAAAGGAAATATCCTCAGATGAAATCTGGAAAGAAGCTTTCTGAGACATTGCTTAGTGTTCTGTTAATTCATCTCACAGAGTTACATCTGTATTTCGTGAATCTCTTTGCTAGCCTTAATCTTTGAAACCTGAGAACAGATATTTTGGATCCCTTTGAAGACTATAGGGCCAAAGGAAATATCCTCCGATAACAAAGAGAAAGAAGCTTTCTGAGAAACTTCTTTGTGTTCTGTGAAATCATCTCACAGAGTTACAGCTTTCCCCTCAAGAAGCCTTTCGCTAAGACAGTTCTTGTGGAATTGGCAAAGTGATATTTGGAAGCCTATAGAGGGCTATGGTGAAAAAGGAAATATCCTCAGATGAAATCTGGAAAGAAGCTTTCTGAGAAACTGCTTAGTGTTCTATGAATTCATCTCACAGAGTTACATCTGTATTTCGTGGATCTCTTTGCTAGCCTTATTTCTGTGGAAACTGAGAACAGATATTTCGGATCCCTTTGAAGACTATAGGGCCTAAGGAAGTACCCTTCGATAACAAAGAAAAAGAAGCTTTCTGAGAAACTTCTTTGTGTTCTGTGAAATCATCTCACAGAGTTACAGCTTTCCCCTCAACAAGCCTTTCGCTAAGACAGTTCTTGTGGAATTGGCAAAGTGATATTTGGAAGCCCATTGAGGGCTATGGTGAAAAAGGAAATATCCTCCGATGAAATCTGGAAAGAAGCTTTCTGAGAAACTGCTTAGTGTTCTGTTAATTCATCTCACAGAGTTACATGTGTATTTCGTGGATCTCTTTGCTAGCCTTATTTCTGGGGAATATGAGAACAAATATTTCGGATCCCTTTGGAGACTATAGGGCCAAAGGAAATATCCTCCGATAACAAAGAGAAAGAAGCTTTCTGAGAAACTTCTTTGTGTTCTGTGAAATCAACTCACAGAGTTACAGCTTTCCCCTCAAGAAGCCTTTTGCTAAGACAGTTCTTGGGGAATTTGGCAAAGTGATATTTGGAAGCCCATAGAGGGCTATGGTGAAAAAGGAAATATCCTCAGGTGAAATCTGGAAAGAAGCTTTCTGAGAAACTGCTTAGTGTTCTGTTAATTCATCTCACAGAGTTACATCTGTATTTCGTGGATCTCTTTGCTAGCCTTATTTCTGTGGAATCTGAGAACAGATATTTAGGATCCCTTTGAAGACTATAGGGCCAAAGGAAATATCCTCCGATAACAAAGAGAAAGAAGCTTTCTGAGAAACTTCTTTGTGTTCTGTGAAATCATCTCACAGAGTTACAGCTTTCCCCTCTAGAAGCATTTCACTAAGACCGTTCTTGTGGAATTGGCAAAGTGATACTGGGAAGCCCATAGAGGGCTATGGTAAAAAAGGAAATATCCTCAGATGAAATCTGGAAAGAAGCTCTCTGAGAAACTGCTTAGTGTTCTGTGAATTCATCTCACAGAGTTACATCTGTATTTCGTGGATCTCTTTGCTAGCCTTATTTCTGTGGAATCTGAGAACAGATATTTCGGATCCCTCTGAAGTCTATAGGGCCAAAGGAAATATCCTCCGATAACAAAGAGAAAGAAGCTTTCTGAGAAACTTCTTTGTGTTGTGTGAAATCATCTCACAGAGTTACAGCTTTTCCCTCAAGAAGCCTTTCGCTAAGACAGTTCTTGTGGAATTGGCAAAGTGATATTGGGAAGCCGATAGAGGGCTATGGTGAAAAAGGAAATATCCTCAGATGAAATCTGGAAAGAAGCTTTCTGAGAAACTGCTTAGTGTTCTGTTAATTAATCTCAAAGAGTTACATCTGTATTTCGTGGATCTCTTTGCTTGCCTTATTTCTGTGGAATCTGAGAAAAGATATTTCGGATCCCTTTGAAGACTATAGGGCCAAAGGAAATATCCTGCGATAACAAAGAGAAAGAAGCTTTCTGAGAAACTTCTTTGTGTTCTGTGAAATCATCTCACAGAGTTACAGCTTTCCCTAGAAGGAGCCTTTCACTAAGACAGTTCTTGTGGAATTTGCAAAGTGATATTGGGAAGCCTATAGAGGGCTATGTTGAAAAAGGAAATATCCTCAGATGAAATCTGGAAAGAAGTTTCTGAGAAACTGCTTAGTGTTCTGTTAATTCATCTCACAGAGTTACATCTGTATTTCGTGGATCTCTTTGCTAGCCTTATTTCTGTGGAATCTGAGAACAGATATTTCGGATCCCTTTGAAGACTATAGGGCCAAAGGAAATATCCTCCGATAACAAACAGAAAGAAGCTTTCTGAGAAACTTCTTTGTGTTCTGTGAAATCATCTCACAGAGTTACAGCTTTCACTAGAAGAAGCCTTTAGCTAAGACAGTTCTTGTGGAATTGGCAAAGTGATATTGGGAAGCCCATAGAGGGCTATGGTGAAAAAGGAAATATCCTCAGATGAAATCTGGAAAGAAGCTTTCTGAGAAACTGCTTAGTGTTCTATGAATTCATCTCACAGAGTTACATCTGTATTTCGTGGATCTCTTTGCTAACATTATTTCTGTGGAAACTGAGAACAGATATTTCGGATCCCTTTGAAGACTATAGGGCCAAAGGAAGTATCCTCCGATAACAAAGAAAAAGAAGCTTTCTGAGAAACTTCTTTGTGTTCTGTGAAATCATCTCACAGAGTTACAGCTTTCCCCTCAAGAAGCCTTTCGCTAAGACAGTTCTTGTGGAATTGGCAAAGTGATATTGGGAAGCCCATACAGGGCACGGTGAAAAAGGAAATATCCTCAGATGAAATCTGGAAAGAAGCTTTCTGAGAAACTGCTTAGTGTTCTGTTAATTCATCTCACAGAGTTACATGTGTATTTCGTGGATCTCTTTGCTAGCCTTATTTCTGGGGAATATGAGAACAAATATTTCGGATCCCTTTGGAGACTATAGGGCCAAAGGAAATATCCTCCGATAACAAAGAGAAAGAAGCTTTCTGAGAAACTTCTTTGTGTTCTGTGAAATCATCTCACAGAGTTACAGCTTTCCCCTCAAGAAGCCTTTCGCTAAGACAGTTCTTGTGGAATTGGCAAAGTTATATTGGGAAGCCCATAGAGGGTATGGTGAAAAAGGAAATATCCTCAGATGAAATCTGGAAAGAAGCTTTCTGAGAAACTGCTTAGTGTTCTGTTAATTCATCTCACAGAGTTACATCTGTATTTCGTGGATCTCTTTGCTAGCCTTAATCTTTGGAATCTGAGAACAGATATTTAGTATCCCTTTGAAGACTATAGGGCCAAAGGAAATATCCTCCGATAACAAAGAAAAAGAAGCTTTCTGAGAAACTTCTTTGTGTTCTGTGAAATCATCTCACAGTGTTACAGCTTTCCCTTCAAGAAGCCTTTCGCTAAGACAGTTCTTGTGGAATTGGCAAAGTGATATTTGGAAGCCCATAGAGGGCTATGGTGAAAAAGGAAATATCCTCAGATGAAATCTGGAAAGAAGATTTCTGAGAAAATGCTTAGTGTTCTATGAATTCATCTCACAGAGTTACATCTGTATTTCGTGGATCTCTTTGCTAGCCTTATTTCTGTGGAAACTGAGAACAGATATTTCGGATCCCTTTGAAGACTATAGGGCCAAAGGAAGTATCCTCCGATAACAAAGAAAAAGAAGCTTTCTGAGAAACTTCTTTGTGTTCTGTGAAATCATCTCACAGAGTTACAGCTTTCCCCTCAAGAAGCCTTTCGCTAAGACAGTTCTTGTGGAATTGGCAAAGTGATATTTGGAAGCCCATAGAGGGCTATGGTGAAAATGGAAATATCCTCAGATGAAATCTGGAAAGAATCTTTCTGAGAAACTGCTTAGTATTCTGTTAATTCATCTCACAGAGTTACATCTGTATTTCGTGGATCTCTTTGCTAGCCTTAATCTTTGGAATCTGAGAACAGATATTTAGTATCCCTTTGAAGACTATAGGGCCAAAGGAAATATCCTCCGATAACAAAGAAAAAGAAGCTTTCTGAGAAACTTCTTTGTGTTCTGTGAAATCATCTCACAGTGTTACAGCTTTCCCTTCAAGAAGCCTTTCGCTAAGACAGTTCTTGTGGAATTGGCAAAGTGATATTGGGAAGCCGATAGAGGGCTATGGTGAAAAAGGAAATATCCTCAGATGAAATCTGGAAAGAAGCTTTCTGAGAAACTGCTTAGTGTTCTGTTAATTCATCTCACAGAGTTACATCTGTATTTCGTGGATCTCTTTGCTTGCCTTATTTCTGTGGAATCTGAGAACAGATATTTCGGATCCCTTTGAAGACTATAGGGCCAAAGGAAATATCCTGCGATAACAAAGAGAAAGAAGCTTTCTGAGAAACTTCTTTGTGTTCTGTGAAATCATCTCACAGAGTTACAGCTTTCCCCTCAAGAAGCCTTTTGCTAAGACAGTTCTTGTGGAATTGGCAAACTGATACTGGGAAGCCCATAGAGGGCTAAGTGTAAAAGGAAATATACTCAGATGAAATCTGGAAAGAAGCTTTCAGAGAAACTGCTTAGTGTTCTGTTAATTCATCTCACAGAGTTACATCTGTATTTCGTGGATCTCTTTGCTAGCCTGATTTCTGTGGAATCTGAGAACAGATATTTCGGATCCCTTAGAAGACTGTAGGGCCAAAGGAAATATCCTCCGATAACAAAGAGAAAGAAGCTTTCTGAGAAACTTCTTTGTGTTCTGTGAAATCATCTCACAGAGTTACAGCTTTCCCTAGAAGGAGCCTTTCACTAAGACAGTTCTTGTGGAATTTGCAAAGTGATATTGGGAAGCCTATAGAGGGCTATGTTGAAAAAGGAAATATCCTCAGATGAAATCTGGAAAGAAGTTTCTGAGAAACTGCTTAGTGTTCTGTTAATTCATCTCACAGAGTTACATCTGTATTTCGTGGATCTCTTTGCTAGCCTTATTTCTGTGGAATCTGAGAACAGATATTTCGGATCCCTTTGAAGACTATAGGGCCAAAGGAAATATCCTCCGATAACAAACAGAAAGAAGCTTTCTGAGAAACTTCTTTGTGTTCTGTGAAATCATCTCACAGAGTTACAGCTTTCACTAGAAGAAGCCTTTAGCTAAGACAGTTCTTGTGGAATTGGCAAAGTGATATTGGGAAGCCCATAGAGGGCTATGGTGAAAAAGGAAATATCCTCAGATGAAATCTGGAAAGAAGCTTTCTGAGAAACTGCTTAGTGTTCTATGAATTCATCTCACAGAGTTACATCTGTATTTCGTGGATCTCTTTGCTAACCTTATTTCTGTGGAAACTGAGAACAGATATTTCGGATCCCTTTGAAGACTATAGGGCCAAAGGAAGTATCCTCCGATAACAAAGAAAAAGAAGCTTTCTGAGAAACTTCTTTGTGTTCTGTGAAATCATCTCACAGAGTTACAGCTTTCCCCTCAAGAAGCCTTTCGCTAAGACAGTTCTTGTGGAATTGGCAAAGTGATATTGGGAAGCCCATACAGGGCACGGTGAAAAAGGAAATATCCTCAGATGAAATCTGGAAAGAAGCTTTCTGAGAAACTGCTTAGTGTTCTGTTAATTCATCTCACAGAGTTACATGTGTATTTCGTGGATCTCTTTGCTAGCCTTATTTCTGGGGAATATGAGAACAAATATTTCGGATCCCTTTGGAGACTATAGGGCCAAAGGAAATATCCTCCGATAACAAAGAGAAAGAAGCTTTCTGAGAAACTTCTTTGTGTTCTGTGAAATCATCTCACAGAGTTACAGCTTTCCCCTCAAGAAGCCTTTCGCTAAGACAGTTCTTGTGGAATTGGCAAAGTTATATTGGGAAGCCCATAGAGGGTATGGTGAAAAAGGAAATATCCTCAGATGAAATCTGGAAAGAAGCTTTCTGAGAAACTGCTTAGTGTTCTGTTAATTCATCTCACAGAGTTACATCTGTATTTCGTGGATCTCTTTGCTAGCCTTAATCTTTGGAATCTGAGAACAGATATTTAGTATCCCTTTGAAGACTTTAGGGCCAAAGGAAATATCCTCCGATAACAAAGAAAAAGAAGCTTTCTGAGAAACTTCTTTGTGTTCTGTGAAATCATCTCACAGTGTTACAGCTTTCCCTTCAAGAAGCCTTTCGCTAAGACAGTTCTTGTGGAATTGGCAAAGTGATATTTGGAAGCCCATAGAGGGCTATGGTGAAAAAGGAAATATCCTCAGATGAAATCTGGAAAGAAGATTTCTGAGAAAATGCTTAGTGTTCTATGAATTCATCTCACAGAGTTACATCTGTATTTCGTGGATCTCTTTGCTAGCCTTATTTCTGTGGAAACTGAGAACAGATATTTCGGATCCCTTTGAAGACTATAGGGCCTAAGGAAGTACCCTCCGATAACAAAGAAAAAGAAGCTTTCTGAGAAACTTCTTTGTGTTCTGTGAAATCATCTCACAGAGTTACAGCTTTCCCCTCAACAAGCCTTTCGCTAAGACAGTTTTTGTGGAATTGGCAAAGTGATATTTGGAAGACCATTGAGGGCTATGGTGAAAAAGGAAATATCCTCAGATGAAATCTGGAAAGAAGCTTTCTGAGAAACTGCTTAGTGTTCTGTTAATTCATCTCACAGAGTTACATGTGTATTTCGTGGATCTCTTTGCTAGCCTTATTTCTGTGGAATCTGAGAACAGATATTTCGGATCCCTTTGAAGTCTATAGGGCCAAAGGAAATATCCTCCGATAACAAAGAGAAAGAAGCTTTCTGAGAAACTTCTTTGTGTTGTGTGAAATCATCTCACAGAGTTACAGCTTTTCCCTCAAGAAGCCTTTCGCTAAGACAGTTCTTGTGGAATTGGCAAAGTGATATTGGGAAGCCGATAGAGGGCTATGGTGAAAAAGGAAATATCCTCAGATGAAATCTGGAAAGAAGCTTTCTGAGAAACTGCTTAGTGTTCTGTTAATTCATCTCACAGAGTTACATCTGTATTTCGTGGTTCTCTTTGCTGGCCTTATTTCTGTGGAATCTGAGAACAGATATTTCGGATCCCTTTGAAGACTATAGGGCCAAAGGAAATATCCTGCAATAACAAAGAGAAAGAAGCTTTCTGAGAAACTTCTTTGTGTTCTGTGAAATCATCTCACAGAGTTACAGCTTTCCCCTCAAGAAGCCTTTTGCTAAGACAGTTCTTGTGGAATTGGCAAACTGATACTGGGAAGCCCATAGAGGGCTAAGTGTAAAAGGAAATATACTCAGATGAAATCTGGAAAGAAGCTTTCAGAGAAACTGCTTAGTGTTCTGTTAATTCATCTCACAGAGTTACATCTGTATTTCGTGGATCTCTTTGCTAGCCTGATTTCTGTGGAATCTGAGAACAGATATTTCGGATCCCTTAGAAGACTGTAGGGCCAAAGGAAATATCCTCCGATAACAAAGAGAAAGAAGCTTTCTGAGAAACTTCTTTGTGTTCTGTGAAATCATCTCACAGAGTTACAGCTTTCCCTAGAAGGAGCCTTTCACTAAGACAGTTCTTGTGGAATTTGCAAAGTGATATTGGGAAGCCTATAGAGGGCTATGTTGAAAAAGGAAATATCCTCAGATGAAATCTGGAAAGAAGTTTCTGAGAAACTGCTTAGTGTTCTGTTAATTCATCTCACAGAGTTACATCTGTATTTCGTGGATCTCTTTGCTAGCCTTATTTCTGTGGAATCTGAGAACAGATATTTCGGATCCCTTTGAAGACTATAGGGCCAAAGGAAATATCCTCCGATAACAAACAGAAAGAAGCTTTCTGAGAAACTTCTTTGTGTTCTGTGAAATCATCTCACAGAGTTACAGCTTTCACTAGAAGAAGCCTTTAGCTAAGACAGTTCTTGTGGAATTGGCAAAGTGATATTGGGAAGCCCATAGAGGGCTATGGTGAAAAAGGAAATATCCTCAGATGAAATCTGGAAAGAAGCTTTCTGAGAAACTGCTTAGTGTTCTATGAATTCATCTCACAGAGTTACATCTGTATTTCGTGGATCTCTTTGCTAACATTATTTCTGTGGAAACTGAGAACAGATATTTCGGATCCCTTTGAAGACTATAGGGCCAAAGGAAGTATCCTCCGATAACAAAGAAAAAGAAGCTTTCTGAGAAACTTCTTTGTGTTCTGTGAAATCATCTCACAGAGTTACAGCTTTCCCCTCAAGAAGCCTTTCGCTAAGACAGTTCTTGTGGAATTGGCAAAGTGATATTGGGAAGCCCATACAGGGCACGGTGAAAAAGGAAATATCCTCAGATGAAATCTGGAAAGAAGCTTTCTGAGAAACTGCTTAGTGTTCTGTTAATTCATCTCACAGAGTTACATGTGTATTTCGTGGATCTCTTTGCTAGCCTTATTTCTGGGGAATATGAGAACAAATATTTCGGATCCCTTTGGAGACTATAGGGCCAAAGGAAATATCCTCCGATAACAAAGAGAAAGAAGCTTTCTGAGAAACTTCTTTGTGTTCTGTGAAATCATCTCACAGAGTTACAGCTTTCCCCTCAAGAAGCCTTTCGCTAAGACAGTTCTTGTGGAATTGGCAAAGTTATATTGGGAAGCCCATAGAGGGTATGGTGAAAAAGGAAATATCCTCAGATGAAATCTGGAAAGAAGCTTTCTGAGAAACTGCTTAGTGTTCTGTTAATTCATCTCACAGAGTTACATCTGTATTTCGTGGATCTCTTTGCTAGCCTTAATCTTTGGAATCTGAGAACAGATATTTAGTATCCCTTTGAAGACTATAGGGCCAAAGGAAATATCCTCCGATAACAAAGAAAAAGAAGCTTTCTGAGAAACTTCTTTGTGTTCTGTGAAATCATCTCACAGTGTTACAGCTTTCCCTTCAAGAAGCCTTTCGCTAAGACAGTTCTTGTGGAATTGGCAAAGTGATATTTGGAAGCCCATAGAGGGCTATGGTGAAAAAGGAAATATCCTCAGATGAAATCTGGAAAGAAGATTTCTGAGAAAATGCTTAGTGTTCTATGAATTCATCTCACAGAGTTACATCTGTATTTCGTGGATCTCTTTGCTAGCCTTATTTCTGTGGAAACTGAGAACAGATATTTCGGATCCCTTTGAAGACTATAGGGCCAAAGGAAGTATCCTCCGATAACAAAGAAAAAGAAGCTTTCTGAGAAACTTCTTTGTGTTCTGTGAAATCATCTCACAGAGTTACAGCTTTCCCCTCAAGAAGCCTTTCGCTAAGACAGTTCTTGTGGAATTGGCAAAGTGATATTTGGAAGCCCATAGAGGGCTATGGTGAAAAAGGAAATATCCTCAGATGAAATCTGGAAAGAATCTTTCTGAGAAACTGCTTAGTGTTCTGTTAATTCATCTCACAGAGTTACATCTGTATTTCGTGGATCTCTTTGCTAGCCTTAATCTTTGGAATCTGAGAACAGATATTTAGTATCCCTTTGAAGACTATAGGGCCAAAGGAAATATCCTCCGATAACAAAGAAAAAGAAGCTTTCTGAGAAACTTCTTTGTGTTCTGTGAAATCATCTCACAGTGTTACAGCTTTCCCTTCAAGAAGCCTTTCGCTAAGACAGTTCTTGTGGAATTGGCAAAGTGATATTGGGAAGCCGATAGAGGGCTATGGTGAAAAAGGAAATATCCTCAGATGAAATCTGGAAAGAAGCTTTCTGAGAAACTGCTTAGTGTTCTGTTAATTCATCTCACAGAGTTACATCTGTATTTCGTGGATCTCTTTGCTTGCCTTATTTCTGTGGAATCTGAGAACAGATATTTCGGATCCCTTTGAAGACTATAGGGCCAAAGGAAATATCCTGCGATAACAAAGAGAAAGAAGCTTTCTGAGAAACTTCTTTGTGTTCTGTGAAATCATCTCACAGAGTTACAGCTTTCCCCTCAAGAAGCCTTTTGCTAAGACAGTTCTTGTGGAATTGGCAAACTGATACTGGGAAGCCCATAGAGGGCTAAGTGTAAAAGGAAATATACTCAGATGAAATCTGGAAAGAAGCTTTCAGAGAAACTGCTTAGTGTTCTGTTAATTCATCTCACAGAGTTACATCTGTATTTCGTGGATCTCTTTGCTAGCCTGATTTCTGTGGAATCTGAGAACAGATATTTCGGATCCCTTAGAAGACTGTAGGGCCAAAGGAAATATCCTCCGATAACAAAGAGAAAGAAGCTTTCTGAGAAACTTCTTTGTGTTCTGTGAAATCATCTCACAGAGTTACAGCTTTCCCTAGAAGGAGCCTTTCACTAAGACAGTTCTTGTGGAATTTGCAAAGTGATATTGGGAAGCCTATAGAGGGCTATGTTGAAAAAGGAAATATCCTCAGATGAAATCTGGAAAGAAGTTTCTGAGAAACTGCTTAGTGTTCTGTTAATTCATCTCACAGAGTTACATCTGTATTTCGTGGATCTCTTTGCTAGCCTTATTTCTGTGGAATCTGAGAACAGATATTTCGGATCCCTTTGAAGACTATAGGGCCAAAGGAAATATCCTCCGATAACAAACAGAAAGAAGCTTTCTGAGAAACTTCTTTGTGTTCTGTGAAATCATCTCACAGAGTTACAGCTTTCACTAGAAGAAGCCTTTAGCTAAGACAGTTCTTGTGGAATTGGCAAAGTGATATTGGGAAGCCCATAGAGGGCTATGGTGAAAAAGGAAATATCCTCAGATGAAATCTGGAAAGAAGCTTTCTGAGAAACTGCTTAGTGTTCTATGAATTCATCTCACAGAGTTACATCTGTATTTCGTGGATCTCTTTGCTAACCTTATTTCTGTGGAAACTGAGAACAGATATTTCGGATCCCTTTGAAGACTATAGGGCCAAAGGAAGTATCCTCCGATAACAAAGAAAAAGAAGCTTTCTGAGAAACTTCTTTGTGTTCTGTGAAATCATCTCACAGAGTTACAGCTTTCCCCTCAAGAAGCCTTTCGCTAAGACAGTTCTTGTGGAATTGGCAAAGTGATATTGGGAAGCCCATACAGGGCACGGTGAAAAAGGAAATATCCTCAGATGAAATCTGGAAAGAAGCTTTCTGAGAAACTGCTTAGTGTTCTGTTAATTCATCTCACAGAGTTACATGTGTATTTCGTGGATCTCTTTGCTAGCCTTATTTCTGGGGAATATGAGAACAAATATTTCGGATCCCTTTGGAGACTATAGGGCCAAAGGAAATATCCTCCGATAACAAAGAGAAAGAAGCTTTCTGAGAAACTTCTTTGTGTTCTGTGAAATCATCTCACAGAGTTACAGCTTTCCCCTCAAGAAGCCTTTCGCTAAGACAGTTCTTGTGGAATTGGCAAAGTTATATTGGGAAGCCCATAGAGGGTATGGTGAAAAAGGAAATATCCTCAGATGAAATCTGGAAAGAAGCTTTCTGAGAAACTGCTTAGTGTTCTGTTAATTCATCTCACAGAGTTACATCTGTATTTCGTGGATCTCTTTGCTAGCCTTAATCTTTGGAATCTGAGAACAGATATTTAGTATCCCTTTGAAGACTTTAGGGCCAAAGGAAATATCCTCCGATAACAAAGAAAAAGAAGCTTTCTGAGAAACTTCTTTGTGTTCTGTGAAATCATCTCACAGTGTTACAGCTTTCCCTTCAAGAAGCCTTTCGCTAAGACAGTTCTTGTGGAATTGGCAAAGTGATATTTGGAAGCCCATAGAGGGCTATGGTGAAAAAGGAAATATCCTCAGATGAAATCTGGAAAGAAGATTTCTGAGAAAATGCTTAGTGTTCTATGAATTCATCTCACAGAGTTACATCTGTATTTCGTGGATCTCTTTGCTAGCCTTATTTCTGTGGAAACTGAGAACAGATATTTCGGATCCCTTTGAAGACTATAGGGCCAAAGGAAGTATCCTCCGATAACAAAGAAAAAGAAGCTTTCTGAGAAACTTCTTTGTGTTCTGTGAAATCACCTCACAGAGTTTCAGCTTTCCCCTCAAGAAGCCTTTCGCTAAGACAGTTCTTGTGGAATTGGCAAAGTGATATTTGGAAGCCCATAGAGGGCTATGGTGAAAAAGGAAATATCCTCAGATGAAATCTGGAAAGAAGCTTTCTGAGAAACTGCTTAGTGTTCTGTTAATTCATCTCACAGAGTTACATGTGTATTTCGTGGATCTCTTTGCTAGCCTTATTTCTGGGGAATATGAGAACAAATATTTCGGATCCCTTTGGGGACTATAGGGCCAAAGGAAATATCCTCCGATAACAAAGAGAAAGAAGCTTTCTGAGAAACTTCTTTGTGTTGTGTGAAATCATCTCACAGAGTTACAGCTTTCCCCTCAAGAAGCCTTTCGCTAAGACAGTTCTTGGGGAATTGGCAAAGTGATATTTGGAAGCCCATAGAGGGCTATGGTGAAAAAGGAAATATCCTCAGATGAAATCTGGAAAGAAGCTTTCTGAGAAACTGCTTAGTGTTCTGTTAATTCATCTCACAGTGTTACATCTGTATTTCGTGGATCTCTTTGCTAGCCTTATTTCTGTGGAATCTGAGAACAGATATTTAGGATCCCTTTGAAGACTATAGGGCCAAAGGAAATATCCTCCGATAACAAAGAGAAAGAAGCTTTCTGAGAAACTTCTTTGTGTTCTGTGAAATCATCTCACAGAGTTACAGCTTTCCCCTCAAGAAGCCTTTCGCTAAGACAGTTCTTGTGTAATTGGCAAAGTTATATTGGGAAGCCCTTAGAGGTCTATGGTGAAAAAGGAAATATCCTCAGATGAAATCTGGAAAGAAGCTTTCTGAGACATTGCTTAGTGTTCTGTTAATTCATCTCACAGAGTTACATCTGTATTTCGTGGATCTCTTTGCTAGCCTTAATCTTTGGAATCTGAGAACAGATATTTTGGATCCCTTTGAAGACTATAGGGCCAAAGGAAATATCCTCCGATAACAAAGAGAAAGAAGCTTTCTGAGAAACTTCTTTGTGTTCTGTGAAATCATCTCACGGAGTTACAGCTTTCCCCTCAAGAAGCCTTTCGCTAAGACAGTTCTTGTGGAATTGGCAAAGTGATATTTGGAAGCCCTTAGAGGGCTATGGTGAAAAAGGAAATATCCTCAGATGAAATCTGGAAAGAAGCTTTCTGAGAAACTGCTTAGTGTTCTATGAATTCATCTCACAGAGTTACATCTGTATTTCGTGGATCTCTTTGCTAGCCTTATTTCTGTGGAAACTGAGAACAGATGTTTCGGATCCCTTTGAAGACTATAGGGCCTAAGGAAGTACCCTCCGATAACAAAGAAAAAGAAGCTTTCTGAGAAACTTCTTTGTGTTCTGTGAAATCATCTCACAGAGTTACAGCTTTCCCCTCAACAAGCCTTTCGCTAAGACAGTTTTTGTGGAATTGGCAAAGTGATATTTGGAAGACCATTGAGGGCTATGGTGAAAAAGGAAATATCCTCAGATGAAATCTGGAAAGAAGCTTTCTGAGAAACTGCTTAGTGTTCTGTTAATTCATCTCACAGAGTTACATGTGTATTTCGTGGATCTCTTTGCTAGCCTTATTTCTGGGGAATATGAGAACAAATATTTCGGATCCCTTTGGAGACTATAGGGCCAAAGGAAATATCCTCCGATAAAAAAGAGAAAGAAGCTTTCTGAGAAACTTCTTTGTGTTCTGTGAAATCAACTCACAGAGTTACAGCTTTCCCCTCAAGAAGCCTTTCGCTATGACAGTTCTTGGGGAATTGGCAAAGTGATATTTGGAAGCCCAAAGAGGGCTATGGTGAAAAAGGAAATATCCTCAGGTGAAATCTGGAAAGAAGCTTTCTGAGAAACTGCTTAGTGTTCTGTTAATTCATCTCACAGAGTTACATCTGTATTTCGTGGATCTCTTTGCTAGCCTTATTTCTGTGGAATCTGAGAACAGATATTTCGGATCCCTTTGAAGACTATAGGGCCAAAGGAAATATCCTCCGATAACAAAGAGAAAGAAGCTTTCTGAGAAACTTCTTTGTGTTCTGTGAAATCATCTCACAGAGTTACAGCTTTCCCCTCTAGAAGCATTTCACTAAGACCGTTCTTGTGGAATTGGCAAAGTGATACTGGGAAGCCCATAGAGGGCTATGGTAAAAAAGGAAATATCCTCAGATGAAATCTGGAAAGAAGCTCTCTGAGAAACTGCTTAGTGTTCTGTGAATTCATCTCACAGAGTTACATCTGTATTTCGTGGATCTCTTTGCTAGCCTTATTTCTGTGGAATCTGAGAACAGATATTTCGGATCCCTTTGAAGTCTATAGGGCCAAAGGAAATATCCTCCGATAACAAAGAGAAAGAAGCTTTCTGAGAAACTTCTTTGTGTTGTGTGAAATCATCTCACAGAGTTACAGCTTTTCCCTCAAGAAGCCTTTCGCTAAGACAGTTCTTGTGGAATTGGCAAAGTGATATTGGGAAGCCGATAGAGGTCTATGGTGAAAAAGGAAATATACTCAGATGAAATCTGGAAAGAAGCTTTCTGAGAAACTGCTTAGTGTTCTGTTAATTCATCTCACAGAGTTACATCTGTATTTCGTGGATCTCTTTGCTTGCCTTATTTCTGTGGAATCTGAGAACAGATATTTCGGATCCCTTTGAAGACTATAGGGCCAAAGGAAATATCCTGCGATAACACAGAGAAAGAAGCTTTCTGAGAAACTTCTTTGTGTTCTGTGAAATCATCTCACAGAGTTTCAGCTTTCCCCTCAAGAAGCCTTTTGCTAAGACAGTTCTTGTGGAATTGGCAAAGTGATATTTGGAAGCCCATAGAGGGCTAAGTGTAAAAGGAAATATCCTCAGATGAAATCTGGAAAGAAGCTGTCAGAGAAACTGCTTAGTGTTCTGTTAATTCATCTCACAGAGTTACATGTGTATTTCGTGGATCTCTTTGCTAGCCTTATTTCTGTGGAATCTGAGAACAGATATTTCGGATCCCTTAGAAGACTGTAGGGCCAAAGGAAATATCCTCCGATAACAAAGAGAAAGAAGCTTTCTGAGAAACTTCTTTGTGTTCTGTGAAATCATCTCACAGAGTTACAGCTTTCCCTAGAAGGAGCCTTTCACTAAGACAGTTCTTGTGGAATTCGCAAAGTGATATTGGGAAGCCTATAGAGGGCTATGGTGAAAAAGGAAATATCCTCAGATGAAATCTGGAAAGAAGTTTCTGAGAAACTGCTTAGTGTTCTGTTAATTCATCTCACAGAGTTACATCTGTATTTCGTGGATCACTTTGCTAGCCTTATTTCTGTGGAATCTGAGAACAGATATTTCGGATCCCTTTGAAGACAATAGGGCCAAAGGAAATATCCTCCGATAACAAACAGAAAGAAGCTTTCTGAGAAACTTCTTTGTGTTCTGTGAAATCATCTCACTGAGTTACAGCTTTCCCCTTTAGAAGCCTTTCGCTAAGAAAATTCTTGTGGAATTGGCAATGTGATACTGGGAAGCCCATAGAGGGCTATGGTGAAAAAAGAAATATCCTCAGATGAAATCTGGAAAGAAGCTTTCTGAGAAACTGCTTAGTGTTCTGTTAATTCATCTCACAAAGTTACATCTGTATTTCGTGCTTGTCTTTGCGAGCCTTATTTCTGTGGAATGTGAGAACAGGTATTTCGGATCCCTTTGAAGACTATAGGGCCAAAGGAAATATCCTCCGATAACAAAGAGAAAGAAGCTTTCGTAGGAACTTCTTTGTGTTCTGTGAAATCATCTCACAGAGTTACAGCTTTCCCGTCAAGAAGCCTTTCGCTAAGACACTTCTTGTGGAATTGGCAAAGTGATATTTGGAAGCCCATAGAGGGCTATGGTGAAAAAGAAAATATCCTAAGAAGAAATCTGGAAAGAAGCTTTGTGAGAAACTGCTTAGTGTTCTGTTAATTCATCTCACCGAGTTACATCTGTATTTCATGGATCTCTTTGCTAGCCTTATTTCTGTGGAAACTGGGAACAGATATTTCGAATCCCTTTGAAGACTATTGGGCGAAAAGAAGTATCCTCCGATAACAAAGAGAAAGAAGCTTTCTGAGAAACTTCTTTGTGTTCTGTGAAATCATCTCACAGAGTTACAGCTTTCCCCTCAAGAAGCCTTTCGCTAAGACAGTTCTTGTGGAATTGGCAAAGTGCTATCTGGAAGACCCTAGAGGGCTATGGTGAAAAAGGAAATATCCTCAGATGAAATCTGGAAAGAAGCTTTCTGAGAAACTGCTTAGTGTTCTGTTAATTCATCTCACAGAGTTACATCTGTATTTCGTGGATCTCTTTGCTAGCCTTATTTCTGTGGAATCTGAGAACAGATATTTCGGATCCCTTTGAAGACTATTGGGCCAAAAGAAGTATCCTCCGATAACAAAGAGAAAGAAGCTTTCTGAGAAACTTCTTTGTGTTCTGTGAAATCATCACACAGAGTTACAGCTTTCCCCTCAAGAAGCCTTTCGCTAAGACAGTTCTTGTGGAATTGGCAAAGTGATATTGGGAAGCCCATATAGGGCTATGGAGAAAAAGGTAATGTCTTCAGATGAAATCTGGAAAGAAGCTTTCTGAGAAACTGCTTAGTGTTCTGTTAATTCATCTCACAGAGTTACATCTGTATTTCGTGGATCTCTTTGCTAGCCTTATTTCTGTGGAATCTCAGAACAGATATTTCGGATCCCTTTGAAGACTATAGGGCCAAAGGAAATATCCTCCGATAACAAAGAGAAAGAAGAATTCTGAGAACTTCTTTGTGTTCTGTGAAATCATCTCAAGGAGTTACAGCTTTCCCCTCAAGAAGCCTTTCGCTAAGACAGTTCTTGTGGAATTGGCAGAGTGATATTTGGAAGCCCATGGAGCGCTATGTTGAAAAAGGAAATATCCTCAGATGAAATCTGGAAAGAAGATTTCTGAAGAACTGATTAGTGTTCTGTTAATTCATCTCACAGAGTTATATCTGTATTTCGTGGATCTCTTTGCTAGCCTTATTTCTGTGGAATCTGAGAACAGATATTTCGTATCCCTTTGAAGACTATAGGGCCAAAGGAAATATCCTCCGAAAACAATGAGAAACAAGCTTTTTGAGAAACTTCTTTGTGTTCTGTGAAATCATCTCAAAGAGTTACAGCTTACCCTCAAGAAGCCCTTCGCTAAGACAGTTCTTGTGGAATTGGCAAAGTGATATTTGGAAGCCCCTAGAGGGCTATGGTGAAAAAGGAAATATCCTCAGATGAAATCTGGAAAGAAGCTTTCTAAGAAACTGCTTAGTGTTCTGTTAATTTATCTCACATAGTTACATCTGTATTTCCTGGATCTCTTTGCTAGCCTTATTTCTGTGGAATCTGAGAACAGATATTTCGGATCCCTTTGAAGACTATAGGGCCAAAGGAAATATCCTCCGATAACAAAGAGAAAGAAGCTTTTGAGAGACTTCTTTGTGTTCTGTGAAATCCACTCACAGAGTTACAGCTTTCCCGTCAAGAAGCCTTTCGCTAAGACAGTTCTTGTGGAATTGGCAAAGTGATATTCGGAAGCCCATATAGGGCTAAGGTGAAAAAGGTAATATCTTCAGATGAAATCTGGAAAGAAGATTTCTGAAGAACTGCTTAGTGTTCTGTTAATTCATCTCAAAGAGTTACATCTCTATTTCGCGGATCTCTATGCTAGCCTTATTTCTGTGGAATCTGAGAACAGATATTTCGGATCCCTTTGAAGACTACAGGGCCAAAGGAAATATCCTCCGATAACAAAGAGAAAGAAGCTTTCTGAGAAACTTCTTTGTGTTCTGTGAAATCATCTCACAGAGTTACAGCTTACCTCAAGAAGCCTTTCGCTAAGACATTTCTTGTGGAATTGGCAAAGTGATATTTGGAAGCCCATAGAGGGCTACGTTGAAAAGGGAAATATCCTCAGATGAAATCTGGAAAGAAGCTTTCTGAGAAACTGGATAGTGTTCTGTTAATTTATCTCACAGAGTTGCATCTGTATTTCTTGGATCTCTTTGCTAGCCTTCTTTCTGTGGAATCTGAGAACAGATATTTCGGATCCCTTTGAAGACTATAGGGCCAAAGGAAATATCCTCCAATAACAAAGAGTAAGAAGCTTTCTGAGAAACTTCTTTGTGTTCTGTGAAATCATCTCACAGAGTTACAGCTTTCCTCTCAAGAAGCCTTTCGCTAAGACAGTTCTTGTGGAATTGGCAAAGTGATATTGGGAAGCCCATATAGGGCTATGGTGAAAAAGGTAATATCTTCAGATGAAATCTGGAAAGAAGCTTTCTGAGAAACTGCTTAGTGTTCTGTTAATTCATCTCACAGAGTTACATCTGTATTTTGTGAATCTCTTTGCTAGCCTTATTTCTGTGGAATCTGAGAACAGATATTTCGGATCCCTTTGAAGACTATAGGGCCATAGGAAATATCCTCCGATAACAAAGAGAAAGAAGCTTTCTGAGAAACTTCTTTGTGTTCTGTGAAATCATCTCAAGGAGTTACAGCTTTCCCCTCAAGAAGCCTTTCGCTAAGACAGTTCTTGTGCAATTGGCAGAGTGATATTTGGAAGCCCATAGAGGGCTATGGTGAAAAAGGAAATATCCTCAGATGAAATCTGGAAAGAAGCTTTCTGAGAAACTGCTTAGTGTTCTGTTAATTCATCTCACAGAGTTACATCTGTATTTCGTGGATCTCTTTGCTAGCCTTATTTCTGTGGAATCTGAGAACAGATATTTCGGATCCCTTTGAAGACTATAGGGCCAAATGAAATATCCTCCGATAACAAAGAGAAAGAAGCTTTCTCAGAAACTTCTTTGTGTTCTGTGAAATCATCTCACAGAGTTACAGCTTTCTCTAGAAGAAGCCTTTCGCTAAGACAGTTCTTGTGGAATTGGCAAAGTGATATTGGGAAGCCCATAAAGGGCTATGGTGAAAAAGGAAATATCCTCAGATGAAATCTGGAAAGAAGCTTTCTGAAGAACTGCTTCGTGTTCTGTTAATTCATCTCACAGAGTTACATCTGTATTTCGTGGATCTCTTTGCTAGCCTTATTTCTGTGGAATCTCAGAACAGATATTTCGGATCCCTTTCAAGACTATAGGGCCAAAGGAAATATCCTCCGATAACAAAGGGAAAGAAGCTTTCTGAGAAACTTCTTTGTGTTCTGTGAATCATCTCAAGGAGTTACAGCTTTCCCCTCAAGAAGCCTTTCGCTA
Source organism: Macaca mulatta (assembly GCF_049350105.2). Lineage (NCBI taxonomy): Eukaryota > Metazoa > Chordata > Mammalia > Primates > Cercopithecidae > Macaca > Macaca mulatta. The sequence goes on from NC_133420.1 coordinate 27,193,954, forward strand.
AGACAGTTCTTGTGGAATTGGCAGAGTGATATTTGGAAGCCCATGGAGCGCTATGTTGAAAAAGGGAATATCCTCAGATGAAATCTGGAAAGAAGATTTCTGAAGAACTGCTTAGTGTTCTGTTAATTCATCTCACAGAGTTATATCTGTATTGCGTGGATCTCTTTGCTAGCCTTATTTCTGTGGAATCTGAGAACAGATATTTCGGATCCCTTGAAGACTATAGGGCCAAAGGAAATATCCTCCGAAAACAAAGAGAAACAAGCTTTTAGAGAAACTTCATTGTGTTCTGTGAAATTATCTCACAGAGTTACAGCTTTCCCCTCAAGAAGCCTTTCGCTAAGACAGTTCTTGTGGAATTGGCAAAGTGATATTTGGAAGCCCATAGAGTTCTATGGTGAAAAAGGAAATATCCTCAGATGCAATCTGGAAAGAAGCTTTCTGAGAAACTGCTTAGTGTTCTGTTAATTCGTCTCACAGAGTTACATCTGTATTTCGTGGATCTCTTTGCTAGCCTTATTTCTGTGGAATCTGAGAACAGATATTTCGGATCCCTTTGAAGACAATAGGGCCAAAGGAAATATCCTCCGATAACAAAGAGAAAGAAGCTTTCTGAGAAACTTCTTTGTGTTCTGGGAAATCATCTCACAGAGTTACAGCTTTCCCCTCAAGAAGCCTTTCGCTAAGACAGTTCTTGTGGAATGGGCAAAGTGATATATGGAAGCCCCAAGAGGGCTATGGTGAAAAGGAAATATCCCTAGATAAAATCTGGAAAGAAGCTTTCTGAGAAACTGCTTAGTGTTCTGTTAATTCACCTCACAGAGTTACATCTGTATTTCGTGGATCTCTTTGCTAGCCTTATTTCTGTGGAATCTGAGAACAGATATTTCGGATCCCTTTGAAGACTATAGGGCCAAAGGAAATATCCTCCGATAACAAAGAGAAAGAAGCTTTCTGAGAAACTTCTTTGTGTTCTGTGAAATCATCTCATAGAGTTACAGCTTTCTCTAGAAGAAGCCTTTCGCTAAGACAGTTCTTGTGGAATTGGCAAAGTGATATTAGGAAGCCCATATAGGGCTATGGTGAAAAAGGAAATATCCTCAGATGAAATCTGGAAAGAAGCTTTCTGAAGAACTGCTTCGTGTTCTGTGAATTCATCTCACAGAGTTACATCTGTTTCGTGGATCTCTTTGCTAGCCTTATTTCTGTGGAATCTGAGAACAGATATTTCGGATCCCTTTGAAGACTATAGGGCCAAAGGAAATATCCTCTGATAACAAAGAGAAAGAAGCTTTCTGAGAAGCTACTTTGTGTTCTGTGAAATCATCTCACAGAGTTACAGCTTTCCCCTCAAGAAGCCTTTTGCTAAGACAGTTCTTCTGGAATTGGCAAAGTGATATTTGGAAGCCCATAGAGAGCTACGGTGAAAAAGGAATTATCCTCAGATGAAATCTGGAAAGAAGGTTTCTGAGAAACTGCTTAGTGTTCTGTTAATTCATCTCACAGAGTTACATCTGTATTTCTTGGATCTCTTTGCTAGCCTTATTTCTGTGGAATCTGAGAACAGATATTTCGGATCCCTTTGAAGACTATAGGGCCAAAGGAAATATCCTCCGATAACAAAGAGAAAGAAGCTTTCTGAGAAACTTCTTTGTGTTCTGTGAAATCATCTCACAGAGTTACAGCTTTCCCCTCTAGAAGCATTTCGCTAAGACAGTTCTTGGGGAATTGGCAAAGTGATACTTGGAAGCCCATAGAGGGCTATGGTAAAAAACAAAATATCCTCAGATGAAATCTGGAAAGAAGCTTTCTGAGAAACTGCTTAGTGTTCTGTTAATACACCTCACAGAGTTACATCTGTATTTCGTGGATCTCTTTGCTAGCCTTATTTCTGTGGAATCTGAGAACATATATTTCGGACCCCTTTAAAAACTATAGGGCCAAAGGAAATATCCTCCGAAAACAAAGAGTAAGAAGCTTTCTGAGAAACTTCTTTGTGTTCTGTGAAATCATCTCACAGAGTTACAGCTTTCCCTAGATGAAGCCTTTCGCTAAGACAGTTCTTGTGGAATTGGCAAAGTGATATTTGGAAGCCCATAGAGGGCTATGGTGAAAAAGGAAGTATCCTCCGATGAAATCTGGAAAGAAGCTTTCTGAGAAACTGCTTAGATTCTCTTAATTCATCTCACAGAGTTACATCTGTATTTCTTGGATGTCTTTCCTAGACTTATTTCTGTGGAATGTGAGAAAAGATATTTCGGATCCCTTTGAAGACTATAGGGCCAAAGGAAATATCCTCCATTAACAAGGAGAAAGAAGCTTTCTGAGAAACTTCTTTGTGTTCTGTGAAATCATCTCACAGAGTTACAGCTTTCCCGTCAAGAAGCCTTTCGCTAAGACAGTTCTTGTGGAATTGGCAAAGTGATATTGGGAAGCCCATAGAGGGCTATGGTGAAAAAGAAAATATCCTCAGATGAAATCTGGAAAGAAGCTTTCTGAGAAACTGCTTAATGTTCTGTTAATTCATCTCACATAATTACATCTGTATTTCGTGGATCTCTTTGCTAGCCTTATTTCTGTGGAATCTGAGAACAGATATTTCGGATCCCTTTGAAGTCTATAGGGCCAAAGGAAATATCCTCCGATAACAAAGAGAAAGAAGCTTTCTGAGAAACTTCTTTGTGTTCTGTGAAATCATCTCACAGAGTTACAGCTTTCTCCTCAAGAAGCCTTTCGCTAAGACAGTTCTTGTGGAATTGGCAAAGAGATATATGGATGCCCATAGAGGGCTAAGGTGAAAAAGGAAATATCCTCAGATGAAATCTGGAAAGAAGCTTTCTGAGAAACTGCTTAGTGTTCTGTTAATTCATCTCACAGAGTTACATCTATATTTCGTGGATCTCTTTGCTAGCCTTATTTCTGTGGAATCTGAGAACAGATATTTCGGATCCCTTTGAAGACTATTGGGCCAAAAGAAGTATCCTCCGATAACAAAGAGAAAGAAGCTTTCTGAGAAACTTCTTTGTGTTCTGTGAAATCATCTCACAGAGTTACAGCTTTCCCCTCAAGAAGCCTTTCGCTAAGACAGTTCTTGTGGAATTGGCAAAGTGCTATATGGAAGCCCCTAGAGATCTATGGTGAAAAAGGAAATATCCTCAGATGAAATCTGGAAAGAAGCTTTCTGAGAAACTGCTTAGTGTTCTGTTAATTCATCTCACAGAGTTACTTCTCTATTTCGTGGATCTCTTTGCTAGCCTTATTTCTGTGGAATCTGAGAACAGATATTTCGGATCCCTTTGAAGACTATACAGCCAAAGGAAATATCCTCCGATAACAAAGAGAAAGAAGCTTTAAGAGAAACTTCTTTCTGTTCTGTGAAATCATCTCACAGAGTTACAGCTTTCCCTTCAAGAAGCCTTTCGATAAGACAGTTCTTGCGGAATTGGCAAAGTGATATTTGGAAGCCCCTAGAGGGCTATGGTGAAAAAGGAAATATCCTCAGATGAAATCTGGAAAGAAGCTTTCTGAGAAACTGGTTAGTGTTCTGTTAATTCATCTCACAGAGTTACATCTGTATTTCGTGGATCTCTTTGCTAGCCTTATTTCTGTGGAATCTGAAAACAGATATTTCGGATCCCTTTGAAGACTATAGGGCCAAAGGAAATATCCTCCGATAACAAAGAGAAAGAAGCTTTCTGACAAACTTCTTTGTGTTCTGTGAAATCATCTCACAGAGTTACAGCTTTCCCCTCAAGAAGACTTTCGCTAAGACAGTTCTTGTGGAATTGGCAGAGTGATATTTGGAAGCCCATAGAGGGCTATGGTGAAAAAGGAAATATCCTCAGATGAAATCTGGAAAGAAGCTTTCCGAAGAACTGTTTATTGTTCTGTTAATTCATCTCACAGAGTTACATCTGCATTTCGTGGATCTGTTTGCTAGCCTTATTTCTGTGGAATCTGAGGACAGATATTTCGGATCCCTTTGAAGACTATAGGGCCAAAGGAAATATCCTCCGATAACAAAGAGAAAGAAGCTTTCTGAGAAACTTCCTTGTGTTCTGTGAAATCATCTCAGAGTTACAGCTTTCCCCTCAAGAAGCCTTTCGATAAGGCAGTTCTTGTGGAATTGGCAAAGTGATATTGGGAAGCCCATAGAGGGCTATGGTGCAAAAGGAAATATCCTCAGATGAAATCTGGAAAGAAGCTTTCTGAGAAACAGCTTAGTGTTTTGTTAATTCACCTCCCGGAGTTACATCTGTATTTCGTGGATCTCTTTGCTAGCCTTATTTCTGTGGAATCTGAGAACAGATATTTCGGATCCCTAAGAAGACTATAGGGCCAAAGGAAATATCCTCCGATCACAAAGAGAAAGAAGCTTTCTGAGAAACTTCTTTGTGTTCTGTGAAATTATCTCACAGAGTTACAGCTATCCCTAGAAGAAGCCTTTCGCTAAGACAGTTCTTGTGGAATTGGCAAAGTGATATTGGGAAGCCCATATAGGGCTAAGTGTAAAAGGAAATATCCTCAGATGAAATCTGGAAAGAAGCTGTCAGAGAAACTGCTTAGTGTTCTGTTAATTCATCTCACAGAGTTACATCTGTATTTCGTGGATCTCTTTGCTAGCCTTATTTCTGTGGAATCTGAGAACAGATATTTCGGATCCCTTAGAAGACTGTAGGGCCAAAGGAAATATCCTCCGATAACAAAGAGAAAGAAGCTTTCTGAGAAACTTCTTTGTGTTCTGTGAAATCATCTCACAGAGTTACAGCTTTCCCTAGAAGGAGCCTTTCACTAAGACAGTTCTTGTGGAATTCGCAAAGTGATATTGGGAAGCCTATAGAGGGCTATGGTGAAAAAGGAAATATCCTCAGATGAAATCTGGAAAGAAGTTTCTGAGAAACTGCTTAGTGTTCTGTTAATTCATCTCACAGAGTTACATCTGTATTTCGTGGATCTCTTTGCTAGCCTTATTTCTGTGGAATCTGAGAACAGATATTTCGGATCCCTTTGAAGACAATAGGGCCAAAGGAAATATCCTCCGATAACAAACAGAAAGAAGCTTTCTGAGAAACTTCTTTGTGTTCTGTGAAATCATCTCACTGAGTTACAGCTTTCCCCTTTAGAAGCCTTTCGCTAAGAAAATTCTTGTGGAATTGGCAATGTGATACTGGGAAGCCCATAGAGGGCTATGGTGAAAAAAGAAATATCCTCAGATGAAATCTGGAAAGAAGCTTTCTGAGAAACTGCTTAGTGTTCTGTTAATTCATCTCACAAAGTTACATCTGTATTTCGTGCTTGTCTTTGCGAGCCTTATTTCTGTGGAATGTGAGAACAGGTATTTCGGATCCCTTTGAAGACTATAGGGCCAAAGGAAATATCCTCCGATAACAAAGAGAAAGAAGCTTTCTTAGGAACTTCTTTGTGTTCTGTGAAATCATCTCACAGAGTTACAGCTTTCCCGTCAAGAAGCCTTTCGCTAAGACACTTCTTGTGGAATTGGCAAAGTGATATTTGGAAGCCCATAGAGGGCTATGGTGAAAAAGAAAATATCCTAAGAAGAAATCTGGAAAGAAGCTTTGTGAGAAACTGCTTAGTGTTCTGTTAATTCATCTCACCGAGTTACATCTGTATTTCGTGGATCTCTTTGCTAGCCTTATTTCTGTGGAAACTGGGAACAGATATTTCGGATCCCTTTGAAGACTATTGGGCGAAAAGAAGTATCCTCCGATAACAAAGAGAAAGAAGCTTTCTGAGAAACTTCTTTGTGTTCTGTGAAATCATCTCACAGAGTTACAGCTTTCCCCTCAAGAAGCCTTTCGCTAAGACAGTTCTTGTGGAATTGGCAAAGTGCTATCTGGAAGCCCCTAGAGGGCTATGGTGAAAAAGGAAATATCCTCAGATGAAATCTGGAAAGAAGCTTTCTGAGAAACTGCCTAGTGTTCTGTTAATTCATCTCACAGAGTTACATCTGTATTTCGTGGATCTCTTTGCTAGCCTTATTTCTGTGGAATCTGAGAACAGATATTTCGGATCCCTTTGAAGACTATTGGGCCAAAAGAAGTATCCTCCGATAACAAAGAGAAAGAAGCTTTCTGAGAAACTTCTTTGTGTTCTGTGAAATCATCTCACAGAGTTACAGCTTTCCCCTCAAGAAGCCTTTCGCTAAGACAGTTCTTGTGGAATTGGCAAAGTGATATTGGGAAGCCCATTTAGGGCTATGGAGAAAAAGGTAATGTCTTCAGATGAAATCTGGAAAGAAGCTTTCTGAGAAACTGCTTAGTGTTCTGTTAATTCATCTCACAGAGTTACATCTGTATTTTGTGGATCTCTTTGCTAGCCTTATTTCTGTGGAATCTGAGAACAGATATTTCGGATCCCTTTGAAGACTATAGGGCCATAGGAAATATCCTCCGATAACAAACAGAAAGAAGCTTTCTGAGAAACTTCTTTGTGTTCTGTGAAATCATCTCAAGGAGTTACAGCTTTCCCCTCAAGAAGCCTTTCGCTAAGACAGTTCTTGTGGAATTGGCAAAGTGATATTGGGAAGCCCATATAGGGCTATGGTGAAAAAGGAAATATCCTCAGATGAAATCTGGAAAGAAGCTTTCTGAAGAAATGCTTAGTGTTCTGTTAATTCATCTCACAGAGTTACATCTGTATTTCGTGGATCTCTTTGCTAGCCTTATTTCTGTGGAATCTCAGAACAGATATTTCGGATCCCTTTGAAGACTATAGGGCCAAAGGAAATATCCTCCGATAACAAAGAGAAAGAAGAATTCTGAGAACTTCTTTGTGTTCTGTGAAATCATCTCAAGGAGTTACAGCTTTCCCCTCAAGAAGCCTTTCGCTAAGACAGTTCTTGTGGAATTGGCAGAGTGATATTTGGAAGCCCATGGAGCGCTATGTTGAAAAAGGAAATATCCTCAGATGAAATCTGGAAAGAAGATTTCTGAAGAACTGATTAGTATTCTGTTAATTCATCTCACAGAGTTATATCTGTATTTCGTGGATCTCTTTGCTAGCCTTATTTCTGTGGAATCTGAGAACAGATATTTCGTATCCCTTTGAAGACTATAGGGCCAAAGGAAATATCCTCCGAAAACAATGAGAAACAAGCTTTTTGAGAAACTTCTTTGTGTTCTGTGAAATCATCTCAAAGAGTTACAGCTTACCCTCAAAAGCCCTTCGCTAAGACAGTTCTTGTGGAATTGGCAAAGTGATATTTGGAAGCCCCTAGAGGGCTATGGTGAAAAAGGAAATATCCTCAGATGAAATCTGGAAAGAAGCTTTCTAAGAAACTGCTTAGTGTTCTGTTAATTTATCTCACATAGTTACATCTGTATTTCCTGGATCTCTTTGCTAGCCTTATTTCTGTGGAATCTGAGAACAGATATTTCGGATCCCTTTGAAGACTATAGGGCCAAAGGAAATATCCTCCGATAACAAAGAGAAAGAAGCTTTTGGAGACTTCTTTGTGTTCTGTGAAATCCACTCACAGAGTTACAGCTTTCCCGTCAAGAAGCCTTTCGCTAAGACAGTTCTTGTGGAATTGGCAAAGTGATATTCGGAAGCCCATATAGGGCTAAGGTGAAAAAGGTAATATCTTCAGATGAAATCTGGAAAGAATATTTCTGAAGAACTGCTTAGTGTTCTGTTAATTCATCTCACAGAGTTACATCTCTATTTCGCGGATCTCTATGCTAGCCTTATTTCTGTGGAATCTGAGAACAGATATTTCGGATCCCTTTGAAGACTACAGGGCCAAAGGAAATATCCTCCGAGAACAAAGAGAAAGAAGCTTTCTGAGAAACTTCTTTGTGTTCTGTGAAATCATCTCACAGAGTTACAGCTTACCTCAAGAAGCCTTTCGCTAAGACATTTCTTGTGGAATTGGCAAAGTGATATTTGGAAGCCCATAGAGGGCTACGTTGAAAAGGGAAATATCCTCAGATGAAATCTGGAAAGAAGCTTTCTGAGAAACTGGATAGTGTTCTGTTAATTTATCTCACAGAGTTGCATCTGTATTTCTTGGATCTCTTTGCTAGCCTTATTTCTGTGGAATCTGAGAACAGATATTTCGGATCCCTTTGAAGACTATAGGGCCAAAGGAAATATCCTCCAATAACAAAGAGTAAGAAGCTTTCTGAGAAACTTCTTTGTGTTCTGTGAAATCATCTCACAGAGTTACAGCTTTCCTCTCAAGAAGCCTTTCGCTAAGACAGTTCTTGTGGAATTGGCAAAGTGATATTGGGAAGCCCATATAGGGCTATGGTGAAAAAGGTAATATCTCCAGATGAAATCTGGAAAGAAGCTTTTTGAGAAACTGCTTAGTGTTCTGTTAATTCATCTCACAGAGTTACATCTGTATTTTGTGAATCTCTTTGCTAGCCTTATTTCTGTGGAATCTGAGAACAGATATTTCGGATCCCTTTGAAGACTATAGGGCCATAGGAAATATCCTCCGATAACAAAGAGAAAGAAGCTTTCTGAGAAACTTCTTTGTGTTCTGTGAAATCATCTCAAGGAGTTACAGCTTTCCCCTCAAGAAGCCTTTCGCTAAGACAGTTCTTGTGCAATTGGCAGAGTGATATTTGGAAGCCCAAAGAGGGCTATGGTGAAAAAGGAAATATCCTCAGATGAAATCTGGAAAGAAGCTTTCTGAGAAACTGCTTAGTGTTCTGTTAATTCATCTCACAGAGTTACATCTGTATTTCGTGGATCTCTTTGCTAGCCTTATTTCTGTGGAATCTGAGAACAGATATTTCGGATCCCTTTGAAGACTATAGGGCCAAATGAAATATCCTCCGATAACAAAGAGAAAGAAGCTTTCTCAGAAACTTCTTTGTGTTCTGTGAAATCATCTCACAGAGTTACAGCTTTCTCTAGAAGAAGCCTTTCGCTAAGACAGTTCTTGTGGAATTGGCAAAGTGATATTGGGAAGCCCATATAGGGCTATGGTGAAAAAGGAAATATCCTCAGATGAAATCTGGAAAGAAGCTTTCTGAAGAACTGCTTCGTGTTCTGTTAATTCATCTCACAGAGTTACATCTGTATTTCGTGGATCTCTTTGCTTGCCTTATTTCTGTGGAATCTCAGAACAGATATTTCGGATCCCTTTCAAGACTATAGGGCCAAAGGAAATATCCTCCGATAACAAAGGGAAAGAAGCTTTCTGAGAAACTTCTTTGTGTTCTGTGAATCATCTCAAGGAGTTACAGCTTTCCCCTCAAGAAGCCTTTCGCTAAGACAGTTCTTGTGGAATTGGCAGAGTGATATTTGGAAGCCCATGGAGCGCTATGTTGAAAAAGGAAATATCCTCAGATGAAATCTGGAAAGAAGATTTCTGAAGAACTGCTTAGTGTTCTGTTAATTCATCTCACAGAGTTATATCTGTATTGCGTGGATCTCTTTGCTAGCCTTATTTCTGTGGAATCTGAGAACAGATATTTCGGATCCCTTGAACACTATAGGGCCAAAGGAAATATCCTCCGAAAACAAAGAGAAACAAGCTTTCTGAGAAACTTCATTGTGTTCTGTGAAATTATCTCACAGAGTTACAGCTTTCCCCTCAAGAAGCCTTTCGCTAAGACAGTTCTTGTGGAATTGGCAAAGTGATATTTGGAAGCCCATAGAGTTCTATGGTGAAAAAGGAAATATCCTCAGATGAAATCTGGAAAGAAGCTTTCTGAGAAACTGCTTAGTGTTCTGTTAATTCATCTCACAGAGTTACATCTGTATTTCGTGGATCTCTTTGCTAGCCTTATTTCTGTGGAATCTGAGAACAGATATTTCGGATCCCTTTGAAGACTATAGGGCCAAAGGAAATATCCTCCGATAACAAAGAGAAAGAAGCTTTCTGAGAAACTTCTTTGTGTTCTGGGAAATCATCTCACAGAGTTACAGCTTTCCCCTCAAGAAGCCTTTCGCTAAGACAGTTCTTGTGGAATTGGCAAAGTGATATATGGAAGCCCCAAGAGGGCTATGGTGAAAAGGAAATATCCCTAGATAAAATCTGGAAAGAAGCTTTCTGAGAAACTGCTTAGTGTTCTGTTAATTCACCTCACAGAGTTACATCTGTATTTCGTGGATCTCTTTGCTAGCCTTATTTCTGTGGAATCTGAGAACAGATATTTCGGATCCCTTTGAAGACTACAGGGCCAAAGGAAATATCCTCCGATAACAAAGAGAAAGAAGCTTTCTGAGAAACTTCTTTGTGTTCTGTGAAATCATCTCATAGAGTTACAGCTTTCTCTAGAAGAAGCCTTTCGCTAAGACAGTTCTTGTGGAATTGGCAAAGTGATATTAGGAAGCCCATATAGGGCTATGGTGAAAAAGGAAATATCCTCAGATGAAATCTGGAAAGAAGCTTTCTGAAGAACTGCTTCGTGTTCTGTGAATTCATCTCACAGAGTTACATCTGTTTCGTGGATCTCTTTGCTAGCCTTATTTCTGTGGAATCTGAGAACAGATATTTCGGATCCCTTTGAAGACTATAGGGCCAAAGGAAATATCCTCTGATAACAAAGAGAAAGAAGCTTTCTGAGAAGCTACTTTGTGTTCTGTGAAATCATCTCACAGAGTTACAGCTTTCCCCTCAAGAAGCCTTTTGCTAAGACAGTTCTTCTGGAATTGGCAAAGTGATATTTGGAAGCCCATAGAGAGCTACGGTGAAAAAGGAATTATCCTCAGATGAAATCTGGAAAGAAGGTTTCTGAGAAACTGCTTAGTGTTCTGTTAATTCATCTCACAGAGTTACATCTGTATTTCGTGGATCTCTTTGCTAGCCTTATTTCTGTGGAATCTGAGAACAGATATTTCGGATCCCTTTGAAGACTATAGGGCCAAAGGAAATATCCTCCGATAACAAAGAGAAAGAAGCTTTCTGAGAAACTTCTTTGTGTTCTGTGAAATCATCTCACAGAGTTACAGCTTTCCCCTCTAGAAGCATTTCGCTAAGACAGTTCTTGGGGAATTGGCAAAGTGATACTTGGAAGCCCATAGAGGGCTATGGTAAAAAACAAAATATCCTCAGATGAAATCTGGAAAGAAGCTTTCTGAGAAACTGCTTAGTGTTCTGTTAATACACCTCACAGAGTTACATCTGTATTTCGTGGATCTCTTTGCTGGCCTTATTTCTGTGGAATCTGAGAACATATATTTCGGATCCCTTTAAAAACTATAGGGCCAAAGGAAATATCCTCCGAAAACAAAGAGTAAGAAGCTTTCTGAGAAACTTCTTTGTGTTCTGTGAAATCATCTCACAGAGTTACAGCTTTCCCTAGATGAAGCCTTTCGCTAAGACAGTTCTTGTGGAATTGGCAAAGTGATATTTGGAAGCCCATAGAGGGCTATGGTGAAAAAGGAAGTATCCTCCGATGAAATCTGGAAAGAAGCTTTCTGAGAAACTGCTTAGATTCTCTTAATTCATCTCACAGAGTTACATCTGTATTTCTTGGATGTCTTTCCTAGACTTATTTCTGTGGAATGTGACAAAAGATATTTCGGATCCCTTTGAAGACTATAGGGCCAAAGGAAATATCCTCCATTAACAAGGAGAAAGAAGCTTTCTGAGAAACTTCTTTGTGTTCTGTGAAATCATCTCACAGAGTTACAGCTTTCCCGTCAAGAAGCCTTTCGCTAAGACAGTTCTTGTGGAATTGGCAAAGTGATATTGGGAAGCCCATAGAGGGCTATGGTGAAAAAGAAAATATCCTCAGATGAAATCTGGAAAGAAGCTTTCTGAGAAACTGCTTAATGTTCTGTTAATTCATCTCACATAATTACATCTGTATTTCGTGGATCTCTTTGCTAGCCTTATTTCTGTGGAATCTGAGAACAGATATTTCGGATCCCTTTGAAGTCTATAGGGCCAAAGGAAATATCCTCCGATAACAAAGAGAAAGAAGCTTTCTGAGAAACTTCTTTGTGTTCTGTGAAATCATCTCACAGAGTTACAGCTTTCTCCTCAAGAAGCCTTTCGCTAAGACAGTTCTTGTGGAATTGGCAAAGAGATATATGGATGCCCATAGAGGGCTAAGGTGAAAAAGGAAATATCCTCAGATGAAATCTGGAAAGAAGCTTTCTGAGAAACTGCTTAGTGTTCTGTTAATTCATCTCACAGAGTTACATCTATATTTCGTGGATCTCTTTGCTAGCCTTATTTCTGTGGAATCTGAGAACAGATATTTCGGATCCCTTTGAAGACTATTGGGCCAAAAGAAGTATCCTCCGATAACAAAGAGAAAGAAGCTTTCTGAGAAACTTCTTTGTGTTCTGTGAAATCATCTCACAGAGTTACAGCTTTCCCCTCAAGAAGCCTTTCGCTAAGACAGTTCTTGTGGAATTGGCAAAGTGCTATATGGAAGCCCCTAGAGATCTATGGTGAAAAAGGAAATATCCTCAGATGAAATCTGGAAAGAAGCTTTCTGAGAAACTGCTTAGTGTTCTGTTAATTCATCTCACAGAGTTACTTCTCTATTTCGTGGATCTCTTTGCTAGCCTTATTTCTGTGGAATCTGAGAACAGATATTTCGGATCCCTTTGAAGACTATACAGCCAATGGAAATATCCTCCGATAACAAAGAGAAAGAAGCTTTAAGAGAAACTTCTTTCTGTTCTGTGAAATCATCTCACAGAGTTACAGCTTTCCCTTCAAGAAGCCTTTCGATAAGACAGTTCTTGCGGAATTGGCAAAGTGATATTTGGAAGCCCCTAGAGGGCTATGGTGAAAAAGGAAATATCCTCAGATGAAATCTGGAAAGAAGCTTTCTGAGAAACTGGTTAGTGTTCTGTTAATTCATCTCACAGAGTTACATCTGTATTTCGTGGATCTCTTTGCTAGCCTTATTTCTGTGGAATCTGAGAACAGATATTTCGGATCCCTTTGAAGACTATAGGGCCAAAGGAAATATCCTCCGATAACAAAGAGAAAGAAGCTTTCTGACAAACTTCTTTGTGTTCTGTGAAATCATCTCACAGAGTTACAGCTTTCCCCTCAAGAAGACTTTCGCTAAGACAGTTCTTGTGGAATTGGCAGAGTGATATTTGGAAGCCCATAGAGGGCTATGGTGAAAAAGGAAATATCCTCAGATGAAATCTGGAAAGAAGCTTTCCGAAGAACTGTTTATTGTTCTGTTAATTCATCTCACAGAGTTACATCTGCATTTCGTGGATCTGTTTGCTAGCCTTATTTCTGTGGAATCTGAGGACAGATATTTCGGATCCCTTTGAAGACTATAGGGCCAAAGGAAATATCCTCCGATAACAAAGAGAAAGAAGCTTTCTGAGAAACTTCCTTGTGTTCTGTGAAATCATCTCAGAGTTACAGCTTTCCCCTCAAGAAGCCTTTCGATAAGGCAGTTCTTGTGGAATTGGCAAAGTGATATTGGGAAGCCCATAGAGGGCTATGGTGCAAAAGGAAATATCCTCAGATGAAATCTGGAAAGAAGCTTTCTGAGAAACAGCTTAGTGTTTTGTTAATTCATCTCCCGGAGTTACATCTGTATTTCGTGGATCTCTTTGCTAGCCTTATTTCTGTGGAATCTGAGAACAGATATTTCGGATCCCTATGAAGACTATAGGGCCAAAGGAAATATCCTCCGATCACAAAGAGAAAGAAGCTTTCTGAGAAACTTCTTTGTGTTCTGTGAAATTATCTCACAGAGTTACAGCTATCCCTAGAAGAAGCCTTTCGCTAAGACAGTTCTTGTGGAATTGGCAAAGTGATATTGGGAAGCCCATATAGGGCTATGGTGAAAAAGGAAATATCTTCAGTTGAAATCTGTAAAGAAGCTTTCTGAGAAACTGCTTAGTGTTCTGTTAATTCATCTCACAGTGTTACATCTGTATTTCGTGGATCTCTTTGCTACCCTTATTACTGGGGAATCTGTGAACAGATTTCGGATCTCTTTGAAGACTATAGGGCCAAATGAAATATCCTCCGATAACAAAGAGAAAGACGCTTTTTGAGAAACTTCTTTGTGTTCTGTGAAATCATCTCACAGAGTTACAGCTTTCCCCTCAAGAAGCCTTTCGATAAGGCAGTTCTTGTGGAATTGGCAAAGTGATATTTGGAAGCCCATAGAGGGCTATGGTGCAAAAGGAAATATGCTCAGATAAAATCTGGAAAGAAGGTTTCTGAGAAACTGCATAGTGTTCTGTTAATTCATCTCACAGAGTTACATCTGTATTTCGTGCATCTCTTTGCTAACCTTATTTCTGTGGAATCTGAGAACAGATATTTCGGATCCCTTTGAAGACTATAGGGCCATAGGAAATATCCTCCGATAACAAAGAGAAAGAAGCTTTCTGAGAAACTTCTTTGTGTTCTGTGAAATCATCTCGCAGAGTTACCGCTTTCCATTCAAGAAGCTTTTCGCTAAGACAGTTCTTGTGGAATTGGCAAAGTGATATTTTTAAGCCCAGAGAGGGCTATGGTGAAAAAGGAAATATCCTCAGATGAAATCTGGAAAGAAGCTTTCTGAGAAACTGCTTAGTGTTCTGTTAATTCATCTCACAGAGTTACATCTGTATTTCGTGGATCTCTTTGCTAGCCTTATTTCTGTGGAATCTGAGAACAGATATTTCGGATCCCTTTGAAGACTATAGGGCCAAAGGAAATATCCTCTGATCACAAAGAGAAAGAAGCTTTCTGAGAAACTTCTTTGTGTTCTGTGAAATTATCTCACAGAGTTACAGCTATCCCTAGAAGAAGCCTTTCGCTAAGACAGTTCTTGTGGAATTGGCAAAGTGATATTGGGAAGCCCATATAGGGCTATGGTGAAAAAGGAAATATCTTCAGTTGAAATCTGTAAAGAAGCTTTCTGAGAAACTGCTTAGTGTTCTGTTAATTCATCTCACAGTGTTACATCTGTATTTCGTGGATCTCTTTGCTACCCTTATTACTGGGGAATCTGTGAACAGATTTCGGATCTCTTTGAAGACTATAGGGCCAAATGAAATATCCTCCGATAACAAAGAGAAAGACGCTTTTTGAGAAACTTCTTTGTGTTCTGTGAAATCATCTCACAGAGTTACAGCTTTCCCCTCAAGAAGCCT
This sequence comes from Macaca mulatta, assembly GCF_049350105.2. Classification (NCBI taxonomy): domain Eukaryota; kingdom Metazoa; phylum Chordata; class Mammalia; order Primates; family Cercopithecidae; genus Macaca; species Macaca mulatta. The sequence continues at coordinate 27,209,011 of NC_133420.1, forward strand.
TTCGATAAGGCAGTTCTTGTGGAATTGGCAAAGTGATATTTGGAAGCCCATAGAGGGCTATGGTGCAAAAGGAAATATGCTCAGATAAAATCTGGAAAGAAGGTTTCTGAGAAACTGCTTAGTGTTCTGTTAATTCATCTCACAGAGTTACATCTGTATTTCGTGCATCTCTTTGCTAACCTTATTTCTGTGGAATCTGAGAACAGATATTTCGGATCCCTTTGAAGACTATAGGGCCATAGGAAATATCCTCCGATAACAAAGAGAAAGAAGCTTTCTGAGAAACTTCTTTGTGTTCTGTGAAATCATCTCGCAGAGTTACCGCTTTCCATTCAAGAAGCTTTTCGCTAAGACAGTTCTTGTGGAATTGGCAAAGTGATATTTTTAAGCCCATAGAGGGCTATGGTGAAAAAGGAAATATCCTCAGATGAAATCTGGAAAGAAGCTTTCTGAGAAACTGCTTAGTGTTCTGTTAATTCATCTCACAGAGTTACATCTGTATTTCGTGGATCTCTTTGCTAGCCTTATTTCTGTGGAATCTGAGAACAGATATTTCGGATCCCTTTGAAGACTACAGGGCCAAAGGAAATATCCTCCGAGAACAAAGAGAAAGAAGCTTTCTGAGAAACTTCTTTGTGTTCTGTGAAATCATCTCACAGAGTTACAGCTTACCTCAAGAAGCCTTTCGCTAAGACATTTCTTGTGGAATTGGCAAAGTGATATTTGGAAGCCCATAGAGGGCTACGTTGAAAAGGGAAATATCCTCAGATGAAATCTGGAAAGAAGCTTTCTGAGAAACTGGATAGTGTTCTGTTAATTTATCTCACAGAGTTGCATCTGTATTTCTTGGATCTCTTTGCTAGCCTTATTTCTGTGGAATCTGAGAACAGATATTTCGGATCCCTTTGAAGACTATAGGGCCAAAGGAAATATCCTCCAATAACAAAGAGTAAGAAGCTTTCTGAGAAACTTCTTTGTGTTCTGTGAAATCATCTCACAGAGTTACAGCTTTCCTCTCAAGAAGCCTTTCGCTAAGACAGTTCTTGTGGAATTGGCAAAGTGATATTGGGAAGCCCATATAGGGCTATGGTGAAAAAGGTAATATCTTCAGATGAAATCTGGAAAGAAGCTTTTTGAGAAACTGCTTAGTGTTCTGTTAATTCATCTCACAGAGTTACATCTGTATTTTGTGAATCTCTTTGCTAGCCTTATTTCTGTGGAATCTGAGAACAGATATTTCGGATCCCTTTGAAGACTATAGGGCCATAGGAAATATCCTCCGATAACAAAGAGAAAGAAGCTTTCTGAGAAACTTCTTTGTGTTCTGTGAAATCATCTCAAGGAGTTACAGCTTTCCCCTCAAGAAGCCTTTCGCTAAGACAGTTCTTGTGCAATTGGCAGAGTGATATTTGGAAGCCCAAAGAGGGCTATGGTGAAAAAGGAAATATCCTCAGATGAAATCTGGAAAGAAGCTTTCTGAGAAACTGCTTAGTGTTCTGTTAATTCATCTCACAGAGTTACATCTGTATTTCGTGGATCTCTTTGCTAGCCTTATTTCTGTGGAATCTGAGAACAGATATTTCGGATCCCTTTGAAGACTATAGGGCCAAATGAAATATCCTCCGATAACAAAGAGAAAGAAGCTTTCTCAGAAACTTCTTTGTGTTCTGTGAAATCATCTCACAGAGTTACAGCTTTCTCTAGAAGAAGCCTTTCGCTAAGACAGTTCTTGTGGAATTGGCAAAGTGATATTGGGAAGCCCATATAGGGCTATGGTGAAAAAGGAAATATCCTCAGATGAAATCTGGAAAGAAGCTTTCTGAAGAACTGCTTCGTGTTCTGTTAATTCATCTCACAGAGTTACATCTGTATTTCGTGGATCTCTTTGCTAGCCTTATTTCTGTGGAATCTCAGAACAGATATTTCGGATCCCTTTCAAGACTATAGGGCCAAAGGAAATATCCTCCGATAACAAAGGGAAAGAAGCTTTCTGAGAAACTTCTTTGTGTTCTGTGAATCATCTCAAGGAGTTACAGCTTTCCCCTCAAGAAGCCTTTCGCTAAGACAGTTCTTGTGGAATTGGCAGAGTGATATTTCGAAGCCCATGGAGCGCTATGTTGAAAAAGGAAATATCCTCAGATGAAATCTGGAAAGAAGATTTCTGAAGAACTGCTTAGTGTTCTGTTAATTCATCTCACAGAGTTATATCTGTATTGCGTGGATCTCTTTGCTAGCCTTATTTCTGTGGAATCTGAGAACAGATATTTCGGATCCCTTGAAGACTATAGGGCCAAAGGAAATATCCTCCGAAAACAAAGAGAAACAAGCTTTCTGAGAAACTTCATTGTGTTCTGTGAAATTATCTCACAGAGTTACAGCTTTCCCCTCAAGAAGCCTTTCGCTAAGACAGTTCTTGTGGAATTGGCAAAGTGATATTTGGAAGCCCATAGAGTTCTATGGTGAAAAAGGAAATATCCTCAGATGCAATCTGGAAAGAAGCTTTCTGAGAAACTGCTTAGTGTTCTGTTAATTCATCTCACAGAGTTACATCTGTATTTCGTGGATCTCTTTGCTAGCCTTATTTCTGTGGAATCTGAGAACAGATATTTCGGATCCCTTTGAAGACTATAGGGCCAAAGGAAATATCCTCCGATAACAAAGAGAAAGAAGCTTTCTGAGAAACTTCTTTGTGTTCTGGGAAATCATCTCACAGAGTTACAGCTTTCCCCTCAAGAAGCCTTTCGCTAAGACAGTTCTTGTGGAATTGGCAAAGTGATATATGGAAGCCCCAAGAGGGCTATGGTGAAAAGGAAATATCCCTAGATAAAATCTGGAAAGAAGCTTTCTGAGAAACTGCTTAGTGTTCTGTTAATTCACCTCACAGAGTTACATCTGTATTTCGTGGATCTCTTTGCTAGCCTTATTTCTGTGGAATCTGAGAACAGATATTTCGGATCCCTTTGAAGACTATAGGGCCAAAGGAAATATCCTCCGATAACAAAGAGAAAGAAGCTTTCTGAGAAACTTCTTTGTGTTCTGTGAAATCATCTCATAGAGTTACAGCTTTCTCTAGAAGAAGCCTTTCGCTAAGACAGTTCTTGTGGAATTGGCAAAGTGATATTAGGAAGCCCATATAGGGCTATGGTGAAAAAGGAAATATCCTCAGATGAAATCTGGAAAGAAGCTTTCTGAAGAACTGCTTCGTGTTCTGTGAATTCATCTCACAGAGTTACATCTGTTTCGTGGATCTCTTTGCTAGCCTTATTTCTGTGGAATCTGAGAACAGATATTTCGGATCCCTTTGAAGACTATAGGGCCAAAGGAAATATCCTCTGATAACAAAGAGAAAGAAGCTTTCTGAGAAGCTACTTTGTGTTCTGTGAAATCATCTCACAGAGTTACAGCTTTCCCCTCAAGAAGCCTTTTGCTAAGACAGTTCTTCTGGAATTGGCAAAGTGATATTTGGAAGCCCATAGAGAGCTACGGTGAAAAAGGAATTATCCTCAGATGAAATCTGGAAAGAAGGTTTCTGAGAAACTGCTTAGTGTTCTGTTAATTCATCTCACAGAGTTACATCTGTATTTCGTGGATCTCTTTGCTAGCCTTATTTCTGTGGAATCTGAGAACAGATATTTCGGATCCCTTTGAAGACTATAGGGCCAAAGGAAATATCCTCCGATAACAAAGAGAAAGAAGCTTTCTGAGAAACTTCTTTGTGTTCTGTGAAATCATCTCACAGAGTTACAGCTTTCCCCTCTAGAAGCATTTCGCTAAGACAGTTCTTGGGGAATTGGCAAAGTGATACTTGGAAGCCCATAGAGGGCTATGGTAAAAAACAAAATATCCTCAGATGAAATCTGGAAAGAAGCTTTCTGAGAAACTGCTTAGTGTTCTGTTAATACACCTCACAGAGTTACATCTGTATTTCGTGGATCTCTTTGCTAGCCTTATTTCTGTGGAATCTGAGAACATATATTTCGGATCCCTTTAAAAACTATAGGGCCAAAGGAAATATCCTCCGAAAACAAAGAGTAAGAAGCTTTCTGAGAAACTTCTTTGTGTTCTGTGAAATCATCTCACAGAGTTACAGCTTTCCCTAGATGAAGCCTTTCGCTAAGACAGTTCTTGTGGAATTGGCAAAGTGATATTTGGAAGCCCATAGAGGGCTATGGTGAAAAAGGAAGTATCCTCCGATGAAATCTGGAAAGAAGCTTTCTGAGAAACTGCTTAGATTCTCTTAATTCATCTCACAGAGTTACATCTGTATTTCTTGGATGTCTTTCCTAGACTTATTTCTGTGGAATGTGAGAAAAGATATTTCGGATCCCTTTGAAGACTATAGGGCCAAAGGAAATATCCTCCATTAACAAGGAGAAAGAAGCTTTCTGAGAAACTTCTTTGTGTTCTGTGAAATCATCTCACAGAGTTACAGCTTTCCCGTCAAGAAGCCTTTCGCTAAGACAGTTCTTGTGGAATTGGCAAAGTGATATTGGGAAGCCCATAGAGAGCTATGGTGAAAAAGAAAATATCCTCAGATGAAATCTGGAAAGAAGCTTTCTGAGAAACTGCTTAATGTTCTGTTAATTCATCTCACATAATTACATCTGTATTTCGTGGATCTCTTTGCTAGCCTTATTTCTGTGGAATCTGAGAACAGATATTTCGGATCCCTTTGAAGTCTATAGGGCCAAAGGAAATATCCTCCGATAACAAAGAGAAAGAAGCTTTCTGAGAAACTTCTTTGTGTTCTGTGAAATCATCTCACAGAGTTACAGCTTTCTCCTCAAGAAGCCTTTCGCTAAGACAGTTCTTGTGGAATTGGCAAAGAGATATATGGATGCCCATAGAGGGCTAAGGTGAAAAAGGAAATATCCTCAGATGAAATCTGGAAAGAAGCTTTGTGAGAAACTGCTTAGTGTTCTGTTAATTCATCTCACAGAGTTACATCTATATTTCGTGGATCTCTTTGCTAGCCTTATTTCTGTGGAATCTGAGAACAGATATTTCGGATCCCTTTGAAGACTATTGGGCCAAAAGAAGTATCCTCCGATAACAAAGAGAAAGAAGCTTTCTGAGAAACTTCTTTGTGTTCTGTGAAATCATCTCACAGAGTTACAGCTTTCCCCTCAAGAAGCCTTTCGCTAAGACAGTTCTTGTGGAATTGGCAAAGTGCTATATGGAAGCCCCTAGAGATCTATGGTGAAAAAGGAAATATCCTCAGATGAAATCTGGAAAGAAGCTTTCTGAGAAACTGCTTAGTGTTCTGTTAATTCATCTCACAGAGTTACTTCTCTATTTCGTGGATCTCTTTGCTAACCTTATTTCTGTGGAATCTGAGAACAGATATTTCGGATCCCTTTGAAGACTATAGGGCCATAGGAAATATCCTCCGATAACAAAGAGAAAGAAGCTTTCTGAGAAACTTCTTTGTGTTCTGTGAAATCATCTCGCAGAGTTACCGCTTTCCATTCAAGAAGCTTTTCGCTAAGACAGTTCTTGTGGAATTGGCAAAGTGATATTTTTAAGCCCAGAGAGGGCTATGGTGAAAAAGGAAATATCCTCAGATGAAATCTGGAAAGAAGCTTTCTGAGAAACTGCTTAGTGTTCTGTTAATTCATCTCACAGAGTTACATCTGTATTTCGTGGATCTCTTTGCTAGCCTTATTTCTGTGGAATCTGAGAACAGATATTTCGGATCCCTTTGAAGACTATAGGGCCAAAGGAAATATCCTCTGATCACAAAGAGAAAGAAGCTTTCTGAGAAACTTCTTTGTGTTCTGTGAAATTATCTCACAGAGTTACAGCTATCCCTAGAAGAAGCCTTTCGCTAAGACAGTTCTTGTGGAATTGGCAAAGTGATATTGGGAAGCCCATATAGGGCTATGGTGAAAAAGGAAATATCTTCAGTTGAAATCTGTAAAGAAGCTTTCTGAGAAACTGCTTAGTGTTCTGTTAATTCATCTCACAGTGTTACATCTGTATTTCGTGGATCTCTTTGCTACCCTTATTACTGGGGAATCTGTGAACAGATTTCGGATCTCTTTGAAGACTATAGGGCCAAATGAAATATCCTCCGATAACAAAGAGAAAGACGCTTTTTGAGAAACTTCTTTGTGTTCTGTGAAATCATCTCACAGAGTTACAGCTTTCCCCTCAAGAAGCCTTTCGATAAGGCAGTTCTTGTGGAATTGGCAAAGTGATATTTGGAAGCCCATAGAGGGCTATGGTGCAAAAGGAAATATGCTCAGAGAAAATCTGGAAAGAAGGTTTCTGAGAAACTGCTTAGTGTTCTGTTAATTCATCTCACAGAGTTACATCTGTATTTCGTGCATCTCTTTGCTAACCTTATTTCTGTGGAATCTGAGAACAGATATTTCGGATCCCTTTGAAGACTATAGGGCCATAGGAAATATCCTCCGATAACAAAGAGAAAGAAGCTTTCTGAGAAACTTCTTTGTGTTCTGTGAAATCATCTCGCAGAGTTACCGCTTTCCATTCAAGAAGCTTTTCGCTAAGACAGTTCTTGTGGAATTGGCAAAGTGATATTTTTAAGCCCATAGAGGGCTATGGTGAAAAAGGAAATATCCTCAGATGAAATCTGGAAAGAAGCTTTCTGAGAAACTGCTTAGTGTTCTGTTAATTCATCTCACAGAGTTACATCTGTATTTCGTGGATCTCTTTGCTAGCCTTATTTCTGTGGAATCTGAGAACAGATATTTCGGATCCCTTTGAAGACTACAGGGCCAAAGGAAATATCCTCCGAGAACAAAGAGAAAGAAGCTTTCTGAGAAACTTCTTTGTGTTCTGTGAAATCATCTCACAGAGTTACAGCTTACCTCAAGAAGCCTTTCGCTAAGACATTTCTTGTGGAATTGGCAAAGTGATATTTGGAAGCCCATAGAGGGCTACGTTGAAAAGGGAAATATCCTCAGATGAAATCTGGAAAGAAGCTTTCTGAGAAACTGGATAGTGTTCTGTTAATTTATCTCACAGAGTTGCATCTGTATTTCTTGGATCTCTTTGCTAGCCTTATTTCTGTGGAATCTGAGAACAGATATTTCGGATCCCTTTGAAGACTATAGGGCCAAAGGAAATATCCTCCAATAACAAAGAGTAAGAAGCTTTCTGAGAAACTTCTTTGTGTTCTGTGAAATCATCTCACAGAGTTACAGCTTTCCTCTCAAGAAGCCTTTCGCTAAGACAGTTCTTGTGGAATTGGCAAAGTGATATTGGGAAGCCCATATAGGGCTATGGTGAAAAAGGTAATATCTTCAGATGAAATCTGGAAAGAAGCTTTTTGAGAAACTGCTTAGTGTTCTGTTAATTCATCTCACAGAGTTACATCTGTATTTTGTGAATCTCTTTGCTAGCCTTATTTCTGTGGAATCTGAGAACAGATATTTCGGATCCCTTTGAAGACTATAGGGCCATAGGAAATATCCTCCGATAACAAAGAGAAAGAAGCTTTCTGAGAAACTTCTTTGTGTTCTGTGAAATCATCTCAAGGAGTTACAGCTTTCCCCTCAAGAAGCCTTTCGCTAAGACAGTTCTTGTGCAATTGGCAGAGTGATATTTGGAAGCCCAAAGAGGGCTATGGTGAAAAAGGAAATATCCTCAGATGAAATCTGGAAAGAAGCTTTCTGAGAAACTGCTTAGTGTTCTGTTAATTCATCTCACAGAGTTACATCTGTATTTCGTGGATCTCTTTGCTAGCCTTATTTCTGTGGAATCTGAGAACAGATATTTCGGATCCCTTTGAAGACTATAGGGCCAAATGAAATATCCTCCGATAACAAAGAGAAAGAAGCTTTCTCAGAAACTTCTTTGTGTTCTGTGAAATCATCTCACAGAGTTACAGCTTTCTCTAGAAGAAGCCTTTCGCTAAGACAGTTCTTGTGGAATTGGCAAAGTGATATTGGGAAGCCCATATAGGGCTATGGTGAAAAAGGAAATATCCTCAGATGAAATCTGGAAAGAAGCTTTCTGAAGAACTGCTTCGTGTTCTGTTAATTCATCTCACAGAGTTACATCTGTATTTCGTGGATCTCTTTGCTAGCCTTATTTCTGTGGAATCTCAGAACAGATATTTCGGATCCCTTTCAAGACTATAGGGCCAAAGGAAATATCCTCCGATAACAAAGGGAAAGAAGCTTTCTGAGAAACTTCTTTGTGTTCTGTGAATCATCTCAAGGAGTTACAGCTTTCCCCTCAAGAAGCCTTTCGCTAAGACAGTTCTTGTGGAATTGGCAGAGTGATATTTGGAAGCCCATGGAGCGCTATGTTGAAAAAGGAAATATCCTCAGATGAAATCTGGAAAGAAGATTTCTGAAGAACTGCTTAGTGTTCTGTTAATTCATCTCACAGAGTTATATCTGTATTGCGTGGATCTCTTTGCTAGCCTTATTTCTGTGGAATCTGAGAACAGATATTTCGGATCCCTTGAAGACTATAGGGCCAAAGGAAATATCCTCCGAAAACAAAGAGAAACAAGCTTTCTGAGAAACTTCATTGTGTTCTGTGAAATTATCTCACAGAGTTACAGCTTTCCCCTCAAGAAGCCTTTCGCTAAGACAGTTCTTGTGGAATTGGCAAAGTGATATTTGGAAGCCCATAGAGTTCTATGGTGAAAAAGGAAATATCCTCAGATGCAATCTGGAAAGAAGCTTTCTGAGAAACTGCTTAGTGTTCTGTTAATTCATCTCACAGAGTTACATCTGTATTTCGTGGATCTCTTTGCTAGCCTTATTTCTGTGGAATCTGAGAACAGATATTTCGGATCCCTTTGAAGACTATAGGGCCAAAGGAAATATCCTCCGATAACAAAGAGAAAGAAGCTTTCTGAGAAACTTCTTTGTGTTCTGGGAAATCATCTCACAGAGTTACAGCTTTCCCCTCAAGAAGCCTTTCGCTAAGACAGTTCTTGTGGAATTGGCAAAGTGATATATGGAAGCCCCAAGAGGGCTATGGTGAAAAGGAAATATCCCTAGATAAAATCTGGAAAGAAGCTTTCTGAGAAACTGCTTAGTGTTCTGTTAATTCACCTCACAGAGTTACATCTGTATTTCGTGGATCTCTTTGCTAGCCTTATTTCTGTGGAATCTGAGAACAGATATTTCGGATCCCTTTGAAGACTATAGGGCCAAAGGAAATATCCTCCGATAACAAAGAGAAAGAAGCTTTCTGAGAAACTTCTTTGTGTTCTGTGAAATCATCTCATAGAGTTACAGCTTTCTCTAGAAGAAGCCTTTCGCTAAGACAGTTCTTGTGGAATTGGCAAAGTGATATTAGGAAGCCCATATAGGGCTATGGTGAAAAAGGAAATATCCTCAGATGAAATCTGGAAAGAAGCTTTCTGAAGAACTGCTTCGTGTTCTGTGAATTCATCTCACAGAGTTACATCTGTTTCGTGGATCTCTTTGCTAGCCTTATTTCTGTGGAATCTGAGAACAGATATTTCGGATCCCTTTGAAGACTATAGGGCCAAAGGAAATATCCTCTGATAACAAAGAGAAAGAAGCTTTCTGAGAAGCTACTTTGTGTTCTGTGAAATCATCTCACAGAGTTACAGCTTTCCCCTCAAGAAGCCTTTTGCTAAGACAGTTCTTCTGGAATTGGCAAAGTGATATTTGGAAGCCCATAGAGAGCTACGGTGAAAAAGGAATTATCCTCAGATGAAATCTGGAAAGAAGGTTTCTGAGAAACTGCTTAGTGTTCTGTTAATTCATCTCACAGAGTTACATCTGTATTTCGTGGATCTCTTTGCTAGCCTTATTTCTGTGGAATCTGAGAACAGATATTTCGGATCCCTTTGAAGACTATAGGGCCAAAGGAAATATCCTCCGATAACAAAGAGAAAGAAGCTTTCTGAGAAACTTCTTTGTGTTCTGTGAAATCATCTCACAGAGTTACAGCTTTCCCCTCTAGAAGCATTTCGCTAAGACAGTTCTTGGGGAATTGGCAAAGTGATACTTGGAAGCCCATAGAGGGCTATGGTAAAAAACAAAATATCCTCAGATGAAATCTGGAAAGAAGCTTTCTGAGAAACTGCTTAGTGTTCTGTTAATACACCTCACAGAGTTACATCTGTATTTCGTGGATCTCTTTGCTAGCCTTATTTCTGTGGAATCTGAGAACATATATTTCGGATCCCTTTAAAAACTATAGGGCCAAAGGAAATATCCTCCGAAAACAAAGAGTAAGAAGCTTTCTGAGAAACTTCTTTGTGTTCTGTGAAATCATCTCACAGAGTTACAGCTTTCCCTAGATGAAGCCTTTCGCTAAGACAGTTCTTGTGGAATTGGCAAAGTGATATTTGGAAGCCCATAGAGGGCTATGGTGAAAAAGGAAGTATCCTCCGATGAAATCTGGAAAGAAGCTTTCTGAGAAACTGCTTAGATTCTCTTAATTCATCTCACAGAGTTACATCTGTATTTCTTGGATGTCTTTCCTAGACTTATTTCTGTGGAATGTGAGAAAAGATATTTCGGATCCCTTTGAAGACTATAGGGCCAAAGGAAATATCCTCCATTAACAAGGAGAAAGAAGCTTTCTGAGAAACTTCTTTGTGTTCTGTGAAATCATCTCACAGAGTTACAGCTTTCCCGTCAAGAAGCCTTTCGCTAAGACAGTTCTTGTGGAATTGGCAAAGTGATATTGGGAAGCCCATAGAGGGCTATGGTGAAAAAGAAAATATCCTCAGATGAAATCTGGAAAGAAGCTTTCTGAGAAACTGCTTAATGTTCTGTTAATTCATCTCACATAATTACATCTGTATTTCGTGGATCTCTTTGCTAGCCTTATTTCTGTGGAATCTGAGAACAGATATTTCGGATCCCTTTGAAGTCTATAGGGCCAAAGGAAATATCCTCCGATAACAAAGAGAAAGAAGCTTTCTGAGAAACTTCTTTGTGTTCTGTGAAATCATCTCACAGAGTTACAGCTTTCTCCTCAAGAAGCCTTTCGCTAAGACAGTTCTTGTGGAATTGGCAAAGAGATATATGGATGCCCATAGAGGGCTAAGGTGAAAAAGGAAATATCCTCAGATGAAATCTGGAAAGAAGCTTTGTGAGAAACTGCTTAGTGTTCTGTTAATTCATCTCACAGAGTTACATCTATATTTCGTGGATCTCTTTGCTAGCCTTATTTCTGTGGAATCTGAGAACAGATATTTCGGATCCCTTTGAAGACTATTGGGCCAAAAGAAGTATCCTCCGATAACAAAGAGAAAGAAGCTTTCTGAGAAACTTCTTTGTGTTCTGTGAAATCATCTCACAGAGTTACAGCTTTCCCCTCAAGAAGCCTTTCGCTAAGACAGTTCTTGTGGAATTGGCAAAGTGCTATATGGAAGCCCCTAGAGATCTATGGTGAAAAAGGAAATATCCTCAGATGAAATCTGGAAAGAAGCTTTCTGAGAAACTGCTTAGTGTTCTGTTAATTCATCTCACAGAGTTACTTCTCTATTTCGTGGATCTCTTTGCTAGCCTTATTTCTGTGGAATCTGAGAACAGATATTTCGGATCCCTTTGAAGACTATACAGCCAAAGGAAATATCCTCCGATAACAAAGAGAAAGAAGCTTTAAGAGAAACTTCTTTCTGTTCTGTGAAATCATCTCACAGAGTTACAGCTTTCCCTTCAAGAAGCCTTTCGATAAGACAGTTCTTGCGGAATTGGCAAAGTGATATTTGGAAGCCCCTAGAGGGCTATGGTGAAAAAGGAAATATCCTCAGATGAAATCTGGAAAGAAGCTTTCTGAGAAACTGGTTAGTGTTCTGTTAATTCATCTCACAGAGTTACATCTGTATTTCGTGGATCTCTTTGCTAGCCTTATTTCTGTGGAATCTGAGAACAGATATTTCGGATCCCTTTGAAGACTATAGGGCCAAAGGAAATATCCTCCGATAACAAAGAGAAAGAAGCTTTCTGACAAACTTCTTTGTGTTCTGTGAAATCATCTCACAGAGTTACAGCTTTCCCCTCAAGAAGACTTTCGCTAAGACAGTTCTTGTGGAATTGGCAGAGTGATATTTGGAAGCCCATAGAGGGCTATGGTGAAAAAGGAAATATCCTCAGATGAAATCTGGAAAGAAGCTTTCCGAAGAACTGTTTATTGTTCTGTTAATTCATCTCACAGAGTTACATCTGCATTTCGTGGATCTGTTTGCTAGCCTTATTTCTGTGGAATCTGAGGACAGATATTTCGGATCCCTTTGAAGACTATAGGGCCAAAGGAAATATCCTCCGATAACAAAGAGAAAGAAGCTTTCTGAGAAACTTCCTTGTGTTCTGTGAAATCATCTCAGAGTTACAGCTTTCCCCTCAAGAAGCCTTTCGATAAGGCAGTTCTTGTGGAATTGGCAAAGTGATATTGGGAAGCCCATAGAGGGCTATGGTGCAAAAGGAAATATCCTCAGATGAAATCTGGAAAGAAGCTTTCTGAGAAACAGCTTAGTGTTTTGTTAATTCATCTCCCGGAGTTACATCTGTATTTCGTGGATCTCTTTGCTAGCCTTATTTCTGTGGAATCTGAGAACAGATATTTCGGATCCCTATGAAGACTATAGGGCCAAAGGAAATATCCTCCGATCACAAAGAGAAAGAAGCTTTCTGAGAAACTTCTTTGTGTTCTGTGAAATTATCTCACAGAGTTACAGCTATCCCTAGAAGAAGCCTTTCGCTAAGACAGTTCTTGTGGAATTGGCAAAGTGATATTGGGAAGCCCATATAGGGCTATGGTGAAAAAGGAAATATCTTCAGTTGAAATCTGTAAAGAAGCTTTCTGAGAAACTGCTTAGTGTTCTGTTAATTCATCTCACAGTGTTACATCTGTATTTCGTGGATCTCTTTGCTACCCTTATTACTGGGGAATCTGTGAACAGATTTCGGATCTCTTTGAAGACTATAGGGCCAAATGAAATATCCTCCGATAACAAAGAGAAAGACGCTTTTTGAGAAACTTCTTTGTGTTCTGTGAAATCATCTCACAGAGTTACAGCTTTCCCCTCAAGAAGCCTTTCGATAAGGCAGTTCTTGTGGAATTGGCAAAGTGATATTTGGAAGCCCATAGAGGGCTATGGTGCAAAAGGAAATATGCTCAGATAAAATCTGGAAAGAAGGTTTCTGAGAAACTGCATAGTGTTCTGTTAATTCATCTCACAGAGTTACATCTGTATTTCGTGCATCTCTTTGCTAACCTTATTTCTGTGGAATCTGAGAACAGATATTTCGGATCCCTTTGAAGACTATAGGGCCATAGGAAATATCCTCCGATAACAAAGAGAAAGAAGCTTTCTGAGAAACTTCTTTGTGTTCTGTGAAATCATCTCGCAGAGTTACCGCTTTCCATTCAAGAAGCTTTTCGCTAAGACAGTTCTTGTGGAATTGGCAAAGTGATATTTTTAAGCCCATAGAGGGCTATGGTGAAAAAGGAAATATCCTCAGATGAAATCTGGAAAGAAGCTTTCTGAGAAACTGCTTAGTGTTCTGTTAATTCATCTCACAGAGTTACATCTGTATTTCGTGGATCTCTTTGCTAGCCTTATTTCTGTGGAATCTGAGAACAGATATTTCGGATCCCTTTGAAGACTATAGGGCCAAAGGAAATATCCTCTGATCACAAAGAGAAAGAAGCTTTCTGAGAAACTTCTTTGTGTTCGGTGAAATTATCTCACAGAGTTACAGCTATCCCTAGAAGAAGCCTTTCGCTAAGACAGTTCTTGTGGAATTGGCAAAGTGATATTGGGAAGCCCATATAGGGCTATGGTGAAAAAGGAAATATCTTCAGTTGAAATCTGTAAAGAAGCTTTCTGAGAAACTGCTTAGTGTTCTGTTAATTCATCTCACAGTGTTACATCTGTATTTCGTGGATCTCTTTGCTACCCTTATTACTGGGGAATCTGTGAACAGATTTCGGATCTCTTTGAAGACTATAGGGCCAAATGAAATATCCTCCGATAACAAAGAGAAAGACGCTTTTTGAGAAACTTCTTTGTGTTCTGTGAAATCATCTCACAGAGTTACAGCTTTCCCCTCAAGAAGCCTTTCGATAAGGCAGTTCTTGTGGAATTGGCAAAGTGATATTTGGAAGCCCATAGAGGGCTATGGTGCAAAAGGAAATATGCTCAGATAAAATCTGGAAAGAAGGTTTCTGAGAAACTGCTTAGTGTTCTGTTAATTCATCTCACAGAGTTACATCTGTATTTCGTGCATCTCTTTGCTAACCTTATTTCTGTGGAATCTGAGAACAGATATTTCGGATCCCTTTGAAGACTATAGGGCCATAGGAAATATCCTCCGATAACAAAGAGAAAGAAGCTTTCTGAGAAACTTCTTTGTGTTCTGTGAAATCATCTCGCAGAGTTACCGCTTTCCATTCAAGAAGCTTTTCGCTAAGACAGTTCTTGTGGAATTGGCAAAGTGATATTTTTAAGCCCATAGAGGGCTATGGTGAAAAAGGAAATATCCTCAGATGAAATCTGGAAAGAAGCTTTCTGAGAAACTGCTTAGTGTTCTGTTAATTCATCTCACAGAGTTACATCTGTATTTCGTGGATCTCTTTGCTAGCCTTATTTCTGTGGAATCTGAGAACAGATATTTCGGATCCCTTTGAAGACTACAGGGCCAAAGGAAATATCCTCCGAGAACAAAGAGAAAGAAGCTTTCTGAGAAACTTCTTTGTGTTCTGTGAAATCATCTCACAGAGTTACAGCTTACCTCAAGAAGCCTTTCGCTAAGACATTTCTTGTGGAATTGGCAAAGTGATATTTGGAAGCCCATAGAGGGCTACGTTGAAAAGGGAAATATCCTCAGATGAAATCTGGAAAGAAGCTTTCTGAGAAACTGGATAGTGTTCTGTTAATTTATCTCACAGAGTTGCATCTGTATTTCTTGGATCTCTTTGCTAGCCTTATTTCTGTGGAATCTGAGAACAGATATTTCGGATCCCTTTGAAGACTATAGGGCCAAAGGAAATATCCTCCAATAACAAAGAGTAAGAAGCTTTCTGAGAAACTTCTTTGTGTTCTGTGAAATCATCTCACAGAGTTACAGCTTTCCTCTCAAGAAGCCTTTCGCTAAGACAGTTCTTGTGGAATTGGCAAAGTGATATTGGGAAGCCCATATAGGGCTATGGTGAAAAAGGTAATATCTTCAGATGAAATCTGGAAAGAAGCTTTTTGAGAAACTGCTTAGTGTTCTGTTAATTCATCTCACAGAGTTACATCTGTATTTTGTGAATCTCTTTGCTAGCCTTATTTCTGTGGAATCTGAGAACAGATATTTCGGATCCCTTTGAAGACTATAGGGCCATAGGAAATATCCTCCGATAACAAAGAGAAAGAAGCTTTCTGAGAAACTTCTTTGTGTTCTGTGAAATCATCTCAAGGAGTTACAGCTTTCCCCTCAAGAAGCCTTTCGCTAAGACAGTTCTTGTGCAATTGGCAGAGTGATATTTGGAAGCCCAAAGAGGGCTATGGTGAAAAAGGAAATATCCTCAGATGAAATCTGGAAAGAAGCTTTCTGAGAAACTGCTTAGTGTTCTGTTAATTCATCTCACAGAGTTACATCTGTATTTCGTGGATCTCTTTGCTAGCCTTATTTCTGTGGAATCTGAGAACAGATATTTCGGATCCCTTTGAAGACTATAGGGCCAAATGAAATATCCTCCGATAACAAAGAGAAAGAAGCTTTCTCAGAAACTTCTTTGTGTTCTGTGAAATCATCTCACAGAGTTACAGCTTTCTCTAGAAGAAGCCTTTCGCTAAGACAGTTCTTGTGGAATTGGCAAAGTGATATTGGGAAGCCCATATAGGGCTATGGTGAAAAAGGAAATATCCTCAGATGAAATCTGGAAAGAAGCTTTCTGAAGAACTGCTTCGTGTTCTGTTAATTCATCTCACAGAGTTACATCTGTATTTCGTGGATCTCTTTGCTAGCCTTATTTCTGTGGAATCTCAGAACAGATATTTCGGATCCCTTTCAAGACTATAGGGCCAAAGGAAATATCCTCCGATAACAAAGGGAAAGAAGCTTTCTGAGAAACTTCTTTGTGTTCTGTGAATCATCTCAAGGAGTTACAGCTTTCCCCTCAAGAAGCCTTTCGCTAAGACAGTTCTTGTGGAATTGGCAGAGTGATATTTGGAAGCCCATGGAGCGCTATGTTGAAAAAGGAAATATCCTCAGATGAAATCTGGAAAGAAGATTTCTGAAGAACTGCTTAGTGTTCTGTTAATTCATCTCACAGAGTTATATCTGTATTGCGTGGATCTCTTTGCTAGCCTTATTTCTGTGGAATCTGAGAACAGATATTTCGGATCCCTTGAAGACTATAGGGCCAAAGGAAATATCCTCCGAAAACAAAGAGAAACAAGCTTTCTGAGAAACTTCATTGTGTTCTGTGAAATTATCTCACAGAGTTACAGCTTTCCCCTCAAGAAGCCTTTCGCTAAGACAGTTCTTGTGGAATTGGCAAAGTGATATTTGGAAGCCCGTAGAGTTCTATGGTGAAAAAGGAAATATCCTCAGATGCAATCTGGAAAGAAGCTTTCTGAGAAACTGCTTAGTGTTCTGTTAATTCATCTCACAGAGTTACATCTGTATTTCGTGGATCTCTTTGCTAGCCTTATTTCTGTGGAATCTGAGAACAGATATTTCGGATCCCTTTGAAGACTATAGGGCCAAAGGAAATATCCTCCGATAACAAAGAGAAAGAAGCTTTCTGAGAAACTTCTTTGTGTTCTGGGAAATCATCTCACAGAGTTACAGCTTTCCCCTCAAGAAGCCTTTCGCTAAGACAGTTCTTGTGGAATTGGCAAAGTGATATATGGAAGCCCCAAGAGGGCTATGGTGAAAAGGAAATATCCCTAGATAAAATCTGGAAAGAAGCTTTCTGAGAAACTGCTTAGTGTTCTGTTAATTCACCTCACAGAGTTACATCTGTATTTCGTGGATCTCTTTGTTAGCCTTATTTCTGTGGAATCTGAGAACAGATATTTCGGATCCCTTTGAAGACTATAGGGCCAAAGGAAATATCCTCCGATAACAAAGAGAAAGAAGCTTTCTGAGAAACTTCTTTGTGTTCTGTGAAATCATCTCATAGAGTTACAGCTTTCTCTAGAAGAAGCCTTTCGCTAAGACAGTTCTTGTGGAATTGGCAAAGTGATATTAGGAAGCCCATATAGGGCTATGGTGAAAAAGGAAATATCCTCAGATGAAATCTGGAAAGAAGCTTTCTGAAGAACTGCTTTGTGTTCTGTGAATTCATCTCACAGAGTTACATCTGTTTCGTGGATCTCTTTGGTAGCCTTATTTCTGTGGAATCTGAGAACAGATATTTCGGATCCCTTTGAAGACTATAGGGCCAAAGGAAATATCCTCTGATAACAAAGAGAAAGAAGCTTTCTGAGAAGCTACTTTGTGTTCTGTGAAATCATCTCACAGAGTTACAGCTTTCCCCTCAAGAAGCCTTTTGCTAAGACAGTTCTTCTGGAATTGGCAAAGTGATATTTGGAAGCCCATAGAGAGCTACGGTGAAAAAGGAATTATCCTCAGATGAAATCTGGAAAGAAGGTTTCTGAGAAACTGCTTAGTGTTTTGTTAATTCATCTCACAGAGTTACATCTGTATTTCGTGGATCTCTTTGCTAGCCTTATTTCTGTGGAATCTGAGAACAGATATTTCGGATCCCTTTGAAGACTATAGGGCCAAAGGAAATATCCTCCGATAAAAAAGAGAAAGAAGCTTTCTGAGAAACTTCTTTGTGTTCTGTGAAATCATCTCACAGAGTTACAGATTTCCCCTCTAGAAGCATTTCGCTAAGACAGTTCTTGGGGAATTGGCAAAGTGATACTTGGAAGCCCATAGAGGGCTATGGTAAAAAACAAAATATCCTCAGATGAAATCTGGAAAGAAGCTTTCTGAGAAACTGCTTAGTGTTCTGTTAATACACCTCACAGAGTTACATCTGTATTTCGTGGATCTCTTTGCTAGCCTTATTTCTGTGGAATCTGAGAACATATATTTCGGATCCCTTTAAAAACTGTAGGGCCAAAGGAAATATCCTCCGAAAACAAAGAGTAAGAAGCTTTCTGAGAAACTTCTTTGTGTTCTGTGAAATCATCTCACAGAGTTACAGCTTTCCCTAGATGAAGCCTTTCGCTAAGACAGTTCTTGTGGAATTGGCAAAGTGATATTTGGAAGCCCATAGAGGGCTATGGTGAAAAAGGAAGTATCCTCCGATGAAATCTGGAAAGAAGCTTTCTGAGAAACTGCTTAGATTCTCTTAATTCATCTCACAGAGTTACATCTGTATTTCTTGGATGTCTTTCCTAGACTTATTTCTGTGGAATGTGAGAAAAGATATTTCGGATCCCTTTGAAGACTATAGGGCCAAAGGAAATATCCTCCATTAACAAGGAGAAAGAAGCTTTCTGAGAAACTTCTTTGTGTTCTGTGAAATCATCTCACAGAGTTACAGCTTTCCCGTCAAGAAGCCTTTCGCTAAGACAGTTCTTGTGGAATTGGCAAAGTGATATTGGGAAGCCCATAGAGGGCTATGGTGAAAAAGAAAATATCCTCAGATGAAATCTGGAAAGAAGCTTTCTGAGAAACTGCTTAATGTTCTGTTAATTCATCTCACATAATTACATCTGTATTTCGTGGATCTCTTTGCTAGCCTTATTTCTGTGGAATCTGAGAACAGATATTTCGGATCCCTTTGAAGTCTATAGGGCCAAAGGAAATATCCTCCGATAACAAAGAGAAAGAAGCTTTCTGAGAAACTTCTTTGTGTTCTGTGAAATCATCTCACAGAGTTACAGCTTTCTCCTCAAGAAGCCTTTCGCTAAGACAGTTCTTGTGGAATTGGCAAAGAGATATATGGATGCCCATAGAGGGCTAAGGTGAAAAAGGAAATATCCTCAGATGAAATCTGGAAAGAAGCTTTCTGAGAAACTGCTTAGTGTTCTGTTAATTCATCTCACAGAGTTACATCTATATTTCGTGGATCTCTTTGCTAGCCTTATTTCTGTGGAATCTGAGAACAGATATTTCGGATCCCTTTGAAGACTATTGGGCCAAAAGAAGTATCCTCCGATAACAAAGAGAAAGAAGCTTTCTGAGAAACTTCTTTGTGTTCTGTGAAATCATCTCACAGAGTTACAGCTTTCCCCTCAAGAAGCCTTTCGCTAAGACAGTTCTTGTGGAATTGGCAAAGTGCTATATGGAAGCCCCTAGAGATCTATGGTGAAAAAGGAAATATCCTCAGATGAAATCTGGAAAGAAGCTTTCTGAGAAACTGCTTAGTGTTCTGTTAATTCATCTCACAGAGTTACTTCTCTATTTCGTGGATCTCTTTGCTAGCCTTATTTCTGTGGAATCTGAGAACAGATATTTCGGATCCCTTTGAAGACTATACAGCCAAAGGAAATATCCTCCGATAACAAAGAGAAAGAAGCTTTAAGAGAAACTTCTTTCTGTTCTGTGAAATCATCTCACAGAGTTACAGCTTTCCCTTCAAGAAGCCTTTCGATAAGACAGTTCTTGCGGAATTGGCAAAGTGATATTTGGAAGCCCCTAGAGGGCTATGGTGAAAAAGGAAATATCCTCAGATGAAATCTGGAAAGAAGCTTTCTGAGAAACTGGTTAGTGTTCTGTTAATTCATCTCACAGAGTTACATCTGTATTTCGTGGATCGCTTTGCTAGCCTTATTTCTGTGGAATCTGAGAACAGATATTTCGGATCCCTTTGAAGACTAGAGGGCCAAAGGAAATATCCTCTGATAACAAAGAGAAAGAAGCTTTCTGACAAACTTCTTTGTGTTCTGTGAAATCATCTCACAGAGTTACAGCTTTCCCCTCAAGAAGACTTTCGCTAAGACAGTTCTTGTGGAATTGGCAGAGTGATATTTGGAAGCCCATAGAGGGCTATGGTGAAAAAGGAAATATCCTCAGATGAAATCTGGAAAGAAGCTTTCCGAAGAACTGTTTATTGTTCTGTTAATTCATCTCACAGAGTTACATCTGCATTTCGTGGATCTGTTTGCTAGCCTTATTTCTGTGGAATCTGAGGACAGATATTTCGGATCCCTTTGAAGACTATAGGGCCAAAGGAAATATCCTCCGATAACAAAGAGAAAGAAGCTTTCTGAGAAACTTCCTTGTGTTCTGTGAAATCATCTCAGAGTTACAGCTTTCCCCTCAAGAAGCCTTTCGATAAGGCAGTTCTTGTGGAATTGGCAAAGTGATATTGGGAAGCCCATAGAGGGCTATGGTGCAAAAGGAAATATCCTCAGATAAAATCTGGAAAGAAGCTTTCTGAGAAACTGCTTAGTGTTCTGTTAATTCATCTCACAGAGTTACATCTGTATTTCCTGGATCTCTTTGCTAGCCTTATTTCTGTGGAATCTTAGAACAGATATTTCGGTTCCCTTTGAAGACTATAGGGCCAAAGGAAAGATCCTCCGATAACAAAGAGAAAGAAGCTTTCTGAGAAACTTCTTTGTGTTCTGTGAAATCATCTCACAGAGTTACAGCTTTCCACTCAAGAAGCCTTTCGCTAAGACAGTTCTTGTGGAATTGGCAAAGTGATATTGGGAAGCCCATAGAGGGCTGAGTGAAAAAGGAAATATCCTCAGATGAAATCTGGAAAGAAGCTTTCTGACAAACTGCTTAGTGTTCTGTTAATTCATCTCACAGAGTTACATCTGTATTTCGTGGATCTCTTTTCTAGCCTTACTTCTGTGGAATCTGAGAACAGATATTTCGGATCCCTTTGAAGACTATAGGGCCAAAGGAAATATCCTCCGATAACAAAGAGAAAGAAGCTATTTGAGAAACTTCTTTCTGTTCTGTGAAATCATCTCACAGAGTTACAGCTTTCCCTTCAAGAAGCCTTTCGATAAGACAGTTCTTGCGGAATTGGCAAAGTGATATTTGGAAGCCCCTAGAGGGCTATGGTGAAAAAGGAAATATCCTCAGATGAAATCTGGAAAGAAGCTTTCTGAGAAACTGGTTAGTGTTCTGTTAATTCATCTCACAGAGTTACATCTGTATTTCGTGGATCTCTTTGCTAGCCTTATTTCTGTGGAATCTGAGAACAGATATTTCGTATCCCTTTGAAGAATATAGGGCCAAAGGAAATATCCTCCGATAACAAAGAGAAAGAAGCTTTCTGAGAAACTTCTTTGTGTTCTGTGAAATCATCTCACAGAGTTACAGCTTTCCCCTCAAGAAGCCTTTCGCTAAGACAGTTCTTGTGGAATTGGCAAAGTGATATTGGGAAGCCCATAGAGGGCTGTGTGAAAAAGGAAATATCCTCAGATGAAATCTGGAAAGAAGCTTTCTGAGAAACTGCATAGTGTTCTGTTAATGATTCTCACAGAGTTACATCTGTATTTCGTGGATCTCTTATCTAGCCTTACTTCTGTGGAATCTGAGAACAGATATTTCGGATCCCTTTGAAGACTATAGGGCCAAAGGAAATATCCTCCGATAACAAAGAGAAAGAACCTTTTTGAGAAACTTCTTTCTGTTCTGTGAAATCATCTCACAGAGTTACAGCTTTCCCTTCAAGAATCCTTTCGATAAGACAGTTCTTGCGGAATTGGCAAAGTGATATTTGGAAGCCCCTAGAGGGTTATGGTGAAAAAGGAAATATCCTCAGATGAAATCTGGAAAGAAGCTTTCTGAGAAACTGGTTAGTGTTCTGTTAATTCATCTCACAGAGTTACATCTCTATTTCGTGGATCTCTTTGCTAGCCTTATTTCTGTGGAATCTGAGAACAGATATTTCGGATCCCTTTGAAGACTATAGGGCCAAAGGAAATATCCTCCGATAACAAAGAGAAAGAAGCTTCCTGAGAAACTTCTTTGTGTTCTGTGAAATCATCTCACAGAGTTTCAGCTTTCCCCTCAAGAAGCCTTTCGCTAAGACAGTTCTTGTGGAATTGGCAAAGTGATATATGGAAGCCCCTAGAGGGCTATGGTGTAAAAGGAAATATCCTCAGATGAAATCTGGAAAGAAGCTTTCTGAGAAACTGCTTAGTGTTCTGTTAATTCATCTCCAGAGTTACATCTGTATTTCGTGGATCTCTTTGCTTGCCTTATTTTTGTGGAATCTGAGAACAGATATTTCGGATCCCTTGGAAGACTATAGGGCCAAAGGAAATATCCTCCGATAACAAAGAGAAAGAAGCTTTCTGAGAAACTTCTTTGTGTTCTGTGAAATCATCTCACAGAGTTACAGCTTTCCCCTCAAGAAGACTTTCGCTAAGACAGTTCTTGTGAAATTGGCAATGTGATATTGGGAAGCCCATAGAGGCCTATTGGGTAAAAGGAAATATCCTCAGACGAAATCTGGAAAGAAGCTTTCTGAAAAACTGCTTAGTGTTCTGTTAAATCATCTCACAGAGTTACATCTGTATTTCGTGGATCTCTTTGCTAGCTTTATTTCTGTGGAATCTGAGAACAGATATTTCGGATCCCTTTGAAGACTATAGGGCCAAAGGAAATATCCTCCGATAACAAAGAGAAAGAAGCTTTCTGAGAAACTTCTTTGTGTTCTGTGAAATCATCTCACAGAGTTACAGCTTTCCCCTCAAGAAGCCTTTCCCTAAGACATTTCTGGTGGAATTGGCAAAGTGATATTTGGAAGCCCCTAGAGGGCTATGGTGAAAAATGAAATATCCTCAGATGAAATCTGGAAAGAAGCTTTCTCAGAAACTGCTTAGTGTTCTGTTAATTCATCTCACAGAGTTACATCTGTATTTCGTGGATCTCTTTGCTAGCCTTATTTCTGTGGAATCAGAACAGATATTTCGCATCCCTTTGAAGACTATAGGGCCAAAGGAAATATTCTCCGATAACAAAGAGAAAGAAGCTTTCTGAGAAACTTCTCTGTGTTCTGTGAAATCATCTCACAGAGTTACAGCTTTCCCCTCAACAAGCCTTTCACTAAGACAGTTCTTGTGGAATTGGCAAAGTGATATTTGGAAGCCCATAGAGGGCTATGGTGAAAAGGAAATATCCTCAGATGAAATCTGGAAAGACGCTTTCTGAGAAACTGCTCTGTCATACGTGACTTCCACTCACAGAGTTACATCTGTATTTCGTGAATCTCTTTGCTAGCCTTATTTCTGTGGAATCAGAACAGATATTTCGGATCTCTTTGAAGACTATAGGGCCAAAGGAAATATCCTCCGATAACAAAGAGAAAGAAGCTTTCTGAGAAACCTCTTTGTGTTCTGTGAAATCATCTCACAGAGTTACAGCTTTCCACTCAAAAATCCTTTCGCTAAGACAGTTCTTGTGGAATAGGCAAAGTGATATATGGAAGCCCCTGGAGGGCTATGGTGAAAAAGGAAATATCCCTAGATAAAATCTGGAAAGAAGCTTTCTGTGAAACTGCTTAGTGTTCTGTTAATTCATCTCACAGAGCTACATCTGTATTTCGTGGATTTCTTTGCTAGCCTTATTTCTGTGGAATCTGAGAACAGATATTTCGGATCCCTTTGAAGACTATAGGGCCAAAGGAAATATCCTCCGATAACAAAGAGAAAGAAGCTTTCTGAGTAACTTCTTTGTGTTCTGTGAAATTATCTCACAGAGTTACAGCTTTCCCCTCAAGAAGACTTCCGCTAAGACAGTTCTTGTGGAATTGGCAAAGTGATATTTGGAAGCTATGGTATTCCAAAGTGATACTTGGAAGCTAGAGGGCTATGGTGAAAAAGGAAATATCCTCAGATGAAATCTGGAAAGAAGCTTTCTGAGAAACTGCTTAGTGTTCTGTTAATTCATCTCACAGAGTTGCATCTGTATTTCGTGGATCTCTTTGCTAGCTTTATTTCTGTGGAATCTGAGAGCAGATACTTCGGATCCCTTTGAAGACTATAGGGCCAAAGGAAATATCCTCCGATAACAAAGAGAAAAAAGCTTTCTGAGAAACTTCTTTGTGTTCTGTGAAATCATCTCACAGAGTTACAGCTTTTCCTAGAAGAAGCCTTTCGCTAAGACAGTTTTTGTGGAATTGGCAAAGTGATATTTGGAAGCCCATAGAGGACTATGGTGAAAAAGGAAATATCCTGAGATGAAATCGGGAAAGAAGCTTTCTGAGAAACTGCTTAGTGTTCTGTTAATTCATCTCACAGAGTTACATCTGTATTTCATGGATCTCTTTGCTTGCCTTATTTCAGTGGAATCTGAGAACAGATATTTCGGATCCCTTTGAAGACTATAGGGCCAAATTAAATATCCTCCGATAACAAAGAGAAAGAAGCTATCTGAGAAACTTCTTCGTGTTCTGTGAAATCATCTCACAGAGTTACAGCTTTCCCGTCAAGAAGACTTTCGCTAAGACCGTTCTTGTGGAATTGGCAAGGTGATATTTGGAAGTCCATAGAGGGCTATGGTGAAAAAGGAAATAACCTCAGATAAAATCTGGAAAGAAGCTTTTTGAGAAACTGCTTAGTGTTCTGTTAATTCATCTCACAGAGTTACATCTGTATTTCGTGGATCTCTTTGCTAGCCTTATTTCTGTGCAATCTGAGAACAGATATTTCGGATCCCTTTGAAGACTATAGGGCAAAGGAAATATCCTCCGATAACAAAGAGAAAGAAGCTTTCTGAGAAACTTCTTTGTGTTCTGTGAAATCATCTCAAGGAGTTACAGCTTTCCCCTCAAGAAGCCTTTCGCTAAGACAGTTCTTGTGGAATTGGCAGAGTGATATTTGGAAGCCCATAGAGGGCTATGGTGAAAAAGGAAATATCCTCCGATGAAATCTGGAAGGAAGCTTTCTGAGAAAGTGCTTTGTGTTCTGTTAATTCATCTCACAGAGTTACATCTGAATTTCATGGATCTATTTGCTATCCTTATTTCTGTGGAATCTGATAACAGATATTTCGGATCCCTTTGAAGACTATAGGGCCAAAGGAAATATCCTCCGATAACAAAGAGAAAGAAGGTTTCTGAAGAACTTCTTTGTGTTCTGTGAAATCATCTTACAGAGTTACAGATTTCCGCTCAAGAAGCCTTTCGCTAAGACAGTTCTTGTGGAATTGGCAAAGTGATATTTGGAAGCCCATAGAGGGCTACGGTGAAAAAGGAAATATCTTCAGATGAAATCTGGAAAGAAGCTTTCTGAGAAACTGCTTAGTGTTCTGTTAATTCATCTGACAGAGTTACATCTGTATTTCGTGGATCTCTTTGCTAGCCTTATTTCTGTGGAATCTGAGAACAGATATTTCGGATCCCTTTGAAGACTATAGGGCCAAAGGAAATATCCTCCGATAACAAAGAGAAAGAAGCTTTCTGAGAAACTTCTTTGTGTACTGTGAAATCATCTCACAGAGTTACAGCTTTCCCCTCAAGAAGCCTTTCGCTAAGACAGTTCTTGTGGAATAGGCAAAGTGGTATATGGAAGCCCATAGAGGGCTATGGTGAAAAAGGAAATATCCTCAGATGAAATCTGGAAAGAAGCTTTCTGAGAAACTGCTTAATGTTCTGTTAATTCATCTCACAGAGTTACATCTGTATTTCGTGGATCTCTTTGCTAGCCTTATTTCTGTGGAATCTGAGAACAGATATTTCGGATCCCTTTGAAGACTATAGGGCCAAAGGAAATATCCTCCGATAACAAAGAGAAAGAAGCTTTCTGAGAAACTTCTTTGTGTTCTGTGAAATCATCTCAAGGAGTTACAGCTTTCCCCTCAAGAAGCCTTTCGCTAAGACAGTTCTTGTGGAATTGGCAGAGTGATATTTGGAAACCCATAGAGGGCTATGGTGAAAAAGGAAATATCCTCAGATGAAATCTGGAAAGAAGCTTTCTGAGAAACTGCTTAGTGTTCTGTTAATTCATCTCACCGAATTACATCTGTATTTCGTGGATCTCTTTGCTAGCCTTATTTCTGTGGAATCTGAGAACAGATATTTCGGATCCCTTTGAAGACTATAAGGCCAAAGGAAATATCCTCCGATAACAAAGAGAAAGAAGCTTTCTGAGAAACTTCTTTGTGTTCTGTGAAATCATCTCACAGAGTTACAGCTTTCCCCTCAAGAAGCCTTTTGCTAATACAGTTCTTGTGGAATTGGAAGAGTGATATTGGGAAGACCATATAGGGCTATGGTGAAAAAGGAAATATCCTCAGATGAAATCTGGAAAGAAGCTTTCTGAGAAACTGCTTAGTGTTCTGTCAATTCATCTCACAGAGTTACATCTGTATTTCGTGGATCTCTTTGCCAGCCTTATTTCTGTCGAATCTGAGAACAGATATTTCGGATCCCTTTGAAGACTATAGGGCCAAAGGAAATATCCTCCGATAACAAAGAGAAAGAAGCTTTCTGAGAAACTTCTTTGTGTACTGTGAAATCATCTCACAGAGTTACAGCTTTCCCCTCAAGAAGCCTTTCGCTAAGACAGTTCTTGTGGAATAGGCAAAGTGGTATATGGAAGCCAATAGAGGGCTATGGTGAAAAAGGAAGTATCCTCAGATGAAATCTGGAAAGAAGCTTTCTGAGAAACTGCTTAGTGTTCTGTTAATTCATCTCACAGAGTTACATCTGTATTTCGTGGATCTCTTTGCTAGCCTTATTTCTGTGGAATCTGAGAACAGATATTTCGGATCCCTTTGAAGACTATAGGGCCAAAGGAAATATCCTCCGATAACAAAGAGAAAGAAGCTTTCTGAGAAACTTCTTTGTGTTCTGTGAAATCATCTCAAGGAGTTACAGCTTTCCCCACAAGAAGCCTTTCGCTAAGACAGTTCTTGTGGAATTGGCAGAGTGATATTTGGAAACCCATAGAGGGCTATGGTGAAAAAGGAAATATCCTCAGATGAAATCTGGAAAGAAGCTTTCTGAGAAACTGCTTAGTGTTCTGTTAATTCATCTCACAGAATTACATCTGTATTTCGTGGATCTCTTTGCTAGCCTTATTTCTGTGGAATCTGAGAACAGATATTTCGGATCCCTTTGAAGACTATAAGGCCAAAGGAAATATCCTCCGATAACAAAGAGAAAGAAGCTTTCTGAGAAACTTCTTTGTGTTCTGTGAAATCATCTCACAGAGTTACAGCTTTCCCCTCAAGAAGCCTTTCGCTAATACAGTTCTTGTGGAATTGGCAGAGTGATATTGGGAAGACCATATAGGACTATGGTGAAAAAGGAAATATCCTCAGATGAAATCTGGAAAGAAGCTTTCTGAGAAACTGCTTAGTGTTCTGTTAATTCATCTCACAGAGTTACATCTGTATTTCGTGGATCTCTTTGCCAGCCTTATTTCTGTCGAATCTGAGAACAGATATTTCGGATCCCTTTGAAGACTATAAGGCCAAAGGAAATATCCTGTGATAACAAAGAGAAAGAAGCTTTCTGAGAAACTTCTTCGTGTTCTGTGAAATCATCTCAAGGAGTTACAGCTTTCCCCTCAAGAAGCCTTTCGCTAAGACAGTTCTTGTGGAATTGGCAGAGTGATATTTGGAAGCCCATAGAGGGCTATGGTGAAAAAGGAAATATCCTCAGATGAAATCTGGAAAGAAGCTTTCTGAAGAACTGCTTAGTGTTCTGTTAATTCATCTCACAGAATTACATCTGTATTTCGTGGATCTCTTTGCTAGACTTATTTCTGTGGAATCTGAGAACAGATATTTCGGATCCCTTTGAAAACTATAGGGCCAAAGGAAATATCCTCCGATAACAAAGAGAAAGAAGCTTTGTGAGAAACTTCTTTGTGTTCTTTGAAATCACCTCACAGAGTTACATCTTACCCTCAAGAAGCCCTTCGCTAAGACAGTTCTTGTGGAATTGGCAAAGTGATGATTGGAAGCCCTTAGAGGGGTATGGTGAAAAAGGAAATATCCCCAGATGAAATCTGGAAGGAAACTTTCTGAGAAACTGCTTAGTCTTCTTTTAATTCATCTCACAGAGTTACATCTGTATTTCGTGGATCACATTGCTAGCCTTATTTCTGTGGAATCTGAGAACAGATATTTCGGAACCCTTTGAAGACTATAGGGCCAAAGGAAATATCCTCCGATAACAAAGAGAAAGAAGTTTACTGAGAAACTTCTTTGTGTTCTGTGAAATCACCTCACAGAGTTACAGCTTGCCCCTCAAGAAGCCTTTCGCTAAGACAGTTCTTGTGGAATTAGCAAAGTGATATTTGGAAGCCCATAGAATTCCATGGTGAAAAAGGAAATATCCTCCGATGAAATCTGGAAAGAAGCTTTCTGAGAAACTGCTTAGTGTTCTGTTAATCCATCTCACAGAGTTACATCTGTATTTCGTGGATCTCTTTGCTAGCCTTATTTCTGTGGAATCTGAGAACAGATATTTCGGATCCCATTGAAGACTACAGGGCCAAAGGAAATATCCTCTGATAACAAAGAGAAAGAAGCTTTCTGACAAACTTCTTTGTGTTCTGTGAAATCATCTCACAGAGTTACAGCTTTACCCTCAAGAAGCCTTTCGCTCAGACAGTTCTTTAGGAATTGGCAGAGTGATATTTGAAAACCCATAGAGGGCTATGGTGAAAAAGGAAATATCCTCAGATGAAATCTGGAAAGAAGCTTTCTGAGAAACTGCTTAGTGTTCTGTTAATTCATCTCACAGTGTTACATCTGTATTTAGTCGATCTCTTTGCTAGCCTTATTTCTGTGGAATCTGAGAACAGATATTTCGGATCCCCTTGAAGATTATAGGGCCAAAGGAAATATCCTCCGATAACAAAGAGAAAGAAGCTTTCTGAGAAACTTCTTTGTGTTCTGTGAAATCATCTCTCAGAGTTACAGCTTTCCCTAGAAGAAGCCTTTCGCTAATACAGTTCTTCTGGAATTGGCAGAGTCATATTGGGAAGCCCATATAGGGCTATGGTGAAAAAGGAAATATCCTCAGATGAAATCTGGAAAGAAGCTTTCTGAGAAACTGCTTAGTGTTCTGTCACTTCATCTCACAGAATTACATCTGTATTTCGTGGTTCTCTTTGCTAGCCTTATTTCTGTGGAATCTGAGAACAGATATTTCGGATCCCTTTGAAGACTATAGGGCCAAAGGAAATATCCTCCGATAACAAAGAGAAAGAAGCTTTCTGAGAAACTTCTTTGTGTTCTGTGAAATCATCTCACAGAGTTACAGCTTTCCCCTCAAGAAGCCTTTCGCTAAGACAGTTCTTGTGGAATTGGCAAAGTGATATTTGGAAGACCTTGGAGGGCTATGGTGAAAAAGGAAATATCCTCACATGAAATCTGGAAAGAAGCTTTCTGAGAAACCACTTAGTGTTCTGTTAATTCATCTCACAGAGTTACATCTGTATTTCGTGGATCTCTTTGCTAGCCTTATTTCCGTGGAATCTGAGAACAGATATTTCGGATCCCTTTGAAGACTATAATGCCAAAGGAAATATCCTCCGATAACAAAGAGAAAGAATCTTTCTGAGAATCTTCTTTGTGTTCTGTGAAATCATCTCACAGAGTTACAGCTTTCCCCTCAAGAAGCTTTTCGATAAGGCAGTTCTTGTGGAATTGGCAAAGTGATATTGGGAAGCACACAGAGGGCTATGGTGAAAAAGAAAATATCCTCAGATGAAATCTGGAAAGAAGCTTTCTGAGAAACTGCTTCGTGTTCTGTTAATTCATCTCACAGAGTTACATCTGTATTTGGTGGATCTCTTTGCTAGCCTTATTTATGTGGAATCTGAGAACAGATATTTCGGATCCCTTTGAACACTATGGGGCCAAAGAAAATATCCTCCGATAACAAAGAGAAAGAAGCTTTCTGAGAAACTTCTTTGTGTTCTGTGAAATCATCGCACAGAGTTACAGCTTTCCCCTCCAGAAGCCTTTTGCTAGACAGTTCTGGTGGAATGGGCAAAGTGATATTTGGAAGCCCATAGAGGGCTATGGTGAAAAAGGAAATATCCTCAGATGAAATCTGGAAAGAAGCTTTCTGAGAAATTGCTCAGTGTTCTGTTTATTCATCTCACAGAGTTGCATCTGTATTTCGTGGATCTCTTTGCTAGCCTTATTTCTCTGGAATCTGAGAACAGATATTTCGGATCCCTTTGAAGTCTATAGGGCCAAAGGAAATATCCTCCGATAACAAAGAGAAAGAAGCTTTCTGAGAAACTTCTTTGTGATCTGTGAAATCATCTCACAGAGTTACAGCTTTCCCCTCAAGAAGCCTTTCGCTAAGACAGTTCTTGTGGAATAGGCAAAGTGGTATATGGAAGCCCATAGAGGGCTATGGTGAAAAAGGAAATATCCTCAGATGAAATCTGGAAAGAAGCTTTCTGAGAAACTGCTTAGTGTTCTGTTAATTCATCTCACAGAGTTACATCTGTATTTCGTGGATCTCTTTGCTAGCCTTATTTCTGTGGAATCTGAGAACAGATATTTCGGATCCCTTTGAAGACTATAGGGCCAAAGGAAATATCCTCCGATAAGAAAGAGAAAGAAGCTTTCTGAGAAACTTCTTTGTGTTCTGTGAAATCATCTCACAGAGTTACAGCTTTCCCCTCAAGAAGCCTTTCGCGAAGACAGTTCTTGTGGAATTGGCAAAGTGATATTTGAAAGCCCATAGAGGGCTAGGGTGAGAAAGGAAATATCCTCAGATGAAATCTGGAAAGAAGCTTTCTGAGAAACTGCTTAGTGTTCTGTTAATTCATTTCACAGAGTTACATCTGTATTTCGTGGATCTCTTTGCTAGCCTTATTTCTGTGGAATCTGAGAACAGATATTTCGGATCCCTTTGAAGACTATAGGGCCAAAGGAAATATCCTCCGATAACAAAGAGAAAGAAGCTTTCTTAGAAACTTCTTTGTGTTCTGTGAAATCATCTCAATGAGTTACAGCTTTCCCCTCAAGAAGCCTTTCGCTAAGACAGTTCTTGTGGAATTGGCCGAGTGATATTTGGAAACCCATAGAGGGCTATTGTGAAAAAGGAAATATCCTCAGATGAAATCTGGAAAGAAGCTTTCTGAGAAACTGCTTAGTGTTCTGTTAATTCATGTCACAGAGTTACATCTGTATTTCGTGGATCTCTTTGCTAGCCTTATTTCTGTGGAATCTGAGAACAGATATTTCGGATCCCATTGAAGACGATAGGGCCAAAGGAAATATCCTCCGATAACAAAGAGAAAGAAGCTTTCTGAGAAACTTCTTTGTGTTCTGTGAAATCATCTCACAGAGTTACAGCTTTCCCCTCAAGAAGCCTTTCGCTAAGACAGTTCTTGTGGAATTGGCAGAGTGATATTTGGAAACCCATAGAGGGCTATGGTGAAAAAGGAAATATCCTCAGATGAAATCTGGAAAGAAGCTTTCTGAGAAACTGCTTAGTGTTCTGTTAATTCATCTCACAGAGTTACATCTGTATTTCGTGGATCTCTTTGCTAGCCTTATTTCTGTGGAATCTGAGAACAGATATTTCGGATCCCATTGAAGACGATAGGGCCAAAGGAAATATCCTCCGATAACAAAGAGAAAGAAGCTTTCTGAGAAACTTCTTTGTGTTCTGTGAAATCATCTCACAGAGTTACAGCTTTCCCCTCAAGAAGCCTTTCGCTAAGACAGTTCTTGTGGAATAGGCAAAGTGATATATGGAAGCCGCTAGAGGGCTATGGTGAAAAAGGAAATAACCTCAGATAAAATATGGAAAGAAGCTTTTTGAGAAACTGCTTAGTGTTCTGTTAATTCATCTCACAGAGTTACATCTGTATTTCGTGGATCTCTTTGCTAGCCTTATTTCTGTGGAATCTGAGAACAGATATTTCGGATCCCTTTGAAGCCTATAGGGCAAAGGAAATATCCTCCGATAACAAAGAGAAAGAAGCTTTCTGAGAAACTTCTTTGTGTTCTGTGAAATCATCTCAAGGAGTTACAGCTTTCCCCTCAAGAAGCCTTTCGCTAAGACAGTTCTTGTGGAATTGGCAGGGTGATATTTGGAAACCCAAAGAGGGCTATTGTGAAAAAGGAAATATCCTCAGATGAAATCTGGAAAGAAGCTTTCTGAGAAACTGCTTAGTGTTCTGTTAATTCATCTCACAGAATTACATCTGTATTTCGTGGATCTCTTTGCTAGCCTTATTTCTGTGGAATCTGAGAACAGATATTTCGGATCCCTTTGAAGACTATAGGGCCAAAGGAAATATCCTCCGATAACAAAGAGAAAGAAGCTTTCTGAGAAACTTCTTTGTGTTCTGTGAAATCATCTCACAGAGTTACAGCTTTCCCCTCAAGAAGCCTTTCGATAAGACAGTTCTTGTGGAATTGGCAAGGTGATATTTGGAAGTCCATAGAGGGGTATGGTGAAAAAGGAAATATCCTCAGATGAAATCTGGAAAGAAGCTTTCTGAGAAACTGCTTAGTGTTCTGTTAATTCATGTCACAGAGTTACATCTGTATTTCGTGGATCTCTTTGCTAGCCTTATTTCTGTGGAATCTGAGAACAGATATTTCGGATCCCTTGAACACTATAGGGCAAAAGGAAATATCCTCCGATAACAAAGAGAAAGAAGCTTTCTGAGAAACTTCTTTGTGTTCTGTGAAATCATCTCACAGAGTTACAGCTTTCCCCTCAAGAAGCCTTTCGCTAAGACAGTTCTTGTGGAATTGGCAAAGTGATATTTGGAAGCCCCTAGAAGGCTATGGTGAAAAAGGAAATATCCTCAGATGAAATCTGGAAACAAGCTTTCTGAGAAACTGCTTAGTGTTCTGTTAATTAATCTCACAGAGTTACATCTGTATTCCGTGGATCTCTTTGCTAGCCTTATTTCTGTGGAATCTGAGAACAGATATTTCGGATCCCTTTGAAAACTATAGGGCCAAAGGGAATATCCTCCGATAACAAAGAGAAAGAAGCTTTCTGAGAACTTCTTTGTGTTCTGTGAAATCATCTCTCAGAGTTACAGCTTTCCCTAGAAGAAGCCTTTCGCTAATACAGTTCTTGTGGAGTTGGCAGAGTGATATTGGGAAGACCATATAGGGCTATGGTGAAAAAGGAAATATCCTCAGATGAAATCTGGAAAGAAGCTTTCTGAGAAACTGCTTAGTGTTCTGTCAATTCATCTCACAGAGTTACATCTGTATTTCGTGCATCTCTTTGCTAGACTTATTTCTGTGGAATCTGAGAACAGATATTTCGGATCCCTTCGAAAACTATAGGGCCAAAGGAAATATCCTCCGATAACAAAGAGAAAGAAGCTTTCTGAGAAACTTCTTTGTGTTCTTTGAAATCATCTCACAGAGTTACATCTTACCCTCAAGAAGCCCTTCGCTAAGACAGTTCTTGTGGAATTGGCAAAGTGATGTTTGGAAGCCCTTAGAGGGCTATGGTGAAAAAGGAAATATCCTCAGATGAAATCTGGAAGGAAACTTTCTGAGAAACTGCTTAGTCTTCTGTTAATTCATCTCACAGTGTTACATCTGTATTTCGTGGATCTCTTTGCTAGCCTTATTTCTGTGGAATCTGAGAACAGATATTTCGGATCCCTTTGAAGACTATAGGGCCAAAGGAAATATCCTCCGATAACAAAGAGAAAGAAGTTTTCTGAGAAACTTCTTTGTGTTCTGTGAAATCACCTCACAGAGTTACAGCTTGCCCCTCAAGAAGCCTTTCGCTAAGACAGTTCTTGTGGAATTAGCAAAGTGATATTTGGAAGCCCATAGAATTCCATGGTGAAAAAGGAAATATCCTCCGATGAAATCTGCAAAGAAGCTTTCTGAGAAACTGCTTAGTGTTCTGTTAATTCATCTCACAGAGTTACATCTGTATTTCGTGGATCTCTTTGCTAGCCTTATTTCTGTGGAATCTGAGAACAGATATTTCGGATCCCTTTGAAGACTATAGTGCCAAAGGAAATATCTTCCGATAACAAAGAGAAAGAAGCTTTCTCAGAGACTTCTTTGTGTTCTGTGAAATCATCTCACAGAGTTACAGCTTTCCCCTCAAAAAGCCTTTCGCTAAGACAGTTCTTGTGGAATTCGCAAAGTGATATATGGAAGCCCCAAGAGGGCTATGGTGAAAAAGGAAATATCCCTAGATAAAATCTGGAAAGAAGCTTTCTGGGAAACTGCTTAGTGTTCTGTTAATTCATCTCACAGAGTTACATCTGTATTTCGTGGATCTCTTTGCTAGCCTTATTTCTGTGGAATCTGAGAACAGATATTTCGGATCCCTTTGAAGACTATAGGGCCAAAGGAAATATCCTCCGATAAGAAAGAGGAAGAAGCTTTCTGAGAAACTTCTTTGTGTTCTGTGAAATCATCTCACAGAGTTACAGCTTTCCCCTCAAGAAGCCTCTCGCTATGACAGTTCTTATGGAATTGGCAAAGTGATATTGGGAAGCCCATAGAGGGCTATGGTGAAAAAGGAAATATCCTGAGATGAAATCTGGAAAGAAGCTTTCTGAGAAACTGCTTAGTGTTCTGTTAATTCATCTCACAGAGTTAAATCTGTATTTCATGGATCTCTTTGCTAACCTTATTTCTGTGGAATCTGAGAATAGATATTTCGGATCCCTTTGAAGACTATAGGGCCAAAGGAAATATCCTCCGATAACAAAGAGGAAGAAGCTTTCTGAGAAACTTCTTTGTGTTCTGTGAAATCATCTCACAGAGTTACAGCTTTCCCCTCAAAAAGTCTCTCGCTAAGACAGTTCTTGTGGAATTGGCAAAGTGATATTGGGAAGTCCGTTGAGGGCTATGGTGAAAAAGGAAATATCCCTAGATAAAATCTGGAAAGAAGCTTTCTGAGAAACTGCTTAGTGTTCTGTTAATTCATCTCACAGAGTTACATCTGTATTTCATGGATCTCTTTGCTAGCCTTATTTCTGTGGAATCTGAGAACAGATATTTCGGATCCCTTTGAAGACTATAGGGCCAAAGGAAATATCCTCCGATAACAAAGAGAAAGAAGCTTTCTGAGAAACTTCTTTGTGTTCTGTGAAATCATCTCACAGAGTTACAGCTTTCCCTGGAAGAAGCCTTTCGCTAAGACAGTTCTTGTGGAATTGGCAAAGTGATATTGGGAAGCCCATAGAATTCTATGGTGAAAGAGGAAATATCCTCAGATGAAATCTAGAAAGAAGCTTTCTGAGAAACTGCTTAGTGTTCTCTTAATTCATCTCACAGAGTTACATCTGTATTTCGTGGATCTCTTTGCTAGCCTTATTTCTGTGGAATCTGAGAACAGATATTTCGGATCCCTTTGAAGACTATAGGGCCAAAGGAAATATCTTCCGATAACAAAGACAAAGAAGCTTTCTCAGAAACTTCTTTGTGTTCTGTGAAATCATCTCACAGAGTTACAACTTTCCCCTCAAGAAGCCTTTCGCTAAGACAGTTCTTGTGGAATTCGCAAAGTGATATATGGAAGCCCCAAGAGGGCTTTGGTGAAAAAGGAAATATCCCTAGATAAAATCTGGAAAGAAGCTTTCTGGGAAACTGCTTAGTGTTCTGTTAATTCATCTCACAGAGTTACATCTGTATTTCGTGGATCTCTTTGCTAGCCGTATTTCTGTGGAATCTGAGAACAGATATTTCGGATCCCTTTGAAGACTATAGTGCCAAAGGAAATATCCTCCGATAACAAAGAGAAAGAAGCTTTCTGAGAAACTTCTTTGTGTTCTGTGAAATCATCTCACAGAGTTACAGCTTATCCTCAAGAAGCCCTTTGCTAAGACAGTTCTTGTGGAATTGGCAAAGTGATGTTTGGAAGCCCCTAGAGGGCTATGGTGAAAAAGGAAATATCCTCAGATGAAATCTGGAAGGAAGCTTTCTGAGAAACTGCTTAGTGTTCTGTTAATTCATCTCACAGAGTTACATCTGTATTTCGTGGATCTCTTTGCTAGCCTTATTTCTGTGGAATCTGAGAACAGATATTTCGGATCCCTTTGAAGACTATAGGGAAAAAGGAAATATCCTCCGATAAAAAAGAGAAAGAAGCTTTCTGAGAAACTTCTTTGTGTTCTGTGAAATCATCTCACAGAGTTACAGCTTTCCCCTCAAGAAGCCATTCGCTAAGACAGTTCTTGTGGAATTGGCAAAGTGATATATGGAAGCCCCTAGAGGGCTATGTTGAAAAAGGAAATATCCCTAGATGAAATCTGGAAAGAAGCTTTCTGAGAAACTGCTTAGTGTTCTGTTAATTCATCTCACAGAGTTACATCTGTATTTCGTGGATCTCTTTGATAGCCTTATTTCTGTGGAATCTGAGAACAGATATTTCGGATCCCTTTGAAGACTATAGGGCCAAAGGAAATATCCTCCGATAACAAAGAGAAAGAAGCTTTCTGAGAACTTCTTTGTGTTCTGTGAAATCATCTCTCAGAGTTACAGCTTTCCCTAGAAGAAGCCATTCGCTAATACAGTTCTTTTGGAATTGGCAGAGTGATATTGGGAAGACCATATAGGGCTATGGTGAAAAAGGAAATATCCTCTGATGAAATCTGGAAAGAAGCTTTCTGAGAAACTGCTTAGTGTTCTGTCAATTCATCTCACAGAGTTACATGTGTATTTCGTGGATCTCTTTGCTAGCCTTATTTCTGTGGAATCTGAGAACAGATATTTCGGATCCCTTTGAAGACTATAGGGCCAAAGGAAATATCCTCCGATAAAAAAGAGAAAGAAGCTTTCTGAGAAACTTCTTTGTGTTCTGTGAAATCATCTCTCAGAGTTACAGCTTTCCCTCAAGAAGCCCTTCGTTAAGACTATTCTTGTGGAATTGGCAAAGTGATATTTGGAAGCCCCTAGAGGGCTATCTTGAAAAAGGAAATATCCTCAGATGAAATCTGGAAAGAAGCTTTCTGAGAAACTGCTTAGTGTTCTGTTAATTCATGTCACAGTGTTACATCTGTATTTCGTGGATCTCTTTGCTAGACTTATTTCTGTGGAATCTGAGAACAGATATTTCGGATCCCTTTGAAGACTATAGGGCCAAAGCAAATATCCTCCGATAACAAAGAGAAAGAAGCTTTCTGAGAAACTTCTTTGTGTTCTGTGAAATCATCTCACAGAGTTACAGCTTTCCCCTCAAGAAGCCTTTCGCTAAGACAGTTCTTGTGGAATTGACAAAGTGATATTTGGAAGCCCATAGAGTTCTATGGTGAAAAAGTTAATATTTTCAGATGAAATCTGGAAAGAAGCTTTCTGAGAAACTGCTTAGTGTTCTGTTAATTCATCTCACAGAGTTACATCTGTATTTCGTGGATCTCTTTGCTAGCCTTACGTCTGTGGAATCTGAGAACAGATATTTCGGATCCCTTTGAAGACTATAGGGCCAAAGGAAATATCCTCTGATAACAAAGAGAAAGAAGCTTTCTGAGAAACTTCTTTGTGTTCTGTGAAATCATCTCAAGGAGTTACAGCTTTCCCCTCAAGAAGCCTTTCGCTAAGACAGTTCTTGTGGAATTGGCAGAGTGATATTGGGAAGTCCGTTGAGGGCTATGGTGAAAAAGGAAATATCCTCAGATGAAATCTGGAAAGAAGCTTTCTGAGAAACTGCTTAGTGTTCTGTTAATTCACCTCACAGAGTTACATCTGTATTTCGTGGATCTCTTTGCTAGCCTTATTTCTGTGGAATCTGAGAACAGATATTTCGGATCCCTTTGAAGACTATAGGGCCAAAGGAAATATCCTCCGATAACAAAGAGAAAGAAGCTTTCTGAGAAACTTCTTTGTGTTCTGTGAAATCATCTCACAGAGTTACAGCTTTCCCTGGAAGAAGCCTTTCGCTAAGACAGTTCTTGTGGAATTGGCAAAGTGATATTGGGAAGCCCATAGAATTCTACGGTGAAAAAGGAAATATCCTCAGATGAAATCTAGAAAGAAGCTTTCTGAGAAACTGCTTAGTGTTCTGTTAATTCATCTCACAGAGTTACATCTGTATTTCGTGGATCTCTTTGCTAGCCTTATTTCTGTGGAATCTGAGAACAGATATTTCGGATCCCTTTGAAGACTATAGGGCCAAAGGAAATATCTTC
This sequence comes from Macaca mulatta, assembly GCF_049350105.2. Taxonomy (NCBI): domain Eukaryota; kingdom Metazoa; phylum Chordata; class Mammalia; order Primates; family Cercopithecidae; genus Macaca; species Macaca mulatta. The sequence goes on from NC_133420.1 coordinate 27,246,968, forward strand.
CGATAACAAAGAGAAAGAAGCTTTCTCAGAAACTTCTTTGTGTTCTGTGAAATCATCTCACAGAGTTACAACTTTCCCCTCAAGAAGCCTTTCGCTAAGACAGTTCTTGTGGAATTCGCAAACTGATATATGGAAGCCCCAAGAGGGCTTTGGTGAAAAAGGAAATATCCCTAGATAAAATCTGGAAAGAAGCTTTCTGGGAAACTGCTTAGTGTTCTGTTAATTCATCTCACAGAGTTACATCTGTATTTCGTGGATCTCTTTGCTAGCCGTATTTCTGTGGAATCTGAGAACAGATATTTCGGATCCCTTTGAAGAGTATAGTGCCAAAGGAAATATCCTCCGATAACAAAGAGAAAGAAGCTTTCTGAGAAACTTCTTTGTGTTCTGTGAAATAATCTCACAGAGTTATAGCTTACCCTCAAGAAGCCCTTTGCTAAGACAGTTCTTGTGGAATTGGCAAAGTGATGTTTTGAAGCCCCTAGAGGGCTATGGTGAAAAAGGAAATATCCTCAGATGAAATCTGGAAGGAAGCTTTCTGAGAAACTGCTTAGTGTTCTGTTAATTCATCTCACAGAGTTACATCTGTATTTCGTGGATCTCTTTGCTAGCCTTATTTCTGTGGAATCTGAGAACAGATATTTCGGATCCCTTTGAAGACTATAGGGAAAAAGGAAATATCCTCCGATAAAAAAGAGAAAGAAGCTTTCTGAGAAACTTCTTTGTGTTCTGTGAAATCATCTCACAGAGTTACATCTTTCCCCTCAAGAAGCCATTCGCTAAGACAGTTCTTGTGGAATTGGCAAAGTGATATATGGAAGCCCCTAGAGGGCTATGTTGAAAAAGGAAATATCCCTAGATGAAATCTGGAAAGAAGCTTTCTGAGAAACTGCTTAGTGTTCTGTTAATTCACCTCACAGAGTTACATCTGTATTTCCTGGATCTCTTTGATAGCCTTATTTCTGTGGAATCTGAGAACAGATATTTCGGATCCCTTTGAAGACTATAGGGCAAAAGGAAATATCCTCCGATAACAAAGAGAAAGAAGCTTTCTGAGAACTTCTTTGTGTTCTGTGAAATCATCTCTCAGAGTTACAGCTTTCCCTAGAAGAAGCCTTTCGCTAATACAGTTCTTGTGGAATTGGCAGAGTGATATTGGGAAGACCATATAGGGCTATGGTGAAAAAGGAAATATCCTCCGATGAAATCTGGAAAGAAGCTTTCTGAGAAACTGCTTAGTGTTCTGTCAATTCATCTCACAGAGTTACATGTGTATTTCGTGGATCTCTTTGCTAGCCTTATTTCTGTTGAATCTGAGAACAGATATTTCGGATCCCTTTGAAGACTATAGGGCCAAAGGAAATATCCTCCGATAAAAAAGAGAAAGAAGCTTTCTCAGAAACTTCTTTGTGTTCTGTGAAATCATCTCACAGAGTTACAGCTTTCCCCTCAAGAAGCCTTTCGCTAAGACAGTTCTTGTGGAATTGGCAGAGTGATATTTGGAAGCCCATAGAGGGCTATGGTGAAAAAGGAAATATCCTCAGATGAAACCTGGAAAGAAGCTTTCTGAAGAACTGCTTAGTGTTCTGTTAATTCATCTCACAGAGTTACATCTGTATTTCGTGGATCTCTTTGTCAGCCTTATTTCTGTGGAATCTGAGAACAGATATTTTGGATCCCTTTGAAGACTATAGGGCCAAAGGAAATATCCTCCGATAACAAAGAGAAAGAAGCTTTCTGAGAAACTTCTTTGTGTTCTGTGAAATCATCTCAAGGAGTTACAGCTTTACCCTCAAGAAGCCTTTCGCTAACACAGTTCTTGTGGAATTGGCAGAGTGATATTTGAAGCCCATATAGCGCTATGGTGAAAAAGGAAATATCCTCAGATGAAATCTGGAAAGAAGCTTTCTGAGAAACTGCTTAGTGTTCTGTTAATTCATCTCACAGAGTTACATCTGTATTTCGTGGATCTCTTTACTAGCCTTATTTCTGTGGAATCTGAGAGCAGATATTTCGGATCCCTTTGAAGATGATAGGGCCAAAGGAAATATCCTCCGATAACAAAGAGAAAGAAGCTTTCTGAGAAACCTCTTTGTGTTCTGTGAAATCATCTCACAGAGTTACAGCTTTCCCCTCAACAAGCCTTTCGCTAAGACAGTTCTTCTGGAATTGGCAGAGTGATATTTGGAAGCCCATAGAGCGCTATGGTAAAAAAGGAAATATCCTCAGATGAAATCTGGAAAGAAGCTTTCTGCGAAACAGCTTAGTGTTCTGTTAATTCATCTCACAGAGTTACATCTGTATTTCGTGGATCTCTTTGCTAGCCTTATTTCTGTGGAATCTGATAACAGATATTTCGGATCCCTTTGAAGACGATAGGGCCAAAGCAAATATCCTCCGATAACAAAGAGAAAGAAGCTTTCTGAGAAACTTCTTTGTGTTCTGTGAAATCATCTCACAGAGTTACAGCTTTACCCTCAAGAAGCCTTTCGCTAAGACAGTTCTTGTGGAATTGGCAAAGTAATATATGGAAGCCCATAGAGGGCTATGGTGAAAAAGGAAATATCCTCTGATGAAATCTGGAAAGAAGCTTTCTGAGAAACTGCTTAGTGTTCTGTTAATTCATCTCACAGAGTTACATCTGTATTTCGTGGAGATCTTTGCTAGCCTTATTTCTGTGGAATCTGAGAACAGATATTTCGGATCCCTTTGAAGACTATAGGGCCAAAGGAAATATCCTCTGATAACAAAGAGAAAGAAGCTTTCTGAGAAACTTCTTTCTGTTCTGTGAATTCATCTCAAGGAGTTACAGCTTTCCCCTCAAGAAGCCTTTCGCTAAGACAGTTCTTGTGGAATTGGCAGAGTGATATTTGGAAGCCCATAGAGGGCTATGGTGAAAAAGGAAATATCCTCAGATGAAATCTGGAAGGAAGCTTTCTAAGAAACTGCTTAGTGTTCTGTTAATTCATCTCACAGAGTTACATCTGTATTTCGTGGATCTCTTTGCTAGCCTTATTTCTGTGGAATCTGAGAACAGATATTTCGGATCCCTTTGAAGACTATAGGGCCAAAGGAAATATCCTCCGATAACAAAGAGGAATAAGCTTTCTGAGAAACTTCTTTGTGTTCTGTGAAATCATCTCACAGAGTTACAGCTTTCCCCTCAAGAAGTCTCTCGCTAAGACAGTTCTTGTGGAATTGGCAAAGTGATATTGGGAAGCCCGTAGAGGGCTATGGTGAAAAAGGAAATATCCCTAGATAAAATCTGGAAAGAAGCTTTCTGAGAAACTGCTTAGTGTTCTGTTAATTCATCTCACAGAGTTACATCTGTATTTCATAGATCTCTTTGCTAGCCTTATTTCTGTGGAATCTGAGAACAGATATTTCGGATCCCTTTGAAGACTATAGGGCCAAAGGAAATATCGTCCGATAACAAAGAGAAAGAAGCTTTCTGAGAAACTTCTTTGTGTTCTGTGAAATCATCTCACAGAGTTACAGCTTTCCCTAGAAGAAGCCTTTCGCTAAGACAGTTCTTGTGGAATTCGCAAAGTGATATTTGGAAGCCCATATAGGGCTATGGTGAAAAAGGAAATATCTTCAGATGAAATCTGGAAAGAAGCTTTCTGAGAAACTGCTTAGTGTTCTGTTAATTCATCTCACAGAGTTACATCTGTATTTCGTGGATCTAATTGCCAGCCTTATGTCTGTGGAATCTGAGAACAGATATTTCGGATCCCTTTGAAGACTGTAGGGCCAAAGGAAATATCCTCCGATAACAAAGAGAAAGAAGATTTCTGAGAAACTTCTTTGTGTTCTGTGAAATCATCTCAAGGAGTTACAGCTTTCCCCTCAAGAAGCCTTTCGCTAAGACAGTTCTTGTGGAATTACCAAAGTGATATTTCGAATCCCATAGAATTCTATGGTGAAAAAGGAAATATCCTCAGATGAAATCTGGAAAGAAGCTTTCTGAGAAACTGCTTAGTGTTCTGTTAATTCATCTCACAGAGTTACATCTGTATTTCGTGGATCTCTTTCTTAGCCTTATTTCTGTGGAATCTGAGAACAGATATTTCGGATCCCTTTGAAGACTATAGGGCCAAAGGAATTATCTTCCGATAACAAAGAGAAAGAAGCTTTCTCAGAAACTTCTTTGTGTTCTGCGAAATCATCTCACAGAATTACAGCTTTCCCCTCCAGAAGCCTTTCGCTAAGACAGTTCTTGTGGAATTCGCAAAGTGATATTTAGAAGCCCATAGTGGGCTATGGTGAAAAAGGAAATATCCTCAGATGAAATCTGGAAGGAAGCTTTCTAAGAAACTGCTTAGTGTTCACTTAATTCATCTCACAGAGTTACATCTGTATTTCGTCGATTTCTTTGCTAGCCTTATTTCTGTGGAATCTGAGAACAGATATTTCGGATCCCTTTGAAGACTATAGGGCCTAAGGAAATATCCTCCGATAACAAAGAGGAAGAAGCTTTCTGAGAAACTTCTTTGTGTTCTGTGAAATCATCTCACAGAGTTACATCTTTCCCCTCAAGAAGTCTCTCGCTAAGACAGTTCTTGTGGAATTGGCAAAGTGATATTGGGAAGTCCGTAGTGGGCTACGGTGAAAAAGGAAATATCCCTAGATAAAATCTGGAAAGAAGCTTTCTGAGAAACTGCTTAGTGTTCTGTTAATTCATCTCACAGAGTTACGTCTGTATTTCATGGATCTCTTTGCTAGCCTTATTTCTGTGGAATCTGAGAACAGATATTTCGGATCCCTTTGAAGACTATAGGGCCAAAGGAAATATCCTCCGATAACAAAGAGAAAGAAGCTTTCTGAGAAACTTCTTTGTGTTCTGTGAAATCATCTCACAGAGTTACAGCTTTCCCCTCAAGAAGCCTTTCGCTAAGACAGTTCTTGTGGAATTGGCAAAGTGATATTGGGAAGCCCATATAGGGCTATGGTGAAAAAGGAAGTATCTTCAGATGAACTCTGGAAAGAAGCTTTCTGAGAAACTGCTTAGTGTTCTGTTAATTCATCTCACAGAGTTACATCTGTATTTCGTGGATCTTTTTGCCAGCCTTATGTCTGTGGAATCTGAGAACAGATATTTCGGATCCCTTTGAAGACTATAGGGCCAAAGGAAATATCCTCCGATAACAAACAGAAAGAAGATTTCTGAGAAACTTCTTTGTGTTCTGTGAAATCATCTCAAGGAGTTACAGCTTTCCCCTCAAGAAGCCTTTCGCTAAGACAGTTCTTGTGGAATTAGCAAAGTGATATTTCGAAGCCCATAGAATTCTATGGTGAAAAAGGAAATATCCTCAGATGAAATCTGGAAGGAAGCTTTCTGAGAAACTGCTTAGTGTTCTGTTAATTCATCTCACAGAGTTACATCTGTATTTCGTGGATCTCTTTGCTAGCCTTATTTCTGTGGAATCTGAGAACAGATATTTCGGATCCCTTTGAAGACTATAGGGAAAAAGGAAATATCCTCCGATAACAAAGAGAAAGAAGCTTTCTGAGAAACTTCTTTGTGTTCTGTGAAATCATCTCACAGAGTTACAGCTTTCCCCTCAAGAAGCCATTCGCTAAGACAGTTCTTGTGGAATTGGCAAAGTGATATATGGAAGCCCCAAAGGGCTATGGTGAAAAAGGAAATATCCCTAGATAAAATCTGGAAAGAAGCTTTCTGAGAAACTGCTTAGTGTTCTGTTAATTCATCTCACAGAGTTACATCTGTATTTCGTGGATCTCTTTGATAGCCTTACTTCTGTGGAATCTGAGAACAGATATTTCGGATCCCTTTGAAGACTATAGGGCCAAAGGAAATATCGTCCGATAACAAAGAGAAAGAAGCTTTCTGAGAACTTCTTTGTGTTCTGTGAAATCATCTCTCAGCGTTACAGCTTTCCATAGAAGAAGCCTTTCGCTAATACAGTTCTTGTGGAATTGGCAGAGTGATATTGGGAAGACCATATAGGGCTATGGTGAAAAAGGAAATATCCTCAGATGAAATCTGGAAAGAAGGTTTCTGAGAAACTGCTTAGTGTTCTGTCAATTCATCTCACAGAGTTACATCTGTATTTCGTGGATCTCTTTGCTAGCCTTATTTCTGTGGAATATGAGAACAGATATTTCGGATCCCTTTGAAGACTATAGGGCCAAAGGAAATATCCTCTGATAAAAAAGAGAAAGAAGCTTTCTGAGAAACTTCTTTGTGTTCTGTGAAATCATCTCACAGAGTTACAGCTTTCCCCTCAAGAAGCCTTTCGCTAAGACAGTTCTTGTGGAATTGGCAGAGTGATATTTGGAAGCCCATAGAGGGCTATGGTGAAAAAGGAAATATCCTCAGATGAAATCTGGAAAGAAGCTTTCAGAAGAACTGCTTAGTGTTCTGTTAATTCATCTCACAGAGTTACATCTGTATTTCGTGGATCTCTTTGTTAGCCTTATTGCTGTGGAATCTGAGAACAGATATTTCGGATCCCTATGAAGACTATAGGGCCAAAGGAAATATCCTCCGATAACAGAGAAAGAAGCTTTCTGAGAAACTTCTTTGTGTTCTGTGAAATCATCTCTCAGAGTTACAGCTTTCCCTCAAGAAGCCCTTCGTTATGACTATTCTTGTGGAATTGGCAAAGTGATATTTGGAAGCCCCTAGAGGGCTATCTTGAAAAAGGAAATATCCTCAGATGAAATCTGGAAAGCAGCTTTCTGAGAAACTGCTTAGTGTTCTGTTAATTCATGTCACACTGTACATCTGTATTTCGTGGATCTCTTTGCTAGACTTATTTCTGTGGAATCTGAGAACAGATATTTCGGATCCCTTTGAAGACTATAGGGCCAAGGCACATATCCTCCGATAACAAAGAGAAAGAAGCTTTCTGAGAAACTTCTTTGTGTTCTGTGAAATCATCTCACAGAGTTACAGCTTTCCCCTTAAGAAGCCTTTCGCTAAGACAGTTCTTGTGGAATTGACAAAGTGATATTTGGAAGCCCATAGAGTTCTATGGTGAAAAAGTTAATATTTTCAGATGAAATCTGGAAAGAAGCTTTCTGAGAAACTGCTTAGTGTTCTGTTAATTCATCTCACAGAGTTACATCTGTATTTCGTGGATCTCTTTGCTAGCCTTACGTCTGTGGAATCTGAGAACAGATATTTCGGATCCCTTTGAAGACTATAGGGCCAAAGGAAATATCCTCCGATAACAAAGAGAAAGAAGCTTTCTGAGAAACTTCTTTGTGTTCTGTGAAATCATCTCACAGAGTTACAGCTTTCCCTAGAAGAAGCCTTTCGCTAAGACAGTTCTTGTGGAATTGGCAAAGTGATATTGGGAAGCCCATATAGGGCTATGGTGAAAAAGGAAGTATCTTCAGATGAAATCTGGAAAGAAGCTTTCAGAGAAACTGCTTAGTGTTCTGTTAATTCATCTCACAGAGTTACATCTGTATTTCGTGGATCTTTTTGCCAGCCTTATGTCTGTGGAATCTGAGAACAGATATTTCGGATCCCTTTGAAGACTATAGGGCCAAAGGAAATATCTTCCGATAACAAAGAGAAAGAAGCTTTCTCAGAAACTTCTTTGTGTTCTGTGAAATCATCTCACAGAGTTACAACTTTCCCCTCAAGAAGCCTTTCGCTAAGACAGTTCTTGTGGAATTCGCAAACTGATATATGGAAGCCCCAAGAGGGCTTTGGTGAAAAAGGAAATATCCCTAGATAAAATCTGGAAAGAAGCTTTCTGGGAAACTGCTTAGTGTTCTGTTAATTCATCTCACAGAGTTACATCTGTATTTCGTGGATCTCTTTGCTAGCCGTATTTCTGTGGAATCTGAGAACAGATATTTCGGATCCCTTTGAAGAGTATAGTGCCAAAGGAAATATCCTCCGATAACAAAGAGAAAGAAGCTTTCTGAGAAACTTCTTTGTGTTCTGTGAAATAATCTCACAGAGTTATAGCTTACCCTCAAGAAGCCCTTTGCTAAGACAGTTCTTGTGGAATTGGCAAAGTGATGTTTTGAAGCCCCTAGAGGGCTATGGTGAAAAAGGAAATATCCTCAGATGAAATCTGGAAGGAAGCTTTCTGAGAAACTGCTTAGTGTTCTGTTAATTCATCTCACAGAGTTACATCTGTATTTCGTGGATCTCTTTGCTAGCCTTATTTCTGTGGAATCTGAGAACAGATATTTCGGATCCCTTTGAAGACTATAGGGAAAAAGGAAATATCCTCCGATAAAAAAGAGAAAGAAGCTTTCTGAGAAACTTCTTTGTGTTCTGTGAAATCATCTCACAGAGTTACATCTTTCCCCTCAAGAAGCCATTCGCTAAGACAGTTCTTGTGGAATTGGCAAAGTGATATATGGAAGCCCCTAGAGGGCTATGTTGAAAAAGGAAATATCCCTAGATGAAATCTGGAAAGAAGCTTTCTGAGAAACTGCTTAGTGTTCTGTTAATTCATCTCACAGAGTTACATCTGTATTTCCTGGATCTCTTTGATAGCCTTATTTCTGTGGAATCTGAGAACAGATATTTCGGATCCCTTTGAAGACTATAGGGCAAAAGGAAATATCCTCCGATAACAAAGAGAAAGAAGCTTTCTGAGAACTTCTTTGTGTTCTGTGAAATCATCTCTCAGAGTTACAGCTTTCCCTAGAAGAAGCCTTTCGCTAATACAGTTCTTGTGGAATTGGCAGAGTGATATTGGGAAGACCATATAGGGCTATGGTGAAAAAGGAAATATCCTCCGATGAAATCTGGAAAGAAGCTTTCTGAGAAACTGCTTAGTGTTCTGTCAATTCATCTCACAGAGTTACATGTGTATTTCGTGGATCTCTTTGCTAGCCTTATTTCTGTTGAATCTGAGAACAGATATTTCGGATCCCTTTGAAGACTATAGGGCCAAAGGAAATATCCTCCGATAAAAAAGAGAAAGAAGCTTTCTCAGAAACTTCTTTGTGTTCTGTGAAATCATCTCACAGAGTTACAGCTTTCCCCTCAAGAAGCCTTTCGCTAAGACAGTTCTTGTGGAATTGGCAGAGTGATATTTGGAAGCCCATAGAGGGCTATGGTGAAAAAGGAAATATCCTCAGATGAAACCTGGAAAGAAGCTTTCTGAAGAACTGCTTAGTGTTCTGTTAATTCATCTCACAGAGTTACATCTGTATTTCGTGGATCTCTTTGTCAGCCTTATTTCTGTGGAATCTGAGAACAGATATTTTGGATCCCTTTGAAGACTATAGGGCCAAAGGAAATATCCTCCGATAACAAAGAGAAAGAAGCTTTCTGAGAAACTTCTTTGTGTTCTGTGAAATCATCTCAAGGAGTTACAGCTTTACCCTCAAGAAGCCTTTCGCTAACACAGTTCTTGTGGAATTGGCAGAGTGATATTTGAAGCCCATATAGCGCTATGGTGAAAAAGGAAATATCCTCAGATGAAATCTGGAAAGAAGCTTTCTGAGAAACTGCTTAGTGTTCTGTTAATTCATCTCACAGAGTTACATCTGTATTTCGTGGATCTCTTTACTAGCCTTATTTCTGTGGAATCTGAGAGCAGATATTTCGGATCCCTTTGAAGATGATAGGGCCAAAGGAAATATCCTCCGATAACAAAGAGAAAGAAGCTTTCTGAGAAACCTCTTTGTGTTCTGTGAAATCATCTCACAGAGTTACAGCTTTCCCCTCAACAAGCCTTTCGCTAAGACAGTTCTTCTGGAATTGGCAGAGTGATATTTGGAAGCCCATAGAGCGCTATGGTAAAAAAGGAAATATCCTCAGATGAAATCTGGAAAGAAGCTTTCTGCGAAACAGCTTAGTGTTCTGTTAATTCATCTCACAGAGTTACATCTGTATTTCGTGGATCTCTTTGCTAGCCTTATTTCTGTGGAATCTGATAACAGATATTTCGGATCCCTTTGAAGACGATAGGGCCAAAGCAAATATCCTCCGATAACAAAGAGAAAGAAGCTTTCTGAGAAACTTCTTTGTGTTCTGTGAAATCATCTCACAGAGTTACAGCTTTACCCTCAAGAAGCCTTTCGCTAAGACAGTTCTTGTGGAATTGGCAAAGTAATATATGGAAGCCCATAGAGGGCTATGGTGAAAAAGGAAATATCCTCTGATGAAATCTGGAAAGAAGCTTTCTGAGAAACTGCTTAGTGTTCTGTTAATTCATCTCACAGAGTTACATCTGTATTTCGTGGAGATCTTTGCTAGCCTTATTTCTGTGGAATCTGAGAACAGATATTTCGGATCCCTTTGAAGACTATAGGGCCAAAGGAAATATCCTCTGATAACAAAGAGAAAGAAGCTTTCTGAGAAACTTCTTTCTGTTCTGTGAATTCATCTCAAGGAGTTACAGCTTTCCCCTCAAGAAGCCTTTCGCTAAGACAGTTCTTGTGGAATTGGCAGAGTGATATTTGGAAGCCCATAGAGGGCTATGGTGAAAAAGGAAATATCCTCAGATGAAATCTGGAAGGAAGCTTTCTAAGAAACTGCTTAGTGTTCTGTTAATTCATCTCACAGAGTTACATCTGTATTTCGTGGATCTCTTTGCTAGCCTTATTTCTGTGGAATCTGAGAACAGATATTTCGGATCCCTTTGAAGACTATAGGGCCAAAGGAAATATCCTCCGATAACAAAGAGGAATAAGCTTTCTGAGAAACTTCTTTGTGTTCTGTGAAATCATCTCACAGAGTTACAGCTTTCCCCTCAAGAAGTCTCTCGCTAAGACAGTTCTTGTGGAATTGGCAAAGTGATATTGGGAAGCCCGTAGAGGGCTATGGTGAAAAAGGAAATATCCCTAGATAAAATCTGGAAAGAAGCTTTCTGAGAAACTGCTTAGTGTTCTGTTAATTCATCTCACAGAGTTACATCTGTATTTCATAGATCTCTTTGCTAGCCTTATTTCTGTGGAATCTGAGAACAGATATTTCGGATCCCTTTGAAGACTATAGGGCCAAAGGAAATATCGTCCGATAACAAAGAGAAAGAAGCTTTCTGAGAAACTTCTTTGTGTTCTGTGAAATCATCTCACAGAGTTACAGCTTTCCCTAGAAGAAGCCTTTCGCTAAGACAGTTCTTGTGGAATTCGCAAAGTGATATTTGGAAGCCCATATAGGGCTATGGTGAAAAAGGAAATATCTTCAGATGAAATCTGGAAAGAAGCTTTCTGAGAAACTGCTTAGTGTTCTGTTAATTCATCTCACAGAGTTACATCTGTATTTCGTGGATCTAATTGCCAGCCTTATGTCTGTGGAATCTGAGAACAGATATTTCGGATCCCTTTGAAGACTGTAGGGCCAAAGGAAATATCCTCCGATAACAAAGAGAAAGAAGATTTCTGAGAAACTTCTTTGTGTTCTGTGAAATCATCTCAAGGAGTTACAGCTTTCCCCTCAAGAAGCCTTTCGCTAAGACAGTTCTTGTGGAATTACCAAAGTGATATTTCGAATCCCATAGAATTCTATGGTGAAAAAGGAAATATCCTCAGATGAAATCTGGAAAGAAGCTTTCTGAGAAACTGCTTAGTGTTCTGTTAATTCATCTCACAGAGTTACATCTGTATTTCGTGGATCTCTTTCTTAGCCTTATTTCTGTGGAATCTGAGAACAGATATTTCGGATCCCTTTGAAGACTATAGGGCCAAAGGAATTATCTTCCGATAACAAAGAGAAAGAAGCTTTCTCAGAAACTTCTTTGTGTTCTGCGAAATCATCTCACAGAATTACAGCTTTCCCCTCCAGAAGCCTTTCGCTAAGACAGTTCTTGTGGAATTCGCAAAGTGATATTTAGAAGCCCATAGTGGGCTATGGTGAAAAAGGAAATATCCTCAGATGAAATCTGGAAGGAAGCTTTCTAAGAAACTGCTTAGTGTTCACTTAATTCATCTCACAGAGTTACATCTGTATTTCGTCGATTTCTTTGCTAGCCTTATTTCTGTGGAATCTGAGAACAGATATTTCGGATCCCTTTGAAGACTATAGGGCCTAAGGAAATATCCTCCGATAACAAAGAGGAAGAAGCTTTCTGAGAAACTTCTTTGTGTTCTGTGAAATCATCTCACAGAGTTACATCTTTCCCCTCAAGAAGTCTCTCGCTAAGACAGTTCTTGTGGAATTGGCAAAGTGATATTGGGAAGTCCGTAGTGGGCTACGGTGAAAAAGGAAATATCCCTAGATAAAATCTGGAAAGAAGCTTTCTGAGAAACTGCTTAGTGTTCTGTTAATTCATCTCACAGAGTTACGTCTGTATTTCATGGATCTCTTTGCTAGCCTTATTTCTGTGGAATCTGAGAACAGATATTTCGGATCCCTTTGAAGACTATAGGGCCAAAGGAAATATCCTCCGATAACAAAGAGAAAGAAGCTTTCTGAGAAACTTCTTTGTGTTCTGTGAAATCATCTCACAGAGTTACAGCTTTCCCCTCAAGAAGCCTTTCGCTAAGACAGTTCTTGTGGAATTGGCAAAGTGATATTGGGAAGCCCATATAGGGCTATGGTGAAAAAGGAAGTATCTTCAGATGAACTCTGGAAAGAAGCTTTCTGTGAAACTGCTTAGTGTTCTGTTAATTCATCTCACAGAGTTACATCTGTATTTCGTGGATCTTTTTGCCAGCCTTATGTCTGTGGAATCTGAGAACAGATATTTCGGATCCCTTTGAAGACTATAGGGCCAAAGGAAATATCCTCCGATAACAAACAGAAAGAAGATTTCTGAGAAACTTCTTTGTGTTCTGTGAAATCATCTCAAGGAGTTACAGCTTTCCCCTCAAGAAGCCTTTCGCTAAGACAGTTCTTGTGGAATTAGCAAAGTGATATTTCGAAGCCCATAGAATTCTATGGTGAAAAAGGAAATATCCTCAGATGAAATCTGGAAGGAAGCTTTCTGAGAAACTGCTTAGTGTTCTGTTAATTCATCTCACAGAGTTACATCTGTATTTCGTGGATCTCTTTGCTAGCCTTATTTCTGTGGAATCTGAGAACAGATATTTCGGATCCCTTTGAAGACTATAGGGAAAAAGGAAATATCCTCCGATAACAAAGAGAAAGAAGCTTTCTGAGAAACTTCTTTGTGTTCTGTGAAATCATCTCACAGAGTTACAGCTTTCCCCTCAAGAAGCCATTCGCTAAGACAGTTCTTGTGGAATTGGCAAAGTGATATATGGAAGCCCCAAAGGGCTATGGTGAAAAAGGAAATATCCCTAGATAAAATCTGGAAAGAAGCTTTCTGAGAAACTGCTTAGTGTTCTGTTAATTCATCTCACAGAGTTACATCTGTATTTCGTGGATCTCTTTGATAGCCTTACTTCTGTGGAATCTGAGAACAGATATTTCGGATCCCTTTGAAGACTATAGGGCCAAAGGAAATATCGTCCGATAACAAAGAGAAAGAAGCTTTCTGAGAACTTCTTTGTGTTCTGTGAAATCATCTCTCAGCGTTACAGCTTTCCATAGAAGAAGCCTTTCGCTAATACAGTTCTTGTGGAATTGGCAGAGTGATATTGGGAAGACCATATAGGGCTATGGTGAAAAAGGAAATATCCTCAGATGAAATCTGGAAAGAAGGTTTCTGAGAAACTGCTTAGTGTTCTGTCAATTCATCTCACAGAGTTACATCTGTATTTCGTGGATCTCTTTGCTAGCCTTATTTCTGTGGAATATGAGAACAGATATTTCGGATCCCTTTGAAGACTATAGGGCCAAAGGAAATATCCTCTGATAAAAAAGAGAAAGAAGCTTTCTGAGAAACTTCTTTGTGTTCTGTGAAATCATCTCACAGAGTTACAGCTTTCCCCTCAAGAAGCCTTTCGCTAAGACAGTTCTTGTGGAATTGGCAGAGTGATATTTGGAAGCCCATAGAGGGCTATGGTGAAAAAGGAAATATCCTCAGATGAAATCTGGAAAGAAGCTTTCAGAAGAACTGCTTAGTGTTCTGTTAATTCATCTCACAGAGTTACATCTGTATTTCGTGGATCTCTTTGTTAGCCTTATTGCTGTGGAATCTGAGAACAGATATTTCGGATCCCTATGAAGACTATAGGGCCAAAGGAAATATCCTCCGATAACAGAGAAAGAAGCTTTCTGAGAAACTTCTTTGTGTTCTGTGAAATCATCTCTCAGAGTTACAGCTTTCCCTCAAGAAGCCCTTCGTTATGACTATTCTTGTGGAATTGGCAAAGTGATATTTGGAAGCCCCTAGAGGGCTATCTTGAAAAAGGAAATATCCTCAGATGAAATCTGGAAAGCAGCTTTCTGAGAAACTGCTTAGTGTTCTGTTAATTCATGTCACACTGTACATCTGTATTTCGTGGATCTCTTTGCTAGACTTATTTCTGTGGAATCTGAGAACAGATATTTCGGATCCCTTTGAAGACTATAGGGCCAAGGCACATATCCTCCGATAACAAAGAGAAAGAAGCTTTCTGAGAAACTTCTTTGTGTTCTGTGAAATCATCTCACAGAGTTACAGCTTTCCCCTTAAGAAGCCTTTCGCTAAGACAGTTCTTGTGGAATTGACAAAGTGATATTTGGAAGCCCATAGAGTTCTATGGTGAAAAAGTTAATATTTTCAGATGAAATCTGGAAAGAAGCTTTCTGAGAAACTGCTTAGTGTTCTGTTAATTCATCTCACAGAGTTACATCTGTATTTCGTGGATCTCTTTGCTAGCCTTACGTCTGTGGAATCTGAGAACAGATATTTCGGATCCCTTTGAAGACTATAGGGCCAAAGGAAATATCCTCCGATAACAAAGAGAAAGAAGCTTTCTGAGAAACTTCTTTGTGTTCTGTGAAATCATCTCACAGAGTTACAGCTTTCCCTAGAAGAAGCCTTTCGCTAAGACAGTTCTTGTGGAATTGGCAAAGTGATATTGGGAAGCCCATATAGGGCTATGGTGAAAAAGGAAGTATCTTCAGATGAAATCTGGAAAGAAGCTTTCAGAGAAACTGCTTAGTGTTCTGTTAATTCATCTCACAGAGTTACATCTGTATTTCGTGGATCTTTTTGCCAGCCTTATGTCTGTGGAATCTGAGAACAGATATTTCGGATCCATTTGAAGACTATAGGGCCAAAGGAAATATCCTCCGATAACAAAGAGAAAGAAGATTTCTGAGAAACTTCTTTGTGTTCTGTGAAATCATCTCAAGGAGTTACAGCTTTCCCCTCAAGAAGCCTTTCGCTAAGACAGTTCTTGTGGAATTAGCAAAGTGATATTTCGAAGCCCATAGAATTCTATGGTGAAAAAGGAAATATCCTCAGATGAAATCTGGAAGGAAGCTTTCTGAGAAACTGCTTAGTGTTCTGTTAATTCATCTCACAGAGTTACAACTGTATTTCGTGGATCTCTTTGCTAGCCTTATTTCTGTGGAATCTGAGAACAGATATTTCGGATCCCTTTGAAGACTATAGGGAAAAAGGAAATATCCTCCGATAACAAAGAGAAAGAAGCTTTCTGAGAAACTTCTTTGTGTTCTGTGAAATCATCTCACAGAGTTACAGCTTTCCCCTCAAGAAGCCATTCGCTAAGACAGTTCTTGTGGAATTGGCAAAGTGATATATGGAAGCCCCAAAGGGCTATGGTGAAAAAGGAAATATCCCTAGATAAAATCTGGAAAGAAGCTTTCTGAGAAACTGCTTAGTGTTCTGTTAATTCATCTCACAGCGTTACATCTGTATTTCGTGGATCTCTTTGCTGGCCTTATTTCTGTGGAATCTGAGAACAGATATTTCGGATCCCTTTGAAGACTATAGGGAAAAAGGAAATATCCTCCGATAACAAAGAGAAAGAAGCTTTCTGAGAAACTTCTTTGTGTTCTGTGAAATCATCTCACAGAGTTACAGCTTTCCCCTCAAGAAGCCATTCGCTAAGACAGTTCTTGTGGAATTGGCAAAGTGATATATGGAAGCCCCAAAGGGCTATGGTGAAAAAGGAAATATCCCTAGATAAAATCTGGAAAGAAGCTTTCTGAGAAACTGCTTAGTGTTCTGTTAATTTATCTCACAGAGTTACATCTGTATTTCGTGGATCTCTTTGATAGCCTTACTTCTGTGGAATCTGAGAACAGATATTTCGGATCCCTTTGAAGACTATAGGGCCAAAGGAAATATCCTCCGATAACAAAGAGAAAGAAGCTTTCTGAGAACTTCTTTGTGTTCTGTGAAATCATCTCTCAGCGTTACAGCTTTCCATAGAAGAAGCCTTTCGCTAATACAGTTCTTGTGGAATTGGCAGAGTGATATTGGGAAGACCATATAGGGCTATGGTGAAAAAGGAAATATCCTCAGATGAAATCTGGAAAGAAGGTTTCTGAGAAACTGCTTAGTGTTCTGTCAATTCATCTCACAGAGTTACATCTGTATTTCGTGGATCTCTTTGCTAGCCTTATTTCTGTGGAATCTGAGAACAGATATTTCGGATCCCTTTGAAGACTATAGGGCCAAAGGAAATATCCTCTGATAAAAAAGAGAAAGAACCTTTCTGAGAAACTTCTTTGTGTTCTGTGAAATCATCTCACAGAGTTACAGCTTTCCCCTCAAGAAGCCTTTCGCTAAGACAGTTCTTGTGGAATTGGCAGAGTGATATTTGGAAGCCCATAGAGGGCTATGGTGAAAAAGGAAATATCCTCAGATGAAATCTGGAAAGAAGCTTTCAGAAGAACTGCTTAGTGTTCTGTTAATTCATCTCACAGAGTTACATCTGTATTTCGTGGATCTCTTTGTTAGCCTTATTTCTGTGGAATCTGAGAACAGATATTTCGGATCCCTATGAAGACTATAGGGCCAAAGGAAATATCCTCCGATAACAGAGAAAGAAGCTTTCTGAGAAACTTCTTTGTGTTCTGTGAAATCATCTCTCAGAGTTACAGCTTTCCCTCAAGAAGCCCTTCGTTAAGACTATTCTTGTGGAATTGGCAAAGTGATATTTGGAAGCCCCTAGAGGGCTATCTTGAAAAAGGAAATATCCTCAGATGAAATCTGGAAAGAAGCTTTCTGAGAAACTGCTTAGTGTTTTGTTAATTCATGTCACAGTGTTACATCTGTATTTCGTGGATCTCTTTGCTAGACCTATTTCTGTGGAATCTGAGAACAGATATTTCGGATCCCTTTGAAGACTATAGGGCCAAAGCAAATATCCTCCGATAACAAAGAGAAAGAAGCTTTCTGAGAAACTTCTTTGTGTTCTGTGAAATCATCTCACAGAGTTACAGCTTTCCCCTCAAGAAGCCTTTCGCTAAGACAGTTCTTGTGGAATTTACAAAGTGATATTTGGAAGCCCATAGAGTTCTATGGTGAAAAAGTTAATATTTTCAGATGAAATCTGGAAAGAAGCTTTCTGAGAAACTGCTTAGTGTTCTGTTAATTCATCTCACAGAGTTACATCTGTATTTCGTGGATCTCTTTGCTAGCCTTACGTCTGTGGAATCTGAGAACAGATATTTCGGATCCCTTTGAAGACTATAGGGCCAAAGGAAATATCCTCCGATAACAAAGAGAAAGAAGCTTTCTGAGAAACTTCTTTGTGTTCTCTGAAATCATCTCAAGGAGTTACAGCTTTCCCCTCAAGAAGCCTTTCGCTAAGACAGTTCTTGTGGAATTGGCAGAGTGATATTTGGAAGCCCATAGAGCGCTATGGTGAAAAAGGAAATATCCTCAGATGAAATCTGGAAAGAAGCTTTCTGAGAAACTGCTTAGTGTTCTGTTAATTCACCTCACAGAGTTACATCTGTATTTCGTGGATCTCTTTACTAGCCTTATTTCTGTGGAATCTGAGAACAGATATTTCGGATCCCTTTGAAGATGATAGGGCCAAAGGAAATATCCTCCGATAACAAAGAGAAAGAAGCTTTCTGAGAAACTTCTTTGTGTTCTGTGAAATCATCTCACAGAGTTACAGCTTTCCCCTCAACAAGCCTTTCGCTAAGACAGTTCTTGTGGAATTGGCAGAGTGATATTTGGAAGCCCATAGAGCGCTAAGGTGAAAAAGGAAATATCCTCAGATGAAATCTGGAAAGAAGCTTTCTGCGAAACAGCTTAGTGTTCTGTTAATTCATCTCACAGAGTTACATCTGTATTTCGTGGATCTCTTTGCTAGCCTTATTTCTGTGGAATCTGATAACAGATATTTCGGATCCCTTTGAAGATGATAGGGCCAAAGGAAATATCCTCCGATAACAAAGAGAAAGAAGCTTTCTGAGAAACTTCTTTGTGTTCTGTGAAATCATCTCACAGAGTTACAGCTTTCCCCTCAAGAAGCCTTTCGGTAAGACAGTTCTTGTGGAATTGGCAGAGTGATATTTGGAAGCCCATATAGGTCTATGGTGAAAAAGGAAATATCCTCAGATGAAATCTGGAAGGAAGCTTTCTAAGAAACTGCTTAGTGTTCTGTTAATTCATCTCACAGAGTTACATCTGTATTTCGTCGATTTCTTTGCTAGCCTTATTTCTGTGGAATCTGAGAACAGATATTTCGGATCCCTTTGACGACTATAGGGCCAAAGGAAATATCCTCCGATAACAAAGAGGAATAAGCTTTCTGAGAAACTTCTTTGTGTTCTGTGAAATCATCTCACAGAGTTACAGCTTTCCCTTCAAGAAGTCTCTCGCTAAGACAGTTCTTGTGGAATTGGCAAAGTGATATTGGGAAACCCGTAGAGGGCTATGGTGAAAAAGGAAATATCCCTAGATAAAATCTGGAAAGAAGCTTTCTGAGAAACTGCTTAGTGTTCTGTTAATTCATCTCACAGAGTTACATCTGTATTTCATGGATCTCTTTGCTAGCCTTATTTCTGTGGAATCTGAGAACAGATATTTCGGATCCCTTTGAAGACTATAGGGCCAAAGGAAATATCGTCCGATAACAAAGAGAAAGAAGCTTTCTGAGAAACTTCTTTGTGTTCTGTGAAATCATCTCACAGAGTTACAGCTTTCCCTAGAAGTAGCCTTTCGCTAAGACAGTTCTTGTGGAATTGGCAAAGTGATATTTGGAAGCCCATATAGGGCTATGGTGAAAAAGGAAATATCTTCAGATGAAATCTGGAAAGAAGCTTTCTGAGAAACTGCTTAGTGTTCTGTTAATTCATCTCACAGAGTTACATCTGTATTTCGTGGATCTCTTTGCCAGCCTTATGTCTGTGGAATCTGAGAACAGATATTTCGGATCCCTTTGAAGACTATAGGGCCAAAGGAAATATCCTCCGATAACAAAGAGAAAGAAGATTTCTGAGAAACTTCTTTGTGTTCTGCGAAATCATCTCAAGGAGTTACAGCTTTCCCCTCAAGAAGCCTTTCGCTAAGACAGTTCTTGTGGAATTAGCAAAGTGATATTTCGAAGCCCATAGAATTCTATGGTGAAAAAGGAAATATCCTCAGATGAAATCTGGGAAGAAGCTTTCTGAGAAACTGCTTAGTGTTCTGTTAATTCATCTCACAGAGTTATATCTGTATTTTGTGGATCTCTTTGCCAGCCTTATGTCTGTGGAATCTGAGAACAGATATTTCGGATCCCTTTGAAGACTATAGGGCCAAAGGAAATATCCTCCGATAACAAAGAGAAAGAAGCATTCTGAGAAACTTCTTTGTGTTCTGTGAAATCATCTCACAGAGTTACAGCTTACCCTCAAGAAGCCCTTCGCTAAGACAGTTCTTGTGGAATTGGCAAAGTGATGTTTGGAAGCCCCTAGAGGGCTATTGTGAAAAACGTAATATTTTCAGATGAGATCTGGAAAGAAGCTTTCTGAGAAACTGCTTAGTGTTCTGGTAATTCATCTCACAGAGTTACATCTGTATTTCGTGGATCTCTTTGCTAGCCTTATGTCTGTGGAATCTGAGAACAGATATTTCGGATCCCTTTGAAGACTTTAGGGCCAAAGGAAATATCCTCCGATAACAAAGAGAAAGAAGCTTTCTGAGAAACTTCTTTGTGTTCTGTGAAATCATCTCAAGGAGTTACAGCTTTCCCCTCAAGAAGCCTTTCGCTAAGACAGTTCTTGTGGAATTGGCAAAGTGATACATGGAAGCCCCTAGAGGGCTATGTTGAAAAAGGCAATATCCCTAGATGAAATCTGGAAAGAAGCTTTCTGAGAAACTGCTTAGTGTTCTGTTAATTCACCTCACATAGTTACATCTGTATTTCGTGGATCTCTTTGCTAGTCTTATTTCTGTGGGATCTGAGAACAGATATTTCGGATCCCTTTGAAGACTATAGGGCCAAAGGAAATATCCTCCGATAACAAAGAGAAAGAATCTTTCTGAGAAACTTCTTTGTGTTCTGTGAAATCATCTCACCGAGATACAGCTTTCCCTAGAAGAAGCCTTTCGCTAAGACAGTTCTTGTGGAATTGGTAAAGTGATAATTGGAAGCCCATAGAATTCTATGGTGAAAAAGGAAATATCCTCCGATGAAATCTGGAAAGAAGCTTTCTGAGAAACTGCTTAGTGTTCTGTTAATTCATCTCACAGAGTTACATCTGTATTTCGTGGATCTCTTTACTAGCCTTATTTCTGTGGAATCTGAGAACAGATATTTCGGATCCCTTTGAAGATGATAGGGCCAAAGGAAATATCCTCCGATAACAAAGAGAAAGAAGCTTTCTGAGAAACTTCTTTGTGTTCTGGGAAATCATCTCACAGAGTTACAGCTTTCCCCTCAACAAGCCTTTCGCTAAGACAGTTCTTGTGGAATTGGCAGAGTGATATTTGGAAGCCCATTGAGCGCTATGGTGAAAAAGGAAATATCCTCAGATAAAATCTGGAAAGAAGCTTTCTCCGAAACTGCTTAGTGTTCTGTTAATTCATCTCACAGAGTTACATCTGTATTTCGTGGATCTCTTTGCTAGCCTTATTTCTGTGGAATCTGATAACAGATATTTCGGATCCCTTTGAAGACGATAGGGCCAAAGGAAATATTCTCCGATAACAAAGAGAAAGAAGCTTTCTGAGAAACTTCTTTGTGTTCTGTGAAATCATCTCACAGAGTTACAGCTTTCCCCTCAACAAGCCTTTCGCTAAGACAGTTCTTGTGGAATTGGCAAAGTAATATATGGAAGCCCATAGAGGGCTATGGTGAAAAAGGAAATATCCTCTGATGAAATCTGGAAAGAAGCTTTCTGAGAAACTGCTTAGTGTTCTGATAATTCATCTCACAGAGTTACATCTGTATTTCGTGGATCTCTTTGCTAGCCTTATTTCTGTGGAATCTGAGAACAGATATTTCGGATCCCTTTGAAGACTATAGGGCCAAAGGAAATATCCTCCGATAACAAAGAGAAAGAAGCTTTCTCAGAAACTTCTTTGTGTTCCGTGAAATCATCTCACAGAGTTACAGCTTTCCGTAGAAGAAGCCTTTCGCTAAGAGAGTTCTTGTGGAATTGGCAAAGTGATATTGGGAAGCCCATAGAGGGCTATGGTGAAAAACGAAATATCTTCAGATGAAATCTGGAAAAAAGCTTTCTGAGAAACTGCTTAGTGTTCTGTTAATTCATCTCTCAGAGTTACATCTGTATTTCGTGGATCTCTTTTCTAGCCTTATTTCTGTGGAATCTGAGAACAGATATTTCGGATCCCTTTGAAGACTATAGGGCCAAAGGAAATATCCTCTGATAACAAAGAGAAAGAAGCTTTCTGAGAAACTTCTTTCTGTTCTGTGAAATCATCTCAAGGAGTTACAGCTTTCCCCTCAAGAAGCCTTTCGCTAAGACAGTTCTTGTGGAATTGGCAGAGTGATATTTGGAAGCCCATATAGGTCTATGGTGAAAAAGGAAATATCCTCACATGAAATCTGGAAGGAAGCTTTCTAAGAAACTGCTTAGTGTTCTGTTAATTCATCTCACAGAGTTACATCTGTATTTCGTCGATTTCTTTGCTAGCCTTATTTCTGTGGAATCTGAGAACAGATATTTCGGATCCCTTTGAAGACTATAGGGCCAAAGGAAATATCCTCCGATAACAAAGAGGAATAAGCTTTCTGAGAAACTTCTTTGTGTTCTGTGAAATCATCTCACAGAGTTACAGCTTTCCCCTCAAGAAGTCTCTCGCTAAGACAGTTCTTGTGGAATTGGCAAAGTGATATTGGGAAGCCCGTAGAGGGCTATGGTGAAAAACGAAATATCCCTAGATAAAATCTGGAAAGAAGCTTTCTGAGAAACTGCTTAGTGTTCTGTTAATTCATCTCACAGAGTTACATCTGTATTTCATGGATCTCTTTGCTAGCCTTATTTCTGTGGAATCTGAGAACAGATATTTCGGATCCCTTTGAAGACTATAGGGCCAAAGGAAATATCGTCCGATAACAAAGAGAAAGAAGCTTTCTGAGAAACTTCTTTGTGTTCTGTGAAATCATCTCACAGAGTTACAGCTTTCCCCTCAAGAAGCCTTTCGCTAAGACAGTTCTTGTGGAATTGGCAAAGTAATATATGGAAGCCCATAGAGGGCTATGGTGAAAAAGGAAATATCCTCAGATGAAATCTGGAAAGAAGCTTTCTGAGAAACTGCTTAGTGTTCTGTTAATTCACCTCACAGAGTTACATCTGTATTTCGTGGATCTCTTTGCCAGCCTTATGTCTGTGGAATCTGAGAACAGATATTTCAGATCCCTTTGAAGACTATAGGGCCAAAGGAAATATCCTCCGATAACAAAGAGAAAGAAGATTTCTGAGAAACTTCTTTGTGTTCTGTGAAATCATCTCAAGGAGTTACAGCTTTCCCCTCAAGAAGCCTTTGGCTAAGACAGTTCTGTTGGAATTAGCAAAGTGATATTTCGAAGCCCTTAGAATTCTATGGTGAAAAAGGAAATATCCTCAGATGAAATCTGGAAAGAAGCTTTCTGAGAAACTGCTTAGTGTTCTGTTAATTCATCTCACAGAGTTACATCTGTATTTCGTGGATCTCTTTGCTAGCCTTATTTCTGTGGAATCTGAGAACAGATATTTCGGATCCCTTTGAAGATATAGTGCCAAAGGAATTATCTTCCGATAACAAAGAGAAAGAAGCTTTCTCAGAAACTTCTTTGTGTTCTGCGAAATCATCTCACAGAATTACAGCTTTCCCCTCAAGAAGCCTTTCGCTAAGACAGTTCTTGTGGAATTCGCAAAGTGATATTTGGAAGCCCATAGAGTTCTATGGTGAAAAAGGTAATATTTTCAGATGAAATCTGGAAAGAAGCTTTCTGAGAAACTGCTTAGTGTTCTATTAATTCATCTCACAGAGTTACATCTGTATTTCGTGGATCTCTTTGCTAGACTTATGTCTGAGGAATCTGAGAACAGATATTTCGGATCCCTTTGAAGACTATAGGGCCAAAGGAAATATCCTCCTATTATCAAAGAGAAAGAATTTTTCTGAGAAACTTCTTTGTGTTCTGTGAAATCATCTCAAGGAGTTACAGCTTTCCCCTCAAGAAGCCTTTCGCTAAGACAGTTCTTGTGGAATTGGCAGAGTGATATTTGGAAGCCCATAGAGCGCTATGGTGAAAAAGGACATATCCTCAGATGAAATCTGGAAAGAAGCTTTCTGAGAAACTGCTTAGTGTTTTGTTAATTCATCTCACAGAGTTACATCTGTATTTCGTGGATCTCTTTGCCAGCCTTATGTCTGTGGAATCTGAGAACAGATATTTCGGATCCCTTTGAAGACTATAGGGCCAAAGGAAATATCCTCCGATAACAAAGAGAAAGAAGCTTTCTCAGAAACTTCTTTGTGTTCTGTGAAATCATCTCACAGAGTTACAGCTTTCCCCTCAAGAAGCCTTTCGCTAAGACAGTTCTTGTGGAATTGGCAAAGTGATATTGGGAAGCCCATAGAGTTCTATGGTGAAAAAGGTAATATTTTCAGATGAAATCTGGAAAGAAGCTTTCTGAGAAACTGCTTAGTGTTCTGGTAATTCATCTCACAGAGTTACATCTGTATTTCGTGGATCTCTTTGCTAGCCTTATGTCTGAGGAATCTGAGAACAGATATTTCGGATCCCTTTGAAGACTATAGGGCCAAAGGAAATATCCTCCGATATCAAAGAGAAAGAAGCTTTCTGAGAAACTTCTTTGTGTTCTGTGAAATCATCTCAAGGAGTTACAGCTTTCCCCTCAGGAAGCCTTTCGCTAAGACAGTTCTTGTGGAACTGGCAGAGTGATATTTGGAAGCCCATAGAGCGCTATGGTGAAAAAGGAAATATCCTCAGATGAAATCTGGAAAGAAGCTTTCTGAGAAACTGCTTAGTGTTTTGTTAATTCATCTCACAGAGTTACATCTGTATTTCGTGGATCTCTTTACTAGCCTTATTTCTGTGGAATCTGAGAACAGATATTTCGGATCATTTGAAGATGATAGGGCCAAAGGAAATATCCTCCGATAACAAAGAGAAAGAAGCTTTCTGAGAAACTTCTTTGTGTTCTGTGAAATCATCTCACAGAGTTACAGCTTTCCCCTCAACAAGCCTTTCGCTAAGACAGTTCTTGTGGAATTGGCAGAGTGATATTTGGAAGCCCATAGAGCGCTATGGTGAAAAAGGAAATATCCTCAGATGAAATCTGGAAAGAAGCTTTCTGCAAAACTGCTTAGTGTTCTGTTAATTCATCTCACAGAGTTACATCTGTATTTCGTGGATCTCTTTGCTAGCCTTATTTCTGTGGAATCTGATAACAGATATTTCGGATCCCTTTGAAGACGATAGGGCCAAAGGAAATATCCTCCGATAACAAAGAGAAAGAAGCTTTCTGAGAAACTTCTTTGTGTTCTGTGAAATCATCTCACAGAGTTACAACGGTATTTCGTGGATCTCTTTGCTAGCCTTATTTCTGTGGAATCTGAGAACAGATATTTCGGATCCCTTTGAAGACTATAGGGAAAAAGGAAATATCCTCCGATAAAAAAGAGAAAGAAGCTTTCTGAGAAACTTCTTTGTGTTCTGTGAAATCATCTCACAGAGTTACAGCTTTCCCCTCAAGAAGCCTTTCGCTAAGACAGTTCTTGTGGAATTGGCAAAGTGATATATGGAAGCCCCTAGAGGGCTATGGTGAAAAAGGAAATATCCCTAGATAAAATCTGGAAAGAAGCTTTCTGAGAAACTGCTTAGTGTTCTGTTAATTCATCTCACAGAGTTACATCTGTATTTCGTGGATCTCTTTGATAGCCTTATTTCTGTGCAATCTGAGAACAGATATTTCGGATCCCTTTGAAGACTATAGAGCCAAAGGAAATATCCTCCGATAACAAAGAGAAAGAAGCTTTCTGAGAACTTCTTTGTGTTCTGTGAAATCATCTCTCAGAGTTACTGCTTTCCCTAGAAGAAGCCTTTCGCTAATACAGTTCTTGTGGAATTGGCAGAGTGATATTGGGAAGACCATATAGGGCTATGGTGAAAAAGGAAATATCCTCAGATGAAATCTGGAAAGAAGCTTTCTGAGAAACTGCTTAGTGTTCTGTCAATTCATCTCACAGAGTTACATCTGTATTTCGTGGATCTCTTTGCTAGCCTTATTTCTGTGGAATCTGAGAACAGATATTTCTGATCCCTTTGAAGACTATAGGGCCAAATGAAATATCCTCTGATAAAAAAGAGAAAGAAGCTTTCTGAGAAACTTCTTTGTTTTCTGTGAAATCATCTCACAGAGTTACAGCTTTCCCCTCAAGAAGCCTTTCGCTAAGACAGTTCTTGTGGAATTGGCAGAGTGATATTTGGAAGCCCATAGAGGGCTATGGTGAAAAAGGAAATATCCTCAGATGAAATCTGGAAAGAAGCTTTCTGAAGAACTGCTTAGTGTTCTGTTAATTCATCTCACAGAGTTACATCTGTATTTCGTGGATCTCTTTGTTAGCCTTATTTCTGTGGAATCTGAGAACAGATATTTCGGATCCCTATGAAGACTATAGGGCCAAAGGAAATATCCTCCGATAACAGAGAAAGAAGCTTTCTGAGAAACTTCTTTGTGTTCTGTGAAATCATCTCTCAGAGTTACAGCTTTCCCTCAAGAAGCCCTTCGTTAAGACTATTCTTGTGGAATTGGCAAAGTGATATTTGGAAGCCCCTAGAGGGCTATCTTGAAAAAGGAAATATCCTCAGATGAAATCTGGAAAGAAGCTTTCTGAGAAACTGCTTAGTGTTCTGTTAATTCATGTCACAGTGTTACATCTGTATTTCGTGGATCTCTTTGCTAGACTTATTTCTGTGGAATCTGAGAACAGATATTTCGGATCCCTTTGAAGACTATAGGGCCAAAGGAAATATCCTCCGATAACAAAGAGAAAGAAGCTTTCTGAGAAACTTCTTTGTGTTCTGTGAAATCATCTCACAGAGTTACAGCTTTCCCCTCAACAAGCCTTTCGCTAAGACAGTTCTTGTGGAATTGGCAGAGTGATATTTGGAAGCCCATAGAGCTCTAAGGTGAAAAAGGAAATATCCTCAGATGAAATCTGGAAAGAAGCTTTCTGCGAAACAGCTTAGTGTTCTGTTAATTCATCTCACAGAGTTACATCTGTATTTCGTGGATCTCTTGGCTAGCCTTATTTCTGCGGAATCTGAGAACAGATATTTCGGATCCCTTTGAAGACTATAGGGCCAAAGGAAATATCCTCCGATAACAAAGAGAAAGAAGCTTTCTGAGAAACTTCTTTGTGTTCTGTGAAATTATCTCACAGAGTTACAGCTTTCCCCTCAAGAAGCCTTTCGCTAAGACAGTTCTTGTGGAATTGGCAAAGTGATATATGGAAGTCCCTAGAGGGCTATGGTGAAAAAGGAAATATCCCTAGATAAAATCTGGAAAGAAGCTTTCTGAGAAACTGCTTAGTGTTCTGTTAATTCATCTCACAGAGTTACATCTGTATTTCATGCATCTCTTTGCTAGCCTTATTTCTGTGGAATCTGAGAACAGATATTTCAGATCCCTTTGAAGACTATAGGGCCAAAGGAAATATCCTCCGATAACAAAGAGAAAGAAGCTTTCTGAGAAACTTCTTTGTGTTCTGTGAAATCATCTCACAGAGTTACATCTTTCCCTAGAAGAAGTCTTTCGCTGAGACAGTTCTTGTGGAATTGGCAAAGTGATATAGGGAAGCCCATATAGGGCTATGGTGAAAAAGGAAATATCCTCAGATGAAATCTGGAAAGAAGCTTTCTGAGAAACTGCTTTGTGTTCTGTTAATTCATCTCACAGAGTTACATCTGTATTTCGTGGATCTCTTTGCCAGCCTTATTTCTGTGGAATCTGATAACAGATATTTCGGATCCCTTTGAAGACTATAGGGCCAAAGGAAATATCCTCCGATAACAAAGAGAAAGAAGCTTTCTGAGAAACTTCTTTGTGTTCTGTGAAATCATCTCACAGAGTTACAGCTTTCCCCTCAAGAAGCCTTTCGCTAAGACAGTTCTTGTGGAATTGGCAAAGTGATATTTGGAAGCCCATAGAGGGCTATGGTGAAAAAGGAAATATCCTCAGTTGAAATCTGGAAAGAAGCTTTCGGAGAAACTGCTTAGTGTTCTGTTAATTTATGTCACAGAGTTACATCTGTATTTCGTGGATCTCTTTGCCAGCCTTATTTCTGTGGAATCTGATAACAGATATTTCGGATCCCTTTGAAGACTACAGGGCCAAAGGAAATATCCTCCGATAACAAAGAGAAAGAAGCTTTCTGAGAAACTTCTTTGTGTTCTTTGAAATCATCTCACAGAGTTACAGCTTTCCCCTCAAGAAGCCGTTCGCTAAGACAGTTCTTGTGGAATTGGCAGAGTGATATTGGGAAGCCCATAGAGGGCTAAGGTGAAAAACTAATATTTTCAGATGAAATCTGGAAAGAAGCTTTCTGAGAAACTGCTTAGTGTTCTGGTAATTCATCTCACAGAGTTACATCCGTATTTCGTGGATCTCTTTGCTAGCCTTATGTCTGTGGAATATGAGAACAGATATTTCGGATCCCTTTGAAGACTATAGGGCCAAAGGAAATATCCTCCGATAACAAAGAGAAAGAAGCTTTCTGAGAAACTTCTTTGTGTTCTGTGAAATCATCTCAAGGAGTTACAACTTTCCCCTCAAGAAGCCTTTCACTAAGACAGTTCTTGTGGAATTGGCAGAGTGATATTTGGAAGCCCGTAGAGCGCTATGGTGAAAAAGGAAATATCCTCAGATGAAATCTGGAAAGAAGCTTTCTGAGAAACTGCTTAGTGTTCTGTTAATTCATCTCACAGAGTTACATCTGTATTTCGTGGATCTCTTTGCTAGCCTTATTTCTGTGGAATCTGAGAACAGATATTTCTGATCCCTTTGAAGACTATAGGGCCAAAGGAAATATCCTCCGATAACAAAGAGAAAGAAGCTTTCAGAGAAACTTCTTTGTGTTCTGTGAAATCATCTCACAGAGTTACAGCTTTCCCTAGAAGAAGTCTTTCGCTAAGACAGTTCTTGTGGAATTGGTAAAGTGATATTGGGGAGCCCATATAGGGCTATGGTGAAAAAGGAAATATCTTCAGATGAAATCTGGAAAGAAGCTTTCTGAGAAACTGCTTAGTGTTCTGTTAACTCATCTCACAGAGTTACATCTGTATTTCGTGGATCTCTTTGCCAGCCTTATGTCTGTGGAATCTGAGAACAGATATTTCGGATCCCTTTGAAGACTATAGGGCCAAAGGAAATATCCTTCGATAACACAGAGAAAGAAGCTTTCTGAGAAACATCTTTGTGTTCTGTGAAATCATTTCACAGAGTTACAGCTTACCCTCAAGAAGCCTTTCGCTAAGACAGTTCTTGTGGAATTCGCAAAGTGATATATGGAAGCCCCAAGAGGGCTATGGTGAAAAAGGAAATATCCCTAGATAAAATCTGGAAAGAAGCTTTCTGGGAAACTGTTTAGTGTTCTGTTAATTCATCTCACAGAGTTACATCTATATTTCGTGGATGTCTTTGCTAGCCTTATTTCTGTGGAATCTGATAACAGATATTTCGGATCCCTTTGAAGACTATAGGGCCAAAGGAAATATCCTCCGATAACAAAGAGAAAGAAGCTTTCTCAGAAACTTCTTTGTGTTCTGTGAAATCATCTCACAGAGTTACAGCTTACGCTCAAGAAGACCTTCGCTAAGACAGTTCTTGTGGAATTGGAAAAGTGATGTTTTGAAGCCCCTAGAGGGCTATGGTGAAAAAGGAAATATCCTCAGATGAAATCTGGAAGGAAGCTTTCTGAGAAACTGCTTAGTGTTCTGTTAATTCATCTTACAGTGTTGCATCTGTATTTCGTGGATCTCTTTGCCAGCCTTATTTCTGTGGAATCTGAGAACAGATATTTCGGATCCCTTTGAAGACTATAGGCCAAAGGAAATATCCTCCGATAACAAAGAGAAAGAAGCTTTCTGAGAAACTTCTTTGTGTTCTGTGAAATCATCTCACAGAGTTACAGCTTTCCCCTCAAGAAGCCTTTCGCTCAGACAGTTCTTGTGGAATTGGCAAAGTGATATTTGGAAGCCCATAGAGGGCTGTGGTGAAAAAGGAAATATCCCTAGATAAAATCTGGAAAGAAGCTTTCTGGGAAACTGCTTAGTGTTCTGTTAATTCATCTCACAGAGTTACATCTGTATTTCGTGGATCTCTTTGCTAGCCTTATTTCTGTGGAATCTGAGAACAGATATTTCGGATCCCTTTGAAGACTATAGGGCCAAAGGAAATATCCTCGGATAACAAAGAGAAAGAAGCTTTCTGAGAAACTTCTTTGTGTTCTGTGAAATCATCTCACAGATTTACAGCTTACCCTCAAGAAGCCTTTCGCTAAGACAGTTCTTGTGGAATTGGCAAAGTGATAATTGGAAGCCCATAGAGTTCTATGGTGAAAAAGGAAATATCCTCCGATGAAATCTGGAAAGAAGCTTTCTGAGAAACTGCTTAGGGTTCTGTTAATTCATCTCACAGAGTTACATCTGTATTTCGTGGATCTCTTTGATAGCCTTATTTCTGTGGAATCTGAGAACAGATATTTCCTATCCCTTTGAAGACTATAGGGCCAAAGGAAATATCCTCCGACAACAAAGAGAAAGAAGCTTTCTGGGAAACTTCTTTGTGTTCTGTGAAACCATCTCACAGAGTTACAGCTTTCCCCTCAAGAAGCCTTTCGCTAAGACAGTTCTTGTGGAATTGGCAAAGTGATATATGGAAGCCCCAAGAGGGCTATGGTGAAAAAGGAAATATCCCTAGATAAAATCTGGAAAGAAGCTTTCTGAGAAACTGCTTAGTGTTCTGTTAATTCATGTCACAGAGTTACATCTGTATTTCGTGGATCTCTTTGCTAGCCTTATTTCTGTGGAATCTGAGAACAGATATTTCGGATCCCTTTGAAGACTATAGGGCCAAAGGAAATATCCTCCGATAACAAAGAGAAAGAAGCTTTCTGAGAAACTTCTGTGTGTTCTGTGAAATCCACTCACAGTGTTACAGCTTTCCCCTCAAGGAGCCTTTCGCTAAGAGAGTTCTTGTGGAATTGGCAGAGTGATATTTGGAAGCCCATAGAGGGCTACGGTGAAAAAGGAAACATCCTCAGATGAAATCTGGAAAGAAGCTTTCTGAGTAACTTCTTTGTGTTTGTGAAATCATCTCACAGAGTTACAGCTTTCCCCTCAAGAAGCCTTTCGCTAAGACAGTTCTTGTGGAATTGGCAGAGTGATATTTGGAAGCCCATAGAGGGCTATGGTGAAAAAGGAAATATCCTCCGATGAAATCTGGAAAGAAGCTTTCTGAGAAACTGCTTTGTGTTCTGTTAATTCATCTCACAGAGTTACATCTGTATTTCGTGGATCTCTTTGCTAGCCTTATTTCTGTGGAATCTGAGAACAGATATTTCGGATCCCTTTGAAGACTATAGGGCCAATGAAATATCCTCCGATAACAAAGAGAAAGAAGCTTTCTGAGAAACTTCTTTGTGTTCTGTGAAATCATCTCACAGAGCTACAGCTTTCCTCTCAAGAAGCCTTTCGCTAAGACAGTTCTTGTGGAATTGGCAAAGTGATATTTGGAAGCCCATAGAGGGCTATGGTGAAAAAGGAAATATCCACAGATGAAATCTGGAAAGAAGTTTCTGAGAAACTGCTTAGTGTTCTGTTAATTCATCTCACAGAGTTACATCTGTATTTCGTGGATCTCTTTGCTAGCCTTATTTCTGTGGAATCTGAGAACAGATATTTCGGATCCCTTTGAAGACTATAGGGTCAAAGGAAATATCCTCCGATAACAAAGAGAAAGAAGCTTTCTCAGAAACTTCTGTGTGTTCTGTGAAATCCACTCACAGTGTTACAGCTTTCCCCTCAAGAAGCCTTTCGCTAAGAGAGTTCTTGTGGAATTGGCAGAGTGATATTTGGAAGCCCATAGAGGGCTATGGTGAAAAAGGAAATATCCTCCGATGAAATCTGGAAAGAAGCTTTCTGAGAAACTGCTTTGTGTTCTGTTAATTCATCTCACAGAGTTACATCTGTATTTCGTGGATCTCTTTGCTAGCCTTATTTCTGTGGAATCTGAGAACAGATATTTCGGATCCCTTTGAAGAGTATAGGGCCAAAGGAAATATCCTCCGATAACAAAGAGAAAGAAGCTTTCTGAAGAACTTCTTTGTGTTCTGTGAAATCATCTCACAGAGTTACAGCTTTCCCCTCAAGAAGCCGTTCGCTAAGACAGTTCTTGTGGAATTGGCAAAGTGATATTGGGAAGCCCATAGAGGGCTATGGAGAAAAACGTAATATTTTCAGATGAAATCTGGAAAGAAGCTTTCTGAGAAACTGCTTACTGTTCTGGTAATTCATCTCATAGAGTTACATCTGTATTTCGTGGATCTCTTTGCTAGCCTTATGTCTGTGGAATCTGAGAACAGATATTTCGGATCCCTTTGAAGACTATAGGGTCAAAGGAAATATCCTCCGATAACAAAGAGAAAGAAGCTTTCTGAGAAACTTCTTTGTGTTCTGTGAAATCATC
Source organism: Macaca mulatta (assembly GCF_049350105.2). NCBI lineage: Eukaryota > Metazoa > Chordata > Mammalia > Primates > Cercopithecidae > Macaca > Macaca mulatta. The sequence continues at coordinate 27,278,886 of NC_133420.1, forward strand.
TCAAGGAGTTACAGCTTTCCCCTCAAGAAGCCTTTCGCTAAGAAGTTCTTGTGGAATTGGCAGAGTGATATTTGGAAGCCCATAGAGCGCTATAGTGAAAAAGGAAATATCCTCAGATGAAATCTGGAAAGAAGCTTTCTGAGAAACTGCTTAGTGTTCTGTTAATTCATCTCACAGAGTTACATCTGTATTTCGTGGCTCTCTTTGCTAGCCTTATTTCTGTGGAATCTGAGAACAGATATTTCAGATCCCTTTGAAGACGATAGGGCCAAAGGAAATATCCTCCGATAACAAAGAGAAAGAAGCTTTCTGAGAAACTTCTTTGTGTTCTGTGAAATCATCTCACAGAGTTACAGCTTTCCCCTCAAGAAGCCTTTCGCTAAGACAGTTCTTGTGGAAATGGCAAAGTGATATATGGAAGCCCATAGAGGGCTATGGTGAAAAAGGAAATATCCCTAGATAAAATCTGGAAAGAAGCTTTCTGAGAAACTGCTCAGTGTTCTGTTAATTCATCTCACGGAGTTACATCTGTATTTCTTCGATTTCTTTGCTAGCCTTATTTCTGTGGAATCTGAGAACAGATATTTCGGATCCCTTTGAAGACTATAGGGCCAAAGGAAATATCCTCCGATAACAAAGAGGAAGAAGCTTTCTGAGAAACTTCTTTGTGTTCTGTGAAATCATCTCACAGAGATACAGCTTTCACCTCAAGAAGTCTCTCGCTAAGACAGTTCTTGTGGAATTGGCAAAGTGATATTGGGAAGCCCATATAGGGCTATGGTGAAAAAGGAAATATCTTCAGATGAAATCTGGAAAGAAGCTTTCTGAGAAACTGCTTAGTGTTCTGTTAATTCATCTCACAGAGTTACATCTGTATTTCGTGGATCTCTTTGATAGCCTTATTTCTGTGGAATCTGAGAACAGATATTTCGGATCCCTTTGAACACTATAGGGCCAAAGGAAATATCCTCCGATAACAAAGAGAAAGAAGCTTTCTCAGAAACTTCTTTGTGTTCTGTGAAATCATCTCACAGAGTTACAGCTTACCCTCAAGAAGCCCTTCCCTAAGACAGTTCTTGTGGCATTGGAAAAGTGATGTTTCGACGCCCCTAGAGGGCTATGGTATAAAAGGAAATATCCTCAAATGAAATCTGGAAGGAAGCTTTTTGAGAAACTGCTTAGTGTTCTGTTAATTCATCTCACAGAGTTACATCTGTATTTCGAGGATCTCTTTGCCAGCCTTATGTCTGTGGAATCTGAGAACAGATATTTCGGATCCCTTTGAAGACTATAGGGCCAAAGGAAATATCCTCCGATAACAAAGAGAAAGAAGCTTTCTGAGAAACTTCTTTGTGTTCTGTGAAATCATCTCACAGAGTTACAGCTTTCCCTAGAAGAAGCCTTTCGCTCAGGCAGTTCTTGTGGAATTGGCAAAGTGATATTGGGAAGCCCATATAGGGCTGTGGTGAAAAAGGAAATATCTTCAGATAAAATCTGGAAAGAAGCTTTCTTAGAAACTGGTTAGTGTTCTGTTAATTCATCTCACACAGTTACATCTGTATTTCGTGGATCTCTTTGCCCGCCTTATGTATGTGGAATCTGAGAACAGATATTTCGGATCCCTTTGAAGACTATAGGGCCAAAGGAAATATCCTCCGATAACAAAGAGAAAGAAGCTTTCTGAGATACTTTTTTGTGTTCTGTGAAATCATCTCAAGGAGTTACAGCTTTCCCCTCAAGAAGCCTTTCGCTAAGACAGTTCTTGTGGAATTGGCAGAGTGATATTTGGAAGCCCATAGAGGGCTATGGTGAAAAAGGAAATATCCTCAGATGAAATCTGGAAAGAAGTTTTCTGAAGAACTGCTTAGTGTTCTGTTAATTCATCTCACAGAGTTACATCTGTATTTCGTGGATATCTTTGCTAGCCTTATTTCTGTGGAATCTGAGAACAGATATTTCGGATCCCTTTGAAGACTATAGGGCCAAAGGAAATATCCTCCGATAACAAAGAGAAAGAAGCTTTCTGAGAAACTTCTTTGTGTTCTGTGAAATCATCTCACAGAGTTACAGCTTTCCCCTCAAGAAGCCTTTCGCTAAGACAGTTCTTATGGAATTGGCAAAGTGATATTTGGAAGCCCATAGAGGGCTATGGTGAAAAAGGAAATATCCTCAGATGAAATATGCAAAGAAGCTTTATGAGAAACTGCTTAGAGTTCTGATAATTCATCTCACAAACTTACATCTGTATTTCATGGATCTCTTTGCTAGCCTTATTTATGTGGAATCTGAGAACAGATATTTCGGATCCCCTTGAAGACTATAGGGCCAAAGGAAATATCCTCCGATAACAAAGAGAAAGAAGCTTTCTGAGAAACTTCTTTGTGTTCTTTGAAATCATCTCACAGAGTTACAGCTTACCCTCAAGAAGCCCTTCGCTAAGACAGTTCTTGTGGAATTGGCAAAGTGATGTTTGGGAGCCCCTAGTGGGCTATGGTGAAAAAGGAAATATCCTCAGATGAAATCTGGAAGGAAGCTTTCTGAGAAACTGCTTAGTGTTCTGTTAATTCATCTCACAGAGTTACATCTGTATTTCGTGGATCTCTTTGCTAGCCTTATTTCTGTGGAATCTGATAACAGATATTTCGGATCCATTTGAAGACGATAGGGCCAAAGGAAATATCCTCCGATAACAAAGAGAAAGAAGCTTTCTGAGAAACTTCTTTGTGTTCTGTGAAATCATCTCACAGAGTTACAGCTTTCCCCTCAAGAAGCCTTTCGCTAAGACAGTTCTTGTGGAATTGGCAAAGTGATATTTGGAAGCCCCTAGAGGGCTATGGTGAAAAAGGAAATATTCTCAGATGAAATCTGTTAAGAAGCTTTCTGAGAAACTGCTTAGTGTTCTGTTAATTCATCTCACAGAGTTACATCTGTATTTCGTGGATCTCTTTGCTAGCCTTATTTCTGTGGAATCTGATAACAGATATTTCGGATACCTTTGAAGACGATAGGGCCAAAGGAAATATCCTCCGATAACAGAGAGAAAGAAGCTTTCTGAGAAACTTCTTTGTGTTCTGTGAAATCATCTCAAGGAGTTACAGCTTTCCACTTAAGAAGCCTTTCGCTAAGACAGTTCTTGTGGAATTGGCAGAGTGATATTTGGAAGCACATAGAGGGCTATGGTGAAAAAGGAAATATCCTCAGATGAAATCTGGAAAGAAGCTTTCTGAGAAACTGCTTAGTGTTCTGTTAATTCATCTCACAGAGTTACATCTGTATTTCGTGGATCTCTTTGCTAGCCTTATTTCTGTGGAATCTGAGAACAGATATTACGGATCCCTTTGAAGACTATAGGGCCAAAGGAAATATCCTCCGATAACAAAGAGAAAGAAGCTTTCTGAGAAACTTCTTTGTGTTCTGTGAAATCATCTCACAGAGTTACAGCTTTCGCCTCATGAAGCCTTTCGCTAAGACAGTTCTTGTGGAATTGGCAAAGTGATATTTGGTAGGCCATAGAGGGCTATGGTGAAAAAGGAAATATCCTCAGATGAAATCTGGAAAGAACCTTTCTGAGAAACTGCTTAGTGTTCTGTTAATTCATCTCACAGAGTTACATCTGTATTTCGTGGATCTCTTTGCTAGCCTTACTTCTGTGGAATCTGAGAACAGATATTTCGGATCCCTTTGAAGACTATAGGGCCAAAGGAAATATCCTCCGATAACAAAGAGAAAGAAGCTTTCTGAGAAACCTCTTTGTGTTCTGTGAAATCAACACACAGAGTTACAGCTTTCCCCTCAAGAAGCCTTTCGCTAAGACAGTTCTTGTGGAATTGGCAAAGTGATATATGGAAGCTCCTAGATTGCTATGGTGAAAAAGGAAATATCCCTAGATAAAATCTGGAAATAAGCTTTCTGAGAAACTGCTTAGTGTTCTGTTAATTCATCTCACAGAGTTATATCTGTATTTCATGGATCTCTTTGTTAGCCTTATTTCTGTGGAATCTGAGAACAGATATTTCGGATCCCTTTGAAGACTATAGGGCCAAAGGAAATATCCTCCGATAACAAACAGAAAGAAGCTTTCTGAGAAACTTCTTTGTGTTCTGTGAAATCATCTCACAGAGTTACAGCTTTCCCTAGAAGAAGTCTTTCGGTAAGACAGTTCTTGTGGAATTGGCAAAGTGACATTGGGAAGCCCATATAGGGCTATGGTGATAAAGGAAATATCTTCAGATGAAATCTGGAAAGAAGCTTTCTGAGAAACTGCTTAGTGTTCTGTTAATTCATCTCACAGAGTTACATCTGTATTTCGTGGATCTCTTTGCCAGCCTTATGTCTGTGGAATCTGAGAACAGATATTTCGGATCCCTTTGAAGACTACAGGGCCAAAGGAAATATCCTCCGATAACAAAGAGAAGGAAGCTTTCTGAGAAACTTCTTTGTGTTCTGTGAAATCATCTCACAGAGTTACAGCTTACCCTCAAGAAGCCCTTCGCTAAGACAGTTCTTGTGGAATTGGCAAAGTGATGTTTGGAAGCCCCTAGAGGGCTATGGTGAAAAAGGAAATATCCTCAGATAAAATCTGGAAGGAAGCTTTCTGAGAAACTGCTTAGTGTTCTGTTAATTCATCTCACAGAGTTACATCTGTATTTCGTGGATCTCTTTGCTAGCCTTATTTCTTTGGAATCTGAGAAGAGATATTTCGGAACCCTTTGAAGTCTATAGGGGCAAAGGAAATATCCTCTGATAACAAAGAGAAAGAAGCTTTCTGAGAAACTTCTTTGTGTTCTGTGAAATCATCTCACAGAGTTACAGCTTTCCCCTCAAGAAGCCTTTCGCTAAGACAGTTCTTGTGGAATTAGCAAAGTGATATTTGGAAGCCCATATAATTCTATGGTGAAAAAGGAAATATCCTCAGATGAAATCTGGAAAGAAGCTTTCTGAGAAACTGCTTAGTGTTCTGTTAATTCATCTCACACAGTTACATCTGTATTTCGTGGATCTCTTTACCCGCCTTATGTATGTGGAATCTGAGAACAGATATTTCGGATCCCTTTGAAGACTATAGGGCCAAAGGAAATATCCTCCGATAACAAAGAGAAAGAAGCTTTCTGAGATACTTTTTTGTGTTCTGTGAAACCATCTCAAGGAGTTACAGCTTTCCCCTCAAGAAGCCTTTCCCTAAGACAGTTCTTGTGGAATTGGCAGAGTGATATTTGGAAGCCCATAGAGGGCTATGGTGAAAAAGGAAATATCCTCAGATGAAATCTGGAAAGAAGTTTTCTGAAGAACTGCTTAGTGTTCTGTTAATTCATCTCACAGAGTTACATCTGTATTTCGTGGATCTCTTTGCTAGCCTTATTTCTGTGGAATCTGAGAACAGATATTTCGGATCCCTTTGAAAACTATAGGGCCAAAGGAAATATCCTCCGATAACAAAGAGAAAGAAGCTTTCTGAGAAACTTCTTTGTGTTCTTTGAAATCATCTCACAGAGTTACAGCTTACCCTCAAGAAGCCCTTCGCTAAGACAGTTCTTGTGGAATTGGCAAAGTGATGTTTGGAAGCCCCTAGTGGGCTATGGTGAAAAAGGAAATATCCTCAGATGAAATCTGGAAGGAAGCTTTCTGAGAAACTGCTTAGTGTTCTGATAATTCATCTCACAAAGTTACATCTGTATTTCATGGATCTCTTTGCTAGCCTTATTTATGTGGAATCTGAGAACAGATATTTCGGATCCCCTTGAAGACTATAGGGCCAGAGGAAATATCCTCCGATAACAAAGAGAAAGAAGCTTTCTGAGAAACTTCTTTGTGTTCTTTGAAATCATCTCACAGAGTTACAGCTTACCCTCAAGAAGCCCTTCGCTAAGACAGTTCTTGTGGAATTGGCAAAGTGATGTTTGGAAGCCCCTAGTGGGCTATGGTGAAAAAGGAAATATCCTCAGATGAAATCTGGAAGGAAGCTTTCTGAGAAACTGCTTAGTGTTCTGTTAATTCATCTCACAGAGTTACATCTGTATTTCGTGGATCTCTTTGCTAGCCTTATTTCTGTGGAATCTGATAACAGATATTTCGGATCCATTTGAAGACGATAGGGCCAAAGGAAATATCCTCCGATAACAAAGAGAAAGAAGCTTTCTGAGAAACTTCTTTGTGTTCTGTGAAATCATCTCACAGAGTTACAGCTTTCCCCTCAAGAAGCCTTTCGCTAAGACAGTTCTTGTGGAATTGGCAAAGTGATATTGGGAAGCCCATATAGGGCTATGGTGAAAAAGGTAATATCTTCAGATGAAATCTGGAAAGAAGCTTTCTGAGAAACTGCTTAGTGTTCTGTTAATTCATCTCACAGAATTACATCTGTATTTCGTGGATCTCTTTGCTAGCCTTATTTCTGTGGAATCTGAGAACAGATATTTCGGATCCCCTTGAAGACTATAGGGCCAACGGAAATATCCTCCGATAACAAAGAGAAAGAAGCTTTCTGAGAAACTTCTTTGTGTTCTGTGAAATCCACTCACAGAGTTACAGCTTTCCCCTCAAGAAGCCTTTCGGTAAGACAGTTCTTGTGGAATTGGCAAAGTGATATTTGAAAGCCCTTAGAGGGCTATGGTGAAAAAGGAAATATCCTCAGATGAAATCTGGAAGGAAGGTTTCTGAGAAACTGCTTAGTGTTCTGTTAATTCATCTCACAGAGTTACATCTGTATTTCGAGGATCTCTTTGCTAGCCTTATTTCTGTGGAATCTGGGAACAGATATTTCGGATCCCTTTGAACACTATAGGGCCAAAGGATATTTCCTCTGATAACAAAGAAAAAGAAGCTTTTGAGAAACTTCTTTGTGTTCTGTGAAATCATCTCACAGAGTTACAGCTTTCACCTCAAGAAGCCTTTCGCTAAGACAGTTCTTGTGGAATTGGCAAAGTGATGTTTGGAAGCCCCTAGTGGGCTATGGTGAAAAAGGAAATATCCTCAGATGAAATCCGGAAGGAAGCTTTCTGAGAAACTGCTTAGTGTTCTGTTAATTCATCTCACAAAGTTACATCTGTATTTCGTGGATCTCTTTGCTAGCCTTATTTCTGTGGAATCTGAGAACAGATATTTCAGATCCCTTTGAAGACTATAGGGCCAAAAGAAATATCCTCCGATAACAAAGAGAAAGAAGCTTTCTGAGGAACTACTTTGTTTTCTGTGAAATTATCTCACAGAGTTACAGCTTTCCCCTCAAGAAGCCTTTCGCTAAGATAGTTCTTGTGGAATTGGCAAAGTGATATTTGGAAGCCCATACAGGGCTATGGTGAAAAAGGTAATATCTTCAGATGAAATCTGGAAAGAAGCTTTCTGAGAAACTGCTTAGTGTTCTGTTAATTCATCTCACAGAGTTACATCTGTATTTCGTGGATCTCTTTGCTAGCCTTATTTCTGTGGAATCTGAGAACAGATATTTCGGATCTCTTTGAAGACGATAGGGGCAAAGGAAATATCCTCCGATAACAAAGAGAAAGAAGCTTTCTGAAAAACTTCTTTGTGTTCTGTGAAATCATCTCAAGGAGTTACAGCTTTCCCCTCAAGAAGCCTTTCGCTAAGACAGTTCTTGTGGAATTGGCAAAGTGATATTTGGAAGCCCCTAGAGGGCTATGGTGAAAAAGGAAATATCCTCAGATGAAATCTGGAAAGAAGCTTTCTGAGAAACTGCTTAGTGTTCTGTTAATTCATCTCACAGAGTTACATCTGTATTTCGTGGATCTCTTTGCTAGCCTTATTTCTGTGGAATCTGAGAACAGATATTTCGGATCCCTTTGAAGACTATAGGGCTAAAGGAAATATCCTCCGATAACAAAGAGAAAGAAGCTTTCTGAGAAACTTCTTTGTGTTCTGTGAAATCATCTCACAGAGTTACAGCTTTCCCCTCAAGAAGCCTTTCGCAAAGACAGTTCTTTTGGAATTCGCAAAGTGATATTAGGAAGCCCATAGAGGGATATGGTGAAAAAGGAAATATCCTCAGATGCAATCTGGAAAGAAGCTTTCTGAGAAACTGCTTAGTGTTCTGTTAATTCATCTCACAGAGTTACATCTGTATTTCGTGGATCTCTTTGCTAGCCTTATTTCTGTGGAATCTGATAACAGATATTTCGCATCCTTTTGAAGACTATAGGGTCAACGGAAATATCCTCCGATAACAAAGAGAAAGAAGCTTTCTGAGAAACTTCTTTGTGTTCTGTGAAATCATCTCACAGAGTTACAGCTTTCCCCTCAAGAAGCCTTTCGCTAAGACAGTTCTTGTGGAATTGGCAAAGTGATATTTGGAAGCCCCTAGAGGGCTATGGTGAAAAAGGAAATATCCTCAGATGAAATCTGGAAAGAAGCTTTCTGAGAAACTGCTTAGTGTTCTGTTAATTCATCTCACAGAGTTACATCTGTATTTCGTGGATCTCTTTGATAGCCTTGTTTCTGTGAAATCTGAGAACAGATATTTCGGATCCCTTTGAAGACTATAGGGCCAAAGGAAATATCCTCCGATAACAAAGAGAAAGAAGCTTTCTGAGAAACTTCTTTGTGTTCTGTGAAATCATCTCACAGAGTTACAGCTTTCTCTACAAGAAGCCTTTCGCTAAGACAGTTCTTGTGGAATTCGCAAAGTGATATATGGAAGCCCCAAGAGGGTATGGTGAAAAAGGAAATATCCCCAGATAAAATCTGGAAAGAAGCTTTCTGGGAAACTGCTTAGTGTTCTGTTAATTCACCTCACAGGGTTACATCTGTATTTCGTGCATCTCTTTGCTAGCCTTATTTCTGTGGAATCTGAGAACAGATATTTCGGATCCCTGTGAAGACTATAGGGCCAAAGGAAATATCCTCCGATAACAAAGAGAAAGAAGGTTTCTGAGAAACTTCTGTGGGTTCTGTGAAATCATCTCACAGAGTTACAGCTTTCCCCTCAAGAAGCCTTTCGCTAAGACAGTTCTTGTGGAATTGGCAAAGTGATAATTGGAAGCCCATAGAGTTCTATGGTGAAAAAGGAAATATCCTCCGATGAAATCTGGAAAGAAGCTTTCTGAGAAACTGCTTAGTGTTCTGTTAATTCATCTCACAAAGTTACATCTGTATTTCCTGGATCTCTTTGCTAGCCTTATTTCTGTGGAATCTGAGAACAGATATTTCGGATCCCTTTGAAGACTATAGGGCCAAAGGAAATATCCTCCGATAACAAAGAGAAAGAAGCTTTCTGAGAAACTTCTTTGTGTTCTGTGAAATCATCTCACAGAGTTACAGCTTTCCCCTCAAGAAGCCTTTCGCAAAGACAGTTCTTGTGGAATTCGCAAAGTGATATTAGGAAGCCCATAGAGGGCTATGGTGAAAAAGGAAATATCCTCAGATGCAATCTGGAAAGAAGCTTTCTGAGAAACTGCTTAGTGTTCTGTGAATTCATCTCACAGAGTTACATCTGTATTTCGTGGATCTCTTTGCTAGCCTTATTTCTGTGGAATCTGATAACAGATATTTCGGATCCTTTTGAAGACTATAGGGTCAACGGAAATATCCTCCGATAACAAAGAGAAAGAAGCTTTCTGAGAAACTTCTTTGTGTTCTGTGAAATCATCTCACAGAGTTACAGCTTTCCCCTCAAGAAGCCTTTCGCTAAGACAGTTCTTGTGGAATTGGCAAAGTGATATTTGGAAGCCCCTAGAGGGCTATGGTGAAAAAGGAAATATCCTCAGATGAAATCTGGAAAGAAGCTTTCTGAGAAACTGCTTAGTGTTCTGTTAATTCATCTCACAGAGTTACATCTGTATTTCGTGGATCTCTTTGATAGCCTTATTTCTGTGGAATCTGAGAACAGATATTTCGGATCCCTTTGAAGACTATAGGGCCAAAGGAAATATCCTCCGATAACAAAGAGAAAGAAGCTTTCTGAGAAACTTCTTTGTGTTCTGTGAAATCATCTCACAGAGTTACAGCTTTCTCTACAAGAAGCCTTTCGCTAAGACAGTTCTTGTGGAATTCGCAAAGTGATATATGGAAGCCCCAAGAGGGTATGGTGAAAAAGGAAATATCCCTAGATAAAATCTGGAAAGAAGCTTTCTGGGAAACTGCTTAGTGTTCTGTTAATTCATCTCACAGGGTTACATCTGTATTTCGTGCATCTCTTTGCTAGCCTTATTTCTGTGGAATCTGAGAACAGATATTTCGGATCCCTTTGAAGACTATTGGGCCAAAGGAAATATCCTCCGATAACAAAGAGAAAGAAGGTTTCTGAGAAACTTCTGTGTGTTCTGTGAAATCATCTCACAGAGTTACAGCTTTCCCCTCAAGAAGCCTTTCGCTAAGACAGTTCTTGTGGAATTGGCAAAGTGATAATTGGAAGCCCATGGAGTTCTATGGTGAAAAAGGAAATATCCTCCGATGAAATCTGGAAAGAAGCTTTCTGAGAAACTGCTTAGTGTTCTGTTAATTCATCTCACAGAGTTACATCTGTATTTCCTGGATCTCTTTGCTAGCTTTATTTCTGTGGAATCTGATAACAGATATTTCGGATCCCTTTGAAGACGATAGGGCCAAAGGAAATATCCTCCGATAACAAAGAGAAAGAAGCTTTCTGAGAAACTTCTTTGTGTTCTGTGAAATCATCTCAAGGAGTTACAGCTTTCCCCTCAAGAAACCTTTCGCTAAGACAGTTCTTGTGGAATTGGCAGAGTGATATTTGGAAGCACATAGAGGGCTATGGTGAAAAAGGAAATATCCTCAGATGAAATCTGGAAAGAAGCTTTCTGAGAAACTGCTTAGTGTTCTGTTAATTCATCTCACAGAGTTACATCTGTATTTCGTGGATCTCTTTGCTAGCCTTATTTCTGTGGAATCTGATAACAGATATTTCGGATCCATTTGAAGACGATAGGGCCAACGGAAATATCCTCCGATAACAAAGAGAAAGAAGCTTTCTGAGAAACTTCTTTGTGTTCTGTGAAATCATCTCACAGAGTTACAGGCTTCCCCTCAAGAAGCCTTTCGCTAAGACAGTTCTTGTGGAATTGGCAAAGTGATATTTGGAAGCCCCTAGAGGGCTATGGTGAAAACGGAAATATCCTCAGATGAAATCTGGAAAGAAGCTTTCTGAGAAACTGCTTAGTGTTCTGTTAATTCATCTCACAGAGTTACATCTGTATTTCGTGGATCTCTTTGCTAGCCTTATTTCTGTGGAATCTGAGAACAGATATTTCGGATCCCTTTGAAGACTATAGGGCCAAAGGAAATATCCTCCGATAACAAAGAGAAAAAAGCTTTCTGAGAAACTTCTTTGTGTTCTGTGAAATCATCTCACAAAGTTACAGCTTTCTCTACAAGAAGCCTTTCGCTAAGACAGTTCTTGTGGAATTGGCAAAGTGATATTGGGAAGCCCATATAGGGCTATGGTGAAAAAGGTAATATCTTCAGATGAAATCTGGAAAGAAGCTTTCTGAGAAACTGCTTAGTGTTCTGTTAATTCATCTCACAGAGTTACATCTGTATTTCGTGGATCTCTTTGCTAGCCTTATTTCTGTGGAATCTGAGAACAGATATTTCGGATCCCCTTGAAGACTATGGGGCCAAGGGAAATATCCTCCGATAAAAAAGAGAAAGAAGCTTTCTGAGAAACTTCTTTGTGTTCTGTGAAATCCACTCACAGAGTTACAGCTTTCCCCTCAAGAAGCCTTTCGGTAAGACAGTTCTTGTGGAATTGGCAAAGTGATATTTGGAAGCCCGTAGAGGGCTATGGTGAAAAAGGAAATATCCTCAGATGAAATCTGGAAAGAAGGTTTCTGAGAAACTGCTTAGTGTTCTGTTAATTCATCTCACAGAGTTACATCTGTATTTCGTGGATCTCTTTGCTAGCCTTATTTCTGTGGAATCTGAGAACAGATATTTCGGATCCCTTTGAAGACTATAGGGCCAAAGGAAATATCCTCCGATAACAAAGAGAAAGAAGCTTTCTGAGAAACTTCTTTGTGTTCCGTGAAATCATCTCACAGAGTTACAGCTTTCCCCTCAAGAAGCCTTTCGCTAAGACAGTTCTTGTGGAATTCGCAAAGTGATATATGGAAGCCCGAAGAGGGTATGGTGAAAAAGGAAATATCCCTAGATAAAATCTGGAAAGAAGCTTTCTGAGAAACTGCTTAGTGTTCTGTTAATTCATCTCACAGAGTTACATCTGTATTTCGTGGATCTCTTTGCTAGCCATATTTCTGTGGAATCTGAGAACAGATATTTCTTATCCCTTTGAAGACTATAGGGCCAAAGGAAATATCCTCCGATAACAAAGAAAAAGAAGCTTTCTGAGAAACTTCTTTGTTTTCTGTGAAATCATCTCACAGATTTACAGCTTACCCTCAAGAAGCCCTTCGCTAAGACAGTTCTTGTGGAATTGGCAAAGTGATGTTTGGAAGCCCCTAGAGGGCTATGGTGAAAAAGGAAATATCCTCAGATGAAATCTGGAAAGAAGCTTTCTGAGAAACTGCTTAGTGTTCTGTTAATTCATCTCACAGAGTTACATCTTTATTTCGTGGATATCTTTGCTAGTCTTATTTCTGTGGAATCTGAGAGCAGATATTTCGGATCCCTTTGAAGACTATAGGGCCAAAGGAAATATCCTCCGATAACAAAGAGAAAGAAGCTTTCTGAGAAACTTCTTTGTGTTCTGTGAAATCATCTCACAGAGTTACAGCTTTCCCCACAAGAAGCCTTTCGCAAAGACAGTTCTTGTGGAATTGGCAAAGTGATAATTGGAAGCCCATAGAGTTCTATGGTGAAAAAGGAAATATCCTCCGATGAAATCTGGAAAGAAGCTTTCTGAGAAACTGCTTAGTGTTCTGTTAATTCATCTCACAGAGTTACATCTGTATTTCGTGGATATCATTGATAGCCTTATTTCTGTGGATTCTGAGAACAGATATTTCGGATCCCCTTGAAGGCTACAGGGCCAAAGGAAATATCCTCCGATAACAAAGAGAAAGAAGCTTTCTGAGAAACTTCTGTGTGTTCTGTGAAATCATCTCACAGAGTTACAGCTTTCCCCTCAAGAAGCCTTTCGCTAAGACAGTTCTTGTGGAATTGGCAAAGTGATATATGGAAGCGACTAGAGGGCTATGGTGAAAAAGGAAATATCCCTAGGTAAAATCTGGAAAAAAGCTTTCTGACAAACTGCTTAGTGTTCTGTTAATTCATCTCACAGAGTTACATCTGTATTTCGTGGATCTCTTTGCTAGCCTTATTTCTGTGGAATCTGAGAACAGATATTTCGGATCCCTTTGAAGACTATAGGGCCAAAGGAAATATCCTCCGATAACAAAGAGAAAGAAGCTTTCTGAGAAACTTCTGTGTGTTCTGTGAAATCATCTCACAGAGTTACAGCTTTCCCCTCAAGGAGCCTTTCGCTAAGAGAGTTCTTGTGGAATTGGCAGAGTGATATTTGGAAGCCCATAGAGGGCTATGGTGAAAAAGGAAATATCCTCTGATGAAATCTGGAAAGAAGCTTTCTGAGAAACTGCTTAGTGTTCTCTTAATTCATCTCACAAAGTTACAACTGTATTTCGTGGATCTCTTTGCTAGCCTTATTTCTGTGGAATCTGAGAACAGATATTTCGGATCCCCTTGAAGGCTACAGGGCCAAAGGAAATATCCTCCGATAACAAAGAGAAGGATGCTTTCTGAGAAACTTCTTTGTGTTCTGTGAAATGAACTCACAGAGTTACAGCTTTCCCCTCAAGAAGCCTTTCGGTAAGACAGTTCTTGTGGAATTGGCAAAGTGATATTTGGAAGCCCATAGAGGGCTATGGTGAAAAAGGAAATATCCTCAGATGAAATCTGGAAAGAAGCTTTCTGAGAAACTGCTTAGTGTTCTGTTAATTCATCTCACAGAGTTACATCTGTATTTCGTGGATCTCTTTGCTAGCCTTATTTCTGTGGAATCTGAGAACAGATATTTCGGATCCCTTTGAAGACTATAAGGCCAAAGGAAATATCCTCCGATAACAAAGAAAAAGTAGCTTTTGAGAAACTTCTTTGTGTTCCGTGAAATCATCTCACAGAGTTACAGCTTTCCCCTCAAGAAGCCTTTCGCTAAAACAATTCTTGTGGAATTGGCAAAGTGATATATGGAAGCCCCTAGGGGGCTATGGTGAAAAAGGAAATATCCCTAGATAAAATCTGGAAAGAAGCTTTCTGAGAAACTGCTTAGTGTTCTGTTAATTCATCTCACAGAGTTACATCTGTATTTCGTGCATCTCTTTGCTAGCCTTATTTCTGTGGAATCTGAGAACAGATATTTCGGATCCCTTTGAAGACTATAGGGCCAAAGGAAATATCCTCCGATAACAAAGAGAAAGAAGCTTTCTGCGAAACTTCTGTGTGTTGTGTGAAATCATCTCACAGAGTTACAGCTTTCCCCTCAAGAAGCCTTTCGCTAAGACAGTTCTTGTGGAATTGGCAAAGTGATATTTGGAAGCCCCTAGAGGGCTATGGTGAAAAAGGAAATATCCTCAGATGAAATCTGGAAAGAAGCTTTCTGAGAAAGTGCTTAGTGTTCTGTTAATTCATCTCACAGAGTTACATCTGTATTTCGTGGATCTCTTTGCAAGCCTTATTTCTGTGGAATCTGAGAACAGATATTTCGGATCCCTTTGAAGACTATAGGGCCTAAGGAAATATCCTCCGATAACAAAGAGAAAGAAGCTTTGTGAGAAACTTCTTTGTGTTCTGTGAAATCATCTCACAGAGTTACAGCTTTCCCCTCAGGAAGCCTTTCGCTAAGACAGTTCTTTTGGAATTCGCAAAGTGATATATGGAAGCCCCAAGAGGGTATGGTGAAAAAGGAAATATCCCTAGATAAAATCTGGAAAGAAGCTTTCTGGGAAACTGCTTAGTGTTCTGTTAATTCATCTCACAGAGTTACATCTGTATTTCGTGGATCTCTTTGCTAGCCTTATTTCTGTGGAATCTGAGAACAGATATTTCGGATCCCTTTGAAGACTATAGGGCCAAAGGAAATATCATCCGATAACAAAGAGAAAGAAGCTTTCTGAGAAACTTCTTTGTGTTCTGTGAAATCATCTCACAGAGTTACAGCTTTCCCCTCAAGAAGCCTTTCGCTAAGCCAGTTCTTGTGGAATTGGCAAAGTGATATATGGTAGCCCCTAGAGGGCTATGGTGAAAAAGGAAATATCCCTAGATAAAATCTGGAAAGAAGCTTTCTGAGAATCTGCTTAGTGTTCTGTTAATTCATCTCACAGAGTTACATCTGTATTTCGTGGATCTCTTTGCTAGTCTTATTTCTGTGGAATCTGAGAACAGATATTTCGGATCCCTTTGAAGACTATAGGGCCAAAGGAAATATCCTCCGATAACAAAGAGAAAGAAGCTTTCTGAGAAACTTCTTTGTGTTCTGTGAAATCATCTCACAGAGTTACAGCTCTCCCCTCAAGAAGCCTTTCGCTAAGACAGTTCTTGTGGAACTGGCAAAGTGATAATTGGAAGCCCATAGAGTTCTATGGTGAAAAAGGAAATATCCTCCGATGAAATCTGGAAAGAAGCTTTCTGAGAAACTGCTTAGTGTTCTGTTAATTCATCTCACAGAGTTACATCTGTATTTCGTGGATCTCTTTGCAAGCCTTATTTCTGTGGAATCTGAGAACAGATATTTCGGATCCCCTTGAAGACTATAGGGCCAAAGGAATTATCCTCCGATAACAAAGAGAAAGAAGCTTTCTGAGAAACTTCTTTGTGTTCTGTGAAATCATCTCACAGAGTTACAGCTTTCCCCTCAAGAAGCCTTTCGGTAAGACAGTTCTTGTGGAATTGGCAAAGTGATGTTTGGAAGCCCATAGAGGACTATGGTGAAAAAGGAAATATCCTCAGATGAAATCTGGAAGGAAGGTTTCTGAAAAACTGCTTAGTGTTCTGTTAATTCATCTCACAAAGTTACATCTGTATTTCGTGGATCTCTTTGCTAGCCTTATTTCTGTGGAATCTGAGAACAGATATTTCGGATCCCTTTGAAGACTATTGGGCCAAAGGAAATATCCTCCGATAACAAAGAGAAAGAAGCTTTCTGAGGAACTACTTTGTGTTCTGTGAAATCATCTCACAGAGTTACAGCTTTCCCCTCAAGAAGCCTTTCACTAAGATAGTTCTTGTGGAATTGGCAAAGTGATATTGGGAAGCCCATATAGGGCTATGGTGAAAAAGGTAATATCTTCAGATGAAATCTGGAAAGAAGCTTTCTGAGAAACTGCTTAGTGTTCTGTTAATTCATCTCTCAGAGTTACATCTGTATTTCGTGGATCTCTTTGCTAGCCTTATTTCTGTGGAATCTGATATCAGATATTTCGGATCCCTTTGAAGACGATAGGGCCAAAGGAAATATCCTCCGATAACAAAGAGAAAGAAGCTTTCTGAGAAACTTCTTTGTGTTCTGTGAAATCATCTCAAGGAGTTACAGCTTTCCCCTCAAGAAGCCTTTCGCTAAGACAGTTCTTGTGGAATTGGCAGAGTGATATTTGGAAGCACATAGAGGGCTATGGTGAAAAAGGAAATATCCTCAGATGAAATCTGGAAAGAAGCTTTCTGAGAAACTGCTTAGTGTTCTGTTAATTCATCTCACAGAGTTACATCTGTATTTCGTGGATCTCTTTGCTAGCCTTTATTTCTGTGGAATCTGATAACAGATATTTCGGATCCATTTGAAGACGATAGGGCCAAAGGAAATATCCTCCGATAACAAAGAGAAAGAAGCTTTCTGAGAAACTTCTTTGTCTTCTGTGAAATCATCTCACAGAGTTACAGCTTTCCCCTCAAGAAGCCTTTCGCTAAGACAGTTCTTGTGGAATTTTCAGAGTGATATTTGGAAGCCCATAGAGGGCTATGGTGAAAAAGGAAATATCCTCAGATGAAATCTGGAAAGAAGCTTTCTGAGAAACTGCTTAGTGTTCTGTTAATTCATCTCACAGAGTTACATCTGTATGTCGTGGATCTCTTTGCTAGCATTATTTCTGTGGAATCTGATAACAGATATTTCTTATCCATTTGAAGACGATAGGGCCAAAGGAAATATCCTCCGATAACAAAGAGAAAGAAGCTTTCTGAGAAACTTCTTTGTGTTCTGTGAAATCATCTCACAGAGTTACAGCTTTCTCTACAAGAATCCTATCGCTAAGACAGTTCTTGTGGAATTGGCAAAGTGATATTGGGAAGCCCATATAGGGCTATGGTGAAAAAGGTAATATCTTCAGATGAAATCTGGAAAGAAGCTTTCTGAGAAACTGCTTAGTGTTCTGTTAATTCATCTCACAGAGTTACATCTGTATTTCGTGGATCTCTTTGCTAGCCTTATTTCTGTGGAATCTGAGAACAGATATTTCGGATCCCGTTGAAGACTATAGGGCCAAAGGAAATATCCTCCTATAACAAAGAGAAAGAAGCTTTCTGAGAAACTTCTTTGTGTTCTGTGAAATCCACTCACAGAGTTACAGCTTTCCCCTCAAGAAGCCTTTCGGTAAGACAGTTCTTGTGGAATTGGCAAAGTGATATTTGGAAGCCCATAGAGGGCTATGGTGAAAAAGGAAATATCCTCAGATGGAATCTGGAAAGAAGGTTTCTGAGAAACTGCTTAGTGTTCTGTGAATTCATCTCACAGAGTTACATCTGTATTTCGTGGATCTCTTTGCTAGCCTTATTTCTGTGGAATCTGGGAACAGATATTTCGGATCCCTTTGAACACTATAGGGCCAAAGGAAATATTCTCCGATAACAAAGAAAAGGAAGCTTTTGAGAAACTTCTTTGTGTTCTGTGAAATCATCTCACAGAGTTACAGCTTTCCCCTCAAGAAGCCTTTCGCTAAGACAGTTCTTGTGGAATTGGCAAAGTGATATATGGAAGCCCCTAGAGGGCTATGGTGAAAAAGGAAATATCCCTAGATAAAATCTGGAAAGAAGCTTTCTGAGAAACTGCTTACTGTTCTGTTAATTCATCTCACAGAGTTACATCTTTATTTCGTGTATCTCTTTGCTAGTCTTATTTCTGTGGAATCTGAGAACCGATATTTCGGATCCCTTTGAAGACTATAGGGCCAAAGGAAATATCCTCTGATAACAAAGAGAAAGAAGCTTTCTGAGAAACTTCTTTGTGTTCTGTGAAATCATCTCACAGAGTTACAGCTTTCCCCACAAGAAGCCTTTCGCAAAGACAGTTCTTGTGGAATTGGCAAAGTGATAATTGGAAGCCCATAGAGTTCTATGGTGAAAAAGGAAATATCCTCCGATGAAATCTGGAAAGAAGCTTTCTGAGAAACTGCTTAGTGTTCTGTTAATTCATCTCACAGAGTTACATCTGTATTTCGTGGATATCTTTGATAGCCTTATTTCTGTGGAATCTGAGAACAGATATTTCGTATCCCTTTGAAGACTATAGGGCCAAAGGAAATATCCTCCGATAACAAAGAGAAAGAAGCTTTCTGGGAAACTTCTTTGTGTTCTGTGAAATCAACTCACAGAGTTACAGCTTTCCCCTCAAGAAGCCTTTCGCTAAGACAGTTCTTGTGGAATTGGCAAAGTGATATATGGAAGCGACTAGAGGGCTATGGTGAAAAAGGAAATATCCCTAGGTAAAATCTGGAAAAAAGCTTTCTGACAAACTGCTTAGTGTTCTGTTAATTCATCTCACAGAGTTACATCTGTATTTCGTGGATCTCTTTGCTAGCCTTATTTCTGTGGAATCTGAGAACAGATATTTCGGATCCCTTTGAAGACTATAGGGCCAAAGGAAATATCCTCCGATAACAAAGAGAAAGAAGCTTTCTGAGAAACTTCTGTGTGTTCTGTGAAATCATCTCACAGAGTTACAGCTTTCCCCTCAAGGAGCCTTTCGCTAAGAGAGTTCTTGTGGAATTGGCAGAGTGATATTTGGAAGCCCATAGAGGGCTAGGGTGAAAAAGGAAATATCCTCTGATGAAATCTGGAAAGAAGCTTTCTGAGAAACTGCTTAGTCTTCTGTTAATTCATCTCACAAAGTTACAACTGTATTTCGTGGATCTCTTTGCTAGCCTTATTTCTGTGGAATCTGAGAACAGATATTTCGGATCCCCTTGAAGGCTACAGGGCCAAAGGAAATATCCTCCGATAACAAAGAGAAGGATGCTTTCTGAGAAACTTCTTTGTGTTCTGTGAAATGAACTCACAGAGTTACAGCTTTCTCCTCAAGAAGCCTTTCGGTAAGACAGTTCTTGTGGAATTGGCAAAGTGATATTTGGAAGCCCATAGAGGGCTATGGTGAAAAAGGAAATATCCTCAGATGAAATCTGGAAAGAAGCTTTCTGAGAAACTGCTTAGTGTTCTGTTAATTCATCTCACAGAGTTACATCTGTATTTCGTGGATCTCTTTGCTAGCCTTATTTCTGTGGAATCTGAGAACAGATATTTCGGATCCCTTTGAAGACTATAAGGCCAAAGGAAATATCCTCCGATAACAAAGAAAAAGTAGCTTTTGAGAAACTTCTTTGTGTTCTGTGAAATCATCTCACAGAGTTACAGCTTTCCCCTCAAGAAGCCTTTCGCTAAAACAATTCTTGTGGAATTGGCAAAGTGATATATGGAAGCCCCTAGGGGGCTATGGTGAAAAAGGAAATATCCCTAGATAAAATCTGGAAAGAAGCTTTCTGAGAAACTGCTTAGTGTTCTGTTAATTCATCTCACAGAGTTACATCTGTATTTCGTGCATCTCTTTGCTAGCCTTATTTCTGTGGAATCTGAGAACAGATATTTCGGATCCCTTTGAAGACTATAGGGCCAAAGGAAATATCCTCCGATAACAAAGAGAAAGAAGCTTTCTGCGAAACTTCTGTGTGTTCTGTGAAATCATCTCACAGAGTTACAGCTTTCCCCTCAAGAAGCCTTTCGCTAAGACAGTTCTTGTGGAATTGGCAAAGTGATATTTGGAAGCCCCTAGAGGGCTATGGTGAAAAAGGAAATATCCTCAGATGAAATCTGGAAAGAAGCTTTCTGAGAAAGTGCTTAGTGTTCTGTTAATTCATCTCACAGAGTTACATCTGTATTTCGTGGATCTCTTTGCAAGCCTTATTTCTGTGGAATCTGAGAACAGATATTTCGGATCCCTTTGAAGACTATAGGGCCTAAGGAAATATCCTCCGATAACAAAGAGAAAGAAGCTTTGTGAGAAACTTCTTTGTGTTCTGTGAAATCATCTCACAGAGTTACAGCTTTCCCCTCAGGAAGCCTTTCGCTAAGACAGTTCTTTTGGAATTCGCAAAGTGATATATGGAAGACCCTAGGGGGCTATGGTGAAAAAGGAAATATCCCTAGATAAAATCTGGAAAGAAGCTTTCTGAGAAACTGCTTAGTGTTCTGTTAATTCATCTCACAGAGTTACATCGGTATTTCGTGGATCTCTTTGCAAGCCTTATTTCTGTGGAATCTGAGAACAGATATTTCGGATCCCCTTGAAGACTATAGGGCCAAAGGAAATATCCTCCGATAACAAAGAGAAAGAAGCTTTCTGAGAAACTTCTTTGTGTTCTGTGAAATCATCTCACAGAGTTACAGCTTTCCCCTCAAGAAGCCTTTCGGTAAGACAGTTCTTGTGGAATTGGCAAAGTGATGTTTGGAAGCCCATAGAGGACTATGGTGAAAAAGGAAATATCCTCAGATGAAATCTGGAAGGAAGGTTTCTGAAAAACTGCTTAGTGTTCTGTTAATTCATCTCACAAAGTTACATCTGTATTTCGTGGATCTCTTTGCTAGCCTTATTTCTGTGGAATCTGAGAACAGATATTTCGGATCCCTTTGAAGACTATTGGGCCAAAGGAAATATCCTCCGATAACAAAGAGAAAGAAGCTTTCTGAGGAACTACTTTGTGTTCTGTGAAATCATCTCACAGAGTTACAGCTTTCCCCTCAAGAAGCCTTTCACTAATATCGTTCTTGTGGAATTGGCAAAGTGATATTGGGAAGCCCATATAGGGCTATGGTGAAAAAGGTAATATCTTCAGATGAAATCTGGAAAGAAGCTTTCTGAGAAACTGCTTAGTGTTCTGTTAATTCATCTCTCAGAGTTACATCTGTATTTCGTGGATCTCTTTGCTAGCCTTATTTCTGTGGAATCTGATATCAGATATTTCGGATCCCTTTGAAGACGATAGGGCCAAAGGAAATATCCTCCGATAACAAAGAGAAAGAAGCTTTCTGAGAAACTTCTTTGTGTTCTGTGAAATCATCTCAAGGAGTTACAGCTTTCCCCTCAAGAAGCCTTTCGCTAAGACAGTTCTTGTGGAATTGGCAGAGTGATATTTGGAAGCACATAGAGGGCTATGGTGAAAAAGGAAATATCCTCAGATGAAATCTGGAAAGAAGCTTTCTGAGAAACTGCTTAGTGTTCTGTTAATTCATCTCACAGAGTTACATCTGTATTTCGTGGATCTCTTTGCTAGCCTTTATTTCTGTGGAATCTGATAACAGATATTTCGGATCCATTTGAAGACGATAGGGCCAAAGGAAATATCCTCCGATAACAAAGAGAAAGAAGCTTTCTGAGAAACTTCTTTGTCTTCTGTGAAATCATCTCACAGAGTTACAGCTTTCCCCTCAAGAAGCCTTTCGCTAAGACAGTTCTTGTGGAATTTTCAGAGTGATATTTGGAAGCCCATAGAGGGCTATGGTGAAAAAGGAAATATCCTCAGATGAAATCTGGAAAGAAGCTTTCTGAGAAACTGCTTAGTGTTCTGTTAATTCATCTCACAGAGTTACATCTGTATTTCGTGGATCTCTTTGCTAGCCTTATTTCTGTGGAATCTGATAACAGATATTTCTTATCCATTTGAAGACGATAGGGCCAAAGGAAATATCCTCCGATAACAAAGAGAAAGAAGCTTTCTGAGAAACTTCGTTGTGTTCTGTGAAATCATCTCACAGAGTTACAGCTTTCTCTACAAGAAGCCTATCGCTAAGACAGTTCTTGTGGAATTGGCAAAGTGATATTGGGAAGCCCATATAGGGCTATGGTGAAAAAGGTAATATCTTCAGATGAAATCTGGAAAGAAGCTTTCTGAGAAACTGCTTAGTGTTCTGTTAATTCATCTCACAGAGTTACATCTGTATTTCGTGGATCTCTTTGCTAGCCTTATTTCTGTGGAATCTGAGAACAGATATTTCGGATCCCGTTGAAGACTATAGGGCCAAAGGAAATATCCTCCTATAACAAAGAGAAAGAAGCTTTCTGAGAAACTTCTTTGTGTTCTGTGAAATCCACTCACAGAGTTACAGCTTTCCCCTCAAGAAGCCTTTCGGTAAGAAAGTTCTTGTGGAATTGGCAAAGTGATATTTGGAAGCCCATAGAGGGCTATGGTGAAAAAGGAAATATCCTCAGATGAAATCTGGAAAGAAGGTTTCTGAGAAACTGCTTAGTGTTCTGTGAATTCATCTCACAGAGTTACATCTGTATTTCGTGGATCTCTTTGCTAGCCTTATTTCTGTGGAATCTGGGAACAGATATTTCGAATCCCTTTGAACACTATAGGGCCAAAGGAAATATCCTCCGATAACAAAGAAAAAGAAGCTTTCTGAGAAACTTCTTTGTGTTCTGTGAAATCATCTCACAGAGTTACAGCTTTCCCCTCAAGAAGCCTTTCGCTAAGACAGTTCTTGTGGAATTGGCAAAGTGATATATGGAAGCCCCTAGAGGGCTATGGTGAAAAAGTAAATATCCCTAGATAAAATCTGGAAAGAAGCTTTCTGAGAAACTGCTTAGTGTTCTGTTAATTCATCTCACAGAGTTACATTTGTATTTCGTGGATCTCTTTGCTAGTCTTATTTCTGTGGAATCTGAGAACAGATATTTCGGATCCCTTTGAAGACTATAGGGCCAAAGGAAATATCCTCCGATAACAAAGAGAAAGAAGCTTTCTGAGAAACTTCTTTGTGTTCTGTGAAATCATCTCACAGAGTTACAGCTTTCCCCTCAAGAAGCCTTTCCCTAAGACAGTTCTTGTGGAATTGGCAAAGTGATAATTGGAAGCCCATAGAGTTCGATGGTGAAAAAGGAAATATCCTCCGATGAAAGCTGGAAAGAAGCTTTCTGAGAAACTGCTTAGTGTTCTGTTAATTCATCTCACAGAGTTACATCTGTATTTCGTGGATCTCTTTCCTAGTCTTATTTCTGTGGAATATGAGAACAGATATTTCGGATCCCTTTGAAGACTATAGGGCCAAAGGAAATATCCTCCGATAACAAAGAGAAAGAAGCTTTCTGGGAAACTTCTTTGTGTTCTGTGAAATCATCTCACAGAGTTACAGCTTTCCCCTCAAGAAGCCTTTCGCTAAGACAGTTCTTGTGGAATTGGCAAAGTGATATATGGAAGCGACTAGAGGGCTATGGTGAAAAAGGAAATATCCCTAGATAAAATCTGGAAAAAAGCTTTCTGAGAAACTGCTTAGTGTTCTGTTAATTCATTTCACAGAGTTACGTCTGTATTTCGTGGATCCCTTTGCTAGCCTTATTTCTGTGGAATCTGAGAACAGATATTTCGGATCCCTTTGAAGACTATAGGGCCAAAGGAAATATCCTCCGATAACAAAGAGAAAGAAGCTTTCTGAGAAACTTCTTTGTGTTCTGTGAAATCATCTCACAGAGTTACAGCTTTCCCCTCAAGAAGCCTTTCGCTAAGACAGTTCTTGTGGAATTGGCAAAGTGATAATTGGAAGCCCATAGAGTTCTATGGTGAAAAAGGAAATATCCTCCGATGAAATCTGGAAAGAAGCTTTCTGAGAAACTGCTTAGTGTTCTGTTAATTCATCTCACAGAGTTACATCTGTATTTCGTGGATCTCTTTGCAAGCCTTATTTCTGTGGAATCTGAGAACAGATATTTCGGATCCCCTTGAAGACTATAGGGCCAAAGGAAATATCCTCCGATAACAAAGAGAAAGAAGCTTTCTGAGAAACTTCTTTGTGTTCTGTGAAATCATCTCACAGAGTTACAGCTTTCCCCTCAAGAAGCCTTTCGGTAAGACAGTTCTTGTGGAATTGGCAAAGTGATGTTTGGAAGCCCATAGAGGACTATGGTGAAAAAGGAAATATCCTCAGATGAAATCTGGAAGGAAGGTTTCTGAAAAACTGCTTAGTGTTCTGTTAATTCATCTCACAAAGTTACATCTGTATTTCGTGGATCTCTTTGCTAGCCTTATTTCTGTGGAATCTGAGAACAGATATTTCGGATCCCTTTGAAGACTATTGGGCCAAAGGAAATATCCTCCGATAACAAAGAGAAAGAAGCTTTCTGAGGAACTACTTTGTGTTCTGTGAAATCATCTCACAGAGTTACAGCTTTCCCATCAAGAAGCCTTTCACTAAGATAGTTCTTGTGGAAATGGCAAAGTGATATTGGGAAGCCCATATAGGGCTATGGTGAAAAAGGTAATATCTTCAGATGAATTCTGGAAAGAAGCTTTCTGAGAAACTGCTTAGTGTTCTGTTAATTCATCTCTCAGAGTTACATCTGTATTTCGTGGATCTCTTTGCTAGCCTTATTTCTGTGGAATCTGATATCAGATATTTCGGATCCCTTTGAAGACGATAGGGCCAAAGGAAATATCCTCCGATAACAAAGAGAAAGAAGCTTTCTGAGAAACTTCTTTGTGTTCTGTGAAATCATCTCAAGGAGTTACAGCTTTCCCCTCAAGAAGCCTTTCGCTAAGACAGTTCTTGTGGAATTGGCAGAGTGATATTTGGAAGCACACAGAGGGCTATGGTGAAAAAGGAAATATCCTCAGATGAAATCTGGAAAGAAGCTTTCTGAGAAACTGCTTAGTGTTCTGTTAATTCATCTCACAGTGTTACATCTGTATTTCGTGGATCTCTTTGCTAGCCTTTATTTCTGTGGAATCTGATAACAGATATTTCGGATCCATTTGAAGACGATAGGGCCAAAGGAAATATCCTCCGATAACAAAGAGAAAGAAGCTTTCTGAGAAACTTCTTTGTCTTCTGTGAAATCATCTCACAGAGTTACAGCTTTCCCCTCAAGAAGCCTTTCGCTAAGACAGTTCTTGTGGAATTTTCAGAGTGATATTTGGAAGCCCATAGAGGGCTATGGTGAAAAAGGAAATATCCTCAGATGAAATCTGGAAAGAAGCTTTCTGAGAAACTGCTTAGTGTTCTGTTAATTCATCTCACAGAGTTACATCTGTATTTCGTGGATCTCTTTGCTAGCCTTATTTCTGTGGAATCTGATAACAGATATTTCTTATCCATTTGAAGACGATAGGGCCAAAGGAAATATCCTCTGATAACAAAGAGAAAGAAGCTTTCTGAGAAACTTCTTTGTGTTCTGTGAAATCATCTCACAGAGTTACAGCTTTCTCTACAAGAAGCCTATCGCTAAGACAGTTCTTGTGGAATTGGCAAAGTGATATTGGGAAGCCCATATAGGGCTATGGTGAAAAAGGTAATATCTTCAGATGAAATCTGGAAAGAAGCTTTCTGAGAAACTGCTTAGTGTTCTGTTAATTCATCTCACAGAGTTACATCTGTATTTCGTGGATCTCTTCGCTAGCCTTATTTCTGTGGAATCTGAGAACAGATATTTCGGATCCCGTTGAAGACTATAGGGCCAAAGGAAATATCCTCCTATAACAAAGAGAAAGAAGCTTTCTGAGAAACTTCTTTGTGTTCTGTGAAATCCACTCACAGAGTTACAGCTTTCCCCTCAAGAAGCCTTTCGGTAAGACAGTTCTTGTGGAATTGGCAAAGTGATATTTGGAAGCCCATAGAGGGCTATGGTGAAAAAGGAAATATCCTCAGATGAAATCTGGAAAGAAGGTTTCTGAGAAACTGCTTAGTGTTCTGTGAATTCATCTCACAGAGTTACATCTGTATTTCGTGGATCTCTTTGCTAGCCTTATTTCTGTGGAATCTGGGAACAGATATTTCGGATCCCTTTGAACACTATAGGGCCAAAGGAAATATCCTCCGATAACAAAGAAAAAGAAGCTTTTGAGAAACTTCTTTGTGTTCTGTGAAATCATCTCACAGAGTTACAGCTTTCCCCTCAAGAAGCCTTTCGCTAAGACAGTTATTGTGGAATTGGCAAAGTGATATATGGAAGCCCCTAGAGGGCTATGGTGAAAAAGGAAATATCCCTAGATAAAATCTGGAAAGAAGCTTTCTGAGAAACTGCTTAGTGTTCTGTTAATTCATCTCACAGAGTTACATTTGTATTTCGTGGATCTCTTTGCTAGTCTTATTTCTGTGGAATCTGAGAACAGATATTTCGGATCCCTTTGAAGACTATAGGGCCAAAGGAAATATCCTCCGATAACAAAGAGAAAGAAGCTTTCTGAGAAACTTCTTTGTGTTCTGTGAAATCATCTCACAGAGTTACAGCTTTCCCCTCAAGAAGCCTTTCCCTAAGACAGTTCTTGTGGAATTGGCAAAGTGATAATTGGAAGCCCATAGAGTTCGATGGTGAAAAAGGAAATATCCTCCGATGAAAGCTGGAAAGAAGCTTTCTGAGAAACTGCTTAGTGTTCTGTTAATTCATCTCACAGAGTTACATCTGTATTTCGTGGATCTCTTTGCTAGTCTTATTTCTGTGGAATATGAGAACAGATATTTCGGATCCCTTTGAAGACAATAGGGCCAAAGGAAATATCCTCCGATAACAAAGAGAAAGAAGCTTTCTGGGAAACTTCTTTGTGTTCTGTGAAATCATCTCACAGAGTTACAGCTTTCCCCTCAAGAAGCCTTTCGCTAAGACAGTTCTTGTGGAATTGGCAAAGTGATATATGGAAGCGACTAGAGGGCTATGGTGAAAAAGGAAATATCCCTAGATAAAATCTGGAAAAAAGCTTTCTGAGAAACTGCTTAGTGTTCTGTTAATTCATTTCACAGAGTTACGTCTGTATTTCGTGGATCCCTTTGCTAGCCTTATTTCTGTGGAATCTGAGAACAGATATTTCGGATCCCTTTGAAGACTATAGGGCCAAAGGAAATATCCTCCGATAACAAAGAGAAAGAAGCTTTCTGAGAAACTTCTTTGTGTTCTGTGAAATCATCTCACAGAGTTACAGCTTTCCCCTCAAGAAGCCTTTCGCTAAGACAGTTCTTGTGGAATTCGCAAAGTGATATATGGAAGCCCCAAGAGGGTATGGTGAAAAAGGAAATGTCCCTAGATAAAATCTGGAAAGAAGCTTTCTGGGAAACTGCTTAGTGTTCTGTTAATTCATCTCACAGAGTTACATCTGTATTTCGTGGATCTCTTTGCTAACCTTATTTCTGTGGAATCTGAGAACAGATATTTCGGATCCCTTTGAAGACTGTAGGGCCAAAGAAATATCCTCCGATAACAAAGAGAAAGAAGCTTTCTGAGAAACTTCTGTGTGTTCTGTGAAATCATCTCACAGAGTTACAGCGTTTCCCTCAAGAAGCCTTTCGCTAAGAGAATTCTTGTGGAATTGGCAGAGTGATATTTGGAAGCCCATAGAGGGCTATGGTGAAAAAGGAAATATCCTCTGATGAAATCTGGAAAGAAGCTTTCTGAGAAACTGCTTAGTGTTCTGTTAATTCATCTCACAAAGTTACATCTGTATTTCGTGGATCTCTTTGCTAGCCTTATTTCTGTGGAATCTGAGAACAGATATTTCGGATCCATTTGAAGACTATAGGGCCAAAGGAAATATCCTCCGATAACAAAGAGAAAGAAGCTTTCTGAGAAACTTCTTTGTGTTCTGTGAAATCATCTCACAGAGTTACAGCTTTCCCCTCAAGAAGCCTTTCGCTAAGACAGTTCTTGTGGAATTGGCAAAGTGATATTTGGAAGCTCCTAGAGGGCTATGGTGAAAAAGGAAATATCCTCAGATGAAATCTGGAAAGAAGCTTTCTGAGAAAGTGCTTAGTGTTCTGTTAATTCATCTCACAGAGTTACATCTGTATTTCGTGGATCTCTTTGCTAGCCTTATTTCTGTGGAATCTGGGAACAGATATTTCGGAATCCTTTGAAGACTATAGGGCCAAAGGAAATATCCTCCGATAACAAAGAGAAAGAAGCTTTCTGAGAAACTTCTTTGTGTTCTGTGAAATCATCTCACAGAGTTACAGCTTTCCCCTCAAGAAGCCTTTCGCTAAGACAGTTCTTGTGGAATTCGCAAAGTGATATATGGAAGCCCCAAGAGAGTGTGGTGAAAAAGGAAATATCCCTAGATAAAATCTGGAAAGAAGCTTTCTGGGAAACTGCTTAGTGTTCTGTTAATTCATCTCACAGAGTTACATCTGTATTTCGTGGATCTCTTTGCTAGCCTTATTTCTGTGGAATCTGAGAACAGATATTTCGGATCCCTTTGAAGACTATAGGGCCAAAGGAAATATCCTCTGATAACAAAGAGAAAGAAGCTTTCTGAGAAACTTCTTTGTGTTCTGTGAAATCATCTCACAGATTTACAGCTTACCCTCAAGAAGCCCTTCGCTAAGACAGTTCCTGTGGAATTGGCAAAGTGATGTTTGGAAGCCCCTAGAGGGCTATGGTGAAAAAGGAAATATCCTCAGATGAAATCTGGAAAGAAGCTTTCTGAGAAACTGCTTAGTGTTCTGTTAATTCATCTCACAGAGTTACATCTGTATTTCGTGGATCTCTTTGCTAGCCTTATTTCTGTGGAATCTGATAACAGATATTTCGGATCCATTTGAAGACGATAGGGCCAAAGGAAATATCCTCCGATAACAAAGAGAAAGAAGCTTTCTGAGAAACTTCTTTGTGTTCTGTGAAATCATCTCACAGAGTTACAGCTTTCCCCTCAAGAAGCCTTTCGCTAAGACAGTTCTTGTGGAACTGGCAAAGTGATATATGGAAGGGACTAGAGGGCTATGGTGAAAAAGGAAATATCCCTAGATAAAATCTGGAAAAAAGCTTTCTGAGAAACTGATTAGTGTTCTGTTAATTCATCTCACAGAGTTACATCTGTATTTCGTGGATCTCTTTGCTAGCCTTATTTCTGTGGAATCTGATAACAGATATTTCGGATCCATTTGATGACTATAGGGCCAAAGGAAATATCCTCCGATAACAAAGAGAAAGAAGCTTTCTGAGAAACTTCTTTGTGTTCTGTGAAATCATCTCACAGAGTTACAGCTTTCCCCTCAAGAAGCCTTTCGCTAAGACAGTTCTTGTGGAATTGGCAAAGTGATATTTGGAAGCCCCTAGAGGGCTATGGTGAAAAAGGAAATATCCTCAGATGAAATCTCGAAAGAAGCTTTCTGAGAAAGTGCTTAGTGTTCTGTTAATTCATCTCACAGAGTTACATCTGCATTTCGTGGATCTCTTTGCTAGCCTTATTTCTGTGGAATCTGAGAACAGATATTTCGGATCCCTTTGAAGACTATAGGGCCAAAGGAAATATCCTCCGATAACAAAGAGAAAGAAGCTTTCTGAGAAACTTCTTTGTGTTCTGTGAAATCATCTCACAGAGTTACAGCTTTCCCCTCAAGAAGCCTTTCGGTAAGACAGTTCTTGTGGAATTCGCAAAGTGATATATGGAAGCCCCAACAGGGTATGGTGAAAAAGGAAATATCCCTAGATAAAATCTGGAAAGAAGCTTTCTGGGAAACTGCTTAGTGTTCTGTTAATTCATCTCACAGAGTTACATCTGTATTTCGTGCATCTCTTTGCTAGCCTTATTTCTGTGGAATCTGAGAACAGATATTTCGGATCCCTTTGAAGACTATAGGGCCAAAGGAAATATCCTCCGATAACTAAGAGAAAGAAGATTTCTGAGAAACTTCTTTGTGTTCTGTGAAATCATCTCACAGATTTACAGCTTACCCTCAAGAAGCCCTTCGCTAAGACAGTTCTTGTGGAATTGGCAAAGTGATGTTTGGAAGCCCCTACAGGGCTATGGTGAAAAAGGAAATATCCACAGATGAAATCTGGAAAGAAGCTTTCTGAGAAACTGCTTAGTGTTCTGTTAATTCATCTCACAGTGTTACATCTGTATTTCGTGGATCTCTTTGCTAGTCTTATTTCTGTGGAATCTGAGAACAGATATTTCGGATCCCTTTGAAGACTATAGGGCCAAAGGAAATATCCTCCGATAACAAAGAGAAAGAAGCTTTCTGAGAAACTTCTTTGTGTTCTGTGAAATCATCTCACAGAGTTACAGCTTTCCCCTCAAGAAGCCTTTCGCTAAGACAGTTCTTGTGGAATTGGCAAAGTGATATATGAAAGCGACTAGAGGGCTATGGTGAAAAAGGAAATATCCCTAGATAAAATCTGGAAAAAAGCTTTCTGAGAAACTGCTTAGTGTTCTGTTAATTCATCTCACAGAGTTACATCTGTATTTCGTGGATCTCTTTGCTAGCCTTATTTCTGTGGAATCTGAGAACAGATATTTCGGATCCCTTTGAAGACTATAGGGCCAAAGGAAATATCCTCCGATAACAAAGAGAAAGAAGCTTTCTGGGAAACTTCTTTGTGTTCTGTGAAATCATCTCACAGAGTTACAGCTTTCCCCTCAAGAAGCCTTTCGCTAAGACAGTTCTTGTGGAATTGGCAAAGTGATATATGGAAGCGACTAGAGGGCTATGGTGAAAAAGGAAATATCCCTAGATAAAATCTGGAAAAAAGCTTTCTGAGAAACTGCTTAGTGTTCTGTTAATTCATCTCACAGAGTTACATCTGTATTTCGTGGATCTCTTTGCTAGCCTTATTTCTGTGGAATCTGAGAACAGATATTTCGGATCCCTTTGAAGACTATAGGGCCAAAGGAAATATCCTCCGATAACAAAGAGAAAGAAGCTTTCTAAGAAACTTCTTTGTGTTCTGTGAAATCATCTCACTGAGTTACAGCGTTCCCCTCAAGAAGCCTTTCGCTAAGAGAGTTCTTGTGGAATTGGCAGAGTGATATTTGGAAGCCCATAGAGGGCAATGGTGAAAAAGGAAATATCCTCAGATGAAATCTGGAAAGAAGCTTTCTGAGAAACTGCTTAGTGTTCTGTGAATTCTTCTCACAAAGTTACATCTGTATTTCGTGCATCTCTTTGCTAGCCTTATTTCTGTGGAATCTGAGAACAGATATTTCGGATCCCTTTGAAGACGATAGGGCCAAAGGAAATATCCTCCGATAACAAAGAGAAAGAAGGTTTCTGAGAAACTTCTTTGTGTTCTGTGAAATCATCTCAAGGAGTTACAGCTTTCCCCTGAAGAAGCCTTTCGCTAAGACAGTTCTTGTGGAATTGGCAGAGAGATATTTGGAAGCCCATAGAGGGCTATGGTGAAAAAGGAAATATCCTCAGATGAAATCTGGAAAGAAGCTTTCTGAGAAACTGCTTAGTGTTCTGTTAATTCATCTCACAGAGTTACATCTGTATTTCGTGGATCTCTTTGCTAGCCTTATTTCTGTGGAATCTGATAACAGATATTTCGGATCCATTTGAAGACGATAGGGCCAAAGGAAATATCCTCCGAAAACAAAGAGAAAGAAGCTTCTGAGAAACTTCTTTGTGTTCTGTGAAATCATCTCACAGATTTACAGCTTACCCTCAAGAAGCCCTTCGCTAGGACAGTTCTTGTGGAATTGGCAAAGTGATGTTTGGAAGCCCCTAGAGGGTTATGGTGAGAAAGGAAATATCCTCAGATGAAATCTGGAAAGAAGCTTTCTGAGAAACTGCTTAGTGTTCTGTTAATTCATCTCACAGAATTACATGTGAATTTCGTGGATCTCTTTGCTAGCCTTATTTCTGTGGAATCTGAGAACAGATATTTCGGTTCCCTTTGAAGACTATAGGGCCAAAGGAAATATCCTCCGATAACAAAGAGAAAGAAGCTTTCTGAGAAACTTCTTTGTGTTCTGTGAAATCATCTCACAGAGTTACAGCTTTCCCCTCTAGAAGCCTTTCGCTAAGACAGTTCTTGTGGAATTGGCAAAGTGATATATGGAAGCCCCTAGAGGGCTATGGTGAAAAAGGAAATATCCCTAGATAAAATCTGGAAAGAAGCTTTCTGAGAAACTGCTTAGTGTTCTGTTAATTCATCTCACAGAGTTACATCTGTATTTCGTGGATCTCTTTGCTAGTCTTATTTCTGTGGAATCTGAGAACAGATATTTCGGATCCCTTTGAAGACTATAGGGCCGAAGGAAATATCCTCCGATAACAAAGAGAAAGAAGCTTTCTGAGAAACTTCTTTGTGTTCTGTGAAATCATCTCAGAGAGTTACAGCTTTCCCCTCAAGAAGCCTTTCGCTAAGACAGTTCTTGTGGAATTGGCAAAGTGATATATGGAAGCGACTAGAGGGCTATGGTGAAAAAGGAAATATCTCTAGATAAAATCTGGAAAAAAGCTTTCTGAGAAACTGCTTAGTGTTCTGCTAATTCATCTCACAGAGTTACATCTGTATTTCGTGGATCTCTTTGCTAGCCTTATTTCTGTGGAATCTGAGCACAGATATTTCGGATCCCTTTGAACACTATAAGGCCAAAGGAAATATCCTCCGATAACAAAGAAAAACAAGCGTTTGAGAAACTTCTTTGTGTTCTGTGAAATCATCTCACAGAGTTACAGCTTTCCCCTCAAGAAGCCTTTCTCTAAGACAGATCTTGTGGAATTGGCCAAGTGATATTTGGAACCTCATAGAGGGCTATGGTGAAAAAGGAAATATCCTCCGATGAAATCTGGACAGAAGATTTCTGAGAAACTGCTTAGTGTTCTGTGAATTCATCTCACAGAGTTACATCTGTATTTCGTGGATCTCTTTGCTAGCCTTATTTCTGTGGAATCTGATAACAGATATTTCGGATCCCTTTGAAGACTATAGGGCCAAAGGAAATATCCTCCGATAACAAAGAGAAAGAAGCTTTCTGAGAAACTTCTGTGTGTTCTGTGAAATCATCTCACAGAGTTACAGCGTTCCCCTCAAGAAGCCTTTCGCTAAGAGAGTTCTTGTGGAATTGGCAGAGTGATATTTGGAAGCCCATAGAGGGCAATGGTGAAAAAGGAAATATCCTCAGATGAAATCTGGAAAGAAGCTTTCTGAGAAACTGCTTAGTGTTCTGTTAATTCATCTCACAAAGTTACATCTGTATTTCGTGGATCTCTTTGCTAGCCTTATTTCTGTGGAATCTGAGAACAGATATTTCGGATCCCCTTGAAGACTATAGGGCCAAAGGAAATATCCTCCGATAACAAAGAGAAAGAAGCTTTCTGAGAAACTTCTTTGTGTTCTGTGAAATCCACTCACAGAGTTACAGCTTTCCCCTCAAGAAGCCTTTCGCTTAGACAGTTCTTGTGGAATTGGCAAAGTGATATTTGGAAGCCCATAGAGGGCTATGGTGAAAAATGAAATATGCTCAGATGAAATCTGGAAAGAAGCTTTCTGAGAAACTGCTTAGTGTTCTGTTACTTCATCTCACAGAGTTACTTCTGTATTTCGTGGATCTCTTGGCTAGCCTTATTTCTGTGGAATCTGAGAAGAGATATTTCGGATCCCTTTGAACACTATAATGCCAAAGGAAATATCCTCCGATAACAAAGAAAAAGTAGCTTTTGAGAAACTTCTTTGTGTTCCCTGAAATCATCTCACAGAGTTACAGCTTTCCCCTCAAGAAGCCTTACGCTAAGACAGTTCCTGTGGAATTGGCAAAGTGATATGTGGAAGCCCCTAGAGGGCTATGGTGAAAAAGGAAATATCCCTAGATAAAATCTGGAAAGAAGCTTTCTGGGAAACTGCTTAGTGTTCTGTTAATTCATCTCACAGAGTTACATCTGTATTTCGTGGATCTCTTTGCTAGTCTTATTTCTGTGGAATCTGAGAACAGATATTTCGGATCCCTTTGAAGACTATAGGGCCAAAGGAAATATCCTCTGATAACAAAGAGAAAGAAGCTTTCTGAGAAACTTCTTTGTGTTCTGTGAAATCATCTCACAGAGTTACAGCTTTCCCCTCAAGAAGCCTTTCGCTAAGACAGTTCTTGTGGAATTGGCAAAGTGATAATTGGAAGCCCATAGAGTTCTATGGTGAAAAAGGAAATATCCTCCGATGAAATCTGGAAAGAAGCTTTCTGAGAAACTGCTTAGTGTTCTGTTAATTCATCTCACAGAGTTACATCTGTATTTCGTGGATCTCTTTGATACCATTATTTCTGAGGAATCTGAGAACAGATAATTCGTATCCCTTTGAAGACTATAGGGCCAAAGGAAATATCCTCCGATAACAAAGAGAAAGAAGCTTTCTGAGAAACTTCTTTGTGTTCTGTGAAATCATCTCACAGAGTTACAGCTTTCCGCTCAAGAAGCCTTTCGCTAAGACAGTTCCTGTGGAATTGGCAAAGTGATATATGGAAGCGACTAGAGGGCTATGGTGAAAAAGGAAATATCCCAGATAAAATCTGGAAAGAAGCTTTCTGAGAAACTGCTTAGTGTTCTGTTAATTCATCTCACAGAGTTACATCTGTATTTCGTGGATCTCTTTGCTAGTCTTATTTCTGTGGAATCTGAGAACAGATATTTCGGATCCCTTTGAAGACTATAGGGCCAAAGGAAATATCCTCCGATAACAAAGAGAAAGAAGCTTTCTGAGAAACTTCTTTGTGTTCTGTGAAATCATCTCACAGAGTTACAGATTTCCCCTCAAGAAGCCTTTCGGTAAGACAGTTCTTGTGGAATTGGCAAAGTGATAATTGGATGCCCGTAGAGTTCTATGGTGAAAAAGGAAATATCCATAGATAAAATCTGGAAAAAAGCTTTCTGAGAAACTGCTTAGTGTTCTGTTAATTCATCTCACAGAGTTACATGTGTATTTCGTGGATCTCTTTGCTAGCCTTATTTCTGTGGAATCTGAGAACAGATATTTCGGATCCCTTTGAAGACTATAGGGCCAAAGGAAATATCCTCCGATAACAAAGAGAAAGAAGCTTTCTGAGAAACTTCTGTGTGTTCTGTGAAATCATCTCACAGAGTTACAGCTTTCCCCTCAAGAAGCCTTTCGCTAAGAGAGTTCTTGTGGAATTGGCAAAGTGATATTTGGAAGCCCCTAGAGGGCTATGGTGAAAAAGGAAGTATCCTCTGATGAAATTTGGAAAGAAGCTTTCTGAGAAACTGCTTAGTGTTCTGTTAATTCATCTCACAAAGTTACATCTGTATTTCGTGGATCTCTTTGCTAGCCTTATTTCTGTGGAATCTGAGAACAGATATTTCGGATCCCTTTGAAGACTATAGGGCCAAGGGAATATCCTCCGATAACAAAGAGAAAGAAGCTTTCTGAGAAACTTCTTTGTGTTCTGTGAAATCATCACACAGAGTTACAGCGTTCCCCTCAAGAAGCCTTTCGCTAAGACAGTTCTTGTGGAATTGGCAAAGTGATATATGGAAGCCCCTAGAGGGCTATGGTGAAAAAGGAAATATCCCTAGATAAAATCTGGAAAGAAGATTTCTGAGAAACTGCTTAGTGTTCTGTTAATTCATCTCACAGAGTTACATCTGTATTTCGTGGATCACTTTGCTAGTCTTATTTCTGTGGAATCTGAGAACAGATATTTCGGATCCCTTTGAAGACTATAGGGCCAAAGGAAATATCCTCCGATAAGAAAGAGAAAGAAGCTTTCTGAGAAACTTCTTTGTGTTCTGTGAAATCATCTCACAGAGTTACAGCTTTCCCCTCAAGAAGCCTTTCGCTAAGACAGTTCTTGTGGAATTGGCAAAGTGATAATTGGAAGCCCATAGAGTTCTATGGTGAAAAAGGAAATATCCTCCGATGAAATCTGGAAAGAAGCTTTCTGAGAAACTGCTTAGTGTTCTGTTAAATCATCTCACAGAGTTACATCTGTATTTCGTGGATCTCTTTGATACCATTATTTCTGTGGAATCTGAGAACAGATATTTCGGAACCCTTTGAAGACTATAGGGCCAAAGGAAATATCCTCCGATAACAAAGAGAAAGAAGCTTTCTGAGGAACTGCTTTGTGTTCTGTGAAATCATCTCACAGAGTTACAGCTTTCCCCTCAAGAAGCCTTTCGCTAACACAGTTCTTGTGGAATTGGCAAAGTGATATTGGGAAGCCCATATAGGGCTATGGTGAAAAAGGAAATATCTTCAAATGAAATCTGGAAAGAAGCTTTCTGAGAAACTGCTTAGTGTTCTGTTAATTCATCTCACAGAGTTACATCTGTATTTCGCGGATCTCTTTGCCAGCCTTATGTCTGTGGAATCTGAGAACAGATATTTCGGATCCCTTTGAAGACTACA
Source organism: Macaca mulatta (assembly GCF_049350105.2). Lineage (NCBI taxonomy): Eukaryota > Metazoa > Chordata > Mammalia > Primates > Cercopithecidae > Macaca > Macaca mulatta. Next base: position 27,315,142 of record NC_133420.1, read on the forward strand.
GGGCCAAAGGAAATATCCTCCGATAACAAAGAGAAAGAAACTTTCTGAGAAACTTTTTTGTGTTCTGTGAAATCATCTCAAGGAGTTACATCTTGCCCCTCAAGAAGCCTTTCGCTAAGACAGTTCTTGTGGAATTGGCAGAGTGATATTTGGAAGCCCATAGAAGGCTACGGTGAAAAAGGAAATATCCTCAGATGAAATCTGGAAAGAAGTTTTCTGAAGAACTGCTTAGTGTTCTGTTAATTCATCTCACAGAGTTACATCTGTATTTCGTGGATCTCTTTGCTAGCCTTATTTCTGTGGAATCTGGGAACAGATGTTTCGGATCCCTTTGAACACTATAGGGCCAAAGGAAATATCCTCCGATAACAAAGAAAAAGAAGCTTTTGAGAAACTTCTTTGTGTTCTGTGAAATCATCTCACAGAGTTACAGCTTTCCCCTAAAGAAGCCTTTCGCTAAGACAGTTCTTGTGAAATAGGCAAAGTGATATTTGGAAGCCCATAGAGGGCTACGGTGAAAAAGGAAATATCCTCAGATGAAATCTGGACAGAAGATTTCTGAGAAACTGCTTAGTGTTCTGTTAATTCATCTCACAGAGTTACATCTGTATTTCTTGGTCTCTTTGCTAGCCTTATTTCTGTGGAATCTGAGAACAGATATTTCGGATCCCTTTGAAGACTATAGGGCCAAAGGAAATATCCTCCGATAACAAAGAGACAGAAGCTTTCTGAGAAAATTCTTTGTGTTCTGTGAAATCATCTCACAGAGTTACAGCTTTCCCCTCAAGAAGCCTTTCGCTAAGACAGTTCTTGTGGAATCGCAAAGTGATATATGGAAGCCCCAAGAGGGCTATGGTGAAAAAGGAAATATCAATAGATAAAATCTGGAAAGAAGCTTTCTGGGAAACTGTTTAGTGTTCTGTTAAGTCATCGCACAGAGTTTTATCTGTATTTCGTGGATCTGTTTGCTAGCCTTATTTCTGTGGAATCTGAGAACAGATATTTCGGATCCCTTTGAAGACTAAAGGGCCAGTGGAAATATCCTCTGATAACAAAGAGAAAGAAGCTTTGTGAGAAATTTCTTTGTGTTCTGTGAAATCATCTCAGAGAGTTACAGCTTTCCCCTCAAGAAGCCTTTCGCTAAGAAAGTTCTTGTGGAATTGCCAAAGTGATATATGGAAGCCCCTAGAGGGCTATGGTGAAAAAGGAAATATCCCTAGATAAAATCTGGAAAGAAGCTTTCTGAGAAACTGCTTAGTGTTCTGTTAATTCATCTCACAGTGTTACATATGTATTTCAATGATCTCTTTGCTAGCTTTATTTCTGTGGAATCTGAGAACAGATATTTCGGATCCCCTTGAAGACTATAGGGCCAAAGGAAATATCCTCCGATAACAAAGAGAAAGAAGCTTTCTGAGAAACTTCTTTGTGTTCTGTGAAATCATCTCACAGAGTTACAGCTTTCCCCTCAAGAAGCCTTTCGCTAAGACAGTTCTTGTGGAATTGGCAAAGTTATATTTGGAAGCCCATAGAGGGCTATGGTGAAAAAGGAAATATCCTCAGATGAAATCTGAAAAGAAGCTTTCTGAGAAACTGCTTAGTGTTCTGTTAATTCATCTCACAGAGTTACATCTGTATTTCGTGGATCTCTTTGCTAGCCTTATTTCTGTGGAATCTGAGAACAGATATTTCGGATCCCTTTGAACACTATAAGGCCAAAGGAAATATCCTCCGATAACAAAGAAAAAGAAGCTTTTGAGAAACTTCTTTGTGTTCTGTGAAATCATCTCACAGAGTTACAGCTTTCCCCTCAAGAAGCCTTTCGCTAAGACAGTTCTTGTGGAATTGGCAAAGTGATATTTGGAAGCCCCAAGAGGGCTATGGTGAAAAAGGAAATATCCTCAGATGAAATCTGGAAAGAAGCTTTCTGAGAAACTACTTAGTGTTCTGTTAATTCATCTCACAGAGTTACATCTGTATTTCGTGGATCTCTTTGCTAGCCTTATTTCTGTGGAATCTGAGAACAGATATTTCGGATCCCTTTGAAGACTATAGGGCCAAAGGAAATATCCTCCGATAACAAAGAGAAAGAAGCTTTCTGAGAAACTTCTTTGTGTTCTGTGAAATCATCTCACAGAGTTACAGCTTTCCCCTCAAGAAGCCTTTCGCTAAGATAGTTCTTGTGGAATTGGCAAAGTGATATTGGGAAGCCCATATAGGGCTATGGTGAAAAAGGTAATATCTTCAGATGAAATCTGGAAAGAAGCTTTCTGAGAAATTGCTTAGTGTTCTGTTAATTCGTCTCACAGAGTTACATCTGTATTTCGTGGATCTCTTTGCTAGCCTTATTTCTGTGGAATCTGATAACGGATATTTCGGATCCCTTTGAAGACGATAGGGCCAAAGGAAATATCCTCCGATAACAAAGAGAAAGAAGCTTTCTGAGAAACTTCTTTGCGTTCTGTGAAATCATCTCAAGGAGTTTCAGCTTTCCCCTCAAGAAGCCTTTCGTTAAGACAGTTCTTGTGGAATTGGCAGAGTGATATTTGGAAGCCCATAGAGGGCTATGGTGAAAAAGGAAATATCCTCCGATGAAATCTGGAAAGAAGCTTTCTGAGAAACTGCTTAGTGTTCTGTTAATTCATCTCACAGAGTTACATCTGTATTTCGTGGATCTCTTTGCTAGCCTTATTTCTGTGGAATCTGATAACAGATATTTCGGATCCATTTGAAGTCGATAGGGCCAAAGGAAGTATCCTCCGATAACAAAGAGAAAGAAGCTTTCTGAGAAACTTCTTTGTGTTCTGTGAAATCATCTCACAGAGTTACAGCTTTCCCCTCAAGAAGCCTTTCGCTAAGACAGTTCTTGTGGAATTGGCAAAGTGATATTTGGAAGCCCCTAGAGGGCTATGGTGAAAAAGGAAATATCCTCTGATGAAATCTGGAAAGAAGCTTTCTGAGAAACTGCTTAGTGTTCTGTTAATTCATCTCACAGAGTTACATCTTTATTTCGTGGATCTCTTTGCTAGCCTTATTTCTGTGGAATCTGAGAACAGATATTTCGGATCCCTTTGAAGACTATAGGGCCAAAGGAAATATCCTCCGATAACAAAGAGAGAGAAGCTTTCTGAGAAACTTCTTTGTGTTCTGTGAAATCATCTCACAAAGTTACAGCTTTCCCCTCAAGAAGCCTTTCGCTAAGACAGTTCTTGTGGAATTCGCAAAGTGATATATGGAAGCCCCAAGAGGGTATGGTGAAAAAGGAAATATCCCTAGATAAAATCTGGAAAGAAGCTTTCTGGGAAACTGCTTAGTGTTCTGTTAATTCATCTCACAGAGTTACATCTGTATTTCGTGGATCTCTTTGCTAGCCTTATTTCTGTGGAATCTGAGAAAAGATATTTCGGTTCCCTTTGAAGACTATAGGGCCAAAGGAAATATCCTCCGATAACAAAGAGAAAGAAGCTTTCTGAGAAACTTCTTTGTGTTCTGTGAAATCATCTCACAGAGTTACAGCTTACACTCAAGAAGCCCTTCGCTAAGACAGTTCTTGTGGAATTGGCAAAGTGATGTTTGGAAGCCCCTAGAGGGCTTTGGTGAAAAAGGAAATATCCTCAGATGAAATCTGGAAAGAAGCTTTCTGAGAAACTGCTTAGTGTTCTGTTAATTCATCTCACAGAGTTACATGTGAATTTCGTGGATCTCTTTGCTAGCCTTATTTCTGTGGAATCTGAGAACAGATATTTCGGATCCCTTTGAAGACTATAGGGCCAAAGGAAATATCCTCCAATAACAAAGAGAAAGAAGCTTTCTGAGAAACTTCTTTGTGTTCTGTGAAATCATCTCACAGAGTTACAGCTTACCCTCAAGAAGCCCTTCGCTAAGACAGTTCTTGTGGAATTGGCAAAGTGATGTTTGGAAGCCCCTAGAGGACTATGGTGAAAAAGGAAATATCCTCAGATGAAATCTGGAAAGAAGCTTTCTGAGAAACTGCTTAGTGTTCTGTTAATTCATCTCACAGAGTTACATGTGAATTTCGTGGATCTCTTTGCTAGCCTTATTTCTGTGGAATCTGAGAACAGATATTTCGGATCCCTTTGAAGACTATAGGGCCAAAGGAAATATCCTCCGATAACAAAGAGAAAGAAGCTTTCTGAGAAACTTCTTTGTGTTCTGTGAAATCATCTCACAGAGTTACAGCTTCCCCTCAAGAAGCCTTTCGCTAAGACAGTTCTTGTGGAATTGGTAAAGTGATATATGGAAGCCCCTAGAGGGCTATGGTGAAAAAGGAAATATCCCTAGATAAAATCTGGAAAGAAGCTTTCTGAGAAACTGCTTAGTGTTCTGTTAATTCATCTCACAGAGTTACATCTGTATTTCGTGAATCTCTTTGCTAGTCTTATTTCTGTGGAATCTGATATCAGATATTTCGGATCCCTTTGAAGACTATATGGCCAAAGGAAATATCCTCTGATAACAAAGAGAAAGAAGCTTTCTGAGAAACTTCTTTGTGTTCTGTGAAATCATCTCACAGAGTTACAGCTTTCCCCTCAAGAAGCCTTTCGCTAAGACAGTTCTTGTGGAATTGGCAAAGTGATAATTGGAAGCCCATAGAGTTCTATGGTGAAAAAGGAAATATCCTCCGATGAAATCTGGAAAGAAGTTTTCGGAGAAACTGCTTAGTGTTCTGTTAATTCATCTCACAGAGTTACATCTGTATTTCCTGGATCTCTTTGATAGCCTTATTTCTGTGGAATCTGATAACAGATATTTCGGATCCATTTGAAGTCGATAGGGCCAAAGGAAGTATCCTCCGATAACAAAGAGAAAGAAGCTTTCTGAGAAACTTCTTTGTGTTCTGTGAAATCATCTCACAGAGTTACAGCTTTCCCCTCAAGAAGCCTTTCGCTAAGACAGTTCTTGTGGAATTGGCAAAGTGATATTTGGAAGCCCCTAGAGGGCTATGGTGAAAAAGGAAATATCCTCTTATGAAATCTGGAAAGAAGCTTTCTGAGAAACTGCTTAGTGTTCTGTTAATTCATCTCACAGAGTTACATCTTTATTTCGTGGATCTCTTTGCTAGCCTTATTTCTGTGGAATCTGAGAACAGATATTTCGGATCCCTTTGAAGACTATAGGGCCAAAGGAAATATCCTCCGATAACAAAGAGAGAGAAGCTTTCTGAGAAACTTCTTTGTGTTCTGTGAAATCATCTCACAGAGTTACAGCTTTCCCCTCAAGAAGCCTTTCGCTAAGACAGTTCTTGTGGAATTGGCCGAGTGATATTTGGAAGCCCTTAGAGGGCTATGGTGAAAAAGGAAATATCCTCAGATGAAATCTGGAAAGAAGCTTTCTGAGAAACTGCTTAGTGTTCTGTTAATTCATCTCACAGAGTTACATCTGTATTTCGTGGATCTCTTTGCTAGCCTTATTTCTGTGGAATCTGAGAACAGATATTTCGGATCCATTTGAAGACGACAGGGCCAAAGGAAATATCCTCCGATAACAAAGAGAAAGAAGCTTTCTGAGAAACTTCTTTGTGTTCTGTGAAATCATCTCACAGAGTTACAGCTTTCCCCTCAAGAAGCCTTTCGCTAAGACAGTTCTTGTGGAATTGGCAAAGTGATATTTGGAAGCCCCTAGAGGGCTATGGTGAAAAAGGAAATATCCTCAGATGAAATCTGGAAGGAAGCTTTCTGAGAAACTGCTTAGTGTTCTGTAAATTCATCTCACAAAGTTACATCTGTATTTCATGGATCTCTTTGCTAGCCTTATTTATGTGGAATCTGAGAACAGATATTTCGGATCCCCTTGAAGACTATAGGGCCAAAGGAAATATCCTCCGATAACAAAGAGAAAGAAGCTCTCTGAGAAACTTCTTTGTGTTCTGTGAAATCCACTCACAGAGTTACAGCATTCCCCTCAAGAAGCCTTTCGCTAACACAGTTCTTGTGGAATTGGCAAAGTGATATTTGGTAGGCCATAGAGGGCTATGGTGAAAAAGGAAATATCCTCAGATGAAATCTGGAAAGAAGCTTTCTGAGAAACTGCTTAGTGTTCTGTTAATTCATCTCACAGAGTTACATCTGTATTTCGTGGATCTCTTTGTTAGCCTTATTTCTGTGGAATCTGAGAACAGATATTTCCGATCCCTTTGAAGACAATAGGGCCAAGGGAATATCCTCCGATAACAAAGAGAAAGAAGCTTTCTGAGAAACTTCTTTGTGTTCTGTGAAATCATCTCACAAAGTTACAGCTTTCCCTAGAAGAAGTCTTTCGCTAAGACAGTTCTTGTGGAATTGGCAAAGTGATATTGGGAAGCCCATATAGGGCTATGGTGAAAAAGGAAATATCTTCAGATGTAATCTGGAAAGAAGCTTTCTGTGAAACTGCTTAGTGTTCTGTTAATTCATCTCACAGAGTTACATCTGTATTTCGTGGATCTCTTTGCTAGCCTTATTTCTGTGGAATCTGAGAACAGATATTTCGGATCCCTTTGAAGACTATAGGGCCAAAGGAAATATGCTCCGATAACAAAGAGAAAGAAGCTTTCTCAGAAACTTCTTTGTGTTCTGTGAAATCATCTCACAGAGTTACAGCTTTCCCCTCAAGAAGCTTTTCGCTAAGACAGTTCTTGTGGAATTCGCTAAGTGATATAGGGAAGCCCCAAGAGGGCTATGGTGAAAAAGGAAATATCCCTAGATAAAATCTGGAAAGAAGCTTTCTGGGAAACTGCTTAGTGTTCTGTTAATTCATCTCACAGAGTTACATCTGTATTTCCTGGATCTCTTTGATAGCCTTATTTCTGTGGAATCTGATAACAGATATTTCGGATCCATTTGAAGTCGATAGGGCCAAAGGAAGTATCCTCCGATAACAAAGAGAAAGAAGCTTTCTGAGAAACTTCTTTGTGTTCTGTGAAATCATCTCACAGAGTTACAGCTTTCCCCTCAAGAAGCCTTTCGCTAAGACAGTTCTTGTGGAATTGGCAAAGTGATATTTGGAAGCCCCTAGAGGGCTATGGTGAAAAAGGAAATATCCTCTTATGAAATCTGGAAAGAAGCTTTCTGAGAAACTGCTTAGTGTTCTGTTAATTCATCTCACAGAGTTACATCTTTATTTCGTGGATCTCTTTGCTAGCCTTATTTCTGTGGAATCTGAGAACAGATATTTCGGATCCCTTTGAAGACTATAGGGCCAAAGGAAATATCCTCCGATAACAAAGAGAGAGAAGCTTTCTGAGAAACTTCTTTGTGTTCTGTGAAATCATCTCACAGAGTTACAGCTTTCCCCTCAAGAAGCCTTTCGCTAAGACAGTTCTTGTGGAATTGGCCGAGTGATATTTGGAAGCCCTTAGAGGGCTATGGTGAAAAAGGAAATATCCTCAGATGAAATCTGGAAAGAAGCTTTCTGAGAAACTGCTTAGTGTTCTGTTAATTCATCTCACAGAGTTACATCTGTATTTCGTGGATCTCTTTGCTAGCCTTATTTCTGTGGAATCTGAGAACAGATATTTCGGATCCATTTGAAGACGACAGGGCCAACGGAAATATCCTCCGATAACAAAGAGAAAGAAGCTTTCTGAGAAACTTCTTTGTGTTCTGTGAAATCATCTCACAGAGTTACAGCTTTCCCCTCAAGAAGCCTTTCGCTAAGACAGTTCTTGTGGAATTGGCAAAGTGATATTTGGAAGCCCCTAGAGGGCTATGGTGAAAAAGGAAATATCCTCAGATGAAATCTGGAAGGAAGCTTTCTGAGAAACTGCTTAGTGTTCTGTAAATTCATCTCACAAAGTTACATCTGTATTTCATGGATCTCTTTGCTAGCCTTATTTATGTGGAATCTGAGAACAGATATTTCGGATCCCCTTGAAGACTATAGGGCCAAAGGAAATATCCTCCGATAACAAAGAGAAAGAAGCTCTCTGAGAAACTTCTTTGTGTTCTGTGAAATCCACTCACAGAGTTACAGCATTCCCCTCAAGAAGCCTTTCGGTAAGACAGTTCTTGTGGAATTGGCAAAGTGATATTTGGTAGGCCATAGAGGGCTATGGTGAAAAAGGAAATATCCTCAGATGAAATCTGGAAAGAAGCTTTCTGAGAAACTGCTTAGTGTTCTGTTAATTCATCTCACAGAGTTACATCTGTATTTCGTGGATCTCTTTGTTAGCCTTATTTCTGTGGAATCTGAGAACAGATATTTCCGATCCCTTTGAAGACAATAGGGCCAAGGGAATATCCTCCGATAACAAAGAGAAAGAAGCTTTCTGAGAAACTTCTTTGTGTTCTGTGAAATCATCTCACAAAGTTACAGCTTTCCCTAGAAGAAGTCTTTCGCTAAGACAGTTCTTGTGGAATTGGCAAAGTGATATTGGGAAGCCCATATAGGGCTATGGTGAAAAAGGAAATATCTTCAGATGTAATCTGGAAAGAAGCTTTCTGTGAAACTGCTTAGTGTTCTGTTAATTCATCTCACAGAGTTACATCTGTATTTCGTGGATCTCTTTGCTAGCCTTATTTCTGTGGAATCTGAGAACAGATATTTCGGATCCCTTTGAAGACTATAGGGCCAAAGGAAATATGCTCCGATAACAAAGAGAAAGAAGCTTTCTCAGAAACTTCTTTGTGTTCTGTGAAATCATCTCACAGAGTTACAGCTTTCCCCTCAAGAAGCTTTTCGCTAAGACAGTTCTTGTGGAATTCGCTAAGTGATATAGGGAAGCCCCAAGAGGGCTATGGTGAAAAAGGAAATATCCCTAGATAAAATCTGGAAAGAAGCTTTCTGGGAAACTGCTTAGTGTTCTGTTAATTCATCTCACAGAGTTACATCTGTATTTCGTGGATCTCTTTGCTAGCCTTATTTCTGTGGAATCTGAGAAAAGATATTTCGGATCCCTCTGAAGACTATAGGGCCAAAGGAAATATCCTCCGATAACAAAGAGAAAGAAGCTTTCTGAGAAACTTCTTTGTGTTCTGTGAAATCATCTCACAGAGTTACAGCTTACCCTCAAGAAGCCCTTCGCTAAGACAGTTCTTGTGGTATTGGAAAAGTGATGTTTGGAAGCCCCTAGAGGGCTATGGTGAAAAAAGAAATATCCCTAGATAAAATCTGGAAAGAAGCTTTCTGAGAAACTGCTTAGTGTTCTGTTAATTCATCTCACAGAGTTACATCTGTATTTCATGGATCTCTTTGCTAGCCTTATTTCTGTGGAATCTGAGAACAGATATTTCGGATCCCTTTAAGACTATAGGGCCAAAGGAAATATCCTCCGATAACAAAGAGAAAGAAGCTTTCTGAGGAACTGCTTTGTGTTCTGTGAAATCATCTCACAGAGTTACAGCTTTCCCCTCAAGAAGCCTTTCGCTAACACAGTTCTTGTGGAATTGGCAAAGTGATATTGGGAAGCCCATATAGGGCTATGGTGAAAAAGGAAATATCTTCAGATGAAATCTGGAAAGAAGCTTTCTGAGAAACTGCTTAGTGTTCTGTTAATTCATCTCACAGAGTTACATCTTTATTTCGTGGATCTCTTTGCTAGCCTTATTTCTGTGGAATCTGAGAACAGATATTTCGGATCCCTTTGAAGACTATAGGGCCAAAGGAAATATCCTCCGATAACAAAGAGAGAGAAGCTTTCTGAGAAACTACTTTGTGTTCTGTGAAATCATCTCACAGAGTTACAGCTTTCCCCTCAAGAAGCCTTTCGCTAAGACAGTTCTTGTGGAATTCGCAAAGTGATATATGGAAGCCCCAAGAGGGTATGGTGAAAAAGGAAATATCCCTAGATAAAATCTGGAAAGAAGCTTTCTGGAAAACTGCTTAGTGTTCTGTTAATTCATCTCACAGAGTTACATCTGTATTTCGTGGATCTCTTTGCTAGCCTTATTTCTGTGGAATCTGAGAACAGATATTTCTTATCCCTTTGAAGACTATAGGGCCAAAGGAAATATCCTCCGATAACAAAGAGAAAGAAGCTTTCTGAGAAACTTCTTTGTGTTCTGTGAAATCATCTCACTGAGTTACAGCTTACACTCAAGAAGCCCTTCGCTAAGACAGTTCTTGTGGAATTGGCAAAGTGATGTTTGGAAGCCCCTAGAGGGCTTTGGTGAAAAAGGAAATATCCTCAGATGAAATCTGGAAAGAAGCTTTCTGAGAAACTGCTTAGTGTTCTGTTAATTCATCTCACAGAGTTACATGTGAATTTCGTGGATCTCTTTGCTAGCCTTATTTCTGTGGAATCTGAGAACAGATATTTCGGATCCCTTTGAAGACTATAGGGCCAAAGGAAATATCCTCCGATAACAAAGAGAAAGAAGCTTTCTGATAAACTTCTTTGTGTTCTGTGAAATCATCTCACAGAGTTACAGCTTACCCTCAAGAAGCCCTTCGCTAAGACAGTTCTTGTGGAATTGGCAAAGTGATGTTTGGAAGCCCCTAGAGGGCTATGGTGAAAAAGGAAATATCCTCAGATGAAATCTGGAAAGAAGCTTTCTGAGAAACTGCTTAGTGTTCTGTTAATTCATCTCACAGAGTTACATGTGAATTTCGTGGATCTCTTTGCTAGCCTTATTTCTGTGGAATCTGAGAACAGATATTTCGGATCCCTTTGAAGACTATAGGGCCAAAGGAAATATCCTCCGATAACAAAGAGAAAGAAGCTTTCTGAGAAACTTCTTTGTGTTCTGTGAAATCATCTCACAGAGTTACAGCTTTCCCCTCAAGAAGCCTTTCGCTAAGACAGTTCTTGTGGAATTGGTAAAGTGATATATGGAAGCCCCTAGAGGGCTATGGTGAAAAAGGAAATATCCCTAGATAAAATCTGGAAAGAAGCTTTCTGAGAAACTGCTTAGTGATCTGTTAATTCATCTCACAGAGTTACATCTGTATTTCGTGAATCTCTTTCCTAGTCTTATTTCTGTGGAATCTGATATCAGATATTTCGGATCCCTTTGAAGACTATAGGGCCAAAGGAAATATCCTCTGATAACAAAGAGAAAGAAGATTTCTGAGAAACTTCTTTGTGTTCTGTGAAATCATCTCACAGAGTTACAGCTTTCCCCTCAAGAAGCCTTTCGCTAAGACAGTTCTTGTGGAATTGGCCGAGTGATATTTGGAAGCCCTTAGAGGGCTATGGTGAAAAAGGAAATATCCTCAGATGAAATCTGGAAAGAAGCTTTCTGAGAAACTGCTTAGTGTTCTGTTAATTCATCTCACAGAGTTACATCTGTATTTCGTGGATCTCTTTGCTAGCCTTATTTCTGTGGAATCTGAGAACAGATATTTCGGATCCATTTGAAGACGACAGGGCCAACGGAAATATCCTCCGATAACAAAGAGAAAGAAGCTTTCTGAGAAACTTCTTTGTGTTCTGTGAAATCATCTCACAGAGTTACAGCTTTCCCCTCAAGAAGCCTTGCGCTAAGACAGTTCTTGTGGAATTGGCAAAGTGATATTTGGAAGCCCCTAGAGGGCTATGGTGAAAAAGGAAATATCCTCAGATGAAATCTGGAAGGAAGCTTTCTGAGAAACTGCTTAGTGTTCTGTTAATTCATCTCACAAAGTTACATCTGTATTTCATGGATCTCTTTGCTAGCCTTATTTATGTGGAATCTGAGAACAGATATTTCGGATCCCCTTGAAGACTATAGGGCCAAAGGAAATATCCTCCGATAACAAAGAGAAAGAAGCTTTCTGAGAAACTTCTTTGTGTTCTGTGAAATCCACTCACAGAGTTACAGCATTCCCCTCAAGAAGCCTTTCGGTAAGACAGTTCTTGTGGAATTGGCAAAGTGATATTTGGTAGGCCATAGAGGGCTATGGTGAAAAAGGAAATATCCTCAGATGAAATCTGGAAAGAAGCTTTCTGAGAAACTGCTTAGTGTTCTGTTAATTCATCTCACAGAGTTACATCTGTATTTCGTGGATCTCTTTGTTAGCCTTATTTCTGTGGAATCTGAGAACAGATATTTCCGATCCCTTTGAAGACAATAGGGCCAAGGGAATATCTTCCGATAACAAAGAGAAAGAAGCTTTCTGAGAAACTTCTTTGTGTTCTGTGAAATCATCTCACAAAGTTACAGCTTTCCCTAGAAGAAGTCTTTCGCTAAGACAGTTCTTGTGGAATTGGCAAAGTGATATTGGGAAGCCCATATAGGGCTATGGTGAAACAGGAAATATCTTCAGATGTAATCTGGAAAGAAGCTTTCTGTGAAACTGCTTAGTGTTCTGTTAATTCATCTCACAGAGTTACATCTGTATTTCGTGGATCTCTTTGCTAGCCTTATTTCTGTGGAATCTGAGAACAGATATTTCGGATCCCTTTGAAGACTATAGGGCCAAAGGAAATATCCTCCGATAACAAAGAGAAAGAAGCTTTCTGAGAAACTTCTTTGTGTTCTGTGAAATCATCTCACAGAGTTACAGCTTTCCCCTCAAGAAGCCTTTCGCTAAGACAGTTCTTGTGGAATTGGTAAAGTGATATATGGAAGCCCCTAGAGGGCTATGGTGAAAAAGGAAATATCCCTAGATAAAATCTGGAAAGAAGCTTTCTGAGAAACTGCTTAGTGTTCTGTTAATTCATCTCACAGAGTTACATCTGTATTTCGTGAATCTCTTTGCTAGTCTTATTTCTGTGGAATCTGATATCAGATATTTCGGATCCCTTTGAAGACTATAGGGCCAAAGGAAATATCCTCTGATAACAAAGAGAAAGAAGCTTTCTGAGAAACTTCTTTGTGTTCTGTGAAATCATCTCACAGAGTTACAGCTTTCCCCTCAAGAAGCCTTTCGCTAAGACAGTTCTTGTGGAATTGGCAGAGTGATATTTGGAAGCACATAGAGGGCTATGGTGAAAAAGGAAATATCCTCAGATGAAATCTGGAAAGAAGCTTTCTGAGAAACTGCTTAGTGTTCTGTTAATTCATCTCACAGAGTTACATCTGTATTTCGTGGATCTCTTTGCTGGCCTTATTTCTGTGGAATCTGATAACAGATATTTCGGATCCATTTGAAGACGATAGGGCCAAAGGAAATATCCTCCGATAACAAAGAGAAAGAAGATTTCTGAGAAACTTCTTTGTGTTCTGTGAAATCATCTCACAGAGTTACAGCTTTCCCCTCAAGAAGCCTTTCGCTAAGACAGTTCTTGTGGAATTGGCCGAGTGATATTTGGAAGCCCTTAGAGGGCTATGGTGAAAAAGGAAATATCCTCAGATGAAATCTGGAAAGAAGCTTTCTGAGAAACTGCTTAGTGTTCTGTTAATTCATCTCACAGAGTTACATCTGTATTTCGTGGATCTCTTTGCTAGCCTTATTTCTGTGGAATCTGAGAACAGATATTTCGGATCCATTTGAAGACGACAGGGCCAACGGAAATATCCTCCGATAACAAAGAGAAAGAAGCTTTCTGAGAAACTTCTTTGTGTTCTGTGAAATCATCTCACAGAGTTACAGCTTTCCCCTCAAGAAGCCTTTCGCTAAGACAGTTCTTGTGGAATTGGCAAAGTGATATTTGGAAGCCCCTAGAGGGCTATGGTGAAAAAGGAAATATCCTCAGATGAAATCTGGAAGGAAGCTTTCTGAGAAACTGCTTAGTGTTCTGTAAATTCATCTCACAAAGTTACATCTGTATTTCATGGATCTCTTTGCTAGCCTTATTTATGTGGAATCTGAGAACAGATATTTCGGATCCCCTTGAAGACTATAGGGCCAAAGGAAATATCCTCCGATAACAAAGAGAAAGAAGCTTTCTGAGAAACTTCTTTGTGTTCTGTGAAATCCACTCACAGAGTTACAGCATTCCCCTCAAGAAGCCTTTCGGTAAGACAGTTCTTGTGGAATTGGCAAAGTGATATTTGGTAGGCCATAGAGGGCTATGGTGAAAAAGGAAATATCCTCAGATGAAATCTGGAAAGAAGCTTTCTGAGAAACTGCTTAGTGTTCTGTTAATTCATCTCACAGAGTTACATCTGTATTTCGTGGATCTCTTTGTTAGCCTTATTTCTGTGGAATCTGAGAACAGATATTTCCGATCCCTTTGAAGACAATAGGGCCAAGGGAATATCCTCCGATAACAAAGAGAAAGAAGCTTTCTGAGAAACTTCTTTGTGTTCTGTGAAATCATCTCACAAAGTTACAGCTTTCCCTAGAAGAAGTCTTTCGCTAAGACAGTTCTTGTGGAATTGGCAAAGTGATATTGGGAAGCCCATATAGGGCTATGGTGAAACAGGAAATATCTTCAGATGTAATCTGGAAAGAAGCTTTCTGTGAAACTGCTTAGTGTTCTGTTAATTCATCTCACAGAGTTACATCTGTATTTCGTGGATCTCTTTGCTAGCCTTATTTCTGTGGAATCTGAGAACAGATATTTCGGATCCCTTTGAAGACTATAGGGCCAAAGGAAATATGCTCCGATAACAAAGAGAAAGAAGCTTTCTCAGAAACTTCTTTGTGTTCTGTGAAATCATCTCACAGAGTTACAGCTTTCCCCTCAAGAAGCTTTTCGCTAAGACAGTTCTTGTGGAATTCGCTAAGTGATATATGGAAGCCCCAAGAGGGCTATGGTGAAAAAGGAAATATCCCTAGATAAAATCTGGAAAGAAGCTTTCTGGGAAACTGCTTAGTGTTCTGTTAATTCATCTCACAGAGTTACATCTGTATTTCGTGGATCTCTTTGCTAGCCTTATTTCTGTGGAATCTGAGAAAAGATATTTCGGATCCCTCTTAAGACTATAGGGCCAAAGGAAATATCCTCCGATAACAAAGAGAAAGAAGCTTTCTGAGAAACTTCTTTGTGTTCTGTGAAATCATCTCACAGAGTTACAGCTTACCCTCAAGAAGCCCTTCGCTAAGACAGTTCTTGTGGTATTGGAAAAGTGATGTTTGGAAGCCCCTAGAGGGCTATGGTGAAAAAAGAAATATCCCTAGATAAAATCTGGAAAGAAGCTTTCTGAGAAACTGCTTAGTGTTCTGTTAATTCATCTCACAGAGTTACATCTGTATTTCATGGATCTCTTTGCTAGCCTTATTTCTGTGGAATCTGAGAACAGATATTTCGGATCCCTTTGAAGACTATAGGGCCAAAGGAAATATCCTCCGATAACAAAGAGAAAGAAGCTTTCTGAGGAACTGCTTTGTGTTCTGTGAAATCATCTCACAGAGTTACAGCTTTCCCCTCAAGAAGCCATTCGCTAACACAGTTCTTGTGGAATTGGCAAAGTGATATTGGGAAGCCCGTATAGGGCTATGGTGAAAAAGGAAATATCTTCAGATGAAATCTGGAAAGAAGCTTTCTGAGAAACTGCTTAGTGTTCTGTTAATTTATCTCACAGAGTTACATCTCTATTTCGTGGATCTCTTTGACAGCCTTATGTCTGTGGAATCTGAGAACAGATATTTCGGATCCCTTTGAAGACTACAGGGCCAAAGGAAATATCCTCCGATAACAAAGAGAAAGAAACTTTCTGAGAAACTTTTTTGTGTTCTGTGAAATCATCTCAAGGAGTTACATCTTGCCCCTCAAGAAGCCTTTCGCTAAGACAGTTCTTGTGGAATTGGCAGAGTGATATTTGGAAGCCCATAGAGGGCTACGGTGAAAAAGGAAATATCCTCAGATGAAATCTGGAAAGAAGTTTTCTGAAGAACTGCTTAGTGTTCTGTTAATTCATCTCACAGAGTTACATCTGTATTTCGTGGATCTCTTTGCTAGCCTTATTTCTGTGGAATCTGGGAACAGATATTTCGGATCCCTTTGAACACTATAGGGCCAAAGGAAATATCCTCCGATAACAAAGAAAAAGAAGCTTTTGAGAAACTTCTTTGTGTTCTGTGAAATCATCTCACAGAGTTACAGCTTTCCCCTCAAGAAGCCTTTCGCTAAGACAGTTCTTGTGGAATTGGCAAAGTGATATTTGGAAGCCCATAGAGGGCTACGGTGAAAAAGGAAATATCCTCAGATGAAATCTGGACAGAATATTTCTGAGAAACTGCTTAGTGTTCTGTTAATTCATCTCACAGAGTTACATCTGTATTTCTTGGTCTCTTTGCTAGCCTTATTTCTGTGGAATCTGAGAACAGATATTTCGGATCCCTTTGAAGACCATAGGGCCAAAGGAAATATCCTCCGATAACAAAGAGAAAGAAGCTTTCTGAGAAACTTCTTTGTGTTCTGTGAAATCATCTCACAGAGTTACAGCTTTCCCCTCAAGAAGCCTTTCGCTAAGACAGTTCTTGTGGAATTCGCAAAGTGATATATGGAAGCCCCAAGAGGGCTATGGTGAAAAAGGAAATATCAATACATAAAATCTGGAAAGAAGCTTTCTGGGAAACTGCTTAGTGTTCTGTTAAGTCATCGCACAGAGTTACATCTGTATTTCGTGGATCTGTTTGCTAGCCTTATTTCTGTGGAATCTGAGAACAGATATTTCGGATCCCTTTGAAGACTAAAGGGCCAGTGGAAATATCCTCTGATAACAAAGAGAAAGAAGCTTTGTGAGAAATTTCTTTGTGTTCTGTGAAATCATCTCAGAGAGTTACAGCTTTCCCCTCAAGAAGCCTTTCGCTAAGAAAGTTCTTGTGGAATTGGCAAAGTGATATATGGAAGCCCCTAGAGGGCTATGGTGAAAAAGGAAATATCCCTAGATAAAATCTGGAAAGAAGCTTTCTGAGAAACTGCTTAGTGTTCTGTTAATTCATCTCACAGTGTTACATATGTATTTCATGGATCTCTTTCCTAGCCTTATTTCTGTGGAATCTGAGAACAGATATTTCGGATCCCCTTGAAGACTATAGGGCCAAAGGAAATATCCTCCGATAACAAAGAGAAAGAAGCTTTCTGAGAAACTTCTTTGTGTTCTGTGAAATCATCTCACAGATTTACAGCTTACCCTCAAGAAGCCCTTCGCTAAGACAGTTCTTGTGGAATTGGCAAAGTGATGTTTGGAAGCCCCTAGAGGGCTATGGTGAAAAAGGAAATATCCTCATATGGAATCTGGAAAGAAGCTTTCTGAGAAACTGCTTAGTGTTCTGTTAATTCATCTCACAGAGTTACATGTGAATTTCGTGGATCTCTTTGCTAGCCTTATTTCTGTGGAATCTGAGAACAGATATTTCGGATCCCTTTGAAGACTATAGGGCCAAAGGAAATATCCTCCGATAAAAAAGAGAAAGAAGCTTTCTGAGAAACTTCTTTGTGTTCTGTGAAATCATCTGACAGAGTTACAGCTTTCCCCTCAAGAAGCCTTTCGCTAAGTGAGTTCTTGTGGAATTGGTAGAGTGATATTTGGAAGCCCATAGAGGGCTATGGTGAAAAAGGAAATATCCTCTGATGAAATCTGGAAAGAAGCTTTCTGAGAAACTGCTTAGTGTTCTGTTAATTCATCTCACAAAGTTGCATCTGTATTTCGTGGATCTCTTTGCTAGCCTTATTTCTGTGGAATCTGAGAACAGATATTTCGGATCCCCTTGAAGACTATAGGGCCAAAGGAAATATCCTCCGATAACAAAGAGAAAGAAGCTTTCTGAGAAACTTCTTTGTGTTCTGTGAAATCATCTCAAGGAGTTACAGCTTTCCCCTCAAGAAGCCTTTCGCTAAGACAGTTCTTGTGGAATTGGCAGAGTGATATTTGGAAGCCCATAGAGGGCTATGGTGAAAAAGGAAATATCCTCCGATGAAATCTGGAAAGAAGCTTTCTGAGAAACTGCTTAGTGTTCTGTTAATTCATCTCACAGAGTTACATCTGTATTTCGTGGATCTCTTTGCTAGCCTTATTTCTGTGGAATCTGATAACAGATATTTCGGATCCATTTGAAGACGATAGGGCCAAAGGAAGTATCCTCCGATAACAAAGAGAAAGAAGCTTTCTGAGAAACTTCTTTGTGTTCTGTGAAATCATCTCACAGAGTTACAGCTTTCCCCTCAAGCAGCCTTTCGCTAAGACAGTTCTTGTGGAATTGGCAAAGTGATATTTGGAAGCCCCTAGAGGGCTATGGTGAAAAAGGAAATATCCTCTGATGAAATCTGGAAAGAAGCTTTCTGAGAAACTGCTTAGTGTTCTGTTAATTCATCTCACAGAGTTACATCTTTATTTCGTGGATCTCTTTGCTAGCCTTATTTCTGTGGAATCTGAGAACAGATATTTCGGATCCCTTTGAAGACTATAGGGCCAAAGGAAATATCCTCCGATAACAAAGAGAGAGAAGCTTTCTGAGAAACTTCTTTGTGTTCTGTGAAATCATCTCACAGAGTTACAGCTTTCCCCTCAAGAAGCCTTTCGCTAAGACAGTTCTTGTGGAATTCGCAAAGTGATATATGGAAGCCCCAAGAGGGTATGGTGAAAAAGGAAATATCCCTAGATAAAATCTGGAAAGAAGCTTTCTGGGAAACTGCTTAGTGTTCTGTTAATTCATCTCACAGAGTTACATCTGTATTTCGTGGATCTCTTTGCTAGCCTTATTTCTGTGGAATCTGAGAACAGATATTTCTTATCCCTTTGAAGACTATAGGGCCAAAGGAAATATCCTCCGATAACAAAGAGAAAGAAGCTTTCTGAGAAACTTCTTTGTGTTCTGTGAAATCATCTCACAGAGTTACAGCTTACCCTCAAGAAGCCCTTCGCTAAGACAGTTCTTGTGGAATTGGCAAAGTGATGTTTGGAAGCCCCTAGAGGGCTATGGTGAAAAAGGAAATATCCTCAGATGAAATCTGGAAAGAAGCTTTCTGAGAAACTGCTTAGTGTTCTGTTAATTCATCTCACAGAGTTACATGTGAATTTCGTGGATCTCTTTGCTAGCCTTATTTCTGTGGAATCTGAGAACAGATATTTCGGATCCCTTTGAAGACTATAAGGCCAAAGGAAATATCCTCCGATAACAAAGAGAAAGAAGCTTTCTGAGAAACTTCTTTGTGTTCTGTGAAATCATCTCACAGAGTTACAGCTTTCCCCTCAAGAAGCCTTTCGCTAAGACAGTTCTTGTGGAATTGGCAAAGTGATAATTGGAAGCCCATAGAGTTCTATGGTGAAAAAGGAAATATCCTCCGATGAAATCTGGAAAGAAGTTTTCGGAGAAACTGCTTAGTGTTCTGTTAATTCATCTCACAGAGTTACATCTGTATTTCCTGGATCTCTTTGATAGCCTTATTTCTGTGGAATCTGATTACAGATATTTCGGATCCCTTTGAAGACGATAGGGCCAAAGGAAATATCCTCCGATAACAAAGAGAAAGAAGCTTTCTGAAAAACTTCTTTGTGTTCTGTGAAATCATCTGAAGGAGTTAAAGCTTTCTCCTCAAGAAGCCTTTCGCTAAGACAGTTCTTGTGGAATTGGCAGAGTGATATTTGGAAGCACATAGAGGGCTATGGTGAAAAAGGAAATATCCTCAGATGAAATCTGGAAAGAAGCTTTCTGAGAAACTGCTTAGTGTTCTGTTAATTCATCTCACAGAGTTACAACTGTATTTCGTGGATCTCTTTGCTGGCCTTATTTCTGTGGAATCTGATAACAGATATTTCGGATCCATTTGAAGACGATAGGGCCAAAGGAAATATCCTCCGATAACAAAGAGAAAGAAGATTTCTGAGAAACTTCTTTGTGTTCTGTGAAATCATCTCACAGAGTTACAGCTTTCCCCTCAAGAAGCCTTTCGCTAAGACAGTTCTTGTGGAATTGGCCGAGTGATATTTGGAAGCACTTAGAGGGCTATGGTGAAAAAGGAAATATCCTCAGATGAAATCTGGAAAGAAGCTTTCTGAGAAACTGCTTTGTGTTCTGTTAATTCATCTCACAGAGTTACATCTGTATTTCGTGGATCTCTTTGCTAGCCTTATTTCTGTGGAATCTGAGAACAGATATTTCGGATCCATTTGAAGACGACAGGGCCAACGGAAATATCCTCCGATAACAAAGAGAAAGAAGCTTTCTGAGAAACTACTTTGTGTTCTGTGAAATCATCTCACAGAGTTACAGCTTTCCCCTCAAGAAGCCTTTCGCTAAGACAGTTCTTGTGGAATTGGCAAAGTGATATTTGGAAGCCCCTAGAGGGCTATGTTGAAAAAGGAAATATCCTCAGATGAAATCTGGAAGGAAGCTTTCTGAGAAACTGCTTAGTGTTCTGTTAATTCATCTCACAAAGTTACATCTGTATTTCATGGATCTCTTTGCTAGCCTTATTTATGTGGAATCTGAGAACAGATATTTCGGATCCCCTTGAAGAGTATAGGGCCAAAGGAAATATCCTCCGATAACAAAGAGATAGAAGCTTTCTGAGAAACTTCTTTGTGTTCTGTGAAATCCACTCACAGAGTTACAGCATTCCCCTCAAGAAGCCTTTCGGTAAGACAGTTCTTGTGGAATTGGCAAAGTGATATTTGGTAGGCCATAGAGGGCTATGGTGAAAAAGGAAATATCCTCAGATGAAATCTGGAAAGAAGCTTTCTGAGAAACTGCTTAGTGTTCTGTTAATTCATGTCACAGAGTTACATCTGTATTTCGTGGATCTCTTTGCTAGCCTTATTTCTGTGGAATCTGATAACAGATATTTCGGATCCATTTGAAGATGATAGGGCCAAAGGAAATATCCTCCGATAACAAAGAGAAAGAAGCTTTCTGAGAAACTTCTTTGTGTTCTGTGAAATCATCTAACAGAGTTACAGCTTTCCCCTCAAGAAGCCTTTCGCTAAGACAGTTCTTGTGGAATTGGCAAAGTGATATTTGGAAGCCCCTAGAGGGCTATGGTGAAAAAGGAAATATTCTCAGATGAAATCTGTTAAGAAGCTTTCTGAGAAACTGCTTAGTGTTCTGTTAATTCATCTCACAGCGTTACATCTGTATTTCGTGGATCTCTTTGCTAGCCTTATTTCTGTGGAATCTGATAACAGATATTTCGGATACCTTTGAAGACGATAGGGCCAAAGGAAATATCCTCCGATAACAGTGAGAAAGAAGCTTTCTGAGAAACTTCTTTGTGTTCTGTGAAATCATCTCAAGGAGTTACAGCTTTCCACTCAAGAAGCCTTTCGCTAAGACAGTTCTTGTGGAATTGGCAGAGTGATATTTGGAAGCACATAGAGGGCTATGGTGAAAAAGGAAATATCCTCAGATGAAATCTGGAAAGAAGCTTTCTGAGAAACTGCTTAGTGTTCTGTTAATTCATCTCACAGAGTTACATCTGTATTTCGTGGATCTCTTTGCTAGCCTTATTTCTGTGGAATATGAAAACAGATATTTCGGATCCATTTGAAGACTATAGGGCCAAAGGAAATATCCTCCGATAACAAAGAGAAAGAAGCTTTCTGAGAAACTTCTTTGTGTTCTGTGAAATCATCTCACAGAGTTACAGCTTTCCCCTCAAGAAGCCTTTCGCTAAGACAGTTCTTGTGGAATTGGCAGAGTGATATTTCGAAGCCCTTAGAGGGCTATGGTGAAAAAGGAAATATCCTGAGATGAAATCTGGAAAGAAGCTTTCTGAGAAACTGCTTAGTGTTCTGTTAATTCATCTCACAGAGTTACATCTGTATTTCGTGGATCTCTTTGCTAGCCTTATTTCTGTGGAATCTGATAACAGATACTTCGGATCAATTTGAAGACGATAGGGCCAAAGGAAATATCCTCCGATAACAAAGAGAAAGAAGCTTTCTGAGAAACTTCTTTGTGTTCTGTGAAATCATCTCACAGAGTTTCAGCTTTCCCCTCAAGAACCCTTTCGCTAAGACAGTTCTTGTGGAATTGGCAAAGTGATATTTGGAAGCCCCAAGAGGGCTATGGTGAAAAAGGAAATATCCTCAGATGAAATCTGGAAAGAAGCTTTCTGAGAAACTGCTTAGTGTTCTGTTAATTCATCTCACAGAGTTACATCTGTATTTCGTGGATCTCTTTGATAGCCTTATTTCTGTGGAATCTGAGAACAGATATTTCGGATCCCTTTGAATACTATAGGGCCAAAGGAAATATCCTCCGATAACAAAGAGAAAGAAGCTTTCTGAGAAACTTCTTTGTGTTCTGTGAAATCGTCTCACAGAGTTACAGCTTTCCCCTCAAGAAGCCTTTCGCTAAGATAGTTCTTGTGGAATTGGCAAAGTGATATTGGGAAGCCCATATAGGGCTATGGTGAAAAAGGTAATATCTTCAGATGAAATCTGGAAAGAAGCTTTCTGAGAAACTGCTTAGTGTTCTGTTAATTCGTCTCACAGAGTTACATCTGTATTTCGTGGATCTCTTTGCTAGCCTTATTTCTGTGGAATCTGATAACAGATATTTCGGATCCCTTTGAAGACGATAGGGCCAAAGGAAATATCCTCAGATAACAAAGAGAAAGAAGCTTTCTGAGAAACTTCTTTGTGTTCTGTGAAATCATCTCAAGGAGTTACAGCTTTCCCCTCAAGAAGCCTTTCGCTAAGACAGTTCTTGTGGAATTGGCAGAGTGATATTTGGAAGCCCAAAGAGGGCTATGGTGAAAAAGGAAATATCCTCCGATGAAATCTGGAAAGAAGCTTTCTGAGAAACTGCTTAGTGTTCTGTTAATTCATCTCACAGAGTTACATCAGTATTTCGTGGATCTCTTTGCTAGCCTTATTTCTGTGTAATCTGATAACAGATATTTCGGATCCATTTGAAGACGATAGAGCCAAAGGAAGTATCCTCCGATAACAAAGAGAAAGAAGCTTTCTGAGAAACTTCTTTGTGTTCTGTGAAATCATCTCACAGAGTTACAGCTTTCCCCTCAAGAAGCCTTTCGCTAAGACAGTTCTTGTGGAATTGGCAAAGTGATATTTGGAAGCCCCTAGAGGGCTATGGTGAAAAAGGAAATATCCTCTGATGAAATCTGGAAAGAAGCTTTCTGAGAAACTGCTTAGTGTTCTGTTAATTCATCTCACAGAGTTACATCTGTATTTCGTGGATCTCTTTGCTAGCCTTATTTCTGTGGAATCTGAGAACAGATATTTCGGATCCCTTTGAAGACTATAGGGCCAAAGGAAATATCCTCTGATAACAAAGAGAGAGAAGCTTTCTGAGAAACTTCTTTGTGTTCTGTGAAATCATCTCACAGAGTTACAGCTTTCCCCTCAAGAAGCCTTTCGCTTAGACAGTTCTTGTGGAATTCGCAAAGTGATATATGGAAGCCCCAAGAGGGTATGGTGAAAAAGGAAATATCCCTAGATAAAATCTGGAAAGAAGCTTTCTGGGAAACTGCTTAGTGTTCTGTTAATTCATCTCACAGAGTTACATCTGTATTTCGTGGATCTCTTTGCTAGCCTTATTTCTGTGGAATCTGAGAACAGATATTTCTTATCCCTTTGAAGACTATAGGGCCAAAGGAAATATCCTCCGATAACAAAGAGAAAGAAGCTTTCTGAGGAACTACTTTGTTTTCTGTGAAATTATCTCACAGAGTTACAGCTTTCCCCTCAAGAAGCCTTTCGCTAAGATAGTTCTTGCGGAATTGGCAAAGTGATATTTGGAAGCCCCTGGAGGGCTATGGTGAAAACGGAAATATCCCTAGATAAAATCTGGAAAGAAGCTTTCTGAGAAACTGCTTAGTGTTCTGTTAATTCATCTCACAGAGTTACATGTGAATTTCGTGGATCTCTTTGCTAGCCTTATTTCTGTGGAATCTGAGAACAGATATTTCGGATCCCTTTGAAGACTATAGGGCCAAAGGAAATATCCTCCGATAACAAAGAGAAAGAAGCTTTCTGAGAAACTTCTTTGTGTTCTGTGAAATCATCTCACAGAGTTACAGCTTTCCCCTCAAGAAGCCTTTCGCTAAGACAATTCTTGTGGAATTGGTATAGTGATATATGGAAGCCCCTAGAGGGCTATGGTGAAAAAGGAAATATCCCTAGATAAAATCTGGAAAGAAGCTTTCTGAGAAACTGCTTAGTGTTCTGTTAATTCATCTCACAGAGTTACATCTGTATTTCGTGGATCTCTTTGCTAGCCTTATTTCTGTGGAATCTGATAACAGATATTTCGGATCCATTTGAAGACGATAGGGCCAAAGGAAATATCCTCTGATAACAAAGAGAAAGAAGATTTCTGAGAAACTTCTTTGTGTTCTGTGAAATCATCTCACAGAGTTACAGCTTTCCCCTCAAGAAGCCTTTCGCTAAGACAGTTCTTGTGGAATTGGCCGAGTGATATTTGGAAGCCCTTAGAGGGCTATGGTGAAAAAGGAAATATCCTCAGATGAAATCTGGAAAGAAGCTTTCTGAGAAACTGCTTAGTGTTCTGTTAATTCATCTCACAGAGTTACATCTGTATTTCGTGGATCTCTTTGCTAGCCTTATTTCTGTGGAATCTGAGAACAGATATTTCGGATCCATTTGAAGACGACAGGGCCAACGGAAATATCCTCCGATAACAAAGAGAAAGAAGCTTTCTGAGAAACTTCTTTGTGTTCTGTGAAATCATCTCACAGAGGTACAGCTTTCCCCTCAAGAAGCCTTTCGGTAAGACAGTTCTTGTGGAATTGGCAAAGTGATATTTGGAAGCCCCTAGAGGGCTATGGTGAAAAAGGAAATATCCTCAGATGAAATCTGGAAAGAAGCTTTCTGAGAAACTGCTTAGTGTTCTGTTAATTCATCTCACAGAGTATCATCTGTATTTCGTGGATCTCTTTGCTAGCCTTATTTCTGTGGAATCTGAGAACAGATATTTCGGATCCCTTTGAAGACTATAGGGCCAAAGGAAATATACTCCGATAACAAAGAGAAAGAAGCTTTCTGAGAAACTTCTTTGTGTTCTGTGAAATCATCTCATAGAGTTACAGCTTTCTCTACAAGAAGCCTTTCGCTAAAACAGTTCTTGTGGAATTGGCAAAGTGATATTGGGAAGCCCATATAGGGCTATGGTGAAAAAGGTAATATCTTCAGATGAAATCTGGAAAGAAGCTTTCTGAGAAACTGCTTAGTGTTCTGTTAATTCATCTCACAGAGTTACATCTGTATTTCGTGGATCTCTTTGCTAGCCTTATTTCTGTGGAATCTGAGAACAGATATTTCGGATCCCCTTGAAGACTATAGGGCCAAAGGAAATATCCTCCGATAACAAAGAGAAAGAAGCTTTCTGAGAAACTTCTTTGTGTTCTGTGAAATCCACTCACAGAGTTACAGCTTTCCCGTCAAGAAGCCTTTCGGTAAGACAGTTCTTGTGGAATTGGCAAAATGATATTTGAAAGCCCTTAGAGGGCTATGGTGAAAAAGGAAATATACTCAGATGAAATCTGGAAAGAAGCTTTCTGAGAAACTGCTTAGTGTTCTGTTAATTCATCTCACAGAGTTACATCTGTATTTCGTGGATCTCTTTGCTAGCCTTATTTCTGTGGAATCTGGGAACAGATATTTCGGATCCCTTTGAACACTATAGGGCCAAAGGAAATTTCCTCTGATAACAAAGAAAAAGAAGATTTTGAGAAACTTCTTTGTGTTCTGTGAAATCATCTCACAGAGTTACAGCTTTCATCTCAAGAAGCCTTTCGCTAAGACAGTTCTTGTGGAATTGGCAAAGTGATGTTTGGAAGCCCCTAGTGGGCTATGGTTGAAAAGGAAATATCCTCAGATGAAATCTGGAAGGAACCTTTCTGAGAAACTGCTTAGTGTTCTGTTAATTCATCTCACAAAGTTACATCTGTATTTCGTGGATCTCTTTGCTAGCCTTATTTCTGTGGAATCTGAGAACAGATATTTCAGATCCCTTTGAAGACTATAGGGCCAAAGGAAATAACCTCCGATAACAAAGAGAAAGAAGCTTTCTGAGAAACTTCTTTGTGTTCTGTGAAATCATCTCACAGAGTTACAGCTTTCCCGTCAAGAAGCCTTTCGCTAAGACAGTTCTTGTGGAATTGGCAAAGTGATAATTGGAAGCCCATAGAGTTGTATGGTGAAAATGGAAATATCCTCTGATGAAATCTGGAAAGAAGCTTTCTGAGAAACTGCTTAGTGTTCTGTTAATTCATCTCACAGAGTTACATCTGTATTTCCTGGATCTCTTTGCTAGCCTTATTTCTGTGGAATCTGATAACAGATATTTCGGATACCTTTGAAGACGATAGGGCCAAAGGAAATATCCTCCGATAACAGAGAGAAAGAAGCTTTCTGAGAAACTTCTTTGTGTTCTGTGAAATCATCTCAAGGAGTTACACCTTTGCACTCAAGAAGCCTTTCGCTAAGACAGTTCTTGTGGAATTGGCAGAGTGATATTTGGAAGCACATAGAGGGCTATGGTGAAAAAGGAAATATACTCAGATGAAATCTGGAAAGAAGCTTTCTGAGAAACTGCTTAGTGTTCTGTTAATTCATCTCACAGAGTTACATCTGTATTTCGTGGATCTCTTTGCTAGCCTTATTTCTGTGGAATCTGATAACAGATATTTCGGATCCATTTGAAGACGATAGGGCCAAAGGAAATATCCTCCGATAACAAAGAGAAAGAAGCTTTCTGAGAAACTTCTTTGTGTTCTGTGAAATCATCTCACAGAGTTACAGCTTTCCCCTCAAGAAGCCTTTCGCTAAGAGAGTTCTTGTGGAATTGGCAGAATGATATTTGGAAGCCCATAGAGGGCTATGGTGAAAAAGGAAATAACCTCAGATGAAATCTGGAAAGAAGCTTTCTGAGAAACTGCTTAGTGTTCTGTTAATTCATCTCACAGAGTTACATCTGTATTTCGTGGATCTCTTTGCTAGCCTTATTTCTGTGGAATCTGATAACAGATACTTCGGATCAATTTGAAGATGATAGGGCCAAAGGAAATATCCTCCGATAACAAAGAGAAAGAAGCTTTCTGATAAACTTCTTTGTGTTCTGTGAAATCATCTCACAGAGTTACAGCTTTCCCCTCAAGAACCCTTTGGCTAAGACAGTTTTTGTGGAATTGGCAAAGTGATATTTGGAAGCCCCAAGAGGGCTATGGTGAAAAAGGAAATATCCTCCGATGAAATCTGGAAAGAAGCTTTCTGAGAAACTGCTTAGTGTTCTGTTAATTCATCTCACAGAGTTACATCTGTATTTCGTGGATCTCTTTGCTAGCCTTATTTCTGTGGAATCTGAGAACAGATATTTCGGATCCCTTTGAAGACGATAGGGCCAAAGGAAATATCCTCCGATAACAAAGAGAAAGAAGCTTTCTGAGAAACTTCTTTGTGTTCTGTGAAATCATCTCACAGAGTTACAGCTTTCCCCTAAAGAAGCCTTTCGCTAAGACAGTTCTTGTGGAATTGGCAAAGTGATATTTGGAAGCCCCTGGAGGGCTATGGTGAAAACGGAAATATCCCTAGATAAAATCTGGAAAGAAGCTTTCTGAGAAACTGCTTAGTGTTCTGTTAATTCATCTCACAAAGTTATATCTGTATTTCATGGATCTCTTTGCTAGCCTTATTTCTGTGGAATCTGAGAACAGATATTTCGGATCCCCTTGAAGACTATAGGGCCAAAGGAAATATCCTCCGATAACAAAGAGAAAGAAGCTTTCTGAGAAACTTCTTTGTGTTCTGTGAAATCCACTCACAGAGTTACAGCTTTCCCGTCAAGAAGCCTTTCGGTAAGACAGTTCTTGTGGAATTGGCAAAGTGATATTTGGAAGCCCATAGAGGGCTATGGTGAAAAAGGAAATATTCTCAGATGAAATCTGGAAAGAAGCTTTCTGAGAAACTGCTTAGTGTTCTGTTAATTCATCTCACAGAGTTACATCTGTATTTCGTGGATCTCTTTGCTAGCCTTATTTCTGTGGAATCTGATAACAGATATTTCGGATCCATTTGAAGTCGATAGGGCCAAAGGAAATATCCTCCGATAACAAAGAGAAAGAAGCTTTCTGAGAAACTTCTTTGTGTTCTGTGAAATCATCTCACAGAGTTACAGCTTTCCCCTCAAGAAGCCTTTCGCTAAGACAGTTCTTGTGGAATTGGCAAAGTGATATTTGGAAGCCCATAGAGGGCTATGGTGAAAAAGGTAATATCTTCAGATGAAATCTGGAAAGAAGCTTTCTGAGAAACTGCTTAGTGTTCTGTTAATTCATCTCACAGAGTTACATCTGTATTTCGTGGATCTCTTTGCTAGCCTTATTTCTGTGGAATCTGAGAACAGATATTTCGGATCCCTTTGAAGACTATAGGGCCAAAGGAAATATCCTCCGATAACAAAGAGAGAGAAGCTTTCTGAGAAACTTCTTTGTGTTCTGTGAAATCATCTCACAGAGTTACAGCTTTCCCCTCAAGAAGCCTTTCGCTAAGACAGTTCTTGTGGAATTCGCAAAGTGATATATGGAAGCCCCAAGAGGGTATGGTGAAAAAGGAAATATCCCTAGATAAAATCTGGAAAGAAGCTTTCTGGGAAACTGCTTAGTGTTCTGTTAATTCATCTCACAGAGTTACATCTGTATTTCGTGGATCTCTTTGTTAGCCTTATTTTTGTGGAATCTGAGAACAGATATTTCTTATCCCTTTGAAGACTATAGGGCCAAAGGAAATATCCTCCGATAACAAAGAGAAAGAAGCTTTCTGAGAAACTTCTTTGTGTTCTGTGAAATCATCTCACAGAGTTACAGCTTACACTCAAGAAGCCCTTCGCTAAGACAGTTCTTGTGGAATTGGCAAAGTGATGTTTGGAGGCCCCTAGAGGGCTTTGGTGAAAACGGAAATATCCTCAGATGAAATCTGGAAAGAAGCTTTCTGAGAAACTGCTTAGTGTTCTGTTAATTCATCTCACAGAGTTACATGTGAATTTCGTGGATCTCTTTGCTAGCCTTATTTCTGTGGAATCTGAGAACAGATATTTCGGATCCCTTTGAAGACTATAGGGCCAAAGGAAATATCCTCCGATAACAAAGAGAAAGAAGCTTTCTGAGAAACTTCTTTGTGTTCTGTGAAATCATCTCACAGAGTTACAGCTTACCCTCAAGAATCCCTTCGCTAAGACAGTTCTTGTGGAATTGGCAAAGTGATGTTTGGAAGCTCCTAGAGGGCTATGGTGAAAAAGGAAATATCCTCAGATGCAATCTGGAAAGAAGCTTTCTGAGAAACTGCTTAGTGTTCTGTTAATTCATCTCACAGAGTTACATCTGTATTTCGTGGATCTCTTTGCTAGCCTTATTTCTGTGGAATCTGATAACAGATATTTCGGATCCTTTTGAAGACTATAGGGTCAACGGAAATATCCTCCGATAACAAAGAGAAAGAAGCTTTCTGAGAAACTTCTTTGTGTTCTGTGAAATCATCTCACAGAGTTACAGCTTTCCCCTCAAGAAGCCTTTCGCTAAGACAGTTCTTGTGGGATTGGCAAAGTGATATTTGGAAGCCCCTAGAGGGCTATGGTGAAAAAGGAAATATCCTCAGATGAAATCTGGAAAGAAGCTTTCTGAGAAACTGCTTAGTGTTCTGTTAATTCATCTCACAGAGTTACATCTGTATTTCGTGGATCTCTTTGATAGCCTTATTTCTGTGGAATCTGAGAACAGATATTTCGGTTCCCTTTGAAGACTATAGGGCCAAAGGAAATATCCTCCGATAACAAAGAGAAAGAAGCTTTCTGAGAAACTTCTTTGTGTTCTGTGAAATCATCTCAGAGAGTTACAGCTTTCTCTACAAGAAGCCTTTCGCTAAGACAGTTCTTGTGGAATTCGCAAAGTGATATATGGAAGCCCCAAGAGGGTATGGTGAAAAAGGAAATATCCCTAGATAAAATCTGGAAAGAAGCTTTCTGGGAAACTGCTTAGTGTTCTGTTAATTCATCTCACAGGGTTACATCTGTATTTCGTGCATCTCTTTGCTAGCCTTATTTCTGTGGAATCTGAGAACAGATATTTCGGATCCCTTTGAAGACTATAGGGCCAAAGGAAATATCCTCCGATAACAAAGAGAAAGAAGGTTTCTGAGAAACTTCTTTGTGTTCTGTGAAATCATCTCACAGAGTTACAGCTTTCCCCTCAAGAAGCCTTTCGCTTAGACAGTTCTTGTGGAATTGGCAAAGTGATAATTGGAAGCCCATAGAGTTGTATGGTGAAAAAGGAAATATCCTCGGATGAAATCTGGAAAGAAGCTTTCTGAGAAACTGCTTAGTGTTCTGTTAATTCATCTCACAGAGTTACATCTGTATTTCCTGGATCTCTTTGCTAGCCTTATTTCTGTGGAATCTGAGAACAGATATTTCGGATCCCTTTGAAGACTATAGGGCCAAAGGAAATATCCTCCGATAACAAAGAGAAAGAAGCTTTCTGAGAAACTTCTTTGTGTTCTGTGAAATCATCTCACAGAGTTACAGCTTTCCCCTCAAGAAGCCTTTCGCAAAGACAGTTCTTGTGGAATTCGCAAAGTGATATTAGGAAGCCCATAGAGGGCTATGGTGAAAAAGAAAATATCCTCAGATGCAATCTGGAAAGAAGCTTTCTGAGAAACTGCTTAGTGTTCTGTTAATTCATCTCACAGAGTTACATCTGTATTTCGTGGATCTCTTTGCTAGCCTTATTTCTGTGGAATCTGATAACAGATATTTCGGATCCTTTTGAAGACTATAGGGTCAACGGAAATTTCCTCCGATAACAAAGAGAAAGAAGCTTTCTGAGAAACTTCTTTGTGTTCTGTGAAATCATCTCACAGAGTTACAGCTTTCCCCTCAAGAAGCCTTTCGCTAAGACAGTTCTTGTGGAATTGGCAAAGTGATATTTGGAAGCCCCTAGAGGGCTATGGTGAAAAAGGAAATATCCTCAGATGAAATCTGGAAAGAAGCTTTCTGAGAAACTGCTTAGTGTTCTGTTAATTCATCTCACAGAGTTACATCTGTATTTCGTGGATCTCTTTGATAGCCTTATTTCTGTGGAATCTGAGAACAGATATTTCGGATCCCTTTGAAGACTATAGGGCCAAAGGAAATATCCTCCGATAACAAAGAGAAAGAAGCTTTCTGAGAAACTTCTTTGTGTTCTGTGAAATCATCTCACAGAGTTACAGCTTTCTCTACAAGAAGCCTTTCGCTAAGACAGTTCTTGTGGAATTCGCAAAGTGATATATGGAAGCCCCAAGAGGGTATGGTGAAAAAGGAAATATCCCTAGATAAAATCTGGAAAGAAGCTTTCTGGGAAACTGCTTAGTGTTCTGTTAATTCATCTCACAGGGTTACATCTGTATTTCGTGCATCTCTTTGCTAGCCTTATTTCTGTGGAATCTGAGAACAGATATTTCGGATCCCTTTGAAGACTATAGGGCCAAAGGAAATATCCTCCGATAACAAAGAGAAAGAAGCTTTCTGAGAAACTTCTTTGTGTTCTGTGAAATCATCTCACAGAGTTACAGCTTTCTCTACAAGAAGCCTTTCGCTAAGACAGTTCTTGTGGAATTC
Organism: Macaca mulatta; assembly: GCF_049350105.2. Taxonomy (NCBI): domain Eukaryota; kingdom Metazoa; phylum Chordata; class Mammalia; order Primates; family Cercopithecidae; genus Macaca; species Macaca mulatta. The sequence continues at coordinate 27,346,462 of NC_133420.1, forward strand.
GCAAAGTGATATATGGAAGCCCCAAGAGGGTATGGTGAAAAAGGAAATATCCCTAGATAAAATCTGGAAAGAAGCTTTCTGGGAAACTGCTTAGTGTTCTGTTAATTCATCTCACAGGGTTACATCTGTATTTCGTGCATCTCTTTGCTAGCCTTATTTCTGTGGAATCTGAGAACAGATATTTCGGATCCCTTTGAAGACTATAGGGCCAAAGGAAATATCCTCCGATAACAAAGAGAAAGAAGCTTTCTGAGAAACTTCTTTGTGTTCTGTGAAATCATCTCACAGAGTTACAGCTTACCCTCAAGAATCCCTTCGCTAAGACAGTTCTTGTGGAATTGGAAAAGTGATGTTTGGAAGCTCCTAGAGGGCTATGGTGAAAAAGGAAATATCCTCAGATGCAATCTGGAAAGAAGCTTTCTGAGAAACTGCTTAGTGTTCTGTTAATTCATCTCACAGAGTTACATCTGTATTTCGTGGATCTCTTTGCTAGCCTTATTTCTGTGGAATCTGATAACAGATATTTCGGATCCTTTTGAAGACTATAGGGTCAACGGAAATTTCCTCCGATAACAAAGAGAAAGAAGCTTTCTGAGAAACTTCTTTGTGTTCTGTGAAATCATCTCACAGAGTTACAGCTTTCCCCTCAAGAAGCCTTTCGCTAAGACAGTTCTTGTGGAATTGGCAAAGTGATATTTGGAAGCCCCTAGAGGGCTATGGTGAAAAAGGAAATATCCTCAGATGAAATCTGGAAAGAAGCTTTCTGAGAAACTGCTTAGTGTTCTGTTAATTCATCTCACAGAGTTACATCTGTATTTCGTGGATCTCTTTGATAGCCTTATTTCTGTGGAATCTGAGAACAGATATTTCGGATCCCTTTGAAGACTATAGGGCCAAAGGAAATATCCTCCGATAACAAAGAGAAAGAAGCTTTCTGAGAAACTTCTTTGTGTTCTGTGAAATCATCTCACAGAGTTACAGCTTTCTCTACAAGAAGCCTTTCGCTAAGACAGTTCTTGTGGAATTCGCAAAGTGATATATGGAAGCCCCAAGAGGGTATGGTGAAAAAGGAAATATCCCTAGATAAAATCTGGAAAGAAGCTTTCTGGGAAACTGCTTAGTGTTCTGTTAATTCATCTCACAGGGTTACATCTGTATTTCGTGCATCTCTTTGCTAGCCTTATTTCTGTGGAATCTGAGAACAGATATTTCGGATCCCTTTGAAGACTATAGGGCCAAAGGAAATATCCTCCGATAACAAAGAGAAAGAAGCTTTCTGAGAAACTTCTTTGTGTTCTGTGAAATCATCTCACAGAGTTACAGCTTACCCTCAAGAATCCCTTCGCTAAGACAGTTCTTGTGGAATTGGCAAAGTGATGTTTGGAAGTTCCTAGAGGGCTATGGTGAAAAAGGAAATATCCTCAGATGCAATCTGGAAAGAAGCTTTCTGAGAAACTGCTTAGTGTTCTGTTAATTCATCTCACAGAGTTACATCTGTATTTCGTGGATCTCTTTGCTAGCCTTATTTCTGTGGAATCTGATAACAGATATTTCGGATCCTTTTGAAGACTATAGGGTCAACGGAAATATCCTCCGATAACAAAGAGAAAGAAGCTTTCTGAGAAACTTCTTTGTGTTCTGTGAAATCATCTCACAGAGTTACAGCTTTCCCCTCAAGAAGCCTTTCGCTAAGACAGTTCTTGTGGGATTGGCAAAGTGATATTTGGAAGCCCCTAGAGGGCTATGGTGAAAAAGGAAATATCCTCCGATGAAATCTGGAAAGAAGCTTTCTGAGAAACTGCTTAGTGTTCTGTTAATTCATCTCACAGAGTTACATCTGTATTTCGTGGATCTCTTTGATAGCCTTATTTCTGTGGAATCTGAGAACAGATATTTCGGATCCCTTTGAAGACTATAGGGCCAAAGGAAATATCCTCCGATAACAAAGAGAAAGAAGCTTTCTGAGAAACTTCTTTGTGTTCTGTGAAATCATCTCACAGAGTTACAGCTTTCTCTACAAGAAGCCTTTCGCTAAGACAGTTCTTGTGGAATTCGCAAAGTGATATATGGAAGCCCCAAGAGGGTATGGTGAAAAAGGAAATATCCCTAGATAAAATCTGGAAAGAAGCTTTCTGGGAAACTGCTTAGTGTTCTGTTAATTCATCTCACAGGGTTACATCTGTATTTCGTGCATCTCTTTGCTAGCCTTATTTCTGTGGAATCTGAGAACAGATATTTCGGATCCCTTTGAAGACTATAGGGCCAAAGGAAATATCCTCCGATAACAAAGAGAAAGAAGGTTTCTGAGAAACTTCTTTGTGTTCTGTGAAATCATCTCACAGAGTTACAGCTTTCCCCTCAAGAAGCCTTTCGCTTAGACAGTTCTTGTGGAATTGGCAAAGTGATAATTGGAAGCCCATAGAGTTCTATGGTGAAAAAGGAAATATCCTCCGATGAAATCTGGAAAGAAGCTTTCTGAGAAACTGCTTAGTGTTCTGTTAATTCATCTCACAGAGTTACATCTGTATTTCCTGGATCTCTTTGCTAGCCTTATTTCTGTGGAATCTGAGAACAGATATTTCGGATCCCTTTGAAGACTATAGGGCCAAAGGAAATATCCTCCGATAACAAAGAGAAAGAAGCTTTCTGAGAAACTTCTTTGTGTTCTGTGAAATCATCTCACAGAGTTACAGCTTTCCCCTCAAGAAGCCTTTCGCAAAGACAGTTCTTGTGGAATTCGCAAAGTGATATTAGGAAGCCCATAGAGGGCTATGGTGAAAAAGAAAATATCCTCAGATGCAATCTGGAAAGAAGCTTTCTGAGAAACTGCTTAGTGTTCTGTTAATTCATCTCACAGAGTTACATCTGTATTTCGTGGATCTCTTTGCTAGCCTTATTTCTGTGGAATCTGATAACAGATATTTCGGATCCTTTTGAAGACTATAGGGTCAACGGAAATATCCTCCGATAACAAAGAGAAAGAAGCTTTCTGAGAAACTTCTTTGTGTTCTGTGAAATCATCTCACAGAGTTACAGCTTTCCCCTCAAGAAGCCTTTCGCTAAGACAGTTCTTGTGGAATTGGCAAAGTGATATATGGAAGCCCCTAGAGGGCTATGGTGAAAAAGGAAATATCCTCAGATGAAATCTGGAAAGAAGCTTTCTGAGAAACTGCTTAGTGTTCTGTTAATTCATCTCACAGAGTTACATCTGTATTTCGTGGATCTCTTTGATAGCCTTATTTCTGTGGAATCTGAGAACAGATATTTCGGATCCCTTTGAAGACTATAGGGCCAAAGGAAATATCCTCCGATAACAAAGAGAAAGAAGCTTTCTGAGAAACTTCTTTGTGTTCTGTGAAATCATCTCACAGAGTTACAGCTTTCTCTACAAGAAGCCTTTCGCTAAGACAGTTCTTGTGGAATTCGCAAAGTGATATATGGAAGCCCCAAGAGGGTATGGTGAAAAAGGAAATATCCCTAGATAAAATCTGGAAAGAAGCTTTCTGGGAAACTGCTTAGTGTTCTGTTAATTCATCTCACCGGGTTACATCTGTATTTCGTGCATCTCTTTGCTAGCCTTATTTCTGTGGAATCTGAGAACAGATATTTCGGATCCCTTTGAAGACTATAGGGCCAAAGGAAATATCCTCCGATAACAAAGAGAAAGAAGGTTTCTGAGAAACTTCTGTGTGTTCTGTGAAATCATCTCACAGAGTTACAGCTTTCCCCTCAAGAAGCCTTTCGCTAAGACAGTTCTTGTGGAATTGGCAAAGTGATAATTGGAAGCCCATAGAGTTCTATGGTGAAAAAGGAAATATCCTCCGATGAAATCTGGAAAGAAGCTTTCTGAGAAACTGCTTAGTGTTCTGTTAATTCATCTCACAGAGTTACATCTGTATTTCCTGGATCTCTTTGCTAGCCTTATTTCTGTGGAATCTGATAACAGATATTTCGGATCCCTTTGAAGACTATAGGGCCAAAGGAAATATCCTCCGATAACAAAGAGAAAGAAGCTTTCTGAGAAACTTCTTTGTGTTCTGTGAAATCATCTCAAGGAGTTACAGCTTTCCCTTCAAGAAGCCTTTCGCTAAGACAGTTCTTGTGGAATTGGCAGAGTGATATTTGGAAGCACATAGAGGGCTATGGTGAAAAAAGAAATATCCTCAGATGAAATCTGGAAAGAAGCTTTCTGAGAAACTGCTTAGTGTCCTGTTAATTCATCTCACAGAGTTACATCTGTATTTCGTGGATCTCTTTGCTAGCCTTATTTCTGTGGAATCTGATAACAGATATTTCGGATCCATTTGAAGACGATAGGGCCAACGGAAATATCCTCCGATAACAAAGAGAAAGAAGCTTTCTGAGAAACTTCTTTGTGTTCTGTGAAATCATCTCACAGAGTTACAGCTTTCCCCTCAAGAAGCCTTTCGCTAAGACAGTTCTTGTGGAATTGGCAAAGTGATATTTGGAAGCCCCTAGAGGGCTATGGTGAAAACGGAAATATCCTCAGATGAAATCTGGAAAGAAGCTTTCTGAGAAACTGCTTAGTGTTCTGTTAATTCATCTCACAGAGTTACATCTGTATTTCGTGGATCTCTTTGCTAGCCTTATTTCTGTGGAATCTGAGAACAGATATTTCGGATCCCTTTGAAGACTATAGGGCCAAAGGAAATATCCTCCGATAACAAAGAGAAAGAAGCTTTCTGAGAAACTTCTTTGTGTTCTGTGAAATCATCTCACAGAGTTACAGCTTTCCCCTCAAGAAGCCTTTCGCTAAGACAGTTCTTGTGGAATTCGCAAAGTGATATATGGAAGCCCGAAGAGGGTATGGTGAAAAAGGAAATATCCCTAGATAAAATCTGGAAAGAAGCTTTCTAAGAAACTGCTTAGTGTTCTGTTAATTCATCTCACAGAGTTACATCTGTATTTCGTGGATCTCTTTGCTAGCCTTATTTCTGTGGAATCTGAGAACAGATATTTCTATCCCTTTGAAGACTATAGGGCCAAAGGAAATATCCTCCGATAACAAAGAGAAAGAAGCTTTCTGAGAAACTTCTTTGTGTTCTGTGAAATCATCTCACAGAGTTACAGCTTTCCCCTCAAGAAGCCTTTCGCTAAGACAGTTCTTGTGGAATTGGCAAAGTGATAATTGGAAGCCCATAGAGTTCTATGGTGAAAAAGGAAATATCCTCCGATGAAATCTGGAAAGAAGCTTTCTGAGAAACTGCTTAGTGTTCTGTTAATTCATCTCACAGAGTTACATCTGTATTTCCTGGATCTCTTTGCTAGCCTTATTTCTGTGGAATCTGATAACAGATATTTCGGATCCCTTTGAAGACTATAGGGCCAAAGGAAATATCCTCCGATAACAAAGAGAAAGAAGCTTTCTGAGAAACTTCTTTGTGTTCTGTGAAATCATCTCAAGGAGTTACAGCTTTCCCTTCAAGAAGCCTTTCGCTAAGACAGTTCTTGTGGAATTGGCAGAGTGATATTTGGAAGCACATAGAGGGCTATGGTGAAAAAAGAAATATCCTCAGATGAAATCTGGAAAGAAGCTTTCTGAGAAACTGCTTAGTGTCCTGTTAATTCATCTCACAGAGTTACATCTGTATTTCGTGGATCTCTTTGCTAGCCTTATTTCTGTGGAATCTGATAACAGATATTTCGGATCCATTTGAAGACGATAGGGCCAACGGAAATATCCTCCGATAACAAAGAGAAAGAAGCTTTCTGAGAAACTTCTTTGTGTTCTGTGAAATCATCTCACAGAGTTACAGCTTTCCCCTCAAGAAGCCTTTCGCTAAGACAGTTCTTGTGGAATTGGCAAAGTGATATTTGGAAGCCCCTAGAGGGCTATGGTGAAAACGGAAATATCCTCAGATGAAATCTGGAAAGAAGCTTTCTGAGAAACTGCTTAGTGTTCTGTTAATTCATCTCACAGAGTTACATCTGTATTTCGTGGATCTCTTTGCTAGCCTTATTTCTGTGGAATCTGAGAACAGATATTTCGGATCCCTTTGAAGACTATAGGGCCAAAGGAAATATCCTCCGATAACAAAGAGAAAGCAGCTTTCTGAGAAACTTCTTTGTGTTCTGTGAAATCATCTCACAGAGTTACAGCTTTCCCCTCAAGAAGCCTTTCGCTAAGACAGTTCTTGTGGAATTCGCAAAGTGATATATGGAAGCCCGAAGAGGGTATGGTGAAAAAGGAAATATCCCTAGATAAAATCTGGAAAGAAGCTTTCTAAGAAACTGCTTAGTGTTCTGTTAATTCATCTCACAGAGTTACATCTGTATTTCGTGGATCTCTTTGCTAGCCTTATTTCTGTGGAATCTGAGAACAGATATTTCTATCCCTTTGAAGACTATAGGGCCAAAGGAAATATCCTCCGATAACAAAGAGAAAGAAGCTTTCTGAGAAACTTCTTTGTGTTCTGTGAAATCATCTCACAGAGTTACAGCTTTCCCCTCAAGAAGCCTTTCGCTAAGACAGTTCTTGTGGAATTGGCAAAGTGATAATTGGAAGCCCATAGAGTTCTATGGTGAAAAAGGAAATATCCTCCGATGAAATCTGGAAAGAAGCTTTCTGAGAAACTGCTTAGTGTTCTGTTAATTCATCTCACAGAGTTACATCTGTATTTCGTGGATATCTTTGATAGCCTTATTTCTGTGGAATCTGAGAACAGATATTTCGTATCCCTTTGAAGACTATAGGGCCAAAGGAAATATCCTCCGATAACAAAGAGAAAGAAGCTTTCTGGGAAACTTCTTTGTGTTCTGTGAAATCATCTCAGAGAGTTACAGCTTTCCCCTCAAGAAGCCTTTCGCTAAGACAGTTCTTGTGGAATTGGCAAAGTGATATATGGAAGCGACTAGAGGGCTATGGTGAAAAAGTAAACATCCCTAGGTAAAATCTGGAAAAAAGCTTTCTGAGAAACTGCTTAGTGTTCTGTTAATTCATCTCACAGAGTTACATCTGTATTTCGTGGATCTCTTTGCTAGCCTTATTTCTGTGGAATCTGAGTACAGATATTTCTATCCCTTTGAAGACTATAGGGCCAAAGGAAATATCCTCCGATAACAAAGAGAAAGAAGCTTTCTGAGAAACTTCTGTGTGTTCTGTGAAATCATCTCACAGAGTTACAGCTTTCCCCTCAAGAAGCCTTTCGCTAAGAGAGTTCTTGTGGAATTGGCAGAGTGATATTTGGAAGCCCATAGAGGGCTATGGTGAAAAAGGAAATATCCTCTGATGAAATCTGGAAAGAAGCTTTCTGAGAAACTGCTTAGTGTTCTGTTAATTCATCTCACAAAGTTACAACTGTATTTCGTGGATCTCTTTGCTAGCCTTATTTCTATGGAATCTGAGAACAGATATTTCGGATCCCCTTGAAGGCTACAGGGCCAAAGGAAATATCCTCCGATAACAAAGAGAAGGAAGCTTTCTGAGAAACTTCTTTGTGTTCTGTGAAATCCACTCACAGAGTTACAGCTTTCCCCTCAAGAAGCCTTTCGGTAAGACAGTTCTTGTGGAATTGGCAAAGTGATATTTGGAAGCCCATAGAGGGCTATGGTGAAAAAGGAAATATCCTCAGATGAAATCTGGAAAGAAGCTTTCTGAGAAACTGCTTAGTGTTCTGTTAATTCATCTCACAGAGTTACATCTGTATTTCGTGGATCTCTTTGCTAGCCTTATTTCTGTGGAATCTGAGAACAGATATTTCGGATCCCTTTGAAGACTATAAGGCCAAAGGAAATATCCTCCGATAACAAAGAAAAAGTAGCTTTTGAGAAACTTCTTTGTGTTCTGTGAAATCATCTCACAGAGTTACAGCTTTCCCCTCAGGAAGCCTTTCGCTAAGACAGTTCTTGTGGAATTCGCAAAGTGATATATGGAAGCCCCAAGAGGGTATGGTGAAAAAGGAAATATCCCTAGATAAAATCTGGAAAGAAGCTTTCTGGGAAACTGCTTAGTGTTCTGTTAATTCATCTCACAGAGTTACATCTGTATTTCGTGGATGTCTTTGCCAGCCTTATTTCTGTGGAATCTGAGAACAGATATTTCGGATCCCTTTGAAGACTATAGGGCCAAAGGAAATATCATCCGATAACAAAGAGAAAGAAGCTTTCTGAGAAACTTCTTTGTGTTCTGTGAAATCATCTCACAGATTTACAGCTTTCCGTCAAGAAGCCCTTCGCTAAGACAGTTCTTGTGGAATTGGCAAAGTGATGTTTGGAAGCCCCTAGAGGGCTATGGTGAAAAAGGAAATATCCACCGATGAAATCTGGAAAGAAGCTTTCTGAGAAACTGCTTAGTGTTCTGTTAATTCATCTCACAGAGTTACATGTGAATTTCGTGGATCTCTTTGCTAGCCTTATTTCTGTGGAATCTGAGAACAGATATTTCGGATCCCGTTGAAGACTATAGAGCCAAAGGAAATATCCTCCGTTAACGAAGAGAAAGATGCTTTCTGAGAAACTTCTTTGTGTTCTGTGAAATCATCTCACAGAGTTACAGCTTTCCCCTCAAGAAGCCTTTCGCTAAGACAGTTCTTGTGGAATTGGCAAAGTGATATATGGAAGCCCCTAGAGGGCTATGGTGAAAAAGGAAATATCCCTAGATAAAATCTGGAAAGAAGCTTTCTGAGAAACTGCTTAGTGTTCTGTTAATTCATCTCACAGAGTTACATCTGTATTTCGTGGATCTCTTTGCTAGTCTTATTTCTGTGGAATCTGAGAACAGATATTTCGGATCCCTTTGAAGACTATAGGGCCAAAGGAAATATCCTCCGATAACAAAGAGAAAGAAGCTTTCTGAGAAACTTCTTTGTGTTCTGTGAAATCATCTCACAGAGTTACAGCTTTCCCCTCAAGAAGCCTTTCGGTAAGACAGTTCTTGTGGAATTGGCAAAGTGATAATTGGAAGCCCATAGAGTTCTATGGTGAAAGAGGAAATATCCTCCGATGAAATCTGGAAAGAAGCTTTCTGAGAAACTGCTTAGTGTTCTGTTAATTCTTCTCACAGAGTTACATCTGTATTTCGTGGATCTCTTTGCAAGCCTTATTTCTGTGGAATCTGAGAACAGATATTTCGGATCCCCTTGAAGACTATAGGGCCAAAGGAAATATCCTCCGATAACAAAGAGAAAGAAGCTTTCTGAGAAACTTCTTTGTGTTCTGTGAAATCCACTCACAGAGTTACAGCTTTCCCCTCAAGAAGCCTTTCGGTAAGACAGTTCTTGTGGAATTGGCAAAGTGATGTTTGGAAGCCCATAGAGGACTATGGTGAAAAAGGAAATATCCTCAGATGAAATCTGGAAGGAAGGTTTCTGAAAAACTGCTTAGTGTTCTGTTAATTCATCTCACAAAGTTACATCTGTATTTCGTGGATCTCTTTGCTACCCTTATTTCTTTGGAATCTGAGAACAGATATTTCGGATCCCTTTGAAGACTATAAGGCCAAAGGAAATATCCTCCGATAACAAAGAAAAAGTAGCTTTTGAGAAACTTCTTTGTGTTCTGTGAAATCATCTCACAGAGTTACAGCTTTCCCCTCAGGAAGCCTTTCGCTAAGACAGTTCTTGTGGAATTCGCAAAGTGATATATGGAAGCCCCAAGAGGGTATGGTGAAAAAGGAAATATCCCTAGATAAAATCTGGAAAGAAGCTTTCTGGGAAACTGCTTAGTGTTCTGTTAATTCATCTCACAGAGTTACATCTGTATTTCGTGGATGTCTTTGCCAGCCTTATTTCTGTGGAATCTGAGAACAGATATTTCGGATCCCTTTGAAGACTATAGGGCCAAAGGAAATATCATCCGATAACAAAGAGAAAGAAGCTTTCTGAGAAACTTCTTTGTGTTCTGTGAAATCATCTCACAGATTTACAGCTTTCCGTCAAGAAGCCCTTCGCTAAGACAGTTCTTGTGGAATTGGCAAAGTGATGTTTGGAAGCCCCTAGAGGGCTATGGTGAAAAAGGAAATATCCACCGATGAAATCTGGAAAGAAGCTTTCTGAGAAACTGCTTAGTGTTCTGTTAATTCATCTCACAGAGTTACATGTGAATTTCGTGGATCTCTTTGCTAGCCTTATTTCTGTGGAATCTGAGAACAGATATTTCGGATCCCGTTGAAGACTATAGAGCCAAAGGAAATATCCTCCGTTAACGAAGAGAAAGATGCTTTCTGAGAAACTTCTTTGTGTTCTGTGAAATCATCTCACAGAGTTACAGCTTTCCCCTCAAGAAGCCTTTCGCTAAGACAGTTCTTGTGGAATTGGCAAAGTGATATATGGAAGCCCCTAGAGGGCTATGGTGAAAAAGGAAATATCCCTAGATAAAATCTGGAAAGAAGCTTTCTGAGAAACTGCTTAGTGTTCTGTTAATTCATCTCACAGAGTTACATCTGTATTTCGTGGATCTCTTTGCTAGTCTTATTTCTGTGGAATCTGAGAACAGATATTTCGGATCCCTTTGAAGACTATAGGGCCAAAGGAAATATCCTCCGATAACAAAGAGAAAGAAGCTTTCTGAGAAACTTCTTTGTGTTCTGTGAAATCATCTCACAGAGTTACAGCTTTCCCCTCAAGAAGCCTTTCGGTAAGACAGTTCTTGTGGAATTGGCAAAGTGATAATTGGAAGCCCATAGAGTTCTATGGTGAAAGAGGAAATATCCTCCGATGAAATCTGGAAAGAAGCTTTCTGAGAAACTGCTTAGTGTTCTGTTAATTCTTCTCACAGAGTTACATCTGTATTTCGTGGATCTCTTTGCAAGCCTTATTTCTGTGGAATCTGAGAACAGATATTTCGGATCCCCTTGAAGACTATAGGGCCAAAGGAAATATCCTCCGATAACAAAGAGAAAGAAGCTTTCTGAGAAACTTCTTTGTGTTCTGTGAAATCCACTCACAGAGTTACAGCTTTCCCCTCAAGAAGCCTTTCGGTAAGACAGTTCTTGTGGAATTGGCAAAGTGATGTTTGGAAGCCCATAGAGGACTATGGTGAAAAAGGAAATATCCTCAGATGAAATCTGGAAGGAAGGTTTCTGAAAAACTGCTTAGTGTTCTGTTAATTCATCTCACAAAGTTACATCTGTATTTCGTGGATCTCTTTGCTACCCTTATTTCTTTGGAATCTGAGAACAGATATTTCGGATCCCTTTGAAGACTATAGGGCCAAAGGAAATATCCTCCGATAACAAAGAGAAAGAAGCTTTCCGAGGAACTACTTTGTGTTCTGTGAAATCATCTCACAGAGTTACAGCTTTCCCCTCAAGAAGCCTTTCACTAAGATAGTTCTTGTGGAATTGGCAAAGTGATATTGGGAAGCCCATATAGGGCTATGGTGAAAAAGGTAATATCTTCAGATGAAATCTGGAAAGAAGCTTTCTGAGAAACTGCTTAGTGTTCTGTTAATTCATCTCTCAGAGTTACATCTGTATTTCGTGGATCTCTTTGCTAGCCTTATTTCTGTGGAATCTGATATCAGATATTTTGGATCCCTTTGAAGACGATAGGGCCAAAGGAAATATCCTCCGATAACAAAGAGAAAGAAGCTTTCTGAGAAACTTCTTTGTGTTCTGTGAAATCATCTCAAAGAGTTACAGCTTACCCTCAAGAAGCCCTTCGCTAAGACAGTTCTTGTGGAATTGGCAAAGTGATGTTTGGAAGCCCCTAGAGGGCTATGGTGAAAAAGGAAATATCCTCAGATGAAATCTGGAAAGAAGCTTTCTGAGAAACTGCTTAGTGTTCTGTTAATTCATCTCACAGAGTTACATGTGAATTTCGTGGATCTCTTTGCTAGCCTTATTTCTGTGGAATCTGCGAACAGATATTTCGGATCCCTTTGAAGACTATAGGGCCAAAGGAAATATCCTCCGATAACAAAGAGAAAGAAGCTTTCTGAGAAACTTCTTTGTGTTCTGTGAAATCATCTCACAGAGTTACAGCTTTCCCCTCAAGAAGCCTTTCGCTAAGACAGTTCTTGTGGAATTGGCAAAGTGATATATGGAAGCCCCTAGAGGGCTATGGTGAAAAAGGAAATATCCCTAGATAAAATCTGGAAAGAAGCTTTCTGAGGAACTGCTTAGTGTTCTGTTAATTCATCTCACAGAGTTACATCTGTATTTCGTGGATCTCTTTGCTAGTCTTATTTCTGTGGAATCTGAGAGCAGATATTTCGGATCCCTTTGAAGACTATAGGGCCAAAGGAAATATCCTCCGATACCAAAGAGAAAGAAGCTTTCTGAGAAACTTCTTTGTGTTCTGTGAAATCATCTCACAGAGTTACAGCTTTCCCCTCAAGAAGCCTTTCCCTAAGACAGTTCTTGTGGAATTGGCAAAGTGATAATTGGAAGCCCATAGAGTTCGATGGTGAAAAAGGAAATATCCTCCGATGAAATCTGGAAAGAAGCTTTCTGAGAAACTGCTTAGTGTTCTGTTAATTCATCTCACAGAGTTACATCTGTATTTCCTGGATCTCTTTGCTAGCCTTCTTTCTGTGGAATCTGATAACAGATATTTCGGATCCCTTTGAAGACGAAAGGGCCAAAGGAAATATCCTCCGATAACAAAGAGAAAGAAGCTTTCTGAGAAACTTCTTTGTGTTCTGTAAAATCATCTCAAGGAGTTACAGCTTTCCCCTCAAGAAGCCTTTCGCTAAGACAGTTCTTGTGGAATTGGCAGAGTGATATTTGGAAGCACATAGAGGGCTATGGTGGAAAAGGAAATATCCTCAGATGAAATCTGGAAAGAAGCTTTCTGAGAAACTGCTTAGTGTTCTGTTAATTCATCTCACAGAGTTACATCTGTATTTCGTGGATCTCTTTGCTAGCCTTTATTTCTGTGGTATCTGATAACAGATATTTCGGATCCATTTGAAGACGATAGGGCCAAAGGAAATATCCTCCGATAACAAAGAGAAAGAAGCTTTCTGAGAAACTTCTTTGTCTTCTGTGAAATCATCTCACAGAGTTACAGCTTTCCCCTCAAGAAGCCTTTCGCTAAGACAGTTCTTGTGGAATTTTCAGAGTGATATTTGGAAGCCCATAGAGGGCTATGGTGAAAAAGGAAATATCCTCAGATGAAATCTGGAAAGAAGCTTTCTGAGAAACTGCTTAGTGTTCTGTTAATTCATCTCACAGAGTTACATCTGTATTTCGTGGATCTCTTTCCTAGCCTTATTTCTGTGGAATCTGATAACAGATATTTCTTATCCATTTGAAGACGATAGGCCCAAAGGAAATATCCTCCGATAACAAAGAGAAAGAAGCTTTCTGAGAAACTTCTTTGTGTTCTGTGAAATCATCTCCCAGAGCTACAGCTTTCTCTACAAGAAGCCTATCGCTAAGACAGTTCTTGTGGAATTGGCAAAGTGATATTGGGAAGCCCATATAGGGCTATGGTGAAAAAGGAAATATCCTCAGATGAAATCTGGAAAGAAGGTTTCTGAGAAACTGCTTAGTGTTCTGTTAATTCATCTCACAGAGTTACATCTGTATTTCGTGGATCTCTTTGCTAGCCTTATTTCTGTGGAATCTGGGAACAGATATTTCGGATCCCTTTGAACACTATAGGGCCAAAGGAAATATCCTCCGATAACAAAGAAAAAGAAGCTTTTGAGAAACTTCTTTGTGTTCTGTGAAATCATCTCACAGAGTTACAGCTTTACCCTCAAGAAGCCTTTCGCTAAGACAGTTCTTGTGGAATTGGCAAAGTGATATATGGAAGCCCCTAGAGGGCTATGGTGAAAAAGGAAATATCCTCAGATGAAATCTGGAAAGAAGCTTTCTGAGAAACTGCTTAGTGTTCTGTTAATTCATCTCACAGAGTTACATGTGAATTTCGTGGATCTCTTTGCTAGCCTTATTTCTGTGGAATCTGAGAAAAGATATTTCGGATCCCTTTGAATACTATAGGGCCAAAGAAATATCCTCCGATAACAAAGAGAAAGAAGCTTTCTGAGAAACTTCTGTGTGTTCTGTGAAATCATCTCACAGAGTTACAGCGTTCCCCTCAAGAAGCCTTTCGCTAAGAGAGTTCTTGTGGAATTGGCAGAGTGATATTTGGAAGCCCATAGAGGGCTATGGTGAAAAAGGAAATATCCTCTGATGAAATCTGGAAAGAAGCTTTCTGAGAAACTGCTTAGTGTTCTGTTAATTCATCTCACAAAGTTACATCTGTATTTCGTGGATCTCTTTGCTAGCCTTATTTCTGTGGAATCTGAGAACAGATATTTCGGATCCCTTTGAAGACTATAGGGCCAAAGGAAATATCCTCCGATAACAAAGAGAAAGAAGCTTTCTGAGAAACTTCGTTGTGTTCTGTGAAATCATCTCACAGAGTTACAGCTTTCCCCTCAAGAAGCCTTTCGCTAAGACAGTTCTTGTGGAATTGGCAAAGTGATATTTGGAAGCCCCTAGAGGGCTATGGTGAAAAAGGAAATATCCTCAGATGAAATCTGGAAAGAAGCTTTCTGAGAAAGTGCTTAGTGTTCTGTTAATTCATCTCACAGAGTTACATCTGTATTTCGTGGATCTCTTTGCTAGCCTTATTTCTGTGGAATCTGGGAACAGATATTTCGGATCCCTTTGAAGACTATAGGGCCAAAGGAAATATCCTCCGATAACAAAGAGAAAGAAGCTTTCTGAGAAACTTCTTTGTGTTCTGTGAAATCATCTCACAGAGTTACAGCTTTCCCCTCAAGAAGCCTTTCGCTAAGACAGTTCTTGTGGAATTCGCAAAGTGATATATGGAAGCCCCAAGAGAGTATGGTGAAAAAGGAAATATCCCTAGATAAAATCTGGAAAGAAGCTTTCTGGGAAACTGCTTAGTGTTCTGTTAATTCATCTCACAGAGTTACATCTGTATTTCGTGGATCTCTTTGCTAGCCTTATTTCTGTGGAATCTGAGAACAGATATTTCGGATCCCTTTGAAGACTATAGGGCCAAAGGAAATATCCTCTGATAACAAAGAGAAAGAAGCTTTCTGAGAAACTTCTTTGTGTTCTGTGAAATCATCTCACAGATTTACAGCTTACCCTCAAGAAGCCCTTCGCTAAGAGAGTTCCTGTGGAATTGGCAAAGTGATGTTTGGAAGCCCCTAGAGGGCTATGGTGAAAAAGGAAATATCCTCAGATGAAATCTGGAAAGAAGCTTTCTGAGAAACTGCTTAGTGTTCTGTTAATTCATCTCACAGAGTTACATGTGAATTTCGTGGATCTCTTTGCTAGCCTTATTTCTGTGGAATCTGAGAACAGATATTTCGGATCCCTTTGAAGACTATAGGGCCAAAGGAAATATCCTCCGATAACAAAGAGAAAGAAGCTTTCTGAGAAACTTCTTTGTGTTCTGTGAAATCATCTCACAGAGTTACAGCTTTCCCCTCAAGAAGCCTTTCGCTAAGAAAGTTCTTGTGGAATTGGCAAAGTGATATATGGAAGCCCCTAGAGGGCTATGGTGAAAAAGGAAATGTCCCTAGATAAAATCTGGAAAGAAGCTTTCTGAGAAACTGCTTAGTGTTCTGTTAATTCATCTCACAGAGTTACATCTGTATTTCGTGGATCTCTTTGCTAGTCTTATTTCTGTGGAATCTGAGAACAGATATTTCGGATCCCTTTGAAGACTATAGGGCCAAAGGAAATATCCTCCGATAACAAAGAGAAAGAAGCTTTCTGAGAAACTTCTTTGTGTTCTGTGAAATCATCTCACAGAGTTACAGCTTTCCGTTAAGAAGCCTTTCGCTAAGACAGTTCTTGTGGAATAGGCAAAGTGATAATTGGAAGCCCATAGAATTCTATGGTGAAAAAGGAAATATCCTCCGATGAAATCTGGAAAGAAGCTTTCTGAGAAACTGCTTAGTGTTCTGTTAATTCATCTCTCAGAGTTACATCTGTGTTTCGTGGATCTCTTTGCTAGCCTTATTTCTGTGGAATCTGAGAACAGATATTTCGGATCCCCTTGAAGACTATAGGGCCAAAGGAAATATCCTCCTATAACAAAGAGAAAGAAGCTTTCTGAGAAACTTCTTTGTGTTCTGTGAAATCCACTCACAGAGTTACAGCTTTCCCCTCAAGAAGCCTTTCGGTAAGACAGTTCTTGTGGAATTGGCAAAGTGATATTTGGAAGCCCATAGAGGGCTATGGTGAAAAAGGAAATATCCTCAGATGAAATCTGGAAAGAAGGTTTCTGAGAAACTTCTTAGTGTTCTGTTGATTCATCTCACAGAGTTACATCTGTATTTCGTGGATCTCTTTGCTAGCCTTATTTCTGTGGAATCTGGGAACAGATATTTCGGATCCCTTTGAACACTATAGGGCCAAAGGAAATATCCTCCGATAACAAAGAAAAAGAAGCTTTTGAGAAACTTCTTTGTGTTCTGCGAAATTATCTCACAGAGTTACAGCTTTCCCCTCAAGAAGCCTTTCGCTAAGACCGTTCTTGTGGAATTGGCAAAGTGATATTTGGAAGCCCATAGAGGGCTATGGTGAAAAAGGAAATATCCTCAGATGAAATCTGGACAGAAGATTTCTAAGAAACTGCTTAGTGTTCTGTTAATTCATCTCACAGAGTTACATCTGTATTTCGTGGATCTGTTTGATAGCCTTATTTCTGTGGAATCTGAGAACAGATATTTCGTATCCCTTTGAAGACTATAGGGCCAAAGGAAATATCCTCCGATAACAAAGAGAAAGAAGCTTTCTGAGAAACTTCTTTGTGTTCTGTGAAATCATCTGACAGAGTTACAGCTTTCCCCTCAAGAAGCCTTTCGCTAAGACAGTTCTTGTGGAATTCGCAAGGTGATATATGGAAGCCCCAAGAGGGTATGGTGAAAAAGGAAATATCCCTAGATAAAATCTGGAAAGAAGCTTTCTGGGAAACTGCTTAGTGTTCTGTTAATTCATCTCACAAAGTTGCATCTGTATTTCGTGGATCTCTTTGCTAGCCTTATTTCTGTGGAATCTGAGAACAGATATTTCGGATCCCTTTGAAGACTATAGGGCCAAAGGAAATATCCTCCGATAACAAAGGGAAAGAAGCTTTCTGAGAAACTTCTTTGTGTTCTGTGAAATCCACTCACAGAGTTACAGCTTTCCCCTCAAGAAGCCTTTCGCTAAGACAGTTCTTGTGGAATTGGCAAAGTGATATTTGGAAGCCCATAGAGGGCTATGGTGAAAAAGGAAATATCCTCAGATGAAATATGAAAAGAAGCTTTCTGAGAAACTGCTTAGTGTTCTGTTAATTCATCTCACAGAGTTACATCTGTATTTCGTGGATCTCTTTGCTAGCCTTATTTCTGTGAAATCTGAGAACAGATATTTCGGATCCCTTTGAACACTATAAGGCCAAAGGAAATATCCTCCGATAACAAAGAGAAAGAAGCTTTCTGAGAAACTTCTTTGTGTTCTGTGAAATCATCTCACAGAGTTACAGCTTTCCTCTCAAGAAGCCTTTCGCTAAGACAGTTCTTGTGGAATTGGCAAAGTGATATATGGAAGCCCCTAGAGGGCTATGGTGAAAAAGGAAATATCCCTAGATAAAATCTGGAAAGAAGCTTTCTGAGAAACTGCTTAGTGTTCTGTTAATTCATCTCACAGAGTTACATCTGTATTTCATGGATCTCTTTGCTAGCCTTATTTCTGTGGAATCTTAGAACAGATATTTCGATACCTTTTGAAGACTATAGGGCCAAAGCAAATATCCTCCGATAACAAAGAGAAAGAAGCTTTCTGAGAAACTTCTTTGTGTTCTGTGAAATCATCTCAAGGAGTTACAGCTTTCCCCTCAAGAAGCCTTTCGCTAAGACAGTTCTTCTGGAATTGGCAGAGTGATATTTGGAAGCCCATTGAGGGCTATGGTGAAAAAGGAAATCTCCTCAGATGAAATCTGGAAAGAAGCTTCTGAGAAACTGCTTAGTGTTCTGTTAATTCATCTCACAGAGTTACATCTGTATTTCGTGGATCTCTTTGCTAGCCTTATTTCTGTGGAATCTGATAACAGATATTTCGGATCCCTTTGAAGACGATAGGGCCAAAGGAAATATCCTCCGATAACAAAGAGAACGAAGCTTTCTGAGAAACTTCTTTGTGTTCTGTGAAATCATCTCACAGAGTTACAGCTTTCCCCTCAAGAAGCCTTTCGCTAAGACAGTTCTTGTGCAATGGGCAAAGTGATATTTGGTAGGCCATAGAGGGCTATGGTGAAAAAGGAAATATCCTCAGATGAAATCTGGAAAGAAGTTTTCTGAGAAACTGCTTAGTGCTCTGTTAATTCAACTCACAGAGTTACATCTGTATTTCGTGGATCTCGTTGCTAGCCTTATTTCTGTGGAATCTGAGAACAGATATTTCGGATCCCTTTGGAGACTATAGGGCCAAAGGAAATATCCTCCGATAACAAAGAGAAAGAAGCTTTCTGAGAAACTTCTTTGTGTTCTGTGAAATCATCTCACAGAGTTACAGCTTTCCCTAGAAGAACTCTTTCGGTAAGACAGTTCTTGTGGAATTGGCAAAGAGATATTGGGAAGCCCATATAGGGCTGTGGTGAAAAAGGAAATATCCTCTGATGAAATCTGGAAAGAAGCTTTCTGAGAAACTGCTTAGTGTTCTGTTAATTCATCTCACAGAGTTACATCTGTATTTCGTGGATCTCTTTGCTAGCCTTATTTCTGTGGAATCTGAGAACAGATATTTCGGATCCCCTTGAAGACTATAGGGCCAAAGGAAATATCCTCCGATAACAAAGAGAAAGAAGCTTTCTGAGAAACTTCTTTGTGTTCTGTGAAATCCACTCACAGAGTTACAGCTTTCCCCTCAAGAAGCCTTTCGCTAAGACAGTTCTTGTGGAATTGGCAAAGTGATATTTGGAAGCCCCTGGAGGGCTAAGGTGAAAAAGGAAATATCCTCAGATGAAATCTGGAAAGAAGCTTTCTGAGAAACTGCTCAGTGTTCTGTTAATTCACCTCACAGAGTTACATCTGTATTTCGTGGATCTCTTTGTTAGCCTTATTTCTGTGGAATCTGAGAACAGATATTTCGGATCCCTTTGAAGATTATAGGGCCAAAGGAAATATCCTCCGATAACAAAGAGAAAGAAGCTTTCTGAGGAACTTCTTTGTGTTCTGTGAAATCATCTCACAGAGTTATAGCTTTCTCTAGAAGAAGCCTTTCGCTAAGACAGTTCTTGTGGAATTGGCAAAGTGATATTGGGAAGCCCATATAAGGCTATGGTGAAAAAGGTAATATCTTCAGATGAAATCTGGACCGAAGCTTTCTGAGAAACTGCTTAGTGTTTTGTTAATTCATCTCACAGAGTTACATCTGCATATCGTGGATCTATTTGCTAGCCTTATTTCTGTGGAATGTGAGAGCAGATATTTCGGATCCCTTCGCAGACGATAGGGCCAAAGGAAATATCCTCCGATAACAAAGAGAAAGAAGCTTTCTGAGAAACTTCTTTGTGTTCTGTGAAATCATCTCAAGGAGTTACAGCTTTCCCCTCAAGAAGCCTTTCGCTAAGACAGTTCTTGTGGAATTGGCAGAGTGATATTTTGAAGCCCATAGAGGGCTATGGTGAAAAAGTAAATATCCTCAGATGAAATCTGGAAAGAAGCTTTCTGAGAAACTGCTTAGTGTTCTGTTAATTCATCTCACAGAGTTACATCTGTATTTCGTGGATCTCTTTGCTAGCCTTATTTCTGTGGAATCTGAGAACAGATATTTCGGATCCCTTTGAAGACTATAGGGCCAAAGGAAATATCCTCCGATAACAAAGTGAAAGAAGCTTTCTGAGAAACTTCTTTGTGTTCTGTGAAATCATCTCACAGAGTTACAGCTTTCCTCTCCAGAAGCCTTTCGCTAAGACAGTTTCTGTGGAATTGGCAAAGTGATATATGGAAGCCCCTAGAGGGCTATGGTGAAAAAGGAAATATCCCTAGATAAAATCTGGAAAGAAGCTTTCTGAGAAACTGCTTAGTGTTCTGTTAATTCATCTCACAGAGTTTCATCTGTAATTCATGGATCTCTTTACTAGCCTTATTTCTGTGGAATCTGAGAACAGATATTTCGGATCCCTTTGAAGACTATAGGGCCAAAGGAAATATCCTCCGATAACAAAGAGAAAGAAGCTTTCTGAGAAACTTCTTTGTGTTCTGTGAAATCATCTCACAGAGTTACAGCTTTCCCTAGAAGAAGTCTTTCGCTAAGACAGTTCTTGGGGAATTGGCAAAGAGATATTGGGAAGCCCATATAGGGCTGTGGTGAAAAAGGAAATATCCTCTGATGAAATCTGGAAAGAAGCTTTCTGAGAAACTGCTTAGTGTTCTGTTAATTCATCTCACAGAGTTACATCTGTATTTCGTGGATCTCTTTGCTAGCCTTATTTCTGTGGAATCTGAGAACAGATATTTCGGATCCCCTTGAAGACTATAGGGCCAAAGGAAATATCCTCCGATAACAAAGAGAAAGAAGCTTTCTGAGAAACTTCTTTGTGTTCTGTGAAATCCACTCACAGAGTTACAGCTTTCCCCTCAAGAAGCCTTTCGCTAAGACAGTTCTTGTGGAATTGGCAAAGTGATATTTGGAAGCCCCTGGAGGGCTATGGTGAAAAAGGAAATATCCTCAGATGAAATCTGGAAAGAAGCTTTCTGAGAAACTGCTTAGTGTTCTGTTAATTCATCTCACAGAGTTACATCTGTATTTCGTGGATCTCTTTGTTAGCCTTATTTCTGTGGAATCTGAGAACAGATATTTCGGATCCCTTTGAAGACTATAGGGCCAAAGGAAATATCCTCCGATAACTAAGAGAAAGAAGCTTTCTGAGGAACTTCTTTGTGTTCTGTGAAATCATCTCACAGAGTTACAGCTTTCTCTAGAAGAAGCCTTTCGCTAAGACAGTTCTTGTGGAATTGGCAAAGTGATATTGGGAAGCCCATATAAGGCTATGGTGAAAAAGGTAATATCTTCAGCTGAAATCTGGAAAGAAGCTTTCTGAGAAACTGCTTAGTGTTCTGTTAACTCATCTCACAGAGTTACATCTGTATTTCGTGGATCTCTTTGCTAGCCTTATTTCTGTGGAATCTGAGAGCAGATATTTCGGATCCCTTTGAAGACGATAGGGCCAAAGGAAATATCCTCCGATAACAAAGAGAAAGAAGCTTTCTGAGAAACGTCTTTGTGTTCTGTGAAATCATGTCAAGGAGTTACAGCTTTCCCCTCAAGAAGCCTTTCGCTAAGACAGTTCTTGTGGAATTGGCAGAGTGATATTTGGAAGCCCATAGAGGGCTATGGTGAAAAAGGAAATATCATCAGATGAAATCTGGAAAGAAGCTTTCTGAGAAACTGCTTAGTGTTCTGTTAATTCATCTCACAGAGTTACATGTGAATTTCGTGGATCTCTTTGCTCGCCTTATTTCTGTGGAATGTGAGAACAGATATTTCGGATCCCTTTGAAGACTATAGGGCCAAAGGAAATATCCTCCGATAACAAAGAGAAAGAAGCTTTCTGAGAAACTTCTTTGTGTTCTGTGAAATCATCTCACAGAGTTCCAGCTTTCCCCTCAAGAAGCCTTTTGCTAAGACAGTTCTTGTGGAATTGCCAAAGTGATATATGGAAGCCCCTAGAGGGCTATGGTGAAAAAGGAAATATCCCTAGATAAAATCTGGAAAGAAGCTTTCTGAGAAACTGCTTAGTGTTCTGTTAATTCATCTCACAGAGTTACATCTGTATTTCGTGGATCTCTTTGCTAGCCTTATTTCTGTGGAATCTGAGAGCAGATATTTCGGATCCCTTTGAAGACGATAGGGCCAAAGGAAATATCCTCCGATAACAAAGAGAAAGAAGCTTTCTGAGAAACTTCTTTGTGTTCTGTGAAATCATGTCAAGGAGTTACAGCTTTCCCCTCAAGAAGCCTTTCGCTAAGACAGTTCTTGTGGAATTTTCAGAGTGATATTTGGAAGCCCATAGAGGGCTATGGTGAAAAAGGAAATATCCTCAGATGAAATCTGGAAAGAAGCTTTCTGAGAAACTGCTTATTGTTCTGTTAATTCATCTCACACAGTTACATCTGTATTTCGTGTATCTCTTTGATAGCCTTATTTCTGTGGAATCTGAGAACAGATATTTCGTATCCGTTTGAAGACTATAGGGCCAAAGGAAATATCCTCCGATAACAAAGAGAAAGAAGCTTTCTGAGAAACTTCTGTGTGTTGTGTGAAATCATCTCTCAGAGTTACAGCTTTCCCCTCAAGAAGCCTTTCCCTAAGAGAGTTCTTGTGGAATTGGCAGAGTGATATTTGGAAGCCCATAGAGGGCTATGGTGAAAAAGGAAATATCCTCTGATGAAATCTAGAAAGAAGCTTTCTGAGAAACTCCTTAGTGTTCTGTTAATTCATCTCACAAAGTTACATATGTATTTCGTGGATCTCTTTGCTAGCCTTCTTTCTGTGGAATCTGAGAACAGATATTTCGGATCCCCTTGAAGACTATAGGGCCAAAGGAAATATCCTCCGATAACAAAGAGAAAGAAGCTTTCTGAGAAACTTCTTTGTGTTCTGTGAAATCCACTCACAGAGATACAGCTTTCCTCTCAAGAAGCCTTTCGCTAAGACAGTTCTTTTGGAATTGGCAAAGTGATATTTGGAAGCCCATAGAGGGCTATGGTGAAAAAGGAAATATCCTCAGATGATATCTGGAAAGAAGCTTTCTGAGAAACTGCTTAGTGTTCTGTTAATTCATCTCACAGAGTTACATCTGTATTTCGTGATCTCTTTGCTAGCCTTATTTCTGTGGAATCTGAGAACAGATATTTCGGATCCCTTTGAACACTATAGGGCCAAAGGAAATATCCTCCGATAACAAAGAAAAAGAAGCTTTTGAGAAACTTCTTTGTGTTCTGTGAAATCATCTCACAGAGTTACAGCTTTCCCCTCAAGAAGCCTTTCGCTAAGACAGTTCTTGTGGAATTGGCAAAGTGATATATGGAAGCCCCTAGAGGGCTATGGTGAAAAAGGAAATATCCCTAGATAAAATCTGGAAAGAAGCTTTCTGAGAAACTGCTTAGTGTTCTGTTATTTCATCTCACAGAGTTACATTTGTGTTTCGTGGATCTCTTTGCTAGTCTTATTTCTGTGGAATCTGAGAACAGATATTTCGGATCCCTTTGAAGACTATAGGGCCAAAGGAAATATCCTCCGATAACAAAGAGAAAGAAGCTTTCTGAGAAACTTCTTTGTGTTCTGTGAAATCATCTCACAGAGTTACAGCTTTCCCTGGAAGAAGTCTTTCGTAAGACAGTTCTTGTGGAATTCGCAAAGTGATATATGGAAGCCCCAAGAGGGCTATGGTGAAAAAGGAAATATCCCTAGATAAAATCTGGAAAGAAGCTTTCTGGGAAACTGCTTAGTGTTCTGTTAATTCATCTCACAGAGTTACATCTGTATTTCGTGGATCACTTTGCTAGCCTTATTTCTGTGGAATCTGAGAACAGATATTTCGGATCCCCTTGTAGACTATAGGGCCAAAGGAAATATCCTCCGATAACAAAGAGACAGAAGCTTTCTGAGAAACTTCTTTGTGTTCTGTGAAATCATCTCTCAGAGTTACAGCTTACCCTCAAGAAGCCCTTCGATAAGACAGTTCTTGTGGAATTGGAAAAGTGATGTTTGGAAGCCCCTAGAGGGCTATGGTGAAAAAGGAAATATCCTCAGATGAAATCTGGAAGGAAGCTTTCTGAGAAACTGCTTAGTGTTCTGTTAATTCATCTCACAGAGTTACATCTGTATTTCGTGGATCTCTTTGCTTGCCTTATTTCTGTGGAATCTGAGAACAGATATTTCGGATCCCTTTGAAGACTATAGGGCCAAAGGAAATATCCTCCGATAACAAAGAGAAAGAAGCTTTCTGAGAAACTTCTTTGTGTTCTGTGAAATCATCTCACAGAGTTACAGCTTTCCCCTCAAGAAGCCTTTTGCTAAGACAGTTCTTGTGGAATTGCCATAGTGATATATGGAAGCCCCTAGAGGGCTATGGTGAAAAAGGAAATATCCCTAGATAAAATCTGGAAAGAAGCTTTCTGAGAAACTGCTCAGTGTTCTGTTAATTCATCTCACAGAGTTACATCTGTATTTCGTGGATCTCTTTGCTAGTCTTATTTCTGTGGAATCTGAGAACAGATATTTCGGATCCCTTTGAAGACTATAGGGCCAAAGGAAATATCCTCCGATAACAAAGAGAAAGAAGCTTTCTGAGAAACTTCTTTGTGTTCTGTGAAATCATCTCACAGAGTTACAGCTTTCCCCTCAAGAAGCCTTTCGCTAAGAGAGTTCTTGTGGAATTCGCAGAGTGATATTTGGAAGCCCATAGAGGGCTATGGTGAAAAAGGAAATATCCTCTGATGAAATCTGGAAAGAAGCTTTCTGAGAAACTGCTTAGTGTTCTGTTAATTCATCTCACAAAGTTACATCTGTATTTCGTGGATCTATTTGCTAGCCTTATTTCTGTGGAATCTGAGAACAGATATTTCGGATCCCCTTGAAGACTATAGGGCCAGGGGAAATATCCTCCGATAACAAAGAGAAAGAAGCTTTCTGAGAAACTTCTTTGTGTTCTGTGAAATCCACTAACAGAGTTACAGCTTTCCGCTGAAGAAGCCTTTCGCTAAGACAGTTCTTGTGGAATTGGCAAAGTGATATTTGGAAGCCCATAGAGGGCTATAGTGAAATAGGAAATATCCTCAGATGAAATCTGAAAAGAAGCTTTCTGAGAAACTGCTTAGTGTTCTGTAAATTCATCTCACAGAGTTACATCTCTATTTCGTGGATCTCTTTGCTAGCCTTATTTCTGTGGAATCTGAGAACAGATATTTTGGATCCCTTTGAACACTATAAGGCCAAAGGAAATATCCTCCGATAACAAAGAAAAAGAAGCTTTTGAGAAACTTCTTTGTGTTCTGTGAAATCATCTCACAGAGTTACAGCTTTCCCCTCAAGAAGCCTTTCACTAAGACAGTTCTTGTGGAATTGGCAAAGTGATATTTGGAAGCCCATAGAGGGCTATGGTGAAAAAGGAAATATCCTCAGATGAAATCTGGACAGAAGATTTTTGAGAAACTGCTTAGTGTTCTGCGAATTCATCTCACAGAGTTACATCTGTATTTCGTGGATCTCTTTGCTAGCCTTATTTCTGTGGATTCTGAGAACAGATATTTCGGATCCCTTTGAAGACTATAGGGCCAAAGGAAATATCCTCCGATAACAAAGAGAAAGAAGCTTTCTGAGAAACTTCTTTGTGTTCTGTGAAATCATCTCACAGAGTTACAGCTTTCCCTAGAAGAAGCCTTTCGCTCAGACGGTTCTTGTGGAATTGGCAAAGTGATATTTGGAAGCCCATATAGGGCTATGGTGAAAAAGGAAATATCTTCAGATGAAATCTGGAAAGAAGCTTTCTGAGAAACTGCTTAGTGTTCTGTTAATTCATCTCACAGAGTTACATCTGTATTTCTTGGATCTCTTTGCCAGCCTTATGTCTGTGGAATCTGAGAACAGATATTTCGGATCCCTTTGAAGACTATAGGGCCAAAGGAAATATCCTCCGATAACAAAGAGAAAGAAGCTTTCTGAGAAACTTTTTTGTGTTCTGTGAAATCATCTCAAGGAGTTACATCTTTCCCCTCAAGAAGCCTTTCGCTAAGACAGTTCTTGTGGAATTGGCAGAGTGATATTTGGAAGCCCATAGAGGGCTACGGTGAAAAAGGAAATATCCTCAGATGAAATCTGGAAAGAAGTTTTCTGAAGAACTGCTTAGTGTTCTGTTAATTCATCTCACAGAGTTACATCTGTATTTCGTGGAACTCTTTGGTAGCCTTATATCTGTGGAATCTGAGAACAGATATTTCGGATCCCTTTGAAAACTATAGCGCCAAAGGAAATATACTCCGATATCAAAGAGAAAGAAGCTTTCTGAGAAACTTCTTTGTGTTCTGTGAAATCATGTCACACAGTTACACCTTTCTCTAGAAGAAGCCTTTCACTAAGACAGTTCTTGTGGAATTGGCAAAGTGATATTGGGAAGCCCATATAAGGCTATGGTTAAAAAGGTAATAACTTCAGATGAAATCTGGACAGAAGCTTTCTGAGAAACTGCTTAGTGTTCTGTTAATTCATCTCACAGAGTTACATCTGTATTTCGTGGATCTCTTTGCTAGCCTTATTTCTGTGGAATCTGAGAGCAGATATTTCGGATCCCTTTGAAGACGATAGGGCCAAAGGAAATATCCTCCTATAACAAAGAGAAAGAAGCTTTCTGAGAAACTGCTTAGTGTTCTGTTAATTCATCTCACGGAGTTACATGTGAATTTCGTGGATCTCTTTGCTAGCCTTATTTCTGTGGAATCTGAGAACAGATATTTCGGATCCCTTTGAAGACTATAGGTCCAAAGGGAATACCCTCCGATAACAAAGAGAAAGAAGCTTTCTGAGAAACTTCTTTGTGTTCTGTGAAATCATCTCACAGAGTTACAGCTTTCCCCTCAAGAAGCCTTTTGCTAAGACAGTTCTTGTGGAATTCCCATAGTGATATATGGAAGCCCCTAGAGGGCTATGGTGAAAAAGGAAATATCCCTAGATAAAATCTGGAAAGAAGCTTTCTGAGAAACTGCTTAGTGTTCTGTTAATTCATCTCACAGAGTTACATCTGTATTTCGTGGATCTCTTTGCTAGTCTTATTTCTGTGGAATCTGAGAACAGATATTTCGGATCCCTTTGAAGACTATAGGGCCAAAGGAAATATCCTCCGATAACAAAGAGAAAGAAGCTTTCTGAGAAACTTCTTTCTGTTCTGTGAAATCATCTCACAGAGTTACAGCTTTCCCCTCAAGAAGCCTTTCGCTAAGAGAGTTCTTGTGGAATTCGCAGAGTGATATTTGGAAGCCCATAGAGGCCTATGGTGAAAAAGGAAATATCCTCTGATGAAATCTGGAAAGAAGCTTTCTGAGAAACTGCTTAGTGTTCTGTTAATTCATCTCACAAAGTTACATCTGTATTTCGTGGATCTATTTGCTAGCCTAATTTCTGTGGAATCTGAGAACAGATATTTCGGATCCCCTTGAAGACTATAGGGCCAGGGGAAATATCCTCCGATAACAAAGAGAAAGAAGCTTTCTGAGAAACTTCTTTGTGTTCTGTGAAATCCACTCAAAGAGTTACAGCTTTCCGCTGAAGAAGCCTTTCGCTAAGACAGTTCTTGTGGAATTGGCAAAGTGATATTTGGAAGCCCATAGAGGGCTATGGTGAAAAAGGAAATATCCTCAGATGAAATCTGAAAAGAAGCTTTCTGAGAAACTGCTTAGTGTTCTGTTAATTCATCTCACAGAGTTACATCTGTATTTCGTGGATCTCTTTGCTAGCCTTATTTCTGTGGAATCTGAGAACAGATATTTCGGATCCCCTTGAAGACTATAGGGCCAAAGGAAATATCCTCCGATAACAAAGAGAAAGAAGCTTTCTGAGAAACTTCTTTGTGTTCTGTGAAATCATCTCACAGATTTACAGCTTACCCTCAAGAAGCCCTTCGCTAAGACAGTTCTTGTGGAATTGGCAAAGTGATGTTTGGAAGCCCCTAGAGGGCTATGGTGAAAAAGGAAATATCCTCAGATGAAATCTGGAAAGAAGCTTTCTGAGAAACTGCTTAGTGTTCTGTTAATTCATCTCACAGAGTTACATGTGAATTTCGTGGATCTCGTTGCTAGCCTTATTTCTGTGGAATCTGAGAACAGATATTTCGGATCCCTTTGAAGACTATGGGGCCAAAGGAAATATCCTCCGATAACAAAGAGAAAGAAGCTTTCTGAGAAACTTCTTTGTGTTCTGTGAAATCATCTGACAGAGTTACAGCTTTCCCCTCAAGAAGCCTTTCGCTAAGAGAGTTCTTGTGGAATTGGTAGAGTGATATTTGGAAGCCCATAGAGGGCTATGGTGAAAAAGGAAATATCCTCTGATGAAATCTGGAAAGAAGCTTTCTGAGAAACTGCTTAGTGTTCTGTTAATTCATCTCACAAAGTTGCATCTGTATTTCGTGGATCTCTTTGCTAGCCTTATTTCTGTGGAATCTGAGAACAGATATTTCGGATCCCTTTGAAGACTATAGGGCCAAAGGAAATATCCTCCGATAACAAAGAGAAAGAAGCTTTCTGAGAAACTTCTTTGTGTTCTGTGAAATCCACTCACAGAGTTACAGCTTTCCCCTCAAGAAGCCTTTCGCTAAGACAGTTCTTGTGGAATTGGCAAAGTGATATTTGGAAGCCCATAGAGGGCTATGGTGAAAAAGGAAATATCCTCAGATGAAATCTGAAAAGAAGCTTTCTGAGAAACTGCTTAGTGTTCTGTTAATTCATCTCACAGAGTTACATCTGTATTTCGTGGATCTCTTTGCTAGCCTTATTTCTGTGAAATCTGAGAACAGATATTTCGGATCCCTTTGAACACTATAAGGCCAAAGGAAATATCCTCCGATAACAAAGAGAAAGAAGCTTTCTGAGAAACTTCTTTGTGTTCTGTGAAATCATCTCACAGAGTTACAGCTTTCCTCTCAAGAAGCCTTTCGCTAAGACAGTTCTTGTGGAATTGGCAAAGTGATATATGGAAGCCCCTAGAGGGCTATGGTGAAAAAGGAAATATCCCTAGATAAAATCTGGAAAGAAGCTTTCTGAGAAACTGCTTAGTGTTCTGTTAATTCATCTCACAGAGTTACATCTGTATTTCATGGATCTCTTTGCTAGCCTTATTTCTGTGGAATCTTAGAACAGATATTTCGATACCTTTTGAAGACTATAGGGCCAAAGCAAATATCCTCCGATAACAAAGAGAAAGAAGCTTTCTGAGAAACTTCTTTGTGTTCTGTGAAATCATCTCAAGGAGTTACAGCTTTCCCCTCAAGAAGCCTTTCGCTAAGACAGTTCTTCTGGAATTGGCAGAGTGATATTTGGAAGCCCATTGAGGGCTATGGTGAAAAAGGAAATCTCCTCAGATGAAATCTGGAAAGAAGCTTCTGAGAAACTGCTTAGTGTTCTGTTAATTCATCTCACAGAGTTACATCTGTATTTCGTGGATCTCTTTGCTAGCCTTATTTCTGTGGAATCTGATAACAGATATTTCGGATCCCTTTGAAGACGATAGGGCCAAAGGAAATATCCTCCGATAACAAAGAGAACGAAGCTTTCTGAGAAACTTCTTTGTGTTCTGTGAAATCATCTCACAGAGTTACAGCTTTCCCCTCAAGAAGCCTTTCGCTAAGACAGTTCTTGTGCAATTGGCAAAGTGATATATGGTAGGCCATAGAGGGCTATGGTGAAAAAGGAAATATCCTCAGATGAAATCTGGAAAGAAGTTTTCTGAGAAACTGCTTAGTGCTCTGTTAATTCATCTCACAGAGTTACATCTGTATTTCGTGGATCTCGTTGCTAGCCTTATTTCTGTGGAATCTGAGAACAGATATTTCGGATCCCTTTGGAGACTACAGGGCCAAAGGAAATATCCTCCGATAACAAAGAGAAAGAAGCTTTCTGAGAAACTTCTTTGTGTTCTGTGAAATCATCTCACAGAGTTACAGCTTTCCCTAGAAGAACTCTTTCGGTAAGACAGTTCTTGTGGAATTGGCAAAGAGATATTGGGAAGCCCATATAGGGCTGTGGTGAAAAAGGAAATATCCTCTGATGAAATCTGGAAAGAAGCTTTCTGAGAAACTGCTTAGTGTTCTGTTAATTCATCTCACAGAGTTACATCTGTATTTCGTGGATCTCTTTGCTAGCCTTATTTCTGTGGAATCTGAGAACAGATATTTCGGATCCCCTTGAAGACTATAGGGCCAAAGGAAATATCCTCCGATAACAAAGAGAAAGAAGCTTTCTGAGAAACTTCTTTGTGTTCTGTGAAATCATCTCAAGGAGTTACAGCTTTCCCCTCAAGAAGCCTTTCGCTAAGACAGTTCTTGTGGAATTGGCAGAGTGATATTTGGAAGCCCATAGAGGGCTATGGTGAAAAAGTAAATATCCTCAGATGAAATCTGGAAAGAAGCTTTCTGAGAAACTGCTTAGTGTTCTGTTAATTCATCTCACAGAGTTACATCTGTATTTCGTGGATCTCTTTGCTAGCCTTATTTCTGTGGAATCTGAGAACAGATATTTCGGATCCCTTTGAAGACTGTAGGGCCAAAGGAAATATCCTCCGATAACAAAGTGAAAGAAGCTTTCTGAGAAACTTCTTTGTGTTCTGTGAAATCATCTCACAGAGTTACAGCTTTCCTCTCAAGAAGCCTTTCGCTAAGACAGTTTCTGTGGAATTGGCAAAGTGATATATGGAAGCCCCTAGGGGGCTATGGTGAAAAAGGAAATATCCCTAGATAAAATCTGGAAAGAAGCTTTCTGAGAAACTGCTTAGTGTTCTGTTAATTCATCTCACAGAGTTACATCTGTAATTCATGGATCTCTTTGCTAGCCTTATTTCTGTGGAATCTGAGAACAGATATTTCGGATCCCTTTGAAGACTATACGGCCAAAGGAAATATCCTCCGATAACAAAGAGAAAGAAGCTTTCTGAGAAACTTCTTTGTGTTCTGTGAAATCATCTCACAGAGTTACAGCTTTCCCTAGAAGAAGTCTTTCGCTAAGACAGTTCTTGTGGAATTGGTAAAGTGATATTGGGAAGCCCATATAGGGCTATGGTGAAAAAGGAAATATCTTCAGATGAAATCTGGAAAGAAGCTTTCTGAGAAACTGCTTAGTGTTCTGTTAATTCATCTCACAGAGTTACATCTGTATTTCGTGCATCTCTTTGCCAGCCTTATGTCTGTGGAATCTGATAACAGATATTTCGGATCCCTTTGAAGACGATAGGGCCAAAGGAAATATCCTCCGATAACAAAGAGAAAGAAGCTTTCTGAGAAACTTCTCTGTGTTCTGTGAAATCATCTCACAGAGTTACAGCTTACCCTCAAGAAGCCCTTCGCTAAGACAGTTCTTGTGGAATTGGCAAAGTGATGTTTGGAAGCCCCTAGAGGGCTATGGTGAAAAAGGAAATATCCTCAGATGAAATCTGGAAGGAAGCTTTCTGAGAAACTGCTTAGTGTTCTGTTAATTCATCTCACAGAGTTACATCTGTATTTCGTGGATCTCTTTGCTACCCTTATTTCTTCGGAATCTGAGAACAGATATTTCGGAACCCTTTGAAGACTATAGGGCCGAAGGAAATATCCTCCGATAACAAAGAGAAAGAAGCTTTCTGAGAAACTTCTTTGTGTTCTGTGAAATCATCTCACAGAGTTACAGCTTTCCCCTCAAGAAGCCTTTCGCTAAGATAGTTCTTGTGGAATTCGCAAAGTGATATATGGAAGCCCCAAGAGGGCTATGGTGAAAAAGGAAATATCCCTAGATAATATCTGGAAAGAAGCTTTCTGGGAAACTTCTTAGTGTTCTGTTAATTCATCTCACAGAGTTACATCTGTATTTCGTCGATCACTTTGCTAGCCTTATTTCTGTGGAGTCTGAGAACAGATATTTCGGATCCCTTTGAAGACTATAGGGCCAAAGGAAATATCCTCCGATAACAAAGAGAAAGAAGCTTTCTGAGAAACTTCTTTGTGTTCTGTGAAATCATCTCACAGAGTTACAGCTTACCCTCAAGAAGCCCTTCGCTAAGACAGTTCTTGTGGAATTGGAAAAGTGATGTTTGGAAGCCCCTAGAGGGCTATGTTGAAAAAGGAAATATCCTCAGATGAAATCTGGAAGGAAGCTTTCTGAGAAACTGCTTGGTGTTCTGTTAATTCATCTCACAGAGTTACATCTGTATTTCGTGGATCTCTTTGCTAGCCTTATTTCTGTGGAATCTGAGAACAGATATTTCGGATCCCTTTGAAGACTATAGGGCCAAAGGAAATATCCTCCGATAACAAAGTGAAAGAAGCTTTCTGAGAAACTTCTTTGTGTTCTGTGAAATCATCTCACAGAGTTACAGCTTTCCTCTCAAGAAGCCTTTCGCTAAGACAGTTTCTGTGGAATTGGCAAAGTGATATATGGAAGCCCCTAGAGGGCTATGGTGAAAAAGGAAATATCCCTAGATAAAATCTGGAAAGAAGCTTTCTGAGAAACTGCTTAGTGTTCTGTTAATTCATCTCACAGAGTTTCATCTGTAATTCATGGATCTCTTTACTAGCCTTATTTCTGTGGAATCTGAGAACAGATATTTCGGATCCCTTTGAAGACTATAGGGCCAAAGGAAATATCCTCCGATAACAAAGAGAAAGAAGCTTTCTGAGAAACTTCTTTGTGTTCTGTGAAATCATCTCACAGAGTTACAGCTTTCCCTAGAAGAAGTCTTTCGCTAAGACAGTTCTTGTGGAATTGGCAAAGAGATATTGGGAAGCCCATATAGGGCTGTGGTGAAAAAGGAAATATCCTCTGATGAAATCTGGAAAGAAGCTTTCTGAGAAACTGCTTAGTGTTCTGTTAATTCATCTCACAGAGTTACATCTGTATTTCTTGGATCTCTTTGCTAGCCTTATTTCTGTGGAATCTGAGAACAGATATTTCGGATCCCCTTGAAGACTATAGGGCCAAAGGAAATATCCTCCGATAACAAAGAGAAAGAAGCTTTCTGAGAAACTTCTTTGTGTTCTGTGAAATCCACTCACAGAGTTACAGCTTTCCCCTCAAGAAGCCTTTCGCTAAGACAGTTCTTGTGGAATTGGCAAAGTGATATTTGGAAGCCCCTGGAGGGCTATGGTGAAAAAGGAAATATCCTCAGATGAAATCTGGAAAGAAGCTTTCTGAGAAACTGCTTAGTGTTCTGTTAATTCATCTCACAGAGTTACATCTGTATTTCGTGGATCTCTTTGTTAGCCTTATTTCTGTGGAATCTGAGAACAGATATTTCGGATCCCTTTGAAGACTATAGGGCCAAAGGAAATATCCTCCGATAACTAAGAGAAAGAAGCTTTCTGAGGAACTTCTTTGTGTTCTGTGAAATCATCTCACAGAGTTACAGCTTTCTCTAGAAGAAGCCTTTCGCTAAGACAGTTCTTGTGGAATTGGCAAAGTGATATTGGGAAGCCCATATAAGGCTGTGGTGAAAAAGGTAATATCTTCAGCTGAAATCTGGAAAGAAGCTTTCTGAGAAACTGCTTAGTGTTCTGTTAACTCATCTCACAGAGTTACATCTGTATTTCGTGGATCTCTTTGCTAGCCTTATTTCTGTGGAATCTGAGAGCAGATATTTCGGATCCCTTTGAAGACGATAGGGCCAAAGGAAATATCCTCCGATAACAAAGAGAAAGAAGCTTTCTGAGAAACGTCTTTGTGTTCTGTGAAATCATGTCAAGGAGTTACAGCTTTCCCCTCAAGAAGCCTTTCGCTAAGACAGTTCTTGTGGAATTGGCAGAGTGATATTTGGAAGCCCATAGAGGGCTATGGTGAAAAAGGAAATATCATCAGATGAAATCTGGAAAGAAGCTTTCTGAGAAACTGCTTAGTGTTCTGTTAATTCATCTCACAGAGTTACATGTGAATTTCGTGGATCTCTTTGCTCGCCTTATTTCTGTGGAATGTGAGAACAGATATTTCGGATCCCTTTGAAGACTATAGGGCCAAAGGAAATATCCTCCGATAACAAAGAGAAAGAAGCTTTCTGAGAAACTTCTTTGTGTTCTGTGAAATCATCTCACAGAGTTCCAGCTTTCCCCTCAAGAAGCCTTTTGCTAAGACAGTTCTTGTGGAATTGCCAAAGTGATATATGGAAGCCCCTAGAGGGCTATGGTGAAAAAGGAAATATCCCTAGATAAAATCTGGAAAGAAGCTTTCTGAGAAACTGCTTAGTGTTCTGTTAATTCATCTCACAGAGTTACATCTGTATTTCGTGGATCTCTTTGCTAGCCTTATTTCTGTGGAATCAGAGAGCAGATATTTCGGATCCCTTTGAAGACGATAGGGCCAAAGGAAATATCCTCCGATAACAAAGAGAAAGAAGCTTTCTGAGAAACTTGTTTCTGTTCTGTGAAATCATGTCAAGGAGTTACAGCTTTCCCCTCAAGAAGCCTTTCGCTAAGACAGTTCTTGTGGAATTTTCAGAGTGATATTTGGAAGCCCATAGAGGGCTATGGTGAAAAAGGAAATATCCTCAGATGAAATCTGGAAAGAAGCTTTCTGAGAAACTGCTTATTGTTCTGTTAATTCATCTCACACAGTTACATCTGTATTTCGTGGATCTCTTTGATAGCCTTATTTCTGTGGAATCTGAGAACAGATATTTCGTATCCGTTTGAAGACTATAGGGCCAAAGGAAATATCCTCCGATAACAAAGAGAAAGAAGCTTTCTGAGAAACTTCTGTGTGTTGTGTGAAATCATCTCTCAGAGTTACAGCTTTCCCCTCAAGAAGCCTTTCCCTAAGAGAGTTCTTGTGGAATTGGCAGAGTGATATTTGGAAGCCCATAGAGGGCTATGGTGAAAAAGGAAATATCCTCTGATGAAATCTGGAAAGAAGCTTTCTGAGAAACTCCTTAGTGTTCTGTTAATTCATCTCACAAAGTTACATATGTATTTCGTGGATCTCTTTGCTAGCCTTCTTTCTGTGGAATCTGAGAACAGATATTTCGGATCCCCTTGAAGACTATAGGGCCAAAGGAAATATCCTCCGATAACAAAGAGAAAGAAGCTTTCTGAGAAACTTCTTTGTGTTCTGTGAAATCCACTCACAGAGATACAGCTTTCCTCTCAAGAAGCCTTTCGCTAAGACAGTTCTTGTGGAATTGGCAAAGTGATATTTGGAAGCCCATAGAGGGCTATGGTGAAAAAGGAAATATCCTCAGATGAAATCTGGAAAGAAGCTTTCTGAGAAACTGCTTAGTGTTCTGTTAATTCATCTCACAGAGTTACATCTGTATTTCGTGATCTCTTTGCTAGCCTTATTTCTGTGGAATCTGAGAACAGATATTTCGGATCCCTTTGAAGACTATAGGGCCAAAGGAAATATCCTCCGATAACAAAGAGAAAGAAGCTTTCTGAGAAACTTCTTTGTGTTCTGTGAAATCATCTCACAGAGTTACAGCTTTCCCTGGAAGAAGTCTTTCGTAAGACAGTTCTTGTGGAATTCGCAAAGTGATATATGGAAGCCCCAAGAGGGCTATGGTGAAAAAGGAAATATCCCTAGATAAAATCTGGAAAGAAGCTTTCTGGGAAACTGCTTAGTGTTCTGTTAATTCATCTCACAGAGTTACATCTGTAATTCGTGGATCACTTTGCTAGCCTTATTTCTGTGGAATCTGAGAACAGATATTTCGGATCCCCTTGTAGACTATAGGGCCAAAGGAAATATCCTCCGATAACAAAGAGACAGAAGCTTTCTGAGAAACTTCTTTGTGTTCTGTGAAATCATCTCTCAGAGTTACAGCTTACCCTCAAGAAGCCCTTCGCTACGACAGTTCTTGTGGAATTGGAAAAGTGATGTTTGGAAGCCCCTAGAGGGCTATGGTGAAAAAGGAAATATCCTCAGATGAAATCTGGAAGGAAGCTTTCTGAGAAACTGCTTAGTGTTCTGTTAATTCATCTCACAGAGTTACATCTGTATTTCGTGGATCTCTTTGCTTGCCTTATTTCTGTGGAATCTGAGAACAGATATTTCGGATCCCTTTGAAGACTATAGGGCCAAAGGAAATATCCTCCGATAACAAAGAGAAAGAAGCTTTCTGAGAAACTTCTTTGTGTTCTGTGAAATCATCTCACAGAGTTACAGCTTTCCCCTCAAGAAGCCTTTTGCTAAGACAGTTCTTGTGGAATTGCCATAGTGATATATGGAAGCCCCTAGAGGGCTATGGTGAAAAAGGAAATATCCCTAGATAAAATCTGGAAAGAAGCTTTCTGAGAATCTGCTCAGTGTTCTGTTAATTCATCTCACAGAGTTACATCTGTATTTCGTGGATCTCTTTGCTAGTCTTATTTCTGTGGAATCTGAGAACAGATATTTCGGATCCCTTTGAAGACTATAGGGCCAAAGGAAATATCCTCCGATAACAAAGAGAAAGAAGCTTTCTGAGAAACTTCTTTGTGTTCTGTGAAATCATCTCACAGAGTTACAGCTTTCCCCTCAAGAAGCCTTTCGCTAAGAGAGTTCTTGTGGAATTCGCAGAGTGATATTTGGAAGCCCATAGAGGGCTATGGTGAAAAAGGAAATATCCTCTGATGAAATCTGGAAAGAAGCTTTCTGAGAAACTGCTTAGTGTTCTGTTAATTCATCTCACAAAGTTACATCTGTATTTCGTGGATCTATTTGCTAGCCTTATTTCTGTGGAATCTGAGAACAGATATTTCGGATCCCCTTGAAGACTATAGGGCCAGGGGAAATATCCTCCGATAACAAAGAGAAAGAAGCTTTCTGAGAAACTGCTTTGTGTTCTGTGAAATCCACTCACAGAGTTACAGCTTTCCGCTGAAGAAGCCTTTCGCTAAGACAGTTCTTGTGGAATTGGCAAAGTGATATTTGGAAGCCCATAGAGGGCTATGGTGAAAAAGGAAATATCCTCAGATGAAATCTGAAAAGAAGCTTTCTGAGAAACTGCTTAGTGTTCTGTTAATTCATCTCACAGAGTTACATCTCTATTTCGTGGATCTCTTTGCTAGCCTTATTTCTGTGGAATCTGAGAACAGATATTTTGGATCCCTTTGAACACTATAAGGCCAAAGGAAATATCCTCCGATAACAAAGAAAAAGAAGCTTTTGAGAAACTTCTTTGTGTTCTGTGAAATCATCTCACAGAGTTACAGCTTTCCCCTCAAGAAGCCTTTCACTAAGACAGTTCTTGTGGAATTGGCAAAGTGATATTTGGAAGCCCATAGAGGGCTATGGTGAAAAAGGAAATATCCTCAGATGAAATCTGGACAGAAGATTTTTGAGAAACTGCTTAGTGTTCTGCGAATTCATCTCACAGAGTTACATCTGTATTTCGTGGATCTCTTTGCTAGCCTTATTTCTGTGGATTCTGAAAACAGATATTTCGGATCCCTTTGAAGACTATAGGGCCAAAGGAAATATCCTCCGATAACAAAGAGAAAGAAGCTTTCTGAGAAACTTCTTTGTGTTCTGTGAAATCATCTCACAGAGTTACAGCTTTCCCTAGAAGAAGCCTTTCGCTCAGACGGTTCTTGTGGAATTGGCAAAGTGATATTTGGAAGCCCATATAGGGCTATGGTGAAAAAGGAAATATCTTCAGATGAAATCTGGAAAGAAGCTTTCTGAGAAACTGCTTAGTGTTCTGTTAATTCATCTCACAGAGTTACATCTCTATTTCGTGGATCTCTTTGCCAGCCTTATGTCTGTGGAATCTGAGAACAGATATTTCGGATCCCTTTGAAGACTATAGGGCCAAAGGAAATATCCTCCGATAACAAAGAGAAAGAAGCTTTCTGAGAAACTTTTTTGTGTTCTGTGAAATCATCTCAAGGAGTTACATCTTTCCCCTCAAGAAGCCTTTCGCTAAGACAGTTCTTGTGGAATTGGCAGAGTGATATTTGGAAGCCCATAGAGGGCTATGGTGAAAAAGGAAATATCCTCAGATGAAATCTGGAAGGAAGTTTTCTGAAGAACTGCTTAGTGTTCTGTTAATTCATCTCACAGAGTTACATCTGTATTTCGTGGAACTCTTTGGTAGCCTTATATCTGTGGAATCTGAGAACAGATATTTCGGATCCCTTTGAAAACTATAGCGCCAAAGGAAATATACTCCGATATCAAAGAGAAAGAAGCTTTCTGAGAAACTTCTTTGTGTTCTGTGAAATCATGTCACACAGTTACAGATTTCTCTAGAAGAAGCCTTTCGCTAAGACAGTTCTTGTGGAATTGTCAAAGTGATATTGGGAAGCCCATATAAGGCTATGGTTAAAAAGGTAATATCTTCAGATGAAATCTGGACAGAAGCTTTCTGAGAAACTGCTTAGTGTTCTGTTAATTCATCTCACAGAGTTACATCTGTATTTCGTGGATCTCTTTGCTAGCCTTATTTCTGTGGAATCTGAGAGCAGATATTTCGGATCCCTTTGAAGACGATAGGGCCAAAGGAAATATCCTCCTATAACAAAGAGAAAGAAGCTTTCTGAGAAACTGCTTAGTGTTCTGTTAATTCATCTCACGGAGTTACATGTGAATTTCGTGGATCTCTTTGCTAGCCTTATTTCTGTGGAATCTGAGAACAGATATTTCGGATCCCTTTGAAGACTATAGGGCCAAAGGGAATACCCTCCGATAACAAAGAGAAAGAAGCTTTCTGAGAAACTTCTTTGTGTTCTGTGAAATCATCTCACAGAGTTACAGCTTTCCCCTCAAGAAGCCTTTTGCTAAGACAGTTCTTGTGGAATTCCCATAGTGATATATGGAAGCCCCTAGAGGGCTATGGTGAAAAAGGAAATATCCCTAGATAAAATCTGGAAAGAAGCTTTCTGAGAAACTGCTTAGTGTTCTGTTAATTCATCTCACAGAGTTACATCTGTATTTCGTGGATCTCTTTGCTAGTCTTATTTCTGTGGAATCTGAGAACAGATATTTCGGATCCCTTTGAAGACTATAGGGCCAAAGGAAATATCCTCCGATAACAAAGAGAAAGAAGCTTTCTGAGAAACTTCTTTCTGTTCTGTGAAATCATCTCACAGAGTTACAGCTTTCCCCTCAAGAAGCCTTTCGCTAAGAGAGTTCTTGTGGAATTCGCAGAGTGATATTTGGAAGCCCTTAGAGGCCTATGGTGAAAAAGGAAATATCCTCTGATGAAATCTGGAAAGAAGCTTTCTGAGAAACTGCTTAGTGTTTTGTTAATTCATCTCACAAAGTTACATCTGTATTTCGTGGATCTATTTGCTAGCCTAATTTCTGTGGAATCTGAGAACAGATATTTCGGATCCCCTTGAAGACTATAGGGCCAGGGGAAATATCCTCCGATAACAAAGAGAAAGAAGCTTTCTGAGAAACTTCTTTGTGTTCTGTGAAATCCACTCACAGAGTTACAGCTTTCCGCTGAAGAAGCCTTTCGCTAAGACAGTTCTTGTGGAATTGGCAAAGTGATATTTGGAAGCCCATAGAGGGCTATGGTGAAAAAGGAAATATCCTCAGATGAAATCTGAAAAGAAGCTTTCTGAGAAACTGCTTAGTGTTCTGGTAATTCATCTCACAGAGTTACATCTGTATTTCGTGGATCTCTTTGCTAGCCTTATTTCTGTGGAATCTGAGAACAGATATTTCGGATCCCCTTGAAGACTATAGGGCCAAAGGAAATATCCTCCGATAACAAAGAGAAAGAAGCTTTCTGAGAAACTTCTTTGTGTTGTGTGAAATCCACTCACAGAGTTACAGCTTTCCCCTCAAGAAGCCTTTCGCTAAGACAGTTCTTGTGGAATTGGCAAAGTGATATTTGGAAGCCCCTGGAGGGCTAAGGTGAAAAAGGAAATATCCTCAGATGAAATCTGGAAAGAAGCTTTCTGAGAAACTGCTTAGTGTTCTGTTAATTCACCTCACAGAGTTACATCTGTATTTCGTGGATCTCTTTGTTAGCCTTATTTCTGTGGAATCTGAGAACAGATATTTCGGATCCCTTTGAAGACTATAGGGCCAAAGGAAATATCCTCCGATAACAAAGAGAAAGAAGCTTTCTGAGGAACTTCTTTGTGTTCTGTGAAATCATCTCACAGAGTTACAGCTTTCTCTAGAAGAAGCCTTTCGCTAAGACAGTTCTTGTGGAATTTGCAAAGTGATATTGGGAAGCCCATATAAGGCTATGGTGAAAAAGGTAATATCTTCAGATGAAATCTGGACAGAAGCTTTCTGAGAAACTGCTTAGTGTTCTGTTAATTCATCTCACAGAGTTACATCTGCATTTCGTGGATCTATTTGCTAGCCTTATTTCTGTGGAATGTGAGAGCAGATATTTCGGATCCCTTTGCAGACGATAGGGCCAAAGGAAATATCCTCCGATAACAAAGAGAAAGAAGCTTTCTGAGAAACTTCTTTGTGTTCTGTGAAATCATCTTAAGGAGTTACAGCTTTCCCCTCAAGAAGCCTTTCGCTAAGACAGTTCTTGTGGAATTGGCAGAGTGATATTTGGAAGCCCATAGAGGGCTATGGTGAAAAAGTAAATATC
Organism: Macaca mulatta; assembly: GCF_049350105.2. Lineage (NCBI taxonomy): Eukaryota > Metazoa > Chordata > Mammalia > Primates > Cercopithecidae > Macaca > Macaca mulatta. The sequence continues at coordinate 27,386,606 of NC_133420.1, forward strand.
CTCAGATGAAATCTGGAAAGAAGCTTTCTGAGAAACTGCTTAGTGTTCTGTTAATTCATCTCACAGAGTTACATCTGTATTTCGTGGATCTCTTTGCTAGCCTTATTTCTGTGGAATCTGAGAACAGATATTTCGGATCCCTTTGAAGACTGTAGGGCCAAAGGAAATATCCTCCGATAACAAAGTGAAAGAAGCTTTCTGAGAAACTTCTTTGTGTTCTGTGAAATCATCTCACAGAGTTACAGCTTTCCTCTCAAGAAGCCTTTCGCTAAGACAGTTTCTGTGGAATTGGCAAAGTGATATATGGAAGCCCCTAGGGGGCTATGGTGAAAAAGGAAATATCCCTAGATAAAATCTGGAAAGAAGCTTTCTGAGAAACTGCTTAGTGTTCTGTTAATTCATCTCACAGAGTTACATCTGTAATTCATGGATCTCTTTGCTAGCCTTATTTCTGTGGAATCTGAGAACAGATATTTCGGATCCCTTTGAAGACTATACGGCCAAAGGGAATATCCTCCGATAACAAAGAGAAAGAAGCTTTCTGAGAAACTTCTTTGTGTTCTGTGAAATCATCTCACAGAGTTACAGCTTTCCCTAGAAGAAGTCTTTCGCTAAGACAGTTCTTGTGGAATTGGTAAAGTGATATTGGGAAGCCCATATAGGGCTATGGTGAAAAAGGAAATATCTTCAGATGAAATCTGGAAAGAAGCTTTCTGAGAAACTGCTTAGTGTTCTGTTAATTCATCTCACAGAGTTACATCTGTATTTCGTGCATCTCTTTGCCAGCCTTATGTCTGTGGAATCTGATAACAGATATTTCGGATCCCTTTGAAGACGATAGGGCCAAAGGAAATATCCTCCGATAACAAAGAGAAAGAAGCTTTCTGAGAAACTTCTCTGTGTTCTGTGAAATCATCTCACAGAGTTACAGCTTACCCTCAAGAAGCCCTTCGCTAAGACAGTTCTTGTGGAATTGGCAAAGTGATGTTTGGAAGCCCCTAGAGGGCTATGGTGAAAAAGGAAATATCCTCAGATGAAATCTGGAAGGAAGCTTTCTGAGAAACTGCTTAGTGTTCTGTTAATTCATCTCACAGAGTTACATCTGTATTTCGTGGATCTCTTTGCTACCCTTATTTCTTCGGAATCTGAGAACAGATATTTCGGAACCCTTTGAAGACTATAGGGCCAAAGGAAATATCCTCCGATAACAAAGAGAAAGAAGCTTTCTGAGAAACTTCTTTGTGTTCTGTGAAATCATCTCACAGAGTTACAGCTTTCCCCTCAAGAAGCCTTTCGCTAAGATAGTTCTTGTGGAATTCGCAAAGTGATATATGGAAGCCCCAAGAGGGCTATGGTGAAAAAGGAAATATCCCTAGATAATATCTGGAAAGAAGCTTTCTGGGAAACTTCTTAGTGTTCTGTTAATTCATCTCACAGAGTTACATCTGTATTTCGTCGATCACTTTGCTAGCCTTATTTCTGTGGAGTCTGAGAACAGATATTTCGGATCCCTTTGAAGACTATAGGGCCAAAGGAAATATCCTCCGATAACAAAGAGAAAGAAGCTTTCTGAGAAACTTCTTTGTGTTCTGTGAAATCATCTCACAGAGTTACAGCTTACCCTCAAGAAGCCCTTCGCTAAGACAGTTCTTGTGGAATTGGAAAAGTGATGTTTGGAAGCCCATAGAGGGCTATGTTGAAAAAGGAAATATCCTCAGATGAAATCTGGAAGGAAGCTTTCTGAGAAACTGCTTGGTGTTCTGTTAATTCATCTCACAGAGTTACATCTGTATTTCGTGGATCTCTTTGCTAGCCTTATTTCTGTGGAATCTGAGAACAGATATTTCGGATCCCTTTGAAGACGATAGGGCCAAAGGAAATATCCTCCGATAACAAAGAGAAAGAAGCTTTCTGAGAAACTTCTTTGTGTTCTGTGAAATCATCTCACAGAGTTACAGCTTTCCCCTCAAGAAGCCTTTCGCTAAGACAGTTCTTGATGAATTGGCAAAGTGATATTTGGTAGGCCATAGAGGGCTATGGTGAAAAAGGAAATATCCTCAGATGAAATCTGGAAAGAAGCTTTCTGAGAAACTGCTTAGTGTTCTGTTAATTCACCTCACAGAGTTACATCTGCATTTCGTGGATCTCTTTGCTAGCCTTATTTCTGTGGAATCTGAGAACAGATATTTCGGATCCCTTTGAAGACTATAGGGCCAAAGGAAATATCCTCCGATAACAAAGAGAAAGAAGCTTTCTGAGAAACTTCTTTGTGTTCTGTGAAATCATCTCACAGAGTTACAGCTTTCCTCTCAAGAAGCCTTTCGCTAAGACAGTTCTTGAGGAATTGGCAAAGTGATATATGGAAGCCCCTAGAGGGCTATGGTGAAAAAGGAAATATCCCTAGATAAAATCTGGAAAGAAGCTTTCTGAGAAACTGCTTAGGGTTCTGTTAATTCATCTCACAGAGTTACATCTGTATTTCATGGATCTCTTTGCTAGCCTTATTTCTGTGGAATCTTAGAACAGATATTTCGATACCTTTTGAAGACTATAGGGCCAAAGCAAATATCCTCCGATAACAAAGAGAAAGAAGCTTTCTGAGAAACTTCTTTGTGTTCTGTGAAATCATCTCAAGGAGTTACAGCTTTCCCCTCAAGAAGCCTTTCGCTAAGACAGTTCTTCTGGAATTGGCAGAGTGATATTTGGAAGCCCATTGAGGGCTATGGTGAAAAAGGAAATCTCCTCAGATGAAATCTGGAAAGAAGCTTCTGAGAAACTGCTTAGTGTTCTGTTAATTCATCTCACAGAGTTACATCTGTATTTCGTGGATCTCTTTGCTAGCCTTATTTCTGTGGAATCTGATAACAGATATTTCGGATCCCTTTGAAGACGATAGGGCCAAAGGAAATATCCTCCGATAACAAAGAGAACGAAGCTTTCTGAGAAACTTCTTTGTGTTCTGTGAAATCATCTCACAGAGTTACAGCTTTCCCCTCAAGAAGCCTTTCGCTAAGACAGTTCTTGTGCAATTGGCAAAGTGATATTTGGTAGGCCATAGAGGGCTATGGTGAAAAAGGAAATATCCTCAGATGAAATCTGGAAAGAAGTTTTCTGAGAAACTGCTTAGTGCTCTGTTAATTCATCTCACAGAGTTACATCTGTATTTCGTGGATCTCGTTGCTAGCCTTATTTCTGTGGAATCTGAGAACAGATATTTCGGATCCCTTTGGAGACTATATGGCCAAAGGAAATATCCTCCGATAACAAAGAGAAAGAAGCTTTCTGAGAAACTTCTTTGTGTTCTGTGAAATCATCTCACAGAGTTACAGCTTTCCCTAGAAGAAGTCTTTCGGTAAGACAGTTCTTGTGGAGTTGGCAAAGAGATATTGGGAAGCCCATATAGGGCTGTGGTGAAAAAGGAAATATCCTCTGATGAAATCTGGAAAGAAGCTTTCTGAGAAACTGCTTAGTGTTCTGTTAATTCATCTCACAGAGTTACATCTGTATTTCGTGGATCTCTTTGTTAGCCTTATTTCTGTGGAATCTGAGAACAGATATTTCGGATCCCTTTGAAGACTACAGGGCCAAAGGAAATATCCTCCGATAACAAAGAGAAAGAAGCTTTCTGAGGAACTTCTTTGTGTTCTGTGAAATCATCTCACAGAGTTACAGCTTTCTCTAGAAGAAGCCTTTCGCTAAGACAGTTCTTGTGGAATTGGCAAAGTGATATTGGGAAGCCCATATAAGGCTATGGTGAAAAAGGTAATATCTTCAGCTGAAATCTGGAAAGAAGCTTTCTGAGAAACTGCTTAGTGTTCTGTTAACTCATCTCACAGAGTTACATCTGTATTTCGTGGATCTCTTTGCTAGCCTTATTTCTGTGGAATCTGAGAGCAGATATTTCGGATCCCTTTGAAGACGATAGGGCCAAAGGAAATATCCTCCGATAACAAAAAGAAAGAAGCTTTCTGAGAAACGTCTTTGTGTTCTGTGAAATCATGTCAAGGAGTTACAGCTTTCCCCTCAAGAAGCCTTTCGCTAAGACAGTTCTTGTGGAATTGGCAGATTGATATTTGGAAGCCCATAGAGGGCTATGGTGAAAAAGGAAATATCCTCAGATGAAATCTGGAAAGAAGCTTTCTGAGAAACTGCTTAGTATTCTGTTAATTCATCTCACAGAGTTACATGTGAATTTCGTGGATCTCTTTGCTCGCCTTATTTCTGTGGAATGTGAGAACAGATATTTCGGATCCCTTTGAAGACTATAGGGCCAAAGGAAATATCCTCCGATAACAAAGAGAAAGAAGCTTTCTGAGAAACTTCTTTGTGTTCTGTGAAATCATCTCACAGAGTTCCAGCTTTCCCCTCAAGAAGCCTTTTGCTAAGACAGTTCTTGTGGAATTGCCAAAGTGATATATGGAAGCCCCTAGAGGGCTATGGTGAAAAAGGAAATATCCCTAGATAAAATCTGGAAAGAAGCTTTCTGAGAAACTGCTTAGTGTTCTGTTAATTCATCTCACAGAGTTACATCTGTATTTCGTGGATCTCTTTGCTAGCCTTATTTCTGTGGAATCTGAGAGCAGATATTTCGGATCCCTTTGAAGACGATAGGGCCAAAGGAAATATCCTCCGATAACAAAGAGAAAGAAGCTTTCTGAGAAACTTCTGTGTGTTCTGTGAAATCATCTCTCAGAGTTACAGCTTTCCCCTCAAGAAGCCTTTCCCTAAGAGAGTTCTTGTGGAATTGGCAGAGTGATATTTGAAAGCCCATAGAGGGCTATGGTGAAAAAGGAAATATCCTCTGATGAAATCTGGAAAGAAGCTTTCTGAGAAAGTCCTTAGTGTTCTGTTAATTCATCTCACAAAGTTACATATGTATTTCGTGGATCTCTTTGCTAGCCTTCTTTCTGTGGAATCTGAGAACAGATATTTCGGATCCCCTTGAAGACTATAGGGCCAAAGGAAATATCCTCTGATAACAAAGAGAAAGAAGCTTTCTGAGAAACTTCTTTGTGTTCTGTGAAATCCACTCACAGAGATACAGCTTTCCTCTCAAGAAGCCTTTCGCTAAGACAGTTCTTGTGGAATTGGCAAAGTGATACTTGGAAGCCCATAGAGGGCTATGGTGAAAAAGGAAATATCCTCAGATGAAATCTGGAAAGAAGCTTTCTGAGAAACTGCTTAGTGTTCTGTTAATTCATCTCACAGAGTTACATCTGTATTTCGTGATCTCTTTGCTAGCCTTATTTCTGTGGAATCTGAGAACAGATATTTCGGATCCCTTTGAAGACTATAGGGCCAAAGGAAATATCCTCCGATAACAAAGAGAAAGAAGCTTTCTGAGAAACTTCTTTGTGTTCTGTGAAATCATCTCACAGAGTTACAGCTTTCCCTGGAAGAAGTCTTTCGCTAAGACAGTTCTTGTGGAATTCGCAAAGTGATATATGGAAGCCCCAAGAGGGCTATGGTGAAAAAGGAAATATCCCTAGATAAAATCTGGAAAGAAGCTTTCCGGGAAACTTCTTAGTGTTCTGTTAATTCATCTCACAGAGTTACATCTGTATTTCGTGGATCACTTTGCTAGCCTTATTTCTGTGGAATCTGAGAACAGATATTTCGGATCCCCTTGTAGACTATAGGGCCAAAGGAAATATCCTCCGATAACAAAGAGAAAGAAGCTTTCTGAGAAACTTCTTTGTGTTCTGTGAAATCATCTCTCAGAGTTACAGCTTACCCTCAAGAAGCCCTTCGCTAAGACAGTTCTTGTGGAATTGGAAAAGTGACGTTTGGAAGCCCCTAGAGGGCTATGGTGAAAAAGGAAATATCCTCAGATGAAATCTGGAAGGAAGCTTTCTGAGAAACTGCTTAGTGTTCTGTTAATTCATCTCACAGAGTTACATCTGTATTTCCTGGATCTCTTTGCTAGCCTTATTTCTGTGGAATCTGAGAACAGATATTTCGGATCCCTTTGAAGACTATAGGGCCAAAGGAAATATCGTCCGATAACAAAGAGAAAGAAGCTTTCTGAGAAACTTCTTTGTGTTCTGTGAAATCATCTCACAGAGTTACAGCTTTCCCCTCAAGAAGCCTTTCGCTAAGAGAGTTCTTGTGGAATTCGCAGAGTGATATTTGGAAGCCCATAGAGGGCTATGGTGAAAAAGGAAATATCCTCTGATGAAATCTGGAAAGAAGCTTTCTGAGAAACTGCTTAGTGTTCTGTTAATTCATCTCACAAAGTTACATCTGTATTTCGTGGATCTATTTGCTAGCCTTATTTCTGTGGAATCTGAGAACAGATATTTCGGATCCCCTTGAAGACTATAGGGCCAGGGGAAATATCCTCCGATAACAAAGAGAAAGAAGCTTTCTGAGAAACTTCTTTGTGTTCTGTGAAATCCACTCACAGAGTTACAGCTTTCCGCTGAAGAAGCCTTTCGCTAAGACAGTTCTTGTGGAATTGGCAAAGTGATATTTGGAAGCCCATAGAGGGCTATGGTGAAAAAGGAAATATCCTCAGATGAAATCTGAAAATAAGCTTTCTGAGAAACTGCTTAGTGTTCTGTTAATTCATCTCACAGAGTTACATGTGTATTTCGTGGATCTCTTTGCTAGCCTTATTTCTGTGGATTCTGAGAACAGATATTTCGGATCCCTTTGAAGACTATAGGGCCAAAGGAAATATCCTCCGATAACAAAGAGAAAGAAGCTTTCTGAGAAACTTCTTTGTGTTCTGTGAAATCATCTCTCAGAGTTACAGCTTTCCCTAGAAGAAGCCTTTCGCTCAGACGGTTCTTGTGGAATTGGCAAAGTGATATTTGGAAGCCCATAGAGGGCTATGGTGAAAAAGGAAATATCTTCAGATGAAATCTGGAAAGAAGCTTTCTGAGAAACTGCTTAGTGTTCTGTTAATTCATCTCACAGAGTTACATCTGTATTTCGTGGATCTCTTTGCAAGCCTTATGTCTGTGGAATCTGAGAACAGATATTTCGGATCCCTTTGAAGACTATAGGGCCAAAGGAAATATCCTCCGATAACAAAGAGAAAGAAGCTTTCTGAGAAACTTTTTTGTGTTCTGTGAAATCATCTCAAGGAGTTACATCTTTCCCCTCAAGAAGCCTTTCGCTAAGACAGTTCTTGTGGAATTGGCAGAGTGATATTTGGAAGCCCATAAGGGCTATGGTGAAAAAGGAAATATCCTCAGATGAAATCTGGAAATTAGTTTTCTGAAGAACTGCTTAGTGTTCTGTTAATTCATCTCACAGAGTTACATCTGTATTTCGTGCAACTCTTTGGTAGCCTTATTTCTGTGGAATCTGAGAACAGATATTTCGGATCCCTTTGAAAACTATAGCGCCAAAGGAAATATACTCCGATAACAAAGAGAAAGAAGCTTTCTGAGAAACTTCTTTGTGTTCTGTGAAATCATGTCACACAGTTACAGCTTTCTCTAGAAGAAGCCTTTCGCTAAGACAGTTCTTGTGGAATTGGCAAAGTGATATTGGGAAGCCCATATAAGGCTATGGTTAAAAAGGTAATATCTTCAGATGAAATCTGGACAGAAGCTTTCTGAGAAACTGCTTAGTGTTCTGTTAATTCATCTCACAGAGTTACATCTGTATTTCGTGGATCTCTTTGCTAGCCTTATTTCTGTGGAATCTGAGAGCAGATATTTCGGATCCCTTTGAAGACGATAGGGCCAAAGGAAATATCCTCCGATAACAAAGAGAAAGAAGCTTTCTGAGAAACTTCTTTGTGTTCTGTGAAATCATCTCACAGAGTTACAGCTTTCCCTAGAAGAAGCCTTTCGCTCAGACGGTTTTTGTGGAATTGGCAAAGTGATATTTGGAAGCCCATATAGGGCTATGGTGAAAAAGGAAATATCTTCAGATGAAATCTGGAAAGAAGCTTTCTGAGAAACTGCTTAGTGTTCTGTTAATTCATCTCACAGAGTTACTTCTGTATTTCGTGGATCTCTTTGCCAGCCTCATGTCTGTGGAATCTGAGAACAGATATTTCGGATCCCTTTGAAGACTATAGGGCCAAAGGAAATATCCTCGGATAACAAAGAGAAAGAAGCTTTCTGAGAAACTTTTTTGTGTTCTGTGAAATCATCTCAAGGAGATACATCTTTCCCCTCAAGAAGCCTTTCGCTAAGACAGTTCTTGTGGAATTGGTAGAGTGATATTTGGAAGCCCATAAGGGCTATGGTGTAAAAGGAAATATCCTCAGATGAAATCTGGAAAGAAGTTTTCTGAAGAACTGCTTAGTGTTCTGTTAATTCATCTCACAGAGTTACATCTGTATTTCGTGGAACTCTTTGGTAGCCTTATTTCTGTGGAATCTGAGAACAGATATTTCGGATCCCTTTGAGGACTATAGGGCCAAAGGAAATATCCTCCGATAACAAAGAGAAAGAAGCTTTCTGAGGAACTTCTTTGTGTTCTGTGAAATCATCTCTCAGAGTTACAGCTTACCCTCAAGAAGCCCTTCGCTAAGACAGTTCTTGTGGAATTGGAAAAGTGATGTTTGGAAGCCCATAGAGGGCTATGGTGAAAAAGGAAATATCCTCAGATGAAATCTGGAAGGAAGCTTTCTGAGAAACTGCTTAGTGTTCTGTTAATTCATCTCACAGAGTTACATCTGTATTTCGTGGATCTCTTTGCTAGCCTTATTTCTGTGGAATCTGAGAACAGATATTTCGGATCCCTTTGAAGACTATAGGGCCAAAGGAAATATTGTCCGATAACAAAGAGAAAGAAGCTTTCTGAGAAACTTCTTTGTGTTCTGTGAAATCATCTCACAGAGTTACAGCTTTCTCTAGAAGAAGCCTTTCGCTAAGACAGTTCTTGTGGAATTGGCAAAGTGATATTGTGAAGCCCATATAGGGCTATGGTGAAAAAGGTAATATCTTCAGATGAAATCTGGAAAGAAGGTTTCTGAGAAACTGCTTAGTGTTCTGTGAATTCATCTCACAGAGTTACATCTGTATTTCGTGGATCTCTTTGCTAGCCTTATTTCTGTGGAATCTGGGAACAGATATTTCGGATCCCTTTGAACACTATAGGGCCAAAGGAAATATCCTCCGATAACAAAGAAAAAGAAGCTTTTGAGAAACTTCTTTGTGTTCTGTGAAATCATCTCAGAGAGTTACAGCTTTCCCCTCAAGAAGCCTTTCGCTAAGACAGTTCTTGTGGAATTGGCAATGTGATATTTGGAAGCCCTTAGAGGGCTACGGTGAAAAAGGAAATATCCTCAGATGAAATCTGGACAGAAGATTTCTGAGAAACTGCTTAGTGTTCTGTTAATTCATCTCACACAGTTACATCTGTATTTCGTGGATCTCTTTGCTAGCCTTATTTCTGTGGAATCTGAAAACAGATATTTCGGATCCCTTTGAAGACAATAGGGCCAAAGGAAATATCCTCCGATAACAAAGAGAAAGAAGCTTTCTGAGAAACTTCTTTGTGTTCTGTGAAATCATCTCACAGAGTTACAGCTTTCCCCTGAAGAAGCCTTTCGCTCAGACAGTTGTTGTGGAATTGGCAAAGTGATATATGGAAGCCCCTAGAGGGCTATGGTGAAAAAGGAAATATCCCTAGATAAAATCTGGAAAGAAGCTTTCTGAGAAACTGCTTAGTGTTCTGTTAATTCATCTCACAGAGTTACATCTGTATTTCGTGGATCACTTTGCTAGTCTTATTTCTGTGGAATCTGAGAACAGATATTTCGGATCCCCTTGAAGACTATAGGGCCAAAGGAAATATCCTCCGATAACAATGAGAAAGAAGCTTTCTGAGAAACTTCTTTGTGTTCTGTGAAATCATCTCACAGAGTTACAGCTTTCCCCTCAAGAAGCCTTTCGCTAAGACAGTTCTTGTGGAATTGGCAAAGTGATAACTGGAAGCCCATAGAGTTCTATGGTGAAAAAGGAAATATCCTCCGATGAAAACTGGAAAGAAGCTTTCTGAGAAACTGCTTAGTGTTCTGTTAATTCATCTCACAGAGTTACAACTGTATTTCGTGGATCTCTTTGCTAGCCTTATTTCTGTGGAATCTGAGAACAGATATTTCGGATCCCTTTGAAGACTATAGGGCCAAAGGAAATATCCTCCGATAACAAAGAGAAAGAAGCTTTCTGAGGAACTTCTTTGTGTTCTGTGAAATCATCTCAAGGAGTTACAGCTTTCCCCTAAAGAAGCCTTTCGCTAAGACAGTTCTTGTGGAATTGGCAGAGTGATATTTGGTAGGCCATTGAGGGCTATGGTGAAAAAGGAAATATCCTCAGATGAAATCTGGAAAGAAGCTTTCTGAAAAACTGCTTAGTGCTCTGTTAATTCATCTCACAGAGTTACATCTGTATTTCGTGGATCTCTTTGCTAGCCTTATTTCTGTGTAATCTAAGAACAGATATTTCGGATCCCTTTGAAGACTATAGGGCCAAAGGAAATATCCTCCGATAACAAAGAGAAAGAAGCTTTCTGAGAAACTTCTTTGTGTTCTGTGAAATCATCTCACAGAGTTACAGCTTTCCCCTCAAGAAGCCTTTCGCTAAGACAGTTCTTGTGGAATTGGCAAAGTGATATATGGAAGCCCCTAGAGGGCTATGGTGAAAAAGGAAATATCCTCAGATGAAATCTGGAAAGAAGCTTTCTGAGAAACTGCTTAGTGATCTGTTAATTCATCTCACAGAGTTACATCTGTATGTCATGGATCTCTTTGCTAGCCTTATTTCTGTGGAATCTGAGAACAGATATTTCGGATCCCTTTGAAGACTATAGGGCCAAAGGAAATATCCTCCGATAACAAAGAGAAAGAAGCTTTCTGAGAAACTTCTTTGTGTTCTGTGAAATCATCTCACAGAGTTACAGCTTTCCCTAGAAGAAGTCTTTCGCTAAGACAGTTCTTGTGGAATTGGCAAAGTGATATTGGGAAGCCCATATAGGGCTATGGTGAAAAAGGAAATATCTTCAGATGAAATCTGGAAAGAAGCTTTCTGAGAAACTGCTTAGTGTTTTGTTAATTCATCTCACAGAGTTACATCTGTATTTCGTGGATCTCTTTGCCAGCCTTATGTCTGTGGATTCGGAGAACAGATATTTCGGATCCCTTTGAAGACTATGGGGCCAAAGGAAATATCCTCCGATAACAAAGAGAAAGAAGCTTTCTGAGAAACTTCTTTGTGTTCTGTGAAATCATCTCACAGAGTTACAGCTTACCCTCAAGAAGCCCTTCGCTAAGACAGTTCTTGTGGAATTGGCAAAGTGATGTTTGGAAGCCCCTAGAGGGCTATGGTGAAAAAGGAAATATCCTCAGATGAAATCTGGAAGGAAGCTTTCTGAGAAACTGCTTAGTGTTCTGTTAATTCATCTCACAGAGTTACATCTGTATTTCGTGGATCTCTTTGCTAGCCTTATTTCTGTGGAATCTGAGAACAGATATTTCGGAACCCTTTGAAGACTATAGGGCCAAAGGAAATATCCTCCGATAACAAAGAGAAAGAAGCTTTCTGAGAAACTTCTTTGTGTTCTGTGAAATCATCTCACAGAGTTACAGCTTTCCCCTCAAGAAGCCTTTCGCTAAGACAGTTCTTGTGGAATTGGCAAAGTGATATATGGAAGCCCCTAGAGGGCTATGGTGAAAAAGGAAATATCCTCCGATGAAATCTGGAAAGAAGCTTTCTGAGAAACTGCTTAGTATTCTGTTAATTCATCTCACAGAGTTACATCTGTATTTCGTCGATCTCTTTGCTAGTCTTATTTCTGTGGAATCTGAGAACAGATATTTCGGATCCCTTTGAAGACTATAGGGCCAAAGGAAATATCCTCCGATAACAAAGAGAAAGAAGCTTTCTGAGAAACTTCTTTGGTTTCTGTGAAATCATCTCACAGAGTTACAGCTTTCTCTAGAAGAAGCCTTTCGCTAAGACAGTTCTTGTGGAATTGGCAAAGTGATATTGGAAGCCCATATAAGGCTATGGTGAAAAAGGTAATATCTTCAGATGAAATCTGGACAGAAGCTTTCTGAGAAACTGCTTAGTGTTCTGTTAATTCATCTCACAGAGTTACATCTGTATTTCGTGGATCTCTTTGCTAGCCTTATTTCTGTGGAATCTGAGAGCAGATATTTCGGATCCCTTTGAAGACGATAGGGCCAAAGGAAATATCCTCCGATAACAAAGAGAAAGAAGCTTTCTGAGAAACTTCTTTGTGTTCTGTGAAATCATGTCAAGGAGTTACAGCTTTCCCCTCAAGAAGCCTTTCGCTAAGACAGTTCTTGTGGAATTGGCAGAGTGATATTTGGAAGCCCATAGAGGGCTATGGTGAAAAAGGAAATATCATCAGATGAAATCTGGAAAGAAGCTTTCTGAGAAACTGCTTAGTGTTCTGTTAATTCATCTCACAGAGTTACATGTGAATTTCGTGGATCTCTTTGCTCGCCTTATTTCTGTGGAATGTGAGAACAGATATTTCGGATCCCTTTGAAGACTATAGGGCAAAAGGAAATATCCTCCGATAACAAAGAGAAAGAAGCTTTCTGAGAAACTTCTTTGTGTTCTGTGAAATCATCTCACAGAGTTCCAGCTTTCCCCTCAAGAAGCCTTTTGCTAAGACAGTTCTTGTGGAATTGCCAAAGTGATATATGGAAGCCCCTAGAGGGCTATGGTGAAAAAGGAAATATCCCTAGATAAAATCTGGAAAGAAGCTTTCTGAGAAACTGCTTAGTGTTCTGTTAATTCATCTCACAGAGTTACATCTGTATTTCGTGGATCTCTTTGCTAGCCTTATTTCTGTGGAATCTGAGAGCAGATATTTCGGATCCCTTTGAAGACGATAGGGCCAAAGGAAATATCCTCCGATAACAAAGAGAAAGAAGCTTTCTGAGAAACTTCTTTGTGTTCTGTGAAATCATCTCAAGGAGTTACAGCTTTCCCCTCAAGAAGCCTTTCGCTAAGACAGTTCTTGTGGAATTGGCAGAGCGATATTTGGAAGCCCATAGAGGGCTATGGTGAAAAAGGAAATATCCTCAGATGAAATCTGGAAAGAAGCTTTCTGAGAAACTGCTTAGTGTTCTGTTAATTCATCTCACAGAGTTACATCCGTATTTCGTGGATCTCTTTGCTAGCCTTACTTCTGTGGAATCTGATAACAGATATTTCGGATCCATTTGAAGACGATAGGGTCAATGGAAATATCCTCCGATAACAAAGAGAAAGAAGCTTTCTGAGAAACTTCTTTGCGTTCTGTGAAATAATCTCACAGAGTTACAGCTTTCCCCTCAAGAAGCCTTTCGCTAAGACAGTTCTTGTGGAATTGGCAAAGTGATATTTGGAAGCCCCTAGAGGGCTATGGTGAAAAAGGAAATATCCCTAGATAAAATCTGGAAAGAAGCTTTCTGAGAAACTGCTTAGTGTTCTGTTAATTCATCTCACAGAGTTACATCTGTATTTCGTGGATCTTTTGCTAGCCTTATTTCTGTGGAATCTGAGAACAGATATTTCGGATCCCTTTGAAGACTATAGGGCCAAAGGAAATATCCTCCGATAACAAAGAGAAAGAAGCTTTCTGAGAATCTTCTGTGTGTTCTGTGAAATCATCTCTCAGAGTTACAGCTTTCCCCTCAAGAAGCCTTTCCCTAAGAGAGTTCTTGTGGAATTGGCAGAGTGATATTTGGAAGCCCATAGAGGGCTATGGTGAAAAAGGAAATATCCTCTGATGAAATCTGGAAAGAAGCTTTCTGAGAAACTCCTTAGTGTTCTGTTAATTCATCTCACAAAGTTACATATGTATTTCGTGTATCTCTTTGCTAGCCTTCTTTCTGTGGAATCTGAGAACAGATATTTCGGATCCCCTTGAAGACTATAGGGCCAAAGGAAATATCCTCCGATAACAAAGAGAAAGAAGCTTTCTGAGAAACTTCTTTGTGTTCTGTGAAATCCACTCACAGAGATACAGCTTTCCTCTCAAGAAGCCTTTCGCTAAGACAGTTCTTGTGGAATTGGCAAAGTGATATTTGGAAGCCCATAGAGGGCTATGGTGAAAAAGGAAATATCCTCAGATGAAATCTGGAAAGAAGCTTTCTGAGAAACTGCTTAGTGTTCTGTTAATTCATCTCACAGAGTTACATCTGTATTTCGTGGATCTCTTTGCTAGCCTTATTTTTGTGGAATCTGAGAACAGATATTTCGGATCCCTTTGAAGACTATTGGGCCAAAGGAAATATCCTCTGATAACAAAGAGAAAGAAGCTTTCTGAGAAACTTCTTTGTGTTCTGTGAAATCATCTCACAGAGTTACAGCTTTCTCTAGAAGAAGCCTTTCGCTAAGACAGTTCTTGTGGAATTGGCAAAGTGATATTGGGAAGCCCATGTAGGGCTATGGTGAAAAAGGTAATATCTTCAGATGAAATCTGGACAGAAGCTTTCTGAGAAACTGCTTAGTGTTCTGTTAATTCATCTCACAGAGTTACATCTGTATTTCGTGGATCTCTTTGCTAGCCTTATTTCTGTGGAATCTGAGAGCAGATATTTCGCATCCCTTTGAAGACGATAGGGCCAAAGGAAATATCCTCCGATAACAAAGAGAAAGAAGCTTTCTGAGAAACTTCTTTGTGTTCTGTGAAATCATGTCAAGGAGTTACAGCTTTCCCCTCAAGAAGCCTTTCGCTAAGACAGTTCTTGTGGAATTGGCAGAGTGATATTTGGAAGCCCATAGAGGGCTATGGTGAAAAAGGAAATATCATCAGATGAAATCTGGAAAGAAGCTTTCTGAGAAACTGCTTAGTGTTCTGTTAATTCATCTCACAGAGTTACATGTGAATTTCGTGGATCTCTTTGCTCGCCTTATTTCTGTGGAATGTGAGAACAGATATTTCGGATCCCTTTGAAGACTATAGGGCAAAAGGAAATATCCTCCGATAACAAAGAGAAAGAAGCTTTCTGAGAAACTTCTTTGTGTTCTGTGAAATCATCTCACAGAGTTCCAGCTTTCCCCTCAAGAAGCCTTTTGCTAAGACAGTTCTTGTGGAATTGCCAAAGTGATATATGGAAGCCCCTAGAGGGCTATGGTGAAAAAGGAAATATCCCTAGATAAAATCTGGAAAGAAGCTTTCTGAGAAACTGCTTAGTGTTCTGTTAATTCATCTCACAGAGTTACATCTGTATTTCGTGGATCTCTTTGCTAGCCTTATTTCTGTGGAATCTGAGAGCAGATATTTCGGATCCCTTTGAAGACGATAGGGCCAAAGGAAATATCCTCCGATAACAAAGAGAAAGAAGCTTTCTGAGAAACTTCTTTGTGTTCTGTGAAATCATCTCAAGGAGTTACAGCTTTCCCCTCAAGAAGCCTTTCGCTAAGACAGTTCTTGTGGAATTGGCAGAGCGATATTTGGAAGCCCATAGAGGGCTATGGTGAAAAAGGAAATATCCTCAGATGAAATCTGGAAAGAAGCTTTCTGAGAAACTGCTTAGTGTTCTGTTAATTCATCTCACAGAGTTACATCCGTATTTCGTGGATCTCTTTGCTAGCCTTACTTCTGTGGAATCTGATAACAGATATTTCGGATCCATTTGAAGACGATAGGGTCAATGGAAATATCCTCCGATAACAAAGAGAAAGAAGCTTTCTGAGAAACTTCTTTGTGTTCTGTGAAATAATCTCACAGAGTTACAGCTTTCCCCTCAAGAAGCCTTTCGCTAAGACAGTTCTTGTGGAATTGGCAAAGTGATATTTGGAAGCCCCTAGAGGGCTATGGTGAAAAAGGAAATATCCCTAGATAAAATCTGGAAAGAAGCTTTCTGAGAAACTGCTTAGTGTTCTGTTAATTCATCTCACAGAGTTGCATCTGTATTTCGTGGATCTCTTTGCTAGTCTTATTTCTGTGGAATCTGAGAACAGATATTTCGGATCCCTTTGAAGACTATAGGGCCTAAGGAAATATCCTCCGATAACAAAGAGAAAGAAGCTTTCTGAGAAACTTCTTTGTGTTCTGTGAAATCATCTCACAGAGTTACAGCTTTCTCTAGAAGAAGCCTTTCGCTAAGACAGTTCTTGTGGAATTGGCAAAGTGATAATTGGAAGCCCCTAGAGTTCTATGGTGAATAAGGAAATATCCTCCGATGAAATCTGGAAAGAAGTTTTCTGAGAAACTGCTTAGTGTTCTGTTAATTCATCTCACACAGTTACATCTGTATTTCGTGGATCTCTTTGATAGCCTTATTTCTGTGGAATCTGAGAACAGATATTTCGTATCCCTTTGAAGACTATAGGGCCAAAGGAAATATCCTCCGATAACAAAGAGAAAGAAGCTTTCTGGGAAACTTCTTTGTGTTCTGTGAAATCATCTCACAGAGTTACAGCTTTCCCCTCAAGAAGCCTTTCGCTAAGACATTTCTTGTGGAATTGGCAAAGTGATATATGGAAGCCCCTAGAGGGCTATGGTGAAAAAGGAAATATCCCTAGATAAAATCTGGAAAGAAGCTTTCTGAGAAACTGCTTAGTGTTCTGTTAATTCATCTCACAGAGTTACATCTGTATTTCGTGGATCTCTTTGCTAGCCTTATTTCTGTGGAATCTGAGAACAGATATTTCGGATCCCTTTGAAGACTATAGGGCCAAAGGAAATATCCTCCGATAACAAAGAGAAAGAAGCTTTCTGAGAAACTTCTGTGTGTTCTGTGAAATCATCTCTCAGAGTTACAGCTTTCCCCTCAAGAAGCCTTTCCCTAAGAGAGTTCTTGTGGAATTGGCAGAGTGATATTTGGAAGCCCATAGAGGGCTATGGTGAAAAAGGAAATATCCTCTGATGAAATCTGGAAAGAAGCTTTCTGAGAAACTCCTTAGTGTTCTGTTAATTCATCTCACAAAGTTACATATGTATTTCGTGTATCTCTTTGCTAGCCTTCTTTCTGTGGAATCTGAGAACAGATATTTCGGATCCCCTTGAAGACTATAGGGCCAAAGGAAATATCCTCCGATATCAAAGAGAAAGAAGCTTTCTGAGAAACTTCTTTGTGTTCTGTGAAATCCACTCACAGAGATACAGCTTTCCTCTCAAGAAGCCTTTCGCTAAGACAGTTCTTGTGGAATTGGCAAAGTGATATTTGGAAGCCCATAGAGGGCTATGGTGAAAAAGGAAATATCCTCAGATGAAATCTGGAAAGAAGCTTTCTGAGAAACTGCTTAGTGTTCTGTTAATTCATCTCACAGAGTTACATCTGTATTTCGTGGATCTCTTTGCTAGCCTTATTTTTGTGAAATCTGAGAACAGATATTTCGGATCCCTTTGAAGACTATTGGGCCAAAGGAAATATCCTCTGATAACAAAGAGAAAGAAGCTTTCTGAGAAACTTCTTTGTGTTCTGTGAAATCATCTCACAGAGTTACAGCTTTCTCTAGAAGAAGCCTTTCGCTAAGACAGTTCTTGTGGAATTGGCAAAGTGATATTGGGAAGCCCATGTAGGGCTATGGTGAAAAAGGAAATATCCTCAGATGAAATCTGGAAAGAAGCTTTCTGAGAAACTGCTTAGTGTTCTGTTAATTCATCTCACAGAGTTACATCCGTATTTCGTGGATCTCTTTGCTAGCCTTACTTCTGTGGAATCTGATAACAGATATTTCGGATCCATTTGAAGACGATAGGGTCAATGGAAATATCCTCCGATAACAAAGAGAAAGAAGCTTTCTGAGAAACTTCTTTGCGTTCTGTGAAATAATCTCACAGAGTTACAGCTTTCCCCTCAAGAAGCCTTTCGCTAAGATAGTTCTTGTGGAATTGGCAAAGTGATATTTGGAAGCCCCTAGAGGGCTATGGTGAAAAAGGAAATATCCCTAGATAAAATCTGGAAAGAAGCTTTCTGAGAAACTGCTTAGTGTTCTGTTAATTCATCTCACAGAGTTACATCTGTATTTCGTGGATCTTTTGCTAGCCTTATTTCTGTGGAATCTGAGAACAGATATTTCGGATCCCTTTGAAGACTATAGGGCCAAAGGAAATATCCTCCGATAACAAAGAGAAAGAAGCTTTCTGAGAATCTTCTGTGTGTTCTGTGAAATCATCTCTCAGAGTTACAGCTTTCCCCTCAAGAAGCCTTTCCCTAAGAGAGTTCTTGTGGAATTGGCAGAGTGATATTTGGAAGCCCATAGAGGGCTATGGTGAAAAAGGAAATATCCTCTGATGAAATCTGGAAAGAAGCTTTCTGAGAAACTCCTTAGTGTTCTGTTAATTCATCTCACAAAGTTACATATGTATTTCGTGTATCTCTTTGCTAGCCTTCTTTCTGTGGAATCTGAGAACAGATATTTCGGATCCCCTTGAAGACTATAGGGCCAAAGGAAATATCCTCCGATAACAAAGAGAAAGAAGCTTTCTGAGAAACTTCTTTGTGTTCTGTGAAATCCACTCACAGAGATACAGCTTTCCTCTCAAGATGCCTTTCGCTAAGACAGTTCTTGTGGAATTGGCAAAGTGATATTTGGAAGCCCATAGAGGGCTATGGTGAAAAAGGAAATATCCTCAGATGAAATCTGGAAAGAAGCTTTCTGAGAAACTGCTTAGTGTTCTGTTAATTCATCTCACAGAGTTACATCTGTATTTCGTGGATCTCTTTGCTAGCCTTATTTTTGTGGAATCTGAGAACAGATATTTCGGATCCCTTTGAAGACTATTGGGCCAAAGGAAATATCCTCTGATAACAAAGAGAAAGAAGCTTTCTGAGAAACTTCTTTGTGTTCTGTGAAATCATCTCACAGAGTTACAGCTTTCTCTAGAAGAAGCCTTTCGCTAAGACAGTTCTTGTGGAATTGGCAAAGTGATATTGGGAAGCCCATGTAGGGCTATGGTGAAAAAGGTAATATCTTCAGATGAAATCTGGACAGAAGCTTTCTGAGAAACTGCTTAGTGTTCTGTTAATTCATCTCACAGAGTTACATCTGTATTTCGTGGATCTCTTTGCTAGCCTTATTTCTGTGGAATCTGAGAGCAGATATTTCGCATCCCTTTGAAGACGATAGGGCCAAAGGAAATATCCTCCGATAACAAAGAGAAAGAAGCTTTCTGAGAAACTTCTTTGTGTTCTGTGAAATCATGTCAAGGAGTTACAGCTTTCCCCTCAAGAAGCCTTTCGCTAAGACAGTTCTTGTGGAATTGGCAGAGTGATATTTGGAAGCCCATAGAGGGCTATGGTGAAAAAGGAAATATCATCAGATGAAATCTGGAAAGAAGCTTTCTGAGAAACTGCTTAGTGTTCTGTTAATTCATCTCACAGAGTTACATGTGAATTTCGTGGATCTCTTTGCTCGCCTTATTTCTGTGGAATGTGAGAACAGATATTTCGGATCCCTTTGAAGACTATAGGGCAAAAGGAAATATCCTCCGATAACAAAGAGAAAGAAGCTTTCTGAGAAACTTCTTTGTGTTCTGTGAAATCATCTCACAGAGTTCCAGCTTTCCCCTCAAGAAGCCTTTTGCTAAGACAGTTCTTGTGGAATTGCCAAAGTGATATATGGAAGCCCCTAGAGGGCTATGGTGAAAAAGGAAATATCCCTAGATAAAATCTGGAAAGAAGCTTTCTGAGAAACTGCTTAGTGTTCTGTTAATTCATCTCACAGAGTTACATCTGTATTTCGTGGATCTCTTTGCTAGCCTTATTTCTGTGGAATCTGAGAGCAGATATTTCGGATCCCTTTGAAGACGATAGGGCCAAAGGAAATATCCTCCGATAACAAAGAGAAAGAAGCTTTCTGAGAAACTTCTTTGTGTTCTGTGAAATCATCTCAAGGAGTTACAGCTTTCCCCTCAAGAAGCCTTTCGCTAAGACAGTTCTTGTGGAATTGGCAGAGCGATATTTGGAAGCCCATAGAGGGCTATGGTGAAAAAGGAAATATCCTCAGATGAAATCTGGAAAGAAGCTTTCTGAGAAACTGCTTAGTGTTCTGTTAATTCATCTCACAGAGTTACATCCGTATTTCGTGGATCTCTTTGCTAGCCTTACTTCTGTGGAATCTGATAACAGATATTTCGGATCCATTTGAAGACGATAGGGTCAATGGAAATATCCTCCGATAACAAAGAGAAAGAAGCTTTCTGAGAAACTTCTTTGTGTTCTGTGAAATAATCTCACAGAGTTACAGCTTTCCCCTCAAGAAGCCTTTCGCTAAGACAGTTCTTGTGGAATTGGCAAAGTGATATTTGGAAGCCCCTAGAGGGCTATGGTGAAAAAGGAAATATCCCTAGATAAAATCTGGAAAGAAGCTTTCTGAGAAACTGCTTAGTGTTCTGTTAATTCATCTCACAGAGTTGCATCTGTATTTCGTGGATCTCTTTGCTAGTCTTATTTCTGTGGAATCTGAGAACAGATATTTCGGATCCCTTTGAAGACTATAGGGCCTAAGGAAATATCCTCCGATAACAAAGAGAAAGAAGCTTTCTGAGAAACTTCTTTGTGTTCTGTGAAATCATCTCACAGAGTTACAGCTTTCTCTAGAAGAAGCCTTTCGCTAAGACAGTTCTTGTGGAATTGGCAAAGTGATAATTGGAAGCCCCTAGAGTTCTATGGTGAATAAGGAAATATCCTCCGATGAAATCTGGAAAGAAGTTTTCTGAGAAACTGCTTAGTGTTCTGTTAATTCATCTCACACAGTTACATCTGTATTTCGTGGATCTCTTTGATAGCCTTATTTCTGTGGAATCTGAGAACAGATATTTCGTATCCCTTTGAAGACTATAGGGCCAAAGGAAATATCCTCCGATAACAAAGAGAAAGAAGCTTTCTGGGAAACTTCTTTGTGTTCTGTGAAATCATCTCACAGAGTTACAGCTTTCCCCTCAAGAAGCCTTTCGCTAAGACATTTCTTGTGGAATTGGCAAAGTGATATATGGAAGCCCCTAGAGGGCTATGGTGAAAAAGGAAATATCCCTAGATAAAATCTGGAAAGAAGCTTTCTGAGAAACTGCTTAGTGTTCTGTTAATTCATCTCACAGAGTTACATCTGTATTTCGTGGATCTCTTTGCTAGCCTTATTTCTGTGGAATCTGAGAACAGATATTTCGGATCCCTTTGAAGACTATAGGGCCAAAGGAAATATCCTCCGATAACAAAGAGAAAGAAGCTTTCTGAGAAACTTCTGTGTGTTCTGTGAAATCATCTCTCAGAGTTACAGCTTTCCCCTCAAGAAGCCTTTCCCTAAGAGAGTTCTTGTGGAATTGGCAGAGTGATATTTGGAAGCCCATAGAGGGCTATGGTGAAAAAGGAAATATCCTCTGATGAAATCTGGAAAGAAGCTTTCTGAGAAACTCCTTAGTGTTCTGTTAATTCATCTCACAAAGTTACATATGTATTTCGTGTATCTCTTTGCTAGCCTTCTTTCTGTGGAATCTGAGAACAGATATTTCGGATCCCCTTGAAGACTATAGGGCCAAAGGAAATATCCTCCGATAACAAAGAGAAAGAAGCTTTCTGAGAAACTTCTTTGTGTTCTGTGAAATCCACTCACAGAGATACAGCTTTCCTCTCAAGAAGCCTTTCGCTAAGACAGTTCTTGTGGAATTGGCAAAGTGATATTTGGAAGCCCATAGAGGGCTATGGTGAAAAAGGAAATATCCTCAGATGAAATCTGGAAAGAAGCTTTCTGAGAAACTGCTTAGTGTTCTGTTAATTCATCTCACAGAGTTACATCTGTATTTCGTGGATCTCTTTGCTAGCCTTATTTTTGTGAAATCTGAGAACAGATATTTCGGATCCCTTTGAAGACTATTGGGCCAAAGGAAATATCCTCTGATAACAAAGAGAAAGAAGCTTTCTGAGAAACTTCTTTGTGTTCTGTGAAATCATCTCACAGAGTTACAGCTTTCTCTAGAAGAAGCCTTTCGCTAAGACAGTTCTTGTGGAATTGGCAAAGTGATATTGGGAAGCCCATGTAGGGCTATGGTGAAAAAGGTAATATCTTCAGATGAAATCTGGAAAGAAGCTTTCTGAGAAACTGCTTAGTGTTCTGTTAATTCATCTCACAGAGTTACATCTGTATTTCGTGGATCTCTTTGCTAGCCTAATTTCTGTGGAATCTCAGAACAGATATTTCGGATCCCTTTGAAGACGATAGGGCCAAAGGAAATATCCTCCGATAACAAAGAGAAAGAAGCTTTCTGAGAAACTTCTTTGTGTTCTGTGAAATCATCTCACAGAGTTACAGCTTTCCCCTCAAGAAGCCTTTGCTAAGACAGTTCTTGTGGAACTGGCAAAGTGATATTTGGTAGTCCATAGAGGGCTATGGTGAAAAAGGAAATATCCTCAGATGAAATCTGGAAAGAAGCTTTCTGAGAAACTGCTTAGTGTTCTGTTAATTCATCTCACAGAGTTACATCTGTATTTCGTGGATCTCTTTGCTAGCCTTATTTCTGTGGAATCTGAGAACAGATATTTTGGATCCCTTTGAAGACTATAGGGCCAAAGGAAATATCCTCCGATAACAAAGAGAAAGAAGCTTTCTGAGAAACTTCTTTGTGTTCTGTGAAATCATTTCACAGAGTTACAGCTTTCCCTAGAAGAAGTCTTTCTCTAAGACAGTTCTTTTGGAATTGGCAAAGTGATATTGGGAAGCCCATATAGGGCTATGGTGAAAAAGGAAATATCCCTAGATAAAATCTGGAAAGAAGCTTTCTGAGAAACTGCTTAGTGTTCTGTTAATTCATCTCACAGAGTTACATCTGTATTTCATGGATCCCTTTGCTAGCCTTTTTTCTGTGGAATCTGAGAACAGATATTTCGGATCCCTTTGAAGACTATAGGGCCAAAGGAAATATCCTCCGATAACAAAGAGAAAGAAGCTTTCTGAGAAACTTCTTTGTGTTCTGTGAAATCATCTCACAGAGTTACAGCTTTCCCCTGAAGAAGCCTTTCGCTAAGACAGTTCTTGTGGAATTGGCAAAGTGATAATTGGAAGCCCATAGAGTTCTATGGTGAAAAAGGAAATATCCTCCGATGAAATCTGGAAAGAAGCTTTCTGAGAAACTGCTTAGTGTTCTGTTAATTCATCTCACAGAGTTACATCTGTATTTCGTGGATCTCTTTGCTAGCCTTATTTCTGTGGAATCTGAGAACAGATATTTCGGATCCCTTTGAAGACGATAGGGCCAAAGGAAATATCCTCCGATAACAAAGAGAAAGAAGCTTTCTGAGAAACTTCTTTGTGTTCTGTGAAATCATCTCACAGATTTACAGCTTACCCTCAAGAAGCCCTTCGCTAAGACAGTTCTTGTGGAATTGGCAAAGTGATGTTTGGAAGCCCCTAGAGGGCTATGGTGAAAAAGGAAATATCCTCAGATGAAATCTGGAAAGAAGCTTTCTGAGAAAGTGCTTAGTGTTCTGTTAATTCATCTCACAGAGTTACATGTGAATTTCGTGGATCTCTTTGCTAGCCTTATTTCTGTGGAATCTGAGAACAGATATTTCGGATCCCTTTGAAGACTATAGGGCCAAAGGAAATATCCTCCGATAACAAAGAGAAAGAAGCTTTCTGAGAAACTTCTTTGTGTTCTGTGAAATCATCTCACAGAGTTACAGCTTTCCCCTCAAGAAGCCTTTCGCTAAGACAGTTGTTGTCGAATTGGCAAAGTGATATATGGAAGCCCCTAGAGGGCTATGGTGAAAAAGGAAATATCCCTAGATAAAATCTGGAAAGAAGCTTTCTGAGAAACTGCTTAGTGTTCTGTTAATTCATCTCACAGAGTTACATCTGTATTTCGTGGATCTCTTTGCTAGTCTTATTTCTGTGGAATCTGAGAACAGATATTTCGGATCCCTTTGAAGACTATAGGGCAAAAGGAAATATCCTCCGATAACAAAGAGAAAGAAGCTTTCTGAGAAACTTCTTTGTGTTCTGTGAAATCATCTCACAGAGTTACAGCTTTCCCCTCAAGAAGCCTTTCGCTAAGACAATTCTTGTGTAATTGGCAAAGTGATAATTGGAAGCCCTTAGAGTTATATGGTGAAAAAGGAAATATCCTCCGATGAAATCTGGAAAGAAGCTTTCTGAGAAACTGCTTAGTGTTCTGTTAATTCATCTCACAGAGTTACATCTGTATTTCGTGGATTTCTTTGCTAGCCTTATTTCTGTGGAATCTGAGAACAGATATTTCGTATCCCTTTGAAGACTATAGGGCCAAAGGAAATATTCCCCAATAACAAAGAGAAAGAAGCTTTCTGGGAAACTTCTTTGTGTTCTGTGAAATCATCTCACAGAGTTACAGCTTTCCCCTCAAGAAGCCTTTCGCTAAGAGAGTTCTTGTGGAATTGGCAAAGTGATATTTGGAAGCCCATAGAGGGCTATGGTGAAAAAGGAAATATCCTCTGATGAAATCTGGAAAGAAGCTTTCTGAGAAACTGCTTAGTGTTCTGTTAATTCATCTCACAGAGTTACATCTGTATTTCGTGGATCTCTTTGCTAGCCTTATTTCTGTGGAATCTGAGAACAGATATTTCGGATCCCCTTGAAGACTATAGGGGCAAAGGAAATATCCTCCGATAACAAAGAGAAAGAAGCTTTCTGAGAAACTTCTTTGTGTTCTGTGAAATCCACTCACAGAGTTACAGCTTTCCCCTCAAGAAGCCTTTCGCTAAGACAGTTCTTGTGGAATTGGCAAAGTGATATTTGGAAGCCCATAGAGGGCTATGGTGAAAAAGGAAATATCCTCAGATGCAATCTGGAAAGAAGCTTTCTGAGAAACTGCTTAGTGTTCTGTTAATTCATCTCACAGAATTACATCTGTATTTCGTGGATCTCTTTGTTAGAATTATTTCTGTGGAATATGAGAACAGATATTTCGGATCCCTTTGAAGACTATAGGGCCAAAGGAAATATCCTCCGATAACAAAGAGAAAGAAGCTTTCTGAGAAACTTCTTTGTGTTCTGTGAAATCCACTCACAGAGTTACAGCTTGCCCCTCAAGAAGCCTTTCGGTAAGACAGTTCTTGTGGAATTGGAAAAGTGATGTTTGGAAGCCCATAGAGGAATATGGTGAAAAAGGAAATATCCTCAGATGAAATCTGGAAGGAAGGTTTCTGAGAAACTGCTTAGTGTTCTGTTAATTCTTCTCACAAAGTTACATCTGTATTTCGTGGATCTCTTTGCTAGCCTTATTTCTCTGGAATCTGAGAACAGATATTTCGGATCCCTTTGAAGACTATAGCGCCAAAGGAAATATCCTCCGATAACAAAGAGAAAGAAGCTTTCTGAGGAACTACTTTGTGTTCTGTGAAATCATCTCACAGAGTTACAGCTTTCCCCTCAAGAAGCCTTTCGCTAAGATAGTTCTTGTGGAATTGGCAAAGTGATATTGGGAAGCCCATATAGGGCTATGGTGAAAAAGGTAATATCTTCAGATGAAATCTGGAAAGAAGCTTTCTGAGAAACTGCTTAGTGTTCTGTTAATTCATCTCACAGAGTTACATCTGTATTTCGTGGATCTCTTTGCTAGCCTTATTTCTGTGGAATCTGATAACAGATATTTCGGATCCCTTTGAAGACGATAGGGCCAAAGGAAATATCCTCCGATAACAAAGAGAAAGAAGCTTTCTGAGAAACTTCTTTGTGTTCTGTGAAATCATCTCACAGAGTTACAGCTTTCCCCTCAAGAAGCCTTTCGCTAAGACAGTTCTTGTGGAATTCGCAAAGTGATATATGGAAGCACCAAGAGGGTATGGTGAAAAAGGAAATATCCTCAGATGAAATCTGGAAAGAAGCTTTCTGAGAAACTGCTTAGTGTTCTGTTAATTCATCTCACAGAGTTACATCTGTATTTCGGGGATCTCTTTGCTAGCCTTATTTCTGTGGAATCGGAGAACAGATATTTCGGATCCCTATGAAGACTATAGGGCCAAAGGAAATATCCTCCGATAACAAAGAGAAAGAAGCTTTCTGAGAAACTTCTTTGTGTTCTGTGAAATCATCTCACACAGTTACAGCTTTCTCTACAAGAAGCCTTTCGCTAAGACAGTTCTTGTGGAATTGGCAAAGTGATATTGGGAAGCCCATATAGGGCTATGGTGAAAAAGGTAATATCTTCAGATGAAATCTGGAAAGAAGCTTTCTGAGAAACTGCTTAGTGTTCTGTTAATTCATCTCACAGAGTTACATCTGTATTTCGTGGATCTCTTTGCTACCCTTATTTCTGTGGAATCTGAGAACAGATATTTCGGATCCCCTTGAAGACTATAGGGACAAAGAAATATCCTCCGATAACAAAGAGAAAGAAGCTTTCTGAGAAACTTCTTTGTGTTCTGTGAAATCCACTCACAGAGTTACAGCTTTCCCCTCAAGAAGCCTTTTGGTAAGACAGTTCTTGTGGAATTGGCAAAGTGATATTTGGAAGCCCATAGAGGGCTATGGTGAAAAAGGAAATATCCTCAGATGAAATCTGGAAAGAAGGCTTCTGAGAAACTGCTTAGTGTTCTGTTAATTCATCTCACAGAGTTACATCTGTATTTCGTGGATCTCTTTGCTAGCCTTATTTCTGTGGAATCTGAGAACAGATATTTCGGATCCCTTTGAAGACTATAGGGCCAAAGGAAATATCCTCCGATAACAAAGAGAAAGAAGCTTTCTGAGAAACTTCTTTGTGTTCTGTGAAATCATCTCACAGAGTTACAGCTTTCCTCTCAAGAAGCCTTTCGCTAAGACAGTTCTTGTGGTATTCGCAAAGTGATATATGGAAGCCCCAAGAGGGTATGGTGAAAAAGGAAATATCCCTAGATAAAATCTGGAAAGATGCTTTCTGGGAAACTGCTTAGTGTTCTGTTAATTCATCTCACAGAGTTACATCTGTATTTCGTGGATCTCTTTGCTGGCCTTATTTCTGTGGAATCTGAGAACAGATATTTCGGATCCCTTTGAAGACTATAGGGCCAAAGGAAATATCCTCCGATAACAAAGAGAAAGAAGCTTTCTGAGAAACTTCTTTGTGTTCTGTGAAATCATCTCACAGAGTTACAGCTTTCCCCTCAAGAAGCCTTTCGCTAAGACAGTTCTTGTGGAATTGGCAAAGTGATATATGGAAGCCCCTAGAGGGCTATGGTGAAAAAGGAAATATCCCTAGATAAAATCTGGAAAGAAGCTTTCTGAGAAACTGCTTAGTGTTCTGTTAATTCATCTCACAGAGTTACATCTGTATTTCGTGGAACTCTTTGCTAGTCTTATTTCTGTGGAATCTGAGAACAGATATTTCGGATCCCTTTGAAGACTATAGGGCCAAAGGAAATATCCTCCGATAACAAAGAGAAAGAAGCTTTCTGAGAAACTTCTTTGTGTTCTGTGAAATCATCTCACAGAGTTACAGCTTTCCCCTCAAGAAGCCTTTCGCTAAGACAATTCTTGTGGAATTGGCAAAGTGATAATTGGAAGCCCTTAGAGTTATATGGTGAAAAAGGAAATATCCTCCGATGAAATCTGGAAAGAAGCTTTCTGAGAAACTGCTTAGTGTTCTGTTAATTCATCTCACAGAGTTACATCTGTATTTCGTGGATTTCTTTGCTAGCCTTATTTCTGTGGAATCTGAGAACAGATATTTCGGATCCCTTTGAAGACTATAGGGCCAAAGGAAATATTCCCCAATAACAAAGAGAAAGAAGCTTTCTGGGAAACTTCTTTGTGTTCTGTGAAATCATCTCACAGAGTTACAGCCTTCCCCTCAAGAAGCCTTTCGCTAAGAGAGTTCTTTTGGAATTGGCAAAGTGATATTTGGAAGCCCATAGAGGGCTATGGTGAAAAAGGAAATATCCTCTGATGAAATCTGGAAAGAAGCTTTCTGAGAAACTGCTTAGTGTTCTGTTAATTCATCTCACAAAGTTACATCTGTATTTCGTGGATCTCTTTGCTAGCCTTATTTCTGTGGAATCTGAGAACAGATATTTCGGATCCCCTTGAAGACTATAGGGGCAAAGGAAATATCCTCCGATAACAAAGAGAAAGAAGCTTTCTGAGAAACTTCTTTGTATTCTGTGAAATCCACTCACAGAGTTACAGCTTTCCCCTCAAGAAGCCTTTCGCTAAGACAGTTCTTGTGGAATTGGCAAAGTGATATTTGGAAGCCCATAGAGGGCTATGGTGAAAAAGGAAATATCCTCAGATGCAATCTGGAAAGAAGCTTTCTGAGAAACTGCTTAGTGTTCTGTTAATTCATCTCACAGAATTACATCTGTATTTCGTGGATCTCTTTGTTAGAATTATTTCTGTGGAATCTGAGAACAGATATTTCGGATCCCTTTGAAGACTATAGGGCCAAAGGAAATATCCTCCGATAACAAAGAGAAAGAAGCTTTCTGAGAAACTTCTTTGTGTTCTGTGAAATCCACTCACAGAGTTACAGCTTGCCCCTCAAGAAGCCTTTCGGTAAGACAGTTCTTGTGGAATTGGCAAAGTGATGTTTGGAAGCCCATAGAGGAATATGGTGAAAAAGGAAATATCCTCAGATGAAATCTGGAAGGAAGGTTTCTGAGAAACTGCTTAGTGTTCTGTTAATTCTTCTCACAAAGTTACATCTGTATTTCGTGGATCTCTTTGCTAGCCTTATTTCTCTGGAATCTGAGAACAGATATTTCGGATCCCTTTGAAGACTATAGCGCCAAAGGAAATATCCTCCGATAACAAAGAGAAAGAAGCTTTCTGAGGAACTACTTTGTGTTCTGTGAAATCATCTCACAGAGTTACAGCTTTCCCCTCAAGAAGCCTTTCGCTAAGATAGTTCTTGTGGAATTGGCAAAGTGTTATTGGGAAGCCAATATAGGGCTATGGTGAAAAAGGTAATATCTTCAGATGAAATCTGGAAAGAAGCTTTCTGAGAAACTGCTTAGTGTTCTGTTAATTCATCTCACAGAGTTACATCTGTATTTCGTGGATCTCTTTGCTAGCCTTATTTCTGTGGAATCTGAGAACAGATATTTCGGATCCCTTTGAAGACGATAGGGCCAAAGGAAATATCCTCCGATAACAAAGAGAAAGAAGCTTTCTGAGAAACTTCTTTGTGTTCCGTGAAATCATCTCAAGGAGTTACAGCTTTCCCCTCAAGAAGCCTTTCGCTAAGACAGTTCTTGTGGAATTCGCAAAGTGATATATGGAAGCACCAAGAGGGTATGGTGAAAAAGGAAATATCCCTAGATAAAATCTGGAAAGAAGCTTTCTGGGAAACTGCTTAGTGTTCTGTTAATTCATCTCACAGAGTTACATCTGTATTTCGTGGATCTCTTTGCTAGCCTTATTTCTGTGGAATCTGAGAACAGATATTTCGGATCCCTTTGAAGACTACAGGGCCAAAGGAAATATCCTCCGATAACAAAGAGAAAGAAGCTTTCTGAGAAACTTCTTTGTGTTCTGTGAAATCATCTCAAAGAGTTACAGCTTACCCTCAAGAAGCCCTTCGCTAAGACAGTTCTTGTGGAATTGGCAAAGTGATATTTGGAAGCCCATAGAGGGCTATGGTGAAAAAGGAAATATCCTCAGATGAAATCTGGAAAGAAGCTTTCTGAGAAACTGCTTAGTGTTCTGTTAATTCATCTCACAAAGTTACATCTGTATTTCGTGGATCTCTTTGCTAGCCTTATTTCTGTGGAATCTGAGAACAGATATTTCGGATCCCCTTGAAGACTATAGGGGCAAAGGAAATATCCTCCGATAACAAAGAGAAAGAAGCTTTCTGAGAAACTTCTTTGTGTTCTGTGAAATCCACTCACAGAGTTACAGCTTTCCCCTCAAGAAGCCTTTCGCTAAGACAGTTCTTGTGGAATTGGCAAAGTGATATTTGGAAGCCCATAGAGGGCTATGGTGAAAAAGGAAATATCCTCAGATGCAATCTGGAAAGAAGCTTTCTGAGAAACTGCTTAGTGTTCTGTTAATTCATCTCACAGAATTACATCTGTATTTCGTGGATCTCTTTGTTAGAATTATTTCTGTGGAATCTGAGAACAGATATTTCGGATCCCTTTGAAGACTATAGGGCCAAAGGAAATATCCTCCGATAACAAAGAGAAAGAAGCTTTCTGAGAAACTTCTTTGTGTTCTGTGAAATCCACTCACAGAGTTACAGCTTGCCCCTCAAGAAGCCTTTCGGTAAGACAGTTCTTGTGGAATTGGCAAAGTGATGTTTGGAAGCCCATAGAGGAATATGGTGAAAAAGGAAATATCCTCAGATGAAATCTGGAAGGAAGGTTTCTGAGAAACTGCTTAGTGTTCTGTTAATTCTTCTCACAAAGTTACATCTGTATTTCGTGGATCTCTTTGCTAGCCTTATTTCTCTGGAATCTGAGAACAGATATTTCGGATCCCTTTGAAGACTATAGCGCCAAAGGAAATATCCTCCGATAACAAAGAGAAAGAAGCTTTCTGAGGAACTACTTTGTGTTCTGTGAAATCATCTCACAGAGTTACAGCTTTCCCCTCAAGAAGCCTTTCGCTAAGATAGTTCTTGTGGAATTGGCAAAGTGATATTGGGAAGCCCATATAGGGCTATGGTGAAAAAGGTAATATCTTCAGATGAAATCTGGAAAGAAGCTTTCTGAGAAACTGCTTAGTGTTCTGTTAATTCATCTCACAGAGTTACATCTGTATTTCGTGGATCTCTTTGCTAGCCTTATTTCTGTGGAATCTGATAACAGATATTTCGGATCCCTTTGAAGACGATAGGGCCAAAGGAAATATCCTCCGATAACAAAGAGAAAGAAGCTTTCTGAGAAACTTCTTTGTGTTCCGTGAAATCATCTCAAGGAGTTACAGCTTTCCCCTCAAGAAGCCTTTCGCTAAGACAGTTCTTGTGGAATTCGCAAAGTGATATATGGAAGCACCAAGGGGGTATGGTGAAAAAGGAAATATCCCTAGATAAAATCTGGAAAGAAGCTTTCTGGGAAACTGCTTAGTGTTCTGTTAATTCATCTCACAGAGTTACATCTGTATTTCGTGGATCTCTTTGCTAGCCTTATTTCTGTGGAATCTGAGAACAGATATTTCGGATCCCTTTGAAGACTATAGGGCCAAAGGAAATATCCTCCGATAACAAAGAGAAAGAAGCTTTCTGAGAAACTTCTTTGTGTTCTGTGAAATCATCTCAAAGAGTTACAGCTTACCCTCAAGAAGCCCTTCGCTAAGACAGTTCTTGTGGAATTGGCAAAGTGATGTTTGAAGCCCCTAGAGGGCTATGGTGAAAAAGGAAATATCCTCAGATGAAATCTGGAAAGAAGCTTTCTGAGAAACTGCTTAGTGTTCTGTTAATTCATCTCACAGAGTTACATGTGAATTTCGTGGATCTCTTTGCTGGCTTTATTTCTGTGGAATCTGAGAACAGATATTTCGGATCCATTTGAAGACTATAGGGCCAAAGGAAATATCCTCCGATAACAAAGAGAAAGAAGCTTTCTGCGAAACTTCTTTGGTTTCTGTGAAATCATCTCACAGAGTTACAGCTTTCCCCTCAAGAAGCCTTTCGCTAAGACAGTTCTTGTGGAATTGGCAAAGTGATAATTGGAAGCCCATAGAATTCTATGGTGAAAAAGGAAATATCCTCCGATGAAATCTGGAAAGAAGCTTTCTGAGAGACTGCTTAGTGTTCTGTTAATTCATCTCACCAGTTACATCTGTATTTCGTGGATCTCTTTGCTAGCCTTATTTCTGTGGAATCTGATAACAGATATTTCGGATCCATTTGAAGACGATAGGGCCAAAGGAAATATCCTCCGATAACAAAGAGAAAGAAGCTTTCTGAGAAACTTCTTTGTGTTCTGTGAAATCATCTCACAGAGTTACAGCTTTCCCCTCAAGAAGCCTTTCGCTAAGACAGTTCTTGTGGAATTGGCAGAGTGATATTAGGAAGCCCATAGAGGGCTATGGTGAAAACGGAAATATCCTCAGATGAAATCTGGAAAGAAGCTTTCTGAGAAACTGCTTAGTGTTCTGTTAATTCATCTCACAGAGTTACATCTGTATCTCGTGGATGTCTTTGCTAGCCTTATTTCTGTGGAATCTGAGAACAGATATTTCGGATCCATTTGAAGACGATAGGGCCAACGGAAATATCCTCCGATAACAAAGAGAAAGAAGCTTTCTGAGAAACTTCTTTGTGTTCTGTGAAATCATCTCAGAGAGTTACAGCTTTCCCCTCAAGAAGCCTTTCGCTAAGACAGTTCTTGTGGAATTGGCAAAGTGATATTTGGAAGCCCCTAGAGGGCTATGGTGAAAAAGGAAATATCCTCAGATGAAATCTGGAAAGAAGCTTTCTGAGAAACTGCTTAGTGTTCTGTTAATTCATCTCACAGAGTTACATCTGTATTTCGTGGATCTCTTTGCTAGCCTTATTTCTGTGGAATCTGAGAACAGATATTTCGGATCCCTATGAAGACTATAGGGCCAAAGGAAATATCCTCCGATAACAAAGAGAAAGAAGCTTTCTGAGAAACTTCTTTGTGTTCTGTGAAATCATCTCACAGAGTTACAGCTTTCTCTACAAGAAGCCTTTCGCTAAGACAGTTCTTGTGGAATTGGCAAAGTGATATTGGGAAGCCCATATAGGGCTATGGTGAAAAAGGTAATATCTTCAGATGAAATCTGGAAAGAAGCTTTCTGAGAAACTGCTTAGTGTTCTGTTAATTCATCTCACAGAGTTACATCTGTATTTCGTGGATCTCTTTGCTACCCTTATTTCTGTGGAATCTGAGAACAGATATTTCGGATCCCCTTGAAGACTATAGGGACAAAGGAAATATCCTCCGATAACAAAGAGAAAGAAGCTTTCTGAGAAACTTCTTTGTGTTCTGTGAAATCCACTCACAGAGTTACAGCTTTCCCCTCAAGAAGCCTTTTGGTAAGACAGTTCTTGTGGAATTGGCAAAGTGATATTTGGAAGCCCATAGAGGGCTATGGTGAAAAAGGAAATATCCTCAGATGAAATCTGGAAAGAAGGCTTCTGAGAAACTGCTTAGTGTTCTGTTAATTCATCTCACAGAGTTACATCTGTATTTCGTGGATCTCTTTGCTAGCCTTATTTCTGTGGAATCTGAGAACAGATATTTCGGATCCCTTTGAAGACTATAGGGCCAAAGGAAATATCCTCCGATAACAAAGAGAAAGAAGCTTTCTGAGAAACTTCTTTGTGTTCTGTGAAATCATCTCACAGAGTTACAGCTTTCCTCTCAAGAAGCCTTTCGCTAAGACAGTTCTTGTGGTATTCGCAAAGTGATATATGGAAGCCCCAAGAGGGTATGGTGAAAAAGGAAATATCCCTAGATAAAATCTGGAAAGAAGCTTTCTGGGAAACTGCTTAGTGTTCTGTTAATTCATCTCACAGAGTTACATCTGTATTTCGTGGATCTCTTTGCTGGCCTTATTTCTGTGGAATCTGAGAACAGATATTTCGGATCCCTTTGAACACTATAGGGCCAAAGGAAATATAATCCGATAACAAAGAGAAAGAAGTTTTCTGAGAAACTTCTTTGTGTTCTGTGAAATCATCTCACAGATTTACAGCTTACCCTCAAGAAGCCCTTCGCTAAGACAGTTCTTGTGGAATTGGCAAAGTGATGTTTGGAAGCCCCTAGAGGGCTATGGTGAAAAAGGAAATATCCTCAGATGAAATCTGGAAAGAAGCTTTCTGAGAAACTGCTTAGTGTTCTGTTAATTCATCTCACAGAGTTACATCTGTATTTCGTGGATCTCTTTGCTAGTCTTATTTCTGTGGAATCTGAGAACAGATATTTCGGATCCCTTTGAAAACTATAGGGCCAAAGGAAATATCCTCCGATAACAAAGAGAAAGAAGCTTTCTGAGAAACTTCTTTGTGTTCTGTGAAATCATCTCACAGAGTTACAGCTTTCCCCTCAAGAAGCCTTTCGCTAAGACAGTTCTTGTGGAATTGGCAAAGTGATAATTGGAAGCCCATAGAGTTCTATGGTGAAAAAGGAAATATCCTCCGATGAAATCTGGAAAGAAGCTTTCTGAGAAACTGCTTAGTGTTCTGTTAATTCATCTCACAGAGTTACATCTGTATTTCGTGGATCTCTTTGCTAGCCTTATTTCTGTGGAATCTGAGAACAGATATTTCGGATACCTTTGAAGACGATAGGGCCAAAGGAAATATCCTCCGATAACAAAGAGAAAGAAGCTTTCTGAGAAACTTCTGTGTGTTCTGTGAAATCATCTCACAGATTTACAGCTTACCCTCAAGAAGCCCTTCGCTAAGACAGTTCTTGTGGAATTGGCAAAGTGATGTTTGGAAGCCCCTAGAGGGCTATGGTGAAAAAGGAAATATCCTCAGATGAAATCTGGAAAGAAGCTTTCTGAGAAACTGCTTAGTGTTCTGTTAATTCATCTCACAGAGTTACATCTGTATTTCGTGGAACTCTTTGCTAGTCTTATTTCTGTGGAATCTGAGAACAGATATTTCGGATCCCTTTGAAGACTATGGGGCCAAAGGAAATATCCTCCGATAACAAAGAGAAAGAAGTTTTCTGAGAAACTTCTTTGTGTTCTGTGAAATCATCTCACAGAGTTACAGCTTTCCCCTCAAGAAGCCTTTCGCTAAGATAGTTCTTGTGGAATTGGCAAAGTGATAATTGGAAGCCCATAGAGTTCTATGGTGAAAAAGGAAATATCCTCCGATGAAATCTGGAAAGAAGCTTTCTGAGAAACTGCTTAGTGTTCTGTTAATTCATCTCACAGAGTTACATCTGTATTTCGTGGATCTCTTTGCTAGCCTTATTTCTGTGGAATCTGAGAACAGATATTTCGGATCCCTTTGAAGACGATAGGGCCAAAGGAAATATCCTCCGATAACAAAGAGAAAGAAGCTTTCTGAGAAACTTCTTTGTGTTCTGTGAAATCATCTCAAGGAGTTACAGCTTTCCCCTCAAGAAGCCTTTCGCTAAGACAGTTCTTGTGGAATTGGCAAGGTGATATTTGGAAGCCCATAGAGGGCTATGGTGAAAAAGGAAATATCCTCAGATGAAATCTGGAAAGAAGCTTTCTGAGAAACTGCTTAGTGTTCTGTTAATTCATCTCACAGAGTTACATGTGAATTTCGTGGATCTCTTTGCTAGCCTTATTTCTGTGGAATCTGAGAACAGATATTTCGGATCCCTTTGAAGACTATAGGGCCAAAGGAAATATCCTCCGATAACAAAGAGAAAGAAGCTTTCTGAGAAACTTCTTTGTGTTCTGTGAAATCATCTCACAGAGTTACAGCTTTCCCCTCAAGAAGCCTTTCGCTAAGACAGTTCTTGTGGAATTGGCAGAGTGATATTTGGAAGCCCCTAGAGGGCTATGGTGAAAAAGGAAATATCCTCAGATGAAATCTGGAAAGAAGCTTTCTGAGAAACTGCTTAGTGTTCTGTTAATTCATCTCACAGAGTTACATCTGTATTTCGTGGATCTCTTTGCTAGCCTTATTTCTGTGGAATCGGAGAACAGATATTTCGGATCCCTATGAAGACTATAGGGCCAAAGGAAATATCCTCCGATAACAAAGAGAAAGAAGCTTTCTGAGAAACTTCTTTGTGTTCTGTGAAATCATCTCACAGAGTTACAGCTTTCTCTACAAGAAGCCTTTCGCTAAGACAGTTCTTGTGGAATTGGCAAAGTGATATTGGGAAGCCCATATAGGGCTATGGTGAAAAAGGTAATATCTTCAGATGAAATCTGGAAAGAAGCTTTCTGAGAAACTGCTTAGTGTTCTGTTAATTCATCTCACAGAGTTACATCTGTATTTCGTGGATCTCTTTGCTAGCCTTATTTCTGTGGAATCTGATAACAGATATTTCGGATCCCTTTGAAGACGATAGGGCCAAAGGAAATATCCTCCGATAACAAAGAGAAAGAAGCTTTCTGAGAAACTTCTTTGTGTTCCGTGAAATCATCTCAAGGAGTTACAGCTTTCCCCTCAAGAAGCCTTTCGCTAAGACAGTTCTTGTGGAATTCGCAAAGTGATATATGGAAGCACCAAGGGGGTATGGTGAAAAAGGAAATATCCCTAGATAAAATCTGGAAAGAAGCTTTCTGGGAAACTGCTTAGTGTTCTGTTAATTCATCTCACAGAGTTACATCTGTATTTCGTGGATCTCTTTGCTAGCCTTATTTCTGTGGAATCTGAGAACAGATATTTCGGATCCCTTTGAAGACTATAGGGCCAAAGGAAATATCCTCCGATAACAAAGAGAAAGAAGCTTTCTGAGAAACTTCTTTGTGTTCTGTGAAATCATCTCAAAGAGTTACAGCTTACCCTCAAGAAGCCCTTCGCTAAGACAGTTCTTGTGGAATTGGCAAAGTGATGTTTGGAAGCCCCTAGAGGGCTATGGTGAAAATGGAAATATCCTCAGATGAAATCTGGAAAGAAGCTTTCTGAGAAACTGCTTAGTGTTCTGTTAATTCATCTCACAGAGTTACATGTGAATTTCGTGGATCTCTTTGCTGGCTTTATTTCTGTGGAATCTGAGAACAGATATTTCGGATCCATTTGAAGACTATAGGGCCAAAGGAAATATCCTCCGATAACAAAGAGAAAGAAGCTTTCTGCGAAACTTCTTTGGTTTCTGTGAAATCATCTCACAGAGTTACAGCTTTCTCCTCAAGAAGCCTTTCGCTAAGACAGTTCTTGTGGAATTGGCAAAGTGATAATTGGAAGCCCATAGAATTCTATGGTGAAAAAGGAAATATCCTCCGATGAAATCTGGAAAGAAGCTTTCTGAGAGACTGCTTAGTGTTCTGTTAATTCATCTCACCAGTTACATCTGTATTTCGTGGATCTCTT
Organism: Macaca mulatta; assembly: GCF_049350105.2. NCBI lineage: Eukaryota > Metazoa > Chordata > Mammalia > Primates > Cercopithecidae > Macaca > Macaca mulatta. The sequence continues at coordinate 27,423,371 of NC_133420.1, forward strand.
TGCTAGCCTTATTTCTGTGGAATCTGATAACAGATATTTCGGATCCATTTGAAGACGATAGGGCCAAAGGAAATATCCTCCGATAACAAAGAGAAAGAAGCTTTCTGAGAAACTTCTTTGTGTTCTGTGAAATCATCTCACAGAGTTACAGCTTTCCCCTCAAGAAGCCTTTCGCTAAGACAGTTCTTGTGGAATTGGCAGAGTGATATTAGGAAGCCCATAGAGGGCTATGGTGAAAACGGAAATATCCTCAGATGAAATCTGGAAAGAAGCTTTCTGAGAAACTGCTTAGTGTTCTGTTAATTCATCTCACAGAGTTACATCTGTATCTCGTGGATGTCTTTGCTAGCCTTATTTCTGTGGAATCTGAGAACAGATATTTCGGATCCATTTGAAGACGATAGGGCCAACGGAAATATCCTCCGATAACAAAGAGAAAGAAGCTTTCTGAGAAACTTCTTTGTGTTCTGTGAAATCATCTCAGAGAGTTACAGCTTTCCCCTCAAGAAGCCTTTCGCTAAGACAGTTCTTGTGGAATTGGCAAAGTGATATTTGGAAGCCCCTAGAGGGCTATGGTGAAAAAGGAAATATCCTCAGATGAAATCTGGAAAGAAGCTTTCTGAGAAACTGCTTAGTGTTCTGTTAATTCATCTCACAGAGTTACATCTGTATTTCGTGGATCTCTTTGCTAGCCTTATTTCTGTGGAATCGGAGAACAGATATTTCGGATCCCTATGAAGACTATAGGGCCAAAGGAAATATCCTCCGATAACAAAGAGAAAGAAGCTTTCTGAGAAACTTCTTTGTGTTCTGTGAAATCATCTCACAGAGTTACAGCTTTCTCTACAAGAAGCCTTTCGCTAAGACAGTTCTTGTGGAATTGGCAAAGTGATATTGGGATGCCCATATAGGGCTATGGTGAAAAAGGTAATATCTTCAGATGAAATCTGGAAAGAAGCTTTCTGAGAAACTGCTTAGTGTTCTGTTAATTCATCTCACAGAGTTACATCTGTATTTCGTGGATCTCTTTGCTACCCTTATTTCTGTGGAATCTGAGAACAGATATTTCGGATCCCCTTGAAGACTATAGGGACAAAGGAAATATCCTCCGATAACAAAGAGAAAGAAGCTTTCTGAGAAACTTCTTTGTGTTCTGTGAAATCCACTCACAGAGTTACAGCTTTCCCCTCAAGAAGCCTTTTGGTAAGACAGTTCTTGTGGAATTGGCAAAGTGATATTTGGAAGCCCATAGAGGGCTATGGTGAAAAAGGAAATATCCTCAGATGAAATCTGGAAAGAAGGCTTCTGAGAAACTGCTTAGTGTTCTGTTAATTCATCTCACAGAGTTACATCTGTATTTCGTGGATCTCTTTGCTAGCCTTATTTCTGTGGAATCTGAGAACAGATATTTCGGATCCCTTTGAAGTCTATAGGGCCAAAGGAAATATCCTCCGATAACAAAGAGAAAGAAGCTTTCTGAGAAACTTCTTTGTGTTCTGTGAAATCATCTCACAGAGTTACAGCTTTCCTCTCAAGAAGCCTTTCGCTAAGACAGTTCTTGTGGTATTCGCAAAGTGATATATGGAAGCCCCAAGAGGGTATGGTGAAAAAGGAAATATCCCTAGATAAAATCTGGAAAGAAGCTTTCTGGGAAACTGCTTAGTGTTCTGTTAATTCATCTCACAGAGTTACATCTGTATTTCGTGGATCTCTTTGCTGGCCTTATTTCTGTGGAATCTGAGAACAGATATTTCGGATCCCTTTGAACACTATAGGGCCAAAGGAAATATAATCCGATAACAAAGAGAAAGAAGTTTTCTGAGAAACTTCTTTGTGTTCTGTGAAATCATCTCACAGATTTACAGCTTACCCTCAAGAAGCCCTTCGCTAAGACAGTTCTTGTGGAATTGGCAAAGTGATGTTTGGAAGCCCCTAGAGGGCTATGGTGAAAAAGGAAATATCCTCAGATGAAATCTGGAAAGAAGCTTTCTGAGAAACTGCTTAGTGTTCTGTTAATTCATCTCACAGAGTTACATCTGTATTTCGTGGATCTCTTTGCTAGTCTTATTTCTGTGGAATCTGAGAACAGATATTTCGGATCCCTTTGAAAACTATAGGGCCAAAGGAAATATCCTCCGATAACAAAGAGAAAGAAGCTTTCTGAGAAACTTCTTTGTGTTCTGTGAAATCATCTCACAGAGTTACAGCTTTCCCCTCAAGAAGCCTTTCGCTAAGACAGTTCTTGTGGAATTGGCAAAGTGATAATTGGAAGCCCATAGAGTTCTATGGTGAAAAAGGAAATATCCTCCGATGAAATCTGGAAAGAAGCTTTCTGAGAAACTGCTTAGTGTTCTGTTAATTCATCTCACAGAGTTACATCTGTATTTCGTGGATCTCTTTGCTAGCCTTATTTCTGTGGAATCTGAGAACAGATATTTCGGATACCTTTGAAGACGATAGGGCCAAAGGAAATATCCTCCGATAACAAAGAGAAAGAAGCTTTCTGAGAAACTTCTGTGTGTTCTGTGAAATCATCTCACAGATTTACAGCTTACCCTCAAGAAGCCCTTCGCTAAGACAGTTCTTGTGGAATTGGCAAAGTGATGTTTGGAAGCCCCTAGAGGGCTATGGTGAAAAAGGAAATATCCTCAGATGAAATCTGGAAAGAAGCTTTCTGAGAAACTGCTTAGTGTTCTGTTAATTCATCTCACAGAGTTACATCTGTATTTCGTGGATCTCTTTGCTAGTCTTATTTCTGTGGAATCTGAGAACAGATATTTCGGATCCCTTTGAAGACTATGGGGCCAAAGGAAATATCCTCCGATAACAAAGAGAAAGAAGTTTTCTGAGAAACTTCTTTGTGTTCTGTGAAATCCTCTCACAGAGTTACAGCTTTCCCCTCAAGAAGCCTTTCGCTAAGATAGTTCTTGTGGAATTGGCAAAGTGATAATTGGAAGCCCATAGAGTTCTATGGTGAAAAAGGAAATATCCTCCGATGAAATCTGGAAAGAAGCTTTCTGAGAAACTGCTTAGTGTTCTGTTAATTCATCTCACAGAGTTACATCTGTATTTCGTGGATCTCTTTGCTAGCCTTATTTCTGTGGAATCTGAGAACAGATATTTCGGATCCCTTTGAAGACGATAGGGCCAAAGGAAATATCCTCCGATAACAAAGAGAAAGAAGCTTTCTGAGAAACTTCTTTGTGTTCTGTGAAATCATCTCAAGGAGTTACAGCTTTCCCCTCAAGAAGCCTTTCGCTAAGACAGTTCTTGTGGAATTGGCAAGGTGATATTTGGAAGCCCATAGAGGGCTATGGTGAAAAAGGAAATATCCTCAGATGAAATCTGGAAAGAAGCTTTCTGAGAAACTGCTTAGGGTTCTGTTAATTCATCTCACAGAGTTACATGTGAATTTCGTGGATCTCTTTGCTAGCCTTATTTCTGTGGAATCTGAGAACAGATATTTCGGATCCCTTTGAAGACTATAGGGCCAAAGGAAATATCCTCCGATAACAAAGAGAAAGAAGCTTTCTGAGAAACTTCTTTGTGTTCTGTGAAATCATCTCACAGAGTTACAGCTTTCCCCTCAAGAAGCCTTTCGCTAAGACAGTTCTTGTGGAATTGGCAGAGTGATATTTGGAAGCCCCTAGAGGGCTATGGTGAAAAAGGAAATATCCTCAGATGAAATCTGGAAAGAAGCTTTCTGAGAAACTGCTTAGTGTTCTGTTAATTCATCTCACAGAGTTACATCTGTATTTCGTGGATCTCTTTGCTAGCCTTATTTCTGTGGAATCGGAGAACAGATATTTCGGATCCCTATGAAGACTATAGGGCCAAAGGAAATATCCTCCGATAACAAAGAGAAAGAAGCTTTCTGAGAAACTTCTTTGTGTTCTGTGAAATCATCTCACAGAGTTACAGCTTTCTCTACAAGAAGCCTTTCGCTAAGACAGTTCTTGTGGAATTGGCAAAGTGATATTGGGAAGCCCATATAGGGCTATGGTGAAAAAGGTAATATCTTCAGATGAAATCTGGAAAGAAGCTTTCTGAGAAACTGCTTAGTGTTCTGTTAATTCATCTCACAGAGTTACATCTGTATTTCGTGGATCTCTTTGCTACCCTTATTTCTGTGGAATCTGAGAACAGATATTTCGGATCCCCTTGAAGACTATAGGGACAAAGGAAATATCCTCCGATAACAAAGAGAAAGAAGCTTTCTGAGAAACTTCTTTGTGTTCTGTGAAATCCACTCACAGAGTTACAGCTTTCCCCTCAAGAAGCCTTTTGGTAAGACAGTTCTTGTGGAATTGGCAAAGTGATATTTGGAAGCCCATAGAGGGCTATGGTGAAAAAGGAAATATCCTCAGATGAAATCTGGAAAGAAGGCTTCTGAGAAACTGCTTAGTGTTCTGTTAATTCATCTCACAGAGTTACATCTGTATTTCGTGGATCTCTTTGCTAGCCTTATTTCTGTGGAATCTGAGAACAGATATTTCGGATCCCTTTGAAGACTATAGGGCCAAAGGAAATATCCTCCGATAACAAAGAGAAAGAAGCTTTCTGAGAAACTTCTTTGTGTTCTGTGAAATCATCTCACAGAGTTACAGCTTTCCTCTCAAGAAGCCTTTCGCTAAGACAGTTCTTGTGGTATTCGCAAAGTGATATATGGAAGCCCCAAGAGGGTATGGTGAAAAAGGAAATATCCCTAGATAAAATCTGGAAAGAAGCTTTCTGGGAAACTGCTTAGTGTTCTGTTAATTCATCTCACAGAGTTACATCTGTATTTCGTGGATCTCTTTGCTGGCCTTATTTCTGTGGAATCTGAGAACAGATATTTCGGATCCCTTTGAACACTATAGGGCCAAAGGAAATATAATCCGATAACAAAGAGAAAGAAGTTTTCTGAGAAACTTCTTTGTGTTCTGTGAAATCATCTCACAGATTTACAGCTTACCCTCAAGAAGCCCTTCGCTAAGACAGTTCTTGTGGAATTGGCAAAGTGATGTTTGGAAGCCCCTAGAGGGCTATGGTGAAAAAGGAAATATCCTCAGATGAAATCTGGAAAGAAGCTTTCTGAGAAACTGCTTAGTGTTCTGTTAATTCATCTCACAGAGTTACATCTGTATTTCGTGGATCTCTTTGCTAGTCTTATTTCTGTGGAATCTGAGAACAGATATTTCGGATCCCTTTGAAGACTATGGGGCCAAAGGAAATATCCTCCGATAACAAAGAGAAAGAAGTTTTCTGAGAAACTTCTTTGTGTTCTGTGAAAACATCTCACAGAGTTACAGCTTTCCCCTCAAGAAGCCTTTCGCTAAGATAGTTCTTGTGGAATTGGCAAAGTGATAATTGGAAGCCCATAGAGTTCTATGGTGAAAAAGGAAATATCCTCCGATGAAATCTGGAAAGAAGCTTTCTGAGAAACTGCTTAGTGTTCTGTTAATTCATCTCACAGAATTACATCTGTATTTCGTGGATCTCTTTGCTAGCCTTATTTCTGTGGAATCTGAGAACAGATATTTCGGATCCCTTTGAAGACGATAGGGCCAAAGGAAATATCCTCCGATAACAAAGAGAAAGAAGCTTTCTGAGAAACTTCTTTGTGTTCTGTGAAATCATCTCAAGGAGTTACAGCTTTCCCCTCAAGAAGCCTTTCGCTAAGACAGTTCTTGTGGAATTGGCAAGGTGATATTTGGAAGCCCATAGAGGGCTATGGTGAAAAAGGAAATATCCTCAGATGAAATCTGGAAAGAAGCTTTCTGAGAAACTGCTTAGTGTTCTGTTAATTCATCTCACAGAGTTACATCTGTATTTCGTGGATCTCTTTGCTAGCCTTATTTCTGTGGAATCTGAGAACAGATATTTCGGATCCCCTGAAGACTATAGGGCCAAAGGAAATATCCTCCAATAACAAAGAGAAAGAAGGTTTCTGAGAAACTTCTTTGTGTTCTGTGAAATCCACTCACAGAGTTACAGCTTGCCCGTCAAGAAGCCTTTCGGTAAGACAGTTCTTGTGGAATAGGCAAAGTGATGTTTGCAAGCCCGTAGAGGACTATGGTGAAAAAGGAAATATCATCCGATGAAATCTGGAAGGAAGGTTTCTGAGAAACTGATTAGTGTTCTGTTAATTCATCTCACAAAGTTACATCTGTATTTCGTGGATCTCTTTGCTAGCCTTATTTCTGTGGAATCTGAGAACAGATATTTCGGATCCCTTTGAAGACTATAGGGCCAAAGGAAATATCCTCCGATAACAAAGAGAAAGAAGCTTTCTGAGGAACTACTTTGTGTTCTGTGAAATCATCTCACAGAGTTACAGCTTTCCCCTCAAGAAGCCTTTCGCTAACATAGTTTTTGTGGAATTGGCAAAGTGATATTTGGAAGCCCATATAGGGCTATGGCGAAAAAGGTAATATCTTCAGATGAAATCTGGAAAGAAGCTTTCTGAGAAACTGCTTAGTGTTCTGTTAATTCATCTCACAGAGTTACATCTGTATTTCGTGGATCTCTTTGCTAGTCTTATTTCTGTGGAATCTGATAACAGATATTTCAGATCCCTTTGAAGACTATAGGGCCAAAGGAAATATCCTCCGATAACAAAGAGAAAGAAGCTTTCTGAGAAACTTCTTTGTGTTCTGTGAAATCATCTCACAGAGTTACAGCTTTCCCCTCAAGAAGCCTTTCGCTAAGGCAGTTCTTGTGGAATTGGCAAAGTGATATTTGGAAGCCCCTAGAGGGCTATGGTGAAAAAGGAAATATCCTCAGATGAAATCTGGAAAGAAGCTTTCTGAGAAACGGCTTAGTGTTCTGTTAATTCATCTCACCGAGGTACATCTGTATTTCATGGATCTCTTTCCTAGCCTTATTTCTGTGGAATCTGAGAAAAGATATTTCGGATCCCTTTGAAGACTATAGGGCCAAAGGAAATATCCTCCGATAACAAAGAGAAAGAAGCTTTCTGAGAAACTTCTTTGTGTTCTGTGAAATCCTCTCACAGAGTTACAGCTTTCCCTACAAGAAGCCTTTCGCTAAGACAGTTCTTGTGGAATTGGCAAAGTGATAATTGGAAGCCCATAGAGTTCTATGGTGAAAAAGGAAATATCCTCCGATGAAATCTGGAAAGAAGCTTTCTGAGAAACTGCTTAGTGTTCTGTTAATTCATCTCACAGAGTTACATCTGTATTTCCTGGATCTCTTTGCTAGCCTTATTTCTGTGGAATCTGATAACAGATATTTCGGATCCCTTTGAAGACGATAGGGCCAAAGGAAATATCCTCCGATAACAAAGAGAAAGAAGCTTTCTGAGAAACTTCTTTGTGTTCTGTGAAATCATCTCACAGAGTTACAGCTTTCCCCTCAAGAAGCCTTTCGCTAAGACAGTTCTTGTGGAATTGGCAGAGTGATATTTGGAAGCACATAGAGGGCGATGGTGTAAAAGGAAATATCCTCAGATGAAATCTGGAAAGAAGCTTTCTGAGAAACTGCTTAGTGTTCTGTTAATTCATCTCACAGAGTTACATCTGTATTTCGTGGATCTCTTTGCTAGCCTTATTTCTGTGGAATCTGATAACAGATATTTCGGATCCATTTGAAGACGACAGGGCCAAAGGAAATATCTTCCGATGACAAAGAGAAAGAAGCTTTCTGCGAAACTTCTTTGTGTTCTGTGAAATCATCTCACAGAGTTACAGCTTTCCCCTCAAGAAGCCTTTCGCTAAGACAATTCTTGTGGAATTGGCAGAGTGATATTTGGAAACCCATAGAGGGCTATGGTGAAAAAGGAAATATCCTCAGATGAAATCTGGAAAGAAGCTTTCTGAGAAACTGCTTAGTGTTCTGTTAATTCATCTCACAGAGTTACATCTGTATTTCGTGGATCTCTTTGCTAGTCTTATTTCTGTGGAATCTGATAACAGATATTTCGGATCCCTTTGAAGACTATAGGGCCAAAGGAAATATCCTCCGATAACAAAGAGAAAGAAGCTTTCTGAGAAACTTCTTTGTGTTCTGTGAAATCATCTCACAGAGTTACAGCTTTCCCCTCAAGAAGCCTTTCGCTAAGACAGTTCTTGTGGAATTGGCAAAGTGATATTTCGAAGCCCCTAGAGGGCTATGGTGAAAAAGGAAATATCCTCAGATGAAATCTGGAAAGAAGCTTTCTGAGAAACTGCTTAGTGTTCTGTTAATTCATCTCACAGAGGTACATCTGTATTTCGTGGATCTCTTTGCTTGCCTTATTTCTGTGGAATCTGAGAACAGATATTTCGGATACCATTGAAGACTATAGGGCCAAAGGAAATATCCTCCGATAACAAAGAGAAAGAAGCTTTCTGATAAACTTCTTTGTGTTCTGTGAAATCATCTCACAGAGTTACAGCTTTCTCTACACGAAGCCTTTCGCTAAGACAGTTCTTGTGGAATTGGCAAAGTGATATTGGGAAGCCCATAGAGGGCTACGGTGAAAAAGGTAATATCTTCAGATGAAATCTGGAAAGAAGCTTTCTGAGAAACTGCTTAGTGTTCTGTTAATTCATCTCACAGAGTTACATCTGTATTTCGTGGATCTCTTTGCTAGCCTTATTTCTGTGGAATCTGAGAACAGATATTTCGGATCCCCTTGAAGACTATAGGGCCAAAGGAAATATCCTCCGATAACAAATAGAAAGAAGCTTTCTGAGAAACTTCTTTGTGTTCTGTGAAATCCACTCACAGCGTTACAGCTTGCCCCTCAAGAAGCCTTTCGGTAAGACAGTTCTTGCGGAATTGGCAAAGTGATGTTTGGAAGCCCGTAAAGGACTATGGTGAAAAAGGAAATATCCTCAGATGAAATCTGGAAGGAAGGTTTCTGAGAAACTGCTTAGTGTTCTGTTAATTCATCTCACAAAGTTACATCTGTATTTCGTGGATCTCTTTGCTAGCCTTTTTTCTGTGGAATCTGAGAACAGATATTTCGGATCCCTTTGAAGACTATAGGGCCAAAGGAAATATCCTCCGATAACAAAGAGAAAGAAGCTTTCTGAGGAACTACTTTGTGTTCTGTGAAATCATCTCACAGAGTTACAGCTTTCCCCTCAAGAAGCCTTTTGCTAAGATAGTTCTTGTGGAATTGGCAAAGTGATATTCGGAAGCCCATATAGGGCTATGGTGAAAAAGGTAATATCTTCAGATGAAATCTGGAAAGAAGCTTTCTGAGAAACTGCTTAGTGTTCTGTTAATTCATCTCACAGAGTTACATCTGTATTTCGTGGATCTCTTTGCTAGCCTTATTTCTGTGGAATCTGATAACAGATATTTCGGATCCCTTTGAAGACGATAGGGCCAAAGGAAATATCCTCCGATAACAAAGAGAAAGAAGCTTTCTGAGAAACTTCTTTGTGTTCTGGGAAATCATCTCACAGAGTTACAGCTTTCCCCTCAAGAAGCCTTTCGCTAAGACAGTTCTTGTGGAATTGGCAAAGTGATATTTGGAAGCCCCTAGAGGGCTATGGTGAAAAAGGAAATATCCTCAGATGAAATATGGAAAGAAGCTTTCTGAGAAACTGCTTAGTATTCTGTTAATTCATCTCACAAAGTTACATCTGTATTTCGTGGATCTCTTTGCTAGCCTTATTTCTGTGGAATCTGAGAACAGATATTTCGGATCCGTTTGAAGACTATAGGGCCAAAGGAAATATCCTCCGATAACAAAGAGAAAGAAGGTTTCTGAGGAACTACTTTGTGTTCTGTGAAATCATCTCACAGAGTTACAGCTTTCCCCTCAAGAAGCCTTTCGCTAAGATAGTTCTTATGGAATTGGCAAAGTGATATTGGGAAGCCCATATAGAGCTATGGTGAAAAAGGTAATATCTCAAGATGAAATCTGGAAAGAAGCTTTCTGAGAAACTGCTTAGTGTTCTGTTAATTCATCTCACAGAGTTACATCTGTATTTCGTGGATCTCTTTGCTAGTCTTATTTCTGTGGAATCTGATAACAGATATTTCGGATCCCTTTGAAGACTATAGGGCCAAAGGAAATATCCTCCGATAACAAAGAGAAAGAAGCTTTCTGAGAAACTTCTTTGTGTTCTGTGAAATCATCTCACAGAGTTACAGCTTTCCCCTCAAGAAGCCTTTCGCTAAGACAGTTCTTGTGGAATTGGCAAAGTGATATTTCGAAGCCCCTAGAGGGCTATGGTGAAAAAGGAAATATCCTCAGATGAAATCTGGAAAGAAGCTTTCTGAGAAACTGCTTAGTGTTCTGTTAATTCATCTCACAGAGGTACATCTGTATTTCGTGGATCTCTTTGCTTGCCTTATTTCTGTGGAATCTGAGAACAGATATTTCGGATACCATTGAAGACTATAGGGCCAAAGGAAATATCCTCCGATAACAAAGAGAAAGAAGCTTTCTGAGAAACTTCTTTGTGTTCTGTGAAATCATCTCACAGAGTTACAGCTTTCTCTACACGAAGCCTTTCGCTAAGACAGTTCTTGTGGAATTGGCAAAGTGATATTGGGAAGCCCATAGAGGGCTACGGTGAAAAAGGTAATATCTTCAGATGAAATCTGGAAAGAAGCTTTCTGAGAAACTGCTTAGTGTTCTGTTAATTCATCTCACAGAGTTACATCTGTATTTCGTGGATCTCTTTGCTAGCCTTATTTCTGTGGAATCTGAGAACAGATATTTCGGATCCCCTTGAAGACTATAGGGCCAAAGGAAATATCCTCCGATAACAAATAGAAAGAAGCTTTCTGAGAAACTTCTTTGTGTTCTGTGAAATCCACTCACAGCGTTACAGCTTGCCCCTCAAGAAGCCTTTCGGTAAGACAGTTCTTGCGGAATTGGCAAAGTGATGTTTGGAAGCCCGTAAAGGACTATGGTGAAAAAGGAAATATCCTCAGATGAAATCTGGAAGGAAGGTTTCTGAGAAACTGCTTAGTGTTCTGTTAATTCATCTCACAAAGTTACATCTGTATTTCGTGGATCTCTTTGCTAGCCTTTTTTCTGTGGAATCTGAGAACAGATATTTCGGATCCCTTTGAAGACTATAGGGCCAAAGGAAATATCCTCCGATAACAAAGAGAAAGAAGCTTTCTGAGGAACTACTTTGTGTTCTGTGAAATCATCTCACAGAGTTACAGCTTTCCCCTCAAGAAGCCTTTTGCTAAGATAGTTCTTGTGGAATTGGCAAAGTGATATTCGGAAGCCCATATAGGGCTATGGTGAAAAAGGTAATATCTTCAGATGAAATCTGGAAAGAAGCTTTCTGAGAAACTGCTTAGTGTTCTGTTAATTCATCTCACAGAGTTACATCTGTATTTCGTGGATCTCTTTGCTAGCCTTATTTCTGTGGAATCTGATAACAGATATTTCGGATCCCTTTGAAGACGATAGGGCCAAAGGAAATATCCTCCGATAACAAAGAGAAAGAAGCTTTCTGAGAAACTTCTTTGTGTTCTGGGAAATCATCTCACAGAGTTACAGCTTTCCCCTCAAGAAGCCTTTCGCTAAGACAGTTCTTGTGGAATTGGCAAAGTGATATTTGGAAGCCCCTAGAGGGCTATGGTGAAAAAGGAAATATCCTCAGATGAAATATGGAAAGAAGCTTTCTGAGAAACTGCTTAGTATTCTGTTAATTCATCTCACAAAGTTACATCTGTATTTCGTGGATCTCTTTGCTAGCCTTATTTCTGTGGAATCTGAGAACAGATATTTCGGATCCGTTTGAAGACTATAGGGCCAAAGGAAATATCCTCCGATAACAAAGAGAAAGAAGGTTTCTGAGGAACTACTTTGTGTTCTGTGAAATCATCTCACAGAGTTACAGCTTTCCCCTCAAGAAGCCTTTCGCTAAGATAGTTCTTATGGAATTGGCAAAGTGATATTGGGAAGCCCATATAGAGCTATGGTGAAAAAGGTAATATCTCAAGATGAAATCTGGAAAGAAGCTTTCTGAGAAACTGCTTAGTGTTCTGTTAATTCATCTCACAGAGTTACATCTGTATTTCGTGGATCTCTTTGCTAGCCTTATTTCTGTGGAATCTGATAACAGATATTTCGGATCCCTTTGAAGACGATAGGGCCAAAGGAAATATCCTCCGATAACAAAGAGAAAGAAGCTTTCTGAGAAACTTCTTTGTGTTCTGTGAAATCATTTCAAGGAGTTACAGCTTTCCCCTCAAGAAGCCTTTCGCTAAGACAGTTCTTGTGGAATTGGCAAGGTGATATTTGGAAGCCCATAGAGGGCTATGGTGAAAAAGGAAATATCCTCAGATGAAATCTGGAAAGAAGCTTTCTGAGAAACTGCTTAGTGTTCTGTTAATTCATCTCACAGAGTTACATCTGTATTTCGTGGATCTCTTTGCTAGCCTTATTTCTGTGGAATCTGATAACAGATATTTCGGATCCATTTGAAGGCGATAGGGCCAAAGGAAATATCCACCGATAACAAAGAGAAAGAAGCTTTCTGAGAAACTTCTTTGTGTTCTGTGAAATCATCTCACAGAGTTACAGCTTTCCCCTCAAGAAGCCTTTCGCTAAGACAGTTCTTGTGGAATTCGCAAAGTGATATATGGAAGCACCAAGAGGGTATGGTGAAAAAGGAAATATCCCTAGATAAAATCTGGAAAGAAGCTTTCTGGGAAACTGCTTAGTGTTCTGTTAATTCATCTCACAGAGTTACATCTGTATTTCGTGGATCTCTTTGCTAGCCTTATTTCTGTGGAATCTGAGAACAGATATGTCGGATCCCTTTGAAGACTATAGGGCCAAAGGAAATATCCTCCGATAACAAAGAGAAAGAAGCTTTCTGAGAAACTTCTTTGTGTTCTGTGAAATCATCTCAAAGAATTACAGCTTACACTCAAGAAGCCCTTCGCTAAGACAGTTCTTGTGGAATTGGCAAAGTGATGTTTGGAAGCCCCTAGAGGGCTATGGTGAAAAAGGAAATATCCTCAGATGAAATCTGGAAAGAAGCTTTCTGAGAAACTGCTTAGTGTTCTGTTAATTCATCTCACAGAGTTACATGTGAATTCCGTGGATCTCTTTGCTAGCCTTATTTCTGTGGAATTTGAGAACAGATATTTCGGATCCCTTTGAAGACTATAGGGCCAAAGGAAATATCCTCCGATAACAAAGAGAAAGAAGCTTTCTGAGAAACTTCTTTGTGTTCTGTGAAATCATCTCACAGAGTTACAGCTTTCCCCTCAAGAAGCCTTTCGCTAAGACAGTTCTTGTGGAATTGGCAGAGTGATATTTGGAAGCCCATAGAGGGCTATGGTGAAAAAGGAAATATCCTCAGATGAAATCTGGAAAGAAGCTTTCTGAGAAACTGCTTAGTGTTCTGTTAATTCATCTCACAGAGTTACATCTGTATTTCGTGGATCTCTTTGCTAGTCTTATTTCTGTGGAATCTGATAACAGATATTTCGGATCCCTTTGAAGACTATAGGGCCAAAGGAAATATCCTCCGATAACAAAGAGAAAGAAGCTTTCTGAGAAACTTCTTTGTGTTCTGTGAAATCATCTCACAGAGTTACAGCTTTCCCCTCAAGAAGCCTTTCGCTAAGACAGTTCTTGTGGAATTTTCAGAGTGATATTTGGAAGCCCCTAGAGGGCTATGGTGAAAAAGGAAATATCCTCAGATGAAATCTGGGAAGAAGCTTTCTGAGAAACGGCTTAGTGTTCTCTTAATTCATCTCACAGAGTTACATCTGTATTTCGTGGATCTCTTTGCTAGCCTTATTTCTGTGGAATCTGAGAACAGATATTTCGGATCCCTTTGAAGACTATAGGGCCAAAGGAAATATCCTCCGATAACAAAGAGAAAGAAGCTTTCTGAGAAACTTCTTTGTGTTCTGTGAAATCATCTCACAGAGTTACAGCTTTCCCTACAAGAAGCCTTTCGCTAAGACAGTTCTTGTGGAATTGGCAAAGTGATATTGGGAAGCCCATAGAGGGCTATGGTGAAAAAGGTAATATCTTCAGATGAAATCTGGAAAGAAGCTTTCTGAGAAACTGCTTAGTGTTCTGTTAATTCATCTCACAGAGTTACATCTGTATTTCGTGGATCTCTTTGCTAGCCTTATTTCTGTGGAATCTGAGAACAGATATTTCGGATCCCCTGAAGACTATAGGGCCAAAGGAAATATCCTCCAATAACAAAGAGAAAGAAGCTTTCTGAGAAACTTCTTTGTGTTCTGTGAAATCCACTCACAGAGTTACAGCTTGCCCCTCAAGAAGCCTTTCGGTAAGACAGTTCTTGTGGAATTGGCAAAGTGATGTTTGGAAGCCCGTAGAGGACTATGGTGAAAAAGGAAATATCCTCCGAAGAAATCTGGAAAGAAGCTTTCTGAGAAACTGCTTAGTGTTCTGTTAATTCATCTCACAGAGTTACATGTGAATTTCGTGGATCTCTTTGCTAGCCTTATTTCTGTGGAATCTGAGAACAGATATTTCGGATCCCTTTGAAGACTATAGGGCCAAAGGAAATATCCTCCGATAACAAAGAGAAAGAAGCTTTCTGAGAAACTTCTTTGTGTTCTGTGAAATCCACTCACAGAGTTACAGCTTGCCCCTCAAGAAGCCTTTCGGTAAGACAGTTCTTGTGGAATTGGCAAAGTGATGTTTGGAAGCCCGTAGAGGACTACGGTGAAAAAGGAAATATCCTCAGATGAAATCTGGAAGGAAGGTTTCTGAGAAACTGCTTGGTGTTCTGTTAATTCATCTCACAAAGTTACATCTGTATTTCGTGGATCTCTTTTCTAGCCTTATTTCTGTGGAATCTGAGAACAGATATTTCGGATCCCTTTGAAGACTATAGGGCCAAAGGAAATATCCTCCGATAACAAAGAGAAAGAAGCTTTCTGAGGAACTACTTTGTGTTCTGTGAAGTCATCTCACAGAGTTACAGCTTTCCCCTCAAGAAGCCTTTCGCTAAGATAGTTCTTGTGGAATTGGCAAAGTGATATTCAGAAGCCCATATAGGGCTATGGTGAAAAAGTTAATATCTTCAGATGAAATCTGGAAAGAAGCTTTCTGAGAAACTGCTTAGTGTTCTGTTAATTCATCTCACAGAGTTACATCTGTATTTCGTGGATCTCTTTGCTAGCCTTATTTCTGTGGAATCTGATAACAGATATTTAGGATCCCTTTGAAGACGATAGGGCCAAAGGAAATATCCTCCGATAACAAAGAGAAAGAAGCTTTCTGAGAAACTTCTTTGTGTTCTGTGAAATCATCTCAGGAGTTACAGCTTTCCCCTCAAGAAGCCTTTCGCTAAGACAGTTCTTGTGGAATTGGCAAGGTGATATTTGGAAGCCCACAGAGGGCTATGGTGAAAAAGGAAATATCCTCAGATGAAATCTGGAAAGAAGCTTTCTGAGAAACTGCTTAGTGTTCTGTTAATTCATCTCACAGAGTTACATCTGTATTTCGTGGATCTCTTTGCTAGCCTAATTTCTGTGGAATCTGATAACAGATATTTCGGATCCATTTGAAGACGATAGGGCCAAAGGAAATATCCGCCGATAACAAAGAGAAAGAAGCTTTCTGAGAAACTTCTTTGTGTTCTGTGAAATCATCTCACAGAGTTACAGCTTTCCCCTCAAGAAGCCTTTCGCTAAGACAGTTCCTGTGGAATTCGCAAAGTGATATATGGAAGCACCAAGAGGGTATGGTGAAAAAGGTAATATCCGTAGATAAAATCTGGAAAGAAGCTTTCTGGGAAACTGCTTAGTGTTCTGTTAATTCATCTCACAGAGTTACATCTGTATTTCGTGGATCTCTTTGCTAGCCTTATTTCTGTGGAATCTGAGAACAGATATTTCGGATCCCTTTGAAGACTATAGGGCCAAAGGAAATATCCTCCAATAACAAAGAGAAAGAAGCTTTCTGAGAAACTTCTTTGTGTTCTGTGAAATCATCTCAAAGAGTTACAGCTTACCCTCAAGAAGCCCTTCACTAAGACAGTTCTTGTGGAATTGGCAAAGTGATGTTTGGAAACCCCTTGAGGGCTATGGTGAAAAAGGAAATATCGTCAGATGAAATCTGGAAAGAAGCTTTCTGAGAAACTGCTTAGTGTTCTGTTAATTCATCTCACAGAGTTACATGTGAATTTCGTGGATCTCTTTGCTAGCCTTATTTCTGTGGAATCTGAGAACAGATATTTCGGATCCCTTTGAAGACTATAGGGTCAAAGGAAATATTCTCCGATAACAAAGAGAAAGAAGCTTTCTGAGAAACTTCTTTGTGTTCTGTGAAATCATCTCACAGAGTTACAGCTTTCCCCTCAAGAATCCTTTCGCTAAGACAGTTCTTGTGGAATTGGCAAAGTGATATACGGAAGCCCCTAGAGGGCTATGGTGAAAAAGGAAATATCCTCAGATGAAATCTGGAAAGAAGCTTTCTGAGAAACTGCTTAGTGTTCTGTTAATTCATCTCACAGAGTTACATGTGAATTTCGTGGATCTCTTTGCTAGTCTTATTTCTGTGGAATCTGAGAACAGATATTTCGGATCCCTTTCTAGACTATAGGGCCAAAGGAAATATCCTCCGATAACAAAGAGAAAGAAGCTTTCTGAGAAACTTCTTTGTGTTCTGTAAAATCATCTCACAGATTTACAGCTTACCCTCAAGAAGCCCTTCGCTAAGACAGTTCTTGTGGAATTGGCAAAGTGATGTTTGGAAGCCCCTAGAGGGCTATGGTGAAAAAGGAAATATCCTCACATGAAATCTGGAAAGAAGCTTTCTGAGAAACTGCTTAGTGTTCTGTTAATTCATCTCACAGAGTTACATCTGTATTTCGTGGATCTCTTTGCTAGTCTTATTTCTGTGGAAACTGAGAACAGATATTTCGGATCCCTTTGAAGACTATAGGGCCAAAGGAAATATCCTCCGATAACAAAGAGAAAGAAGCTTTCTGAGAAACTTCTTTGTGTTCTGTGAAATCATCTCACAGAGTTACAGCTTTCCCCTCAAGAAGCCTTTCGCTAAGACAGTTCTTGTGGAATTGGCAAAGTGATAATTGGAAGCCCATAGAGTTCTATTGTGAAAAAGGAAATATCCTCCGATAAAATCTGGAAAGAAGATTTCTGAGAAACTGCTTAGTGTTCTGTTAATTCATCTCACAGAGTTACATCTGTATTTCGTGGATCTCTTTGCTACCCTTATTTCTGTGGAATCTGAGAACAGATATTTCGTATCCCTTTGAAGACTATTGGGCCAAAGGAAATATTCTCCGATAACAAAGAGAAAGAAGCTTTCTGGGAAACTTCTTTGTGTTCTGTGAAATCATCTCACAGAGTTACAGCTTTCCCCTCAAGAAGCCTTTCGCTGAGACAGTTCTTGTGGAATTGGCAAAGTGATATATGGAAGCGACTAGAGGGCTATGGTGAAAAAGGAAATATCCCTAGATAAAATCTGGAAAAAAGCTTTCTGAGAAACTGCTTAGTGTTCTGTTAATTCATCTCACAGAGTTACATCTGTATTTCGTGGATCTCTTTGCTAGCCTTATTTCTGTGGAATCTGAGAACAGATATTTCGGATCCCTTTGAAGACTATAGGGCCAAAGGAAATATCCTCCGTTAACAAAGAGAAAGAAGCTTTCTGAGAAACTTCTGTGTGTTCTGTGAAATCATCTCACAGAGTTACAGCGTTCCCCTCAAGAAGCCTTTCACTAAGAGATTTCTTGTGGAATTGGCAGAGTGATATTTGGAAGCCCATAGAGGGCTATGGTGAAAAAGGAAATATCCTCTGATGAAATCTGGAAAGAAGCTTTCTGAGAAACTGCTTAGTGTTCTGTTAATTCATCTCACAAAGTTACATCTGTATTTCGTGGATCTCTTTGCTAGCCTTATTTCTGTGGAATCTGAGAACAGATATTTCGGGTCCCTTTGAAGACTATAGGGCCAAAGGAAATATCCTCCGATAACAAAGAGAAAGAAGCTTTCTGAGAAACTTCTGTGTGTTCTGTGAAATCATCTCACAGAGTTACAGCTTTCCCCTCAAGAAGCCTTTCGCTAAGAGAGTGCTTGTGGAATTTTCAAAGTGATATTTGGAAGCCCATAGAGGGCTATGGTGAAAAAGGAAGTATCCTCTGATGAAATCTGGAAAGAAGCTTTCTGAGAAACTGCTTAGTGTTCTGTTAATTCATCTCACAATGTTACATCTGTATTTCGTGGATCTCTTTGCTAGCCTTATTTCTGTGGAATCTGAGAACAGATATTTCGGATCCCTTTGAAGACTATAGGGCCAAAGGAAATATCCTCCGATAACAAAGAGAAAGAAGATTTCTGAGAAACTTCTTTGTGTTCTGTGAAATCATCTCACAGATTTACAGCTTACCCTCAAGAAGCCCTTCGCTAAGACAGTTCTTGTGGAATTGGCAAAGTGATGTTTGGAAGCCCCTAGAGGGCTATGGTGAAAAAGGAAATATCCTCAGATGAAATCTGGAAAGAAGCTTTCTGAGAAACTGCTTACTGTTCTGTTAATTCATCTCACAGAGTTACATGTGAATTTCGTGGATCTCTTTGCTAGCCTTATTTCTGTGGAATCTGAGAACAGATATTTCGGATCCCTTTGAAGACTATTGGGCCAAAGGAAATATCCTCCGATAACAAAGAGAAAGAAGCTTTCTGAGAAACTTCTTTGTGTTCTGTGAAATCATCCCACAGAGTTACAGCTTTCCCCTCAAGAAGCCTTTCGCTAAGACAGTTCTTGTGGAATTGGCAAAGTGATATTTGGAAGCACATAGAGGGCTATGGTGAAAAAGGAAATATCCTCAGATGCAATCTGGAAAGAAGCTTTCTGAGAAACTGCTTAGTGTTCTGTTAATTCATCTCACAGAGTTACATCTGTATTTCGTGGATCTCTTTGCCAGCCTTATGTCTGTGGAATCTGAGAACAGATATTTCGGATCCCTTTGAAGACTATATGGCCAAAGGAAATATCCTCCGATAATAAAGAGAAAGAAGCTTTCTGAGAAACTTCTTTGTGTTCTGTGAAATCATCTCACAGATTTACAGCTTACCCTCAAGAAGCCCTTCGCTAAGACAGTTCTTGTGGAATTGGCAAAGTGATGTTTGGAAGCCCCTAGAGGGCTATGGTGAAAAAGGAAATATCCCTAGATAAAATCTGGAAAGAAGCTTTCTGAGAAACTGCTTAGTGTTCTGTTAATTCATCTCACAGAGTTACATCTGTATTTCGTGGATATCTTTGCTAGTCTTATTTCTGTGGAATCTGAGAACAGATATTTCGGATCCCTTTGAAGACTATAGGGCCAAAGGAAATATCCTCCGATAACAAAGAGAAAGAAGCTTTCTGCGAAACTTCTTTGTGTTCTGTGAAATCATCTCACAGAGTTACAGCTTTCCCCTCAAGAAGCCTTTCGCTAAGACAGTTCTTGTGGAATTGGCAAAGTGATATTTGGAAGCCCATAGAGGGCTATGGTGAAAAAGGAAGTATCCTCTGATGAAATCTGGAAAGAAGCTTTCTGAGAAACTGCTTAGTGTTCTGTTAATTCATCTCACAGAGTTACATCTGTATTTCGTGGATCTCTTTGCTAGCCTTATTTCTGTGGAATCTGAAAACAGATATTTCGGATCCCCTTGAAGACTATAGGGCCAAAGGAAATATCCTCCGATAACAAAGAGAAAGAAGCTTTCTGAGAAACTTCTTTGTGTTCTGTGAAATCATCTCACAGATTTACAGCTTACCCTCAAGAAGCCCTTCGCTAAGACAGTTCTTGTGGAATTGGCAAAGTGATGTTTGGAAGCCCCTAGAGGGCTATGGTGAAAAAGGAAATATCCTCAGATGAAATCTAGAAAGAAGCTTTCTGAGAAACTGCTTAGTGTTCTGTAAATTCATCTCACAGAGTTACATGTGAATTTCGTGGATCTCTTTGCTAGCCTTATTTCTGTGGAATCTGAGAACAGATATTTCGGATCCCTTTGAAGACTATAGGGCCAAAGGAAATATCCTCCGATAACAAAGATAAAGAAGCTTTCTGAGAAACTTCTTTGTGTTCTGTGAAATCATCTCACAGAGTTACAGCTTTCCCCTCAAGAAGCCTTTCGCTAAGACAGTTCTTGTGGAATTGGCAAAGTGATATATG
This sequence comes from Macaca mulatta, assembly GCF_049350105.2. Taxonomy (NCBI): domain Eukaryota; kingdom Metazoa; phylum Chordata; class Mammalia; order Primates; family Cercopithecidae; genus Macaca; species Macaca mulatta. The sequence goes on from NC_133420.1 coordinate 27,443,461, forward strand.
GAAGCCCCTGGAGGGCTATGGTGAAAAAGGAAATATCCCTAGATAAAATCTGGAAAGAAGCTTTCTGAGAAACTGCTTAGTGTTCTGTTAATTCATCTCACAGAGTTACATCTGTATTTCGTGGATCTCTTTGCTAGTCTTATTTCTGTGGAATCTGAGATCAGATATTTCGGATCCCTTTGAAGACTATAGGGCCAAAGGAAATATCCTCCGATAACAAAGAGAAAGAAGCTTTTGAGAAACTTCTTTGTGTTCTGTGAAATCATCTCACAGAGTTACAGCTTTCCCCTCAAGAAGCCTTTCGCTAAGACAGTTCTTGTGGAATTGGCAAAGTGATATTTGGAAGCCCATAGAGGGCTATGGTGAAAAAGGAAGTATCCTCTGATGAAATCTGGAAAGAAGCTTTCTGAGAAACTGCTTAGTGTTCTGTTAATTCATCTCACAAAGTTACATCTGTATTTCGTGGATCTCTTTGCTAGCCTTATTTCTGTGGAATCTGAGAACAGATATTTCGGATCCCCTTGAAGACTATAGGGCCAAAGGAAATATCCTCCGATAACAAAGAGAAAGAAGCTTTCTGAGAAACTTCTTTGTGTTCTGTGAAATCCACTCACAGAGTTACAGCTTTCCCCTCAAGCAGCCTTTCGCTAAGACAGTTGTTGTGGAATTCGCAAAGTGATATTTGGAAGCACATAGAGGGCTATGGTGAAAAAGGAAATATCCTCAGATGCAATCTGGAAAGAAGCTTTCTGAGAAACTGCTTAGTGTTCTGTTAATTCATCTCACAGAGTTACATCTGTATTTCGTGGATCTCTTTGCTAGCCTTATTTCTGTGGAATCTGAGAACAGATATTTCGGATCCCTTTGAACACTATAGGTCCAAAGGAAATATCCTCGTATAACAAAGAAAAAGAAGCTTTTGAGAAACTTCTTTGTGTTCTGTGAAATCATCTCACAGAGTTACAGCTTTCCCCTCAAGAAGCCTTTCGCTAAGACAGTTCTTGTGGAATTGGCAAAGTGATATTTGGAAGCCCATAGAGGGCTATGGTGAAAAAGGAAATATCCTCAGATGAAATCTGGAAAGAAGCTTTCTGAGAAACTGCTTAGTGTTCTGTTAATTCATCTCACAGAGTTACATCTGTATTTCGTGGATCTCTTTGTTAGCCTTATTTCTGTGGAATCTGAGAACAGATATTTCGGATCCCTTTGAAGACTATAGGGCAAAAGGAAATATCCTCCGATAACAAAGAGAAAGAAGCTTTCTGAGAAACTTCTTTGTGTTCTGTGAAATCATCTCACAAAGTTACAGCTTTCCCTAGAAGAAGTCTTTCGCTAAGACAGTTCTTGTGGAATTGGCAAAGTGATATCTGGAAGCCCATATAGGGCTATGGTGAAAAAGGAAATATCTTCAGATGAAATCTGGAAAGAAGCTTTTTGAGAAACTGCTTAGTGTTCTGTTAATTCATCTCACAGAGTTACATCTGTATTTCGTGGATCTCTTTGCCAGCCTTATGTCTGTGGAATCTGAGAACAGATATTTCGGATCCCTTTGAAGACTATAGGGCCAAAGGAAATATCCTCCGATAACAAAGAGAAAGAAGCTTTCTGAGAAACTTCTTTGTGTTCTGTGAAATCATCTCACAGAGTTACAGCTTACCCTCAAGAAGCCCTTCGCTAAGACAGTTCTTGTGGAATTGGCAAAGTGATGTTTGGAAGCCCCTAGAAGGCTATGGTGAAAAAGGAATTATCCTCAGATGAAATCTGGAAGGAAGCTTTCTGAGAAACTGCTTAGTGTTCTGTTAATTCATCTCACAGAGTTACATCTGTATTTCGTGGATCTCTTTGCTAGCCTTATTTCTTTGGAATCTGAGAACAGATATTTCGGAACCCTTTGAAGACTATAGGGGCAAAGGAAATATCCTCCGATAACAAAGAGAAAGAAGCTTTCTGAGAAACTTCTTTGTGTTCTGTAAAATCATCTCACAGAGTTACAGCTTTCCCCTCAAGAACCCTTTCGCTAAGACAGTTCTTGTGGAAATAGCAAAGTGATATTTGGAAGCCCATAGAATTCTATGGTGAAAAAAGAAATATCCTCAGATGAAATCTAGAAAGAAGCTTTATGAGAAACTGCTTAGTGTTCTGTTAATTCATCTCACAGAGTTACATCTGTATTTCGTGGATCTCTTTGCTATCCTTATTTCTGTGGAATCTGAGAACAGATATTTCGGATCCCTTTGAAGACTATAGGGCCAAAGGAAATATGCTCCGATAACAAAGAGAAAGAAGCTTTCTCAGAAACTTCTTTGTGTTCTGTGAAATCATCTTACAGAGTTACAGCTTTCCCCTCAAGAAGCCTTTCGCTAAGACAGTTCTTGTGGAATTCGCAAAGTGATATATGGAAGCCCCAAGAGGGCTATGGTGAAAAAGGAAATATCCCTAGATAAAATCTGGAAAGAAGCTTTCTGGGAAACTGCTTAGTGTTCTGTTAATTCATCTCACAGAGTTACATCTGTATTTCGTGGATCTCTTTGCTAGCCTTATTTCTGTGGAATCTGAGAAAAGATATTTCGGATCCCTTTGAAGTCTATAGGGCCAAAGGAAATATCCTCCGATAACAAAGAGAAAGAAGCTTTCTGAGAAACTTCTTTGTGTTCTGTGAAATCATCTCACAGAGTTACAGCTTACCCTCAAGAAGCCCTTCGCTAAGACAGTTCTTGTGGAATTGGAAAAGTGATGTTTGGAAGCCCCTAGAGGGCTATGGTGAAAAAGGAAATATCCCTAGATAAAATCTGGAAAGAAGCTTTCTGAGAAACTGCTTAGTGTTCTGTTAATTCATCTCACAGAGTTACATCTGTATTTCATGGATCTCTTTGATAGCCTTATTTCTGTGGATTCTGAGAACAGATATTTCGGATCCCTTTGAAGACTATAGGGCCAAAGGAAATATCCTCCGATAACAAAGAGAAAGAAGCTTTCTGAGAAACTTCTTTGTGTTCTGTGAAATCATCTCACAGAGTTACAGCTTTCCCCTCAAGAAGCCTTTCGCTAACACAGTTCTTGTGGAATTGGCAATGTGATATTGGGAAGCCCATATAGGGCTATGGTGAAAAAGGAAATATCTTCAGATGAAATCTGGAAAGAAGCTTTCTGAGAAACTGCTTAGTGTTCTGTTAATTCATCTCACAGAGTTACATCTGTATTTCGTGGATCTCTTTGCCAGCCTTATGTCTGTGGAATCTGAGAACAGATATTTCGGATCCCTTTGAAGACTACAGGGCCAAAGGAAATATCCTCCGATAACAAAGAGAAAGAAGCTTTCTGAGAAACTTTTTTGTGTTCTGTGAAATCATCTCAAGGATTTACAGCTTTCCCCTCAAGAAGCCTTTCGCTAAGACAGTTCTTGTGGAATTGGCAAAGTGATATTTGGAAGCCCATAGAGGGCTATGGTGAAAAAGGAAGTATCCTCTGATGAAATCTGGAAAGAAGCTTTCTGAGAAACTGCTTAGTGTTCTGTTAATTCATCTCACAAACTTACATCTGTATTTCGTGGATGTCTTTGCTAGCCTTATTTCTGTGGAATCTGAAAACAGATATTTCGGATCCCCTTGAAGACTATAGGGCCAAAGGAAATATCCTCCGATAACAAAGAGAAAGAAGCTTTCTGAGAAACTTCTTTGTGTTCTGTGAAATCCACTCACAGAGTTACAGCTTTCCCCTCAAGAAGCCTTTCCCTAAGACAGTTCTTGTGGAATTCGCAAAGTGATATTTGGAAGCACATAGAGGGCTATGGTGAAAAAGGAAATATCCTCAGATGCAATCTGGAAAGAAGCTTTCTGAGAAACTGCTTAGTGTTCTGTTAATTCATCTCACAGAGTTACATCTGTATTTCGTGGATCTCTTTGCTAGCCTTATTTCTGTGGAATCTGAGAACAGATATTTCGGATCCCTTTGAACACTATAAGGCCAAAGGAAATATCCTCCGATAACAAAGAAAAAGAAGCTTTTGAGAAACTTCTTTGTGTTCTGTGAAATCATCTCACAGAGTTACAGCTTTCCCCTCAAGAAGCCTTTCGCTAAGACAGTTCTTGTGGAATTGGCTAAGTGATATTTGGAAGCCCATAGAGGGCTATGGTGAAAAAGGAAATATACTCAGATGAAATCTGGAAGGAAGCTTTCTGAGAAACTGCTTAGTGTTCTGTTAATTCATCTCACAGAGTTACATCTGTATTTCGTGGATCTCTTTGCTAGCCTTATTTCTTTGGAATCTGAGAACAGATATTTCGGAACCCTTTGAAGACTATAGGGGCAAAGGAAATATCCTCCGATAACAAAGAGAAAGAAGCTTTCTGAGAAACTTCTTTGTGTTCTGTGAAATCATCTCACAGAGTTACAGCTTTCCCCTCAAGAAGCCTTTCGCTAAGACAGTTCTCGTGGAATTCGCAAAGTGATATATGGAAGCCCCAAGAGGGTATGGTGAAAAAGGAAATATCCCTAGATAAAATCTGGAAAGAAGCTTTCTGGGAAACTGCTTAGTGTTCTGTTAATTCATCTCACACAGTTACATCTGTATTTCGTGGATCTCTTTGATAGCCTTATTTCTGTGGAATCTGAGAACAGATATTTCGGATCCCTTTGAAGACTATAGGGCCAAAGGAAATATCCTCCGATAACAAAGAGAAAGAAGCTTTCTGAGAAACTTCTATGTGTTCTGTGAAATCATCTCACAGATTTACAGCTTACCCTCAAGAAGCCCTTCGCTAAGACAGTTCTTGTGGAATTGGCAAAGTGATGTTTGGAAGCCCCTAGAGGGCTATGGTGAAAAAGGAAATATCTTCAGATGAAATCTGGAAAGAAGCTTTCTGAGAAACTGCTTAGTGTTCTGTTAATTCATCTCACAGAGTTACATCTGTATTTCGTGGATCTCTTTGCTAGCCTTATTTCTGTGGAATCTGAGAACAGATATTTCGGATCCCTTTGAAGACTATAGGGCAAAAGGAAATATCCTCCGATAACAAAGAGAAAGAAGCTTTCTGAGAAACTTCTTTGTGTTCTGTGAAATCATCTCACAAAGTTACAGCTTTCCCTAGAAGAAGTCTTTCGCTAAGACAGTTCTTGTGGAATTGGCAAAGTGATATCTGGAAGCCCATATAGGGCTATGGTGAAAAAGGAAATATCTTCAGATGAAATCTGGAAAGAAGCTTTTTGAGAAACTGCTTAGTGTTCTGTTAATTCATCTCACAGAGTTACATCTGTATTTCGTGGATCTCTTTGCCAGCCTTATGTCTGTGGAATCTGAGAACAGATATTTCGGATCCCTTTGAAGACTATAGGGCCAAAGGAAATATCCTCCGATAACAAAGAGAAAGAAGCTTTCTGAGAAACTTCTTTGTGTTCTGTGAAATCATCTCACAGAGTTACAGCTTACCCTCAAGAAGCCCTTCGCTAAGACAGTTCTTGTGGAATTGGCAAAGTGATGTTTGGAAGCCCCTAGAAGGCTATGGTGAAAAAGGAATTATCCTCAGATGAAATCTGGAAGGAAGCTTTCTGAGAAACTGCTTAGTGTTCTGTTAATTCATCTCACAGAGTGACATCTGTATTTCGTGGATCTCTTTGCTAGCCTTATTTCTTTGGAATCTGAGAACAGATATTTCGGAACCCTTTGAAGACTATAGGGGCAAAGGAAATATCCTCCGATAACAAAGAGAAAGAAGCTTTCTGAGAAACTTCTTTGTGTTCTGTAAAATCATCTCACAGAGTTACAGCTTTCCCCTCAAGAACCCTTTCGCTAAGACAGTTCTTGTGGAAATAGCAAAGTGATATTTGGAAGCCCATAGAATTCTATGGTGAAAAAAGAAATATCCTCAGATGAAATCTAGAAAGAAGCTTTATGAGAAACTGCTTAGTGTTCTGTTAATTCATCTCACAGAGTTACATCTGTATTTCGTGGATCTCTTTGCTATCCTTATTTCTGTGGAATCTGAGAACAGATATTTCGGATCCCTTTGAAGACTATAGGGCCAAAGGAAATATGCTCCGATAACAAAGAGAAAGAAGCTTTCTCAGAAACTTCTTTGTGTTCTGTGAAATCATCTTACAGAGTTACAGCTTTCCCCTCAAGAAGCCTTTCGCTAAGACAGTTCTTGTGGAATTCGCAAAGTGATATATGGAAGCCCCAAGAGGGCTATGGTGAAAAAGGAAATATCCCTAGATAAAATCTGGAAAGAAGCTTTCTGGGAAACTGCTTAGTGTTCTGTTAATTCATCTCACAGAGTTACATCTGTATTTCGTGGATCTCTTTGCTAGCCTTATTTCTGTGGAATCTGAGAAAAGATATTTCGGATCCCTTTGAAGTCTATAGGGCCAAAGGAAATATCCTCCGATAACAAAGAGAAAGAAGCTTTCTGAGAAACTTCTTTGTGTTCTGTGAAATCATCTCACAGAGTTACAGCTTACCCTCAAGAAGCCCTTCGCTAAGACAGTTCTTGTGGAATTGGAAAAGTGATGTTTGGAAGCCCCTAGAGGGCTATGGTGAAAAAGGAAATATCCCTAGATAAAATCTGGAAAGAAGCTTTCTGAGAAACTGCTTAGTGTTCTGTTAATTCATCTCACAGAGTTACATCTGTATTTCGTGGATCTCTTTGCTAGCCTTATTTCTGTGGAATCTGAGAACAGATATTTCGGATCCCTTTGAACACTATAAGGCCAAAGGAAATATCCTCCGATAACAAAGAAAAAGAAGCTTTTGAGAAACTTCTTTGTGTTCTGTGAAATCATCTCACAGAGTTACAGCTTTCCCCTCAAGAAGCCTTTCGCTAAGACAGTTCTTGTGGAATTGGCAAAGTGATATTTGGAAGCCCATAGAGGGCTATGGTGAAAAAGGAAATATACTCAGATGAAATCTGGAAGGAAGCTTTCTGAGAAACTGCTTAGTGTTCTGTTAATTCATCTCACAGAGTTACATCTGTATTTCGTGGATCTCTTTGCTAGCCTTATTTCTTTGGAATCTGAGAACAGATATTTCGGAACCCTTTGAAGACTATAGGGGCAAAGGAAATATCCTCCGATAACAAAGAGAAAGAAGCTTTCTGAGAAACTTCTTTGTGTTCTGTGAAATCATCTCACAGAGTTACAGCTTTCCCCTCAAGAAGCCTTTCGCTAAGACAGTTCTCGTGGAATTCGCAAAGTGATATATGGAAGCCCCAAGAGGGTATGGTGAAAAAGGAAATATCCCTAGATAAAATCTGGAAAGAAGCTTTCTGGGAAACTGCTTAGTGTTCTGTTAATTCATCTCACACAGTTACATCTGTATTTCGTGGATCTCTTTGATAGCCTTATTTCTGTGGAATCTGAGAACAGATATTTCGGATCCCTTTGAAGACTATAGGGCCAAAGGAAATATCCTCCGATAACAAAGAGAAAGAAGCTTTCTGAGAAACTTCTATGTGTTCTGTGAAATCATCTCACAGATTTACAGCTTACCCTCAAGAAGCCCTTCGCTAAGACAGTTCTTGTGGAATTGGCAAAGTGATGTTTGGAAGCCCCTAGAGGGCTATGGTGAAAAAGGAAATATCTTCAGATGAAATCTGGAAAGAAGCTTTCTGAGAAACTGCTTAGTGTTCTGTTAATTCATCTCACAGAGTTACATCTGTATTTCGTGGATCTCTTTGCCAGCCTTATGTCTGTGGAATCTGAGAACAGATATTTCGGATCCCTTTGAAGACTACAGGGCCAAAGGAAATACCCTCCGATAACAAAGAGAAAGAAGCTTTCTGAGAAACTTTTTTGTGTTCTGTGAAATCATCTCAAGGAGTTACAGCTTTCCCCTCAAGAAGCCTTTCACTAAGACAGTTCTTGTGGAAATGGCAGAGTGATATTTGGAAGCCCATAGAGGGCTATGGTGAAAAAGGAAATATCCTCAGATGAAATCTGGAAAGAAGTTTTCTGAAGAACTGCTTAGTGTTCTGTTAATTCATCTCACAGAGTTACATCTGTATTTCGTGGATCTCCTTGCTAGCCTTATTTCTGTGGAATCTGGGAACAGATATTTCGGATCCCTTTGAACACTACAGGGCCAAAGGAAATATCCTCCGATAACAAAGAAAAAGAAGCTTTTGAGAAACTTCTTTGTGTTCTGTGAAATCATCTCACAGAGTTAAAGCTTTCCCCTCAAGAAGCCTTTCGCTAAGACAGTTCTTGTGGAATAGGCAAAGTGATATTTGGAAGCCCATAGAGGGCTATGGTGAAAAAGGAAATATCCTCAGATGAAATCTGGACAGAAGATTTCTGAGAAACTGCTTAGTGTTCTGTTAATTCATCTCACAGAGTTACATCTGTATTTCATGGATCTCTTTGCTAGCCTTATTTCTGTGGAATCTGAGAACAGATATTTCGGATCCCTTTGAAGACTATAGGGCCAAAGGAAATATCCTCCGATAACAAAGAGAAAGAAGCTTTCTGAGAAACTTCTTTGTGTTCTGTGAAATCATCTCACAGAGTTACAGCTTTCCCCTCAAGAAGCCTTTCGCTAAGACAGTTCTTGTGGAATTCGCAAAGTGATATATGGAAGCCCCTAGAGGGCTATGGTGAAAAAGGAAATATCCCTAGATAAAATCTGGAAAGAAGCTTTCTGAGAAACTGCTTAGTGTTCTGTTAATTCATCTCACAGAGTTACATCTGTATTTCATGGATCTCTTTGCTAGCCATATTTCTGTGGATTCTGAGAACAGATATTTCGGATCCCTTTGAAGACTATAGGGCCAAAGGAAATATCCTCGGATAACACAGAGAAAGAAGGTTTCTGCGAAACTTCTTTGTGTTCTGTGAAATCATCTCACAGAGTTACAGATTTCCCCTCAAGAAGCCTTTCGCTAAGACAGTTCTTGTGGAATTGGCAAAGTGATATTGGGAAGCCCATATAGGGCTATGGTGAAAAAGGAAATATCTTCAGATGAAATCTGGAAAGAAGCTTTCTGAGAAACTGCTTAGTGTTCTGTTACTTCATCTCACAAAGTTACATCTGTATTTCGTGGATCTCTTTGTTAGCCTTATTTCTGGGGAATCTGAGAATAGATATTTCGGATCCCTTTGAAGACTATAGGGCCAAAGGAAATATCCTCCGATAACAAAGAGAAAGAAACTTTCTGAGAAACTTTTTTGTGTTCTGTGAAATCATCTCAAGGAGTTACAGCTTTCCCTAGAAGAAGCCTTTCGCTAACACAGTTCTTGTGCAATTGGCAGAGTGATATTTGGAAGCCCATAGTGGGCTATGGTGAAAAAGGAAATATCCTCAGATGAAATCTGGAAAGAAGTTTTCTGAAGAACTGCTTAGTGTTCTGTTAATTCATCTCACAGAGTTACATTTGTATTTCGTGGATCTCTTTGCTAGCCTTATTTCTGTGGAATCTGGGAACAGATATTTCGGATCCCTTTGAACACTATAGGGCCAAAGGAAATATCCTCCGATAACAAAGAAAAAGAAGCTTTTGATAAACTTCTTTGTGTTCTGTGAAATCATCTCACAGAGTTACAGCTTTCCCCTCAAGAAGCCTTTCGCTAAGACAGTTCTTGTGGAATAGGCAAAGTGATATTTGGAAGCCCATAGAGGGCTATGGTGAAAAAGGAAATACCCTCAGATGAAATCTGGACAGAAGATTTCTGAGAAACTGCTTAGTGTTCTGTTAATTCATCTCACAGAGTTACATCTGTATTTCGTGGATATCTTTGCTAGCCTTATTTCTGTGGAATCTGAGAACAGATATTTCGGATCCCTTTGAAGACTATAGGGCCAAAGGAAATATCCTCCGATAACAAAGAGAAAGAAGCTTTCTGAGAAACTTCTTTGTGTTCTGTGAAATCATCTCACAGAGTTACAGCTTTCCCCTCAAGAAGCCTTTCGCTAAGACAGTTCTTGTGGAATAGGCAAAGTGATGTTTGGAAGCCCCTAGTGGGCTATGGTGAAAAAGGAAATATCCTCAGAAGAAATTTGGAAAGAAGCTTTCTGAGAAACTGCTTAGTGTTATGTTAATTCATCTTACAGAGTTACATGTGAATTTCGTGGATCTCTTTGCTAGCCTTATTTCTGTGGAATCTGAGAACAGATATTTCGGATCCCTTTGAAGACTATAGGGCCAAAGGAAATATCCTCCGATAACAAAGAGAAAGAAGCTTTCTGAGAAACTTCTTTGTGTTCTGTGAAATCATCTCACAGATTTACAGCTTACCCTCAAGAAGCCCTTCGCTAAGACAGTTCTTGTGGAATTGGCAAAGTGATGTTTGGAAGCCCCTAGAGGGCTATGGTGAAAAAGGAAATATCCTCAGATGAAATCTGGAAAGAAGCTTTCTGAGAAACTGCTTAGTGTTCTGTTAATTCTTCTCACAGAGTTACATGTGAATTTCGTGGATCTCTTTGCTAGCCTTATTTCTGTGGAACCTGAGAACAGATATTTCGGATCCCTTTTAAGACTATAGGGCCAAAGGAAATATCCTCCGATAACAAAGAGAAAGAAGCTTTCTGAGAAACTTCTTTGTGTTCTGTGAAATCCACTCATAGAGTTACAGCTTTCCCAAGAAGCCTTTCGCTAAGACAGTTCTTGTGGAATTGGCAAAGTGATATTTGGAAGCCCATAGAGGGCTATGGTGAAAAAGGAAATATCCCTAGATAAAATCTGGAAAGAAGCTTTCTGAGAAACTGCTTAGTGTTCTGTTAATTCATCTCACAGAGTTACATCTGTATTTCGTGGATCTCTTTGCTAGTCTTATTTCTGTGGAATCTGAGAACAGATATTTCGGATCCCTTTGAAGACTATAGGGCCAAAGGAAATATCCTCCGATAACAAAGAGAAAGAAGCTTTATGAGAAACTTCTTTGTGTTCTGTGAAATCATCTCACAGAGTTACAGCTTTCCCCTCTAGAAGCCTTTCGCTAAGAGAGTTCTTGTTGAATTGGCAGAGTGATATTTGGAAGCCCATAGAGGGCTATGGTGAAAAAGGAAATATCCTCTGATGAAATCTGGAAAGAAGCTTTCTGAGAAACTGCTTAGTGTTGTGTTAATTCATCTCACAAAGTTACATCTGTATTTCGTGGATCTCTTTGCTAGCCTTATTTCTGTGGAATCTGAGAACAGATATTTCGGATCCCCTTGAAGACAATAGGGCCAAAGGAAATATCCTCCGATAACAAAGAGAAAGAAGCTTTCTGAGAAACTTCTTTGTGTTCTGTGAAATCCACTCACAGAGTTACAGCTTTCCGTTCAAGAAGCCTTTCGGTAAGACAGTTCTTGTGGAATTAGCAAGGTGATATTTGGAAGCCCATAGAGGGCTATGGTGAAAAAGGAAATATCCTCAGATGAAATCTGAAAAGAAGCTTTCTGAGAAACTGCTTAGTGTTCTGTTAATTCATCTCACAGAGTTACATCTGTATTTCGTGGATATCTTTGCTAGCCTTATTTCTGTGGAATCTGAGAACAGATATTTCGGATCCCTTTGAACACTATAGGGCCAAAGGAAATATCCTCCGATAACAAAGAAAAAGAAGCTTTTGAGAAACTTCTTTGTGTTCTGTGAAATCATCTCACAGAGTTACAGCTTTCCCCTCAAGAAGCCTTTCGCTAAGACAGTTCTTGTGGAATTGGCAAAGTGATATTTGGAAGCCCATAGAGGTCTATGGTGAAAAAGGAAATATCCTCAGATGAAATCTGGACAGAAGCTTTCTGAGAAACTGCTTAGTGTTCTGTGAATTCATCTCACAGAGTTACATCTGTATTTCGTGGATCTCTTTGCTAGCCTTATTTCTGTGGAATCTGAGAACAGATATTTCGGATCCCTTTGAAGACTATAGGGCCAAAGGAAATATCCTCCGATAACAAAGAGAAAGAAGCTTTCTGAGGAATTTCTTTGTGTTCTGTGAAATCATCTCACAGAGTTACAGCTTTCTCTAGAAGAAGCCTTTCGCTAAGACAGTTCTTGTGGAATTGGCAAAGTGATATTGGGAAGCCCATATAGGGCTATGGTGAAAAAGGTAATATCTTCAGATGAAATCTGGAAAGAAGCTTTCAGAGAAACTGCTGAGTGTTCTGTTAATTCATCTCACAGAGTTACATCTGTATTTCGTGGATCTCTTTGCTAGCCTTATTTCTCTGGAATCTGAGAGCAGATATTTCGGATCCCTTTTAAGACGATAGGGCCAAAGGAAATATCCTCCGATAACAAAGAGAAAGAAGCTTTCTGAGAAACTTCTTTGTGTTCTGTGAAATCATCTCACAGAGTTACAGCTTTCCCCTCAAGAAGCCTTTCGCTAAGACAGTTCTTGTGGAATTGGCAGAGTGATATTTGGAAGCCCATAGAGGGCTATGGTGAAAAAGGAAATATCCTCAGATGAAATCTGGAAAGAAGCTTTCTGAGAAACTGCTTAGTGTTCTGTAAATTCATCTCACAGAGTAACATCTGTATTTCGTGGATCTCTTTGCTAGCCTTATTTCTGTGGAATCTGATAACAGATATTTCGGATCCATTTGAAGACGGTAGGGTCAAAGGAAATATCCTCCGATAACAAAGAGAAAGAAGCTTTCTGAGAAACTTCTTTGTGTTCTGTGAAATCCACTCACAGAGTTACAGCTTTCCCCTCAAGAAGCCTTTCGCTAAGACAGTTCTTGTGGAATTGGCAAAGTGATATTTGGAAGCACATAGAGGGCTATGGTGAAAAAGGAAATATCCTCAGATGCAATCTGGAAAGAAGCTTTCTGAGAAACTGCTTAGTGTTCTGTTAATTCATCTCACAGAGTTACAACTGTATTTCGTGGATCTCTTTGCTAGCCTTATTTCTGTGGAATCTGAGAACAGATATTTCGGATCCCTTTGAACACTATAAGGCCAAAGGAAATATCCTCCGATAACAAAGAAAAAGAAGCTTTTGAGAAACTTCTTTGTGTTCTGTGAAATCATCTCACAGAGTTACAGCTTTCCCCTCAAGAAGCCTTTCGCTAAGACAGTTCTTGTGGAATTGGCAAAGTGATATTTGGAAGCCCATAGAGGGCTATGGTGAAAAAGGAAATATCCTCAGATGAAATCTGGAAAGAAGCTTTCTGATAAACTGCTTAGTGTTCTGTTAATTCATCTCACAGAGTTACATCTGTATTTCGTGGATCTCTTTGTAAGCCTTATTTCTGTGGAATCTGAGAACAGATATTTCGGATCCCTTTGAAGACTATAGGGCCAAAGGAAATATCCTCCGATAACAAAGAGAAAGAAGCTTTCTGAGAAACTTCTTTGTGTTCTGTGAAATCATCTCACAGAGTTACAGCTTACCCTCAAGAAGCCCTTCGCTAAGACAGTTCTTGTGGAATTGGCAAAGTGATGTTTGGAAGCCCCTAGAGGGCTATGGTGAAAAAGGAAATATCCTCAGATGAAATCTGGAAGGAAGCTTTCTGAGAAACTGCTTAGTGTTCTGTTAATTCATCTCACAGAGTTACATCTGTATTTCGTGGATCTCTTTGCTAGCCTTATTTCTTTGGAATCTGAGAACAGATATTTCGGAACCCTTTGAAGACTATAGGGGCAAAGGAAATATCCTCCGATTACAAAGAGAAAGAAGCTTTCTGAGAAACTTCTTTGTGTTCTGTGAAATCATCTCACAGAGTTACAGCTTTCCCCTCAAGAACCCTTTCGCTAAGACAGTTCTTGTGGAAATAGCAAAGTGATATTTGGAAGCCCATAGAATTCTATGGTGAAAAAAGAAATATCCTCAGATGAAATCTGGAAAGAAGCTTTCTGAGAAACTGCTTAGTGTTCTGTTAATTCATCTCACAGAGTTACATCTGTATTTCGTGGATCTCTTTGCTATCCTTATTTCTGTGGAATCTGAGAACAGATATTTCGGATCCCTTTGAAGACTATAGGGCCAAAGGAAATATGCTCCGATAACAAAGAGAAAGAAGCTTTCTCAGAAACTTCTTTGTGTTCTGTGAAATCATCTCACAGAGTTACAGCTTTCCCGTGAAGAAGCCTTTCGCTAAGACAGTTCTTGTGGAATTCGCAAAGTGATATATGGAAGCCCCAAGAGGGCTATGGTGAAAAAGGAAATATCCCTAGATAAAATCTGGAAAGAAGCTTTCTGGGAAACTGCTTAGTGTTCTGTTAATTCATCTCACAGAGTTACATCTGTATTTCGTGGATCTCTTTGCTAGCCTTATTTCTGTGGAATCTGAGAAAAGATATTTCGGATCCCTTTGAAGACTATAGGGCCAAAGGAAATATCCTCCGATAACAAAGAGAAAGAAGCTTTCTGAGAAACTTCTTTGTGTTCTGTGAAATCATCTCACAGAGTTACAGCTTACCCTCAAGAAGCCCTTCGCTAAGACAGTTCTTGTGGAATTGGAAAAGTGATGATTGGAAGCCCCTAGAGGGCTATGGTGAAAAAGGAAATATCCCTAGATAAAATCTGGAAAGAAGCTTTCTGAGAAACTTCTTAGTGTTCTGTTAATTCGTCTCACAGAGTTACATCTGTATTTCATGGATCTCTTTGCTAGCCTTATTTCTGTGGATTCTGAGAACAGATATTTCGGATCCCTTTGAAGACTATAGGGCCAAAGGAAATATCCTCCGATAACAAAGAGAAAGAAGCTTTCTGAGAAACTTCTTTGTGTTCTGTGAAATCATCTCACAGAGTTACAGCTTTCCCTTCAACAAGTCTTTCGCTAAGACAGTTCTTGTGGAATAGGCAAAGTGATATTTGGAAGCCCATAGAGGGCTATGGTGAAAAAGGAAATATCCTCAGATGAAATCTGGACAGAAGATTTCTGAGAAACTGCTTAGTGTTCTGTGAATTCATCTCACAGAGTTACATCTGTATTTCGTGGATCTCTTTGCTAGCCTTATTTCTGTGGAATCTGAGAACAGATATTTCGGATCCCTTTGAAGACTATAGGGCCAAAGGAAATATCCTCCGATAACAAAGAGAAAGAAGCTTTCTGAGAAACTTCTTTGTGTTCTGTGAAATCATCTCACAGAGTTACAGCTTTCCCCTCAAGAAGCCTTTCGCTAAGACAGTTCTTGTGGAATAGGCAAAGTGATATATGGAAGCCCCAAGAGGGCTAAGGTGAAAAAGGAAATATCCCTAGATAAAATCTGGAAAGAAGCTTTCTGGGAAACTGCTTAGTGTTCTGTTAATTCATCTCACAGAGTTACATCTGTATTTCGTGGATCTCTTTGCTAGCCTTATTTCTGTGGAATCTGAGAACAGATATTTCGGATCCCTTTGAAGACTATAGGGCCAAAGGAAATATCCTCCGATAACAAAGAGAAAGAAGCTTTCTGAGAAACTTCTTTGTGTTCTGTGAAATCATCTCTCAGATTTACAGCTTACCCTCAAGAAGCCCTTCGCTAAGACAGTTCTTGTGGGATTGGCAAAGTGATGTTTGGAAGCCCCTAGAGGGCTATGGTGAAAAAGGAAATATCCTCAGATGAAATCTGGAAAGAAGCTTTCTGAGAAACTGCTTAGTGTTCTGTTAATTCATCTCACCGAGTTACATGTGAATTTCGTGGATCTCATTGCTAGCCTTATTTCTGTGGAATCTGAGAACAGATATTTCGGATCCCTTTGAAGACTATAGGGCCAAAGGAAATATCCTCCGATAACAAAGAGAAAGAAGCTTTCTGAGAATCTTCTTTGTGTTCTGTGAAATCCACTCACAGAGTTACAGCTTTCCCCTCAAGAAGCCTTTCGCTAAGACAGTTCTTGTGGAATTGGCAAAGTGATATTTGGAAGCCCATAGAGGGCTATGGTGAAAAATGAAATATCCCTAGATAAAATCTGGAAAGAAGCTTTCTGAGAAACTGCTTAGTGTTCTGTTAATTCATCTCACAGAGTTACATCTGTATTTCGTGGATCTCTTTGCTAGTCTTATTTCTGTGGAATCTGAGAACAGATATTTCGGATCCCTTTGAAGACTATAGGGCCAAAGGAAATATCCTCCGATAACAAAGAGAAAGAAGCTTTATGAGAAACTTCTTTGTGTTCTGTGAAATCATCTCACAGAGTTACAGCTTTCCCCTCTAGAAGCCTTTCGCTAAGAGAGTTCTTGTTGAATTGGCAGAGTGATATTTGGAAGCCCATTGAGGGCTATGGTGAAAAAGGAAATATCCTCTGATGAAATCTGGAAAGAAGCTTTCTGAGAAACTGCTTAGTGTTGTGTTAATTCATCTCACAAAGTTACATCTGTATTTCGTGGATCTCTTTGCTAGCCTTATTTCTGTGGAATCTGAGAACAGATATTTCGGATCCCCTTGAAGACAATAGGGCCAAAGGAAATATCCTCCGATAACAAAGAGAAAGAAGCTTTCTGAGAAACTTCTTTGTGTTCTGTGAAATCCACTCACAGAGTTACAGCTTTCCGTTCAAGAAGCCTTTCGCTAAGACAGTTCTTGTGGAATTGGCAAGGTGATATTTGGAAGCCCATAGAGGGCTATGGTGAAAAAGGAAATATCCTCAGATGAAATCTGAAAAGAAGCTTTCTGAGAAACTGCTTAGTGTTCTGTTAATTCATCTCACAGAGTTACATCTGTATTTCGTGGATATCTTTGCTAGCCTTATTTCTGTGGAATCTGAGAACAGATATTTCGGATCCCTTTGAACACTATAGGGCCAAAGGAAATATCCTCCGATAACAAAGAAAAAGAAGCTTTTGAGAAACTTCTTTGTGTTCTGTGAAATCATCTCACAGAGTTACAGCTTTCCCCTCAAGAAGCCTTTCGCTAAGACAGTTCTTGTGGAATTGGCAAAGTGATATTTGGAAGCCCATAGAGGGCTATGGTGAAAAAGGAAATATCCTCAGATGAAATCTGGACAGAAGCTTTCTGAGAAACTGCTTAGTGTTCTGTGAATTCATCTCACAGAGTTACATCTGTATTTCGTGGATCTCTTTGCTAGCCTTATTTCTGTGGAATCTGAGATCAGATATTTCGGATCCCTTTGAAGACTATAGGGCCAAAGGAAATATCCTCCGATAACAAAGAGAAAGAAGCTTTCTGAGGAATTTCTTTGTGTTCTGTGAAATCATCTCACAGAGTTACAGCTTTCTCTAGAAGAAGCCTTTCGCTAAGACAGTTCTTGTGGAATTGGCAAAGTGATATTGGGAAGCCCATGTAGGGCTATGGTGAAAAAGGTAATATCTTCAGATGAAATCTTGAAAGAAGCTTTCTGAGAAACTGCTTAGTGTTCTGTTAATTCATCTCACAGAGTTACATCTGTATTTCGTGGATCTCTTTGCTAGCCTTATTTCTCTGGAATCTGAGAGCAGATATTTCGGATCCCTTTTAAGACGATAGGGCCAAAGGAAATATCCTCCGATAACAAAGAGAAAGAAGCTTTCTGAGAAACTTCTTTGTGTTCTGTGAAATCATCTCACAGAGTTACAGCTTTCCCCTCAAGAAGCCTTTCGCTAAGACAGTTCTTGTGGAATTGGCAGAGTGATATTTGGAAGCCCATAGAGGGCTATGGTGAAAAAGGAAATATCCTCAGATGAAATCTGGAAAGAAGCTTTCTGAGAAACTGCTTAGTGTTCTGTAAATTCATCTCACAGAGTAACATCTGTATTTCGTGGATCTCTTTGCTACCCTTATTTCTGTGGAATCTGATAACAGATATTTCGGATCCATTTGAAGACGATAGGGTCAAAGGAAATATCCTCCGATAACAAAGAGAAAGAAGCTTTCTGAGAAACTTCTTTGTGTTCTGTGAAATCATCTCACAGACTTACAGCTTTCTCTAGAAGAAGCCTTTCGCTAAGACAGTTCTTGTGGAATTTGCAAAGTGATATTGGGAAGCCCATATAGGGCTATGGTGAAAAACGTAATATCTTCAGATGAAATCTGGAAAGAAGCTTTCTGAGAAACTGCTTAGTGTTCTGTTAATTCATCTCGCAGAGTTACATCTGTATTTCGTGGATCTCTTTGCTAGCCTAATTTCTGTGGTATCTGAGAACAGATATTTCGGATCCCTTTGAAGACTATAGGGCCAAAGGAAATATCCTCCGATAACAAAGAGAAAGAAGCTTTCTGAGAAACTTCTTTGTGTTCTGTGAAATCATCTCAAGGAGTTACAGCTTTCCCATCAAGAAGCCTTTGGCTAAGACAGTTCTTGTGGAAATGGCAGAGTGATATTTGGAATCCCTTAGAGGGCTATGGTGAAAAAGGAAATATCCTCAGATGAAATCTGGAAAGAAGCTTCTGAGAAACTGCTTAGTGTTCTGTTAATTCATCTCACAGAGTTACATCTGTATTTCGTGGATCACTTTGCTAGCCTTATTTCTGTGGAATCTGAGAACAGATATTTCGGATCCCTTTGAAGACTATAGGGCCAAAGGAAATATCCTCCGATAACAAAGAGAAAGAAGCTTTCTGAGAAACTTCTTTGTGTTCTGTGAAATCATCTCACAGGGTTACAGCTTTCCCCTCAAGAAGCCTTTCGCTAAGACAGTTCTTGTGGAATTGGCAAAGTGATATTTGGAAGCCCATAGAGGGCTATGGTGAAAAAGGAAATATCCTCAGATGAAATCTGGAAAGAAGGTTTCTGAGAAACTGCTTAGTGTTCTGTTAATTCATCTCACAGAGTTACATCTGTATTTCGTGGATCTCTTTTCTAGCCTTATTTCTGTGGAATCTGGGAACAGATATTTCGGATCCCTTTGAACACTATAGGGCCAAAGGAAATATCCTCCGATAACAAAGAAAAAGAAGCTTTTGAGAAACTTCTTTGTGTTCTGTGAAATCATCTCACAGAGTTACAGCTTTCCCCTCAAGAAGCCTTTCGCTAAGACAGTTCTTGTGGAATTGGCAAAGTGATATTTGGAAGCCCATAGAGGGCTATGGTGAAAAAGGAAATATCCTCAGATGAAATCTGGACAGAAGATTTCTGAGAAACTGCTTAGTGTTCTGTTAATTCACCTCACAGAGTTACATCTGTATTTCGTGGATCTCTTTGCTAGCCTTATTTCTGTGGAATCTGAGAACAGATATTTCGGATCCCTTTGAAGACTATAGGGCCAAAGGAAATATCCTCCGATAACAAAGAGAAAGAAGCATTCTGAGAAACTTCTTTGTGTTCTGTGAAATCATCTCACAGAGTTACAGCTTTCCCCTCAAGAAGCCTTTCGCTAAGACAGTTCTTGTGGAATTGGCAAAGTGATATATGGAAGCCCCTAAAGGGCTATGGTGAAAAAGGAAATATCCCTAGATAAAATCTGGAAAGAAGCTTTCTGAGAAACTGCTTAGTGTTCTGTTAATTCATCTCACACAGTTACATCTGTATTTCGTGGATCTCTTTGATAGCCTTATTTCTGTGGAATCTGAGAACAGATATTTCGTATCCCTTTGAAGACTATAGGGCCAAAGGAAATATCCTCCGATAACAAAGAGATAGAAGCTTTCTGGGAAACTTCTTTGTGTTCTGTGAAATCATCTCACAGAGTTACAGCTTTCCCCTCAAGAAGCCTTTCGCTAAGACAGTTCTTGTGGAATTGGCAAAGTGATATATGGAAGCCCCTAGAGGGCTATGGTGAAAAAGGAAATATCCCTAGATAAAATCTGGAAAGAAGCTTTCTGAGAAACTGCTTAGTGTTCTGTTAATTCACCTCACAGAGTTACATCTGTATTTCGTGGATCTCTTTGCTAGCCTTATTTCTGTGGAATCTGAGAACAGATATTTCGGATCCCTTTGAAGACTATAGGGCCAAAGGAAATATCCTCCGATAACAAAGAGAAAGAAGCTTTCTGAGAAACTTCTGTGTGTTCTGTGAAATCATCTCACAGAGTTACAGCGTTCCACTCAAGAAGCCTTTCGCTAAGAGAGTTCTTGTGGAATTGGCAGAGTGATATTTGGAAGCCCATAGAGGGCTATGGTGAAAAAGGAAATATCCTCTGATGAAATCTGGAAAGAAGCTTTCTGAGAAACTGCTTAGTGTTCTGTTACTTCATCTCACAAAGTTACATCTGTATTTCGTGGATCTCTTTGCTAGCCTTATTTCTGTGGAATCTGAGAACAGATATTTCGGATCCCTTTGAAGACTATAGGGCCAAAGGAAATATCCTCCGATAACAAAGAGAAAGAAGCTTTCTGAGAATCTTCTTTGTGTTCTGTGAAATCCACTCACAGAGTTACAGCTTTCCCCTCAAGAAGCCTTTCGCTAAGACAGTTCTTGTGGAATTGGCAAAGTGATATTTGGAAGCCCATAGAGGGCTATGGTGAAAAAGGAAATATCCCTAAATAAAATCTGGAAAGAAGCTTTCTGAGAAACTGCTTAGTGTTCTGTTAATTCATCTCACAGAGTTACATCTGTATTTCGTGGATCTCTTTGCTAGTCTTATTTCTGTGGAATCTGATAACAGATATTTCGGATCCCTTTGAAGACGATAGGGCCAAAGGAAATATCCTCCGATAACAAAGAGAAAGAAGCTTTCTGAGAAACTTCTTTGTGTTCTGTGAAATCATCCCACAGAGTTACAGCTTTCCGTTCAAGAAGCCTTTCGCTAAGACAGTTCTTGTGGAATTGGCAAAGTGATATTTGGAAGCCCATAGAGGGCTATGGTGAAAAAGGAAATATCCTCAGATGAAATCTGAAAAGAAGCTTTCTGAGAAACTGCTTAGTGTTCTGTTAATTCATCTCACAGAGTTACATCTGTATTTCGTGGATATCTTTGCTAGCCTTATTTCTGTGGAATCTGAGAACAGATATTTCGGATCCCTTTGAACACTATAGGGCCAAAGGAAATATCCTCCGATAACAAAGAAAAAGAAGCTTTTGAGAAACTTCTTTGTGTTGTGTGAAATCATCTCACAGAGTTACAGCTTTCCCCTCAAGAAGCCTTTCGCTAAGACAGTTCTTGTGGAATTGGCAAAGTGATATTTGGAAGCCCATAGAGGGCTATGGTGAAAAAGGAAATATCCTCAGAAGAAATCTGGACAGAAGATTTCTGAGAAACTGCTTAGTGTTCTGTGAATTCATCTCACAGAGTTACATCTGTATTTCGTGGATCTCTTTGCTAGCCTTATTTCTGTGGAATCTGAGAACAGATATTTCGGATCCCTTTGAAGACTATAGGGCCAAAGGAAATATCCTCCGATAACAAAGAGAAAGAAGCTTTCTGAGAAACTTCTTTGTGTTCTGTAAAATCATCTCACAGAGTTACAGCTTTCCAATCAAGAAGCCTTTCGCTAAGACAGTTCTTGTGGAATTGGCAAAGTGATATTTGGAAGCCCCTAGAGGGCTATGGTGAAAAAAGAAATATCCTCAGATGAAATCTGGAAAGAAGCTTTCTGAGAAACTGCTTAGTGTTCTGTTAATTCATCTCACAGAGTTACATCTGTATTTCGTGGATCTCTTTGTTAGCCTTATTTCTGTGGAATCTGAGAACAGATATTTCGGATCCCTTTGAAGACTATAGGGCCAAAGGAAATATCCTCCGATAACAAAGAGAAAGAAGCTTTCTGAGGAATTTCTTTGTGTTCTGTGAAATCATCTCACAGAGTTACAGCTTTCTCTAGAAGAAGCCTTTCGCTAAGACAGTTCTTGTGGAATTGGCAAAGTGATATTGTGAAGCCCATATAGGGCTATGGTGAAAAAGGTAATATCTTCAGATGAAATCTGGAAAGAAGCTTTCTGAGAAACTGCTTAGTGTTCTGTTAATTCGTCTCACAGAGTTACATCTGTATTTCGTGGATCTCTTTCCTAGCCTTATTTCTCTGGAATCTGAGAGCAGATATTTCGGATCCCTTTTAAGACGATAGGGCCAAAGGAAATATCCTCCGATAACAAAGAGAAAGAAGCTTTCTGAGAAACTTCTTTGTGTTCTGTGAAATCATCTCAAGGAGTTACAGCTTTCCCCTCAAGAAGCCTTTCGCTAAGACAGTTCTTGTGGAATTGGCAGAGTGATATTTGGAAGCCCATAGAGGGCTATGGTGAAAAAGGAAATATCCTCAGATGAAATCTGGAAAGAAGCTTTCTGAGAAACTGCTTAGTGTTCTGTATATTCATCTCACAGAGTAACATCTGTATTTCGTGGATCTCTTTGCTAGCCTTATTTCTGTGGAATCTTATAACAGATATTTCGGATCCATTTGAAGACGATAGGGTCAAAGGAAATATCCTCCGATAACAAAGAGAAAGAAGCTTTCTGAGAAACTTCTTTGTGTTCTGTGAAATCATCTCACAGACTTACACCTTTCTCTAGAAGAAGCCTTTCGCTAAGACAGTTCTTGTGGAATTTGCAAAGTGATATTGGGAAGCCCATATAGGGCTATGGTGAAAAACGTAATATCTTCAGATGAAATCTGGAAAGAAGCTTTCTGAGAAACTGCTTAGTGTTCTGTTAATTCATCTCACAGAGTTACATCTGTATTTCGTGGATCTCTTTGCTAGCCTAATTTCTGTGGAATCTGAGAACAGATATTTCGGATCCCTTTGAAGACTATAGGGTCAAAGGAAATATCCTCCGATAACAAAGAGAAAGAAGCTTTCTGAGAAACTTCTTTGTGTTCTGTGAAATCATCTCAAGGAGTTACAGCTTTCCCATCAAGAAGCCTTTCGCTAAGACAGTTCTTGTGGAATTGGCAGAGTGATATTTGGAAGCCCATAGAGGGCTATGGTGAAACAGGAAATATCCTCAGATGAAATCTGGAAAGAAGCTTCTGAGAAACTGCTTAGTGTTCTGTTAATTCATCTCACAGAGTTACATCTGTATTTCGTGGATCTCTTTGCTAGCCTTATTTCTGTGGAATCTGAGAACAGATATTTGGGATCCCTTTGAAGACTATAGGGCCAAAGGAAATATCCTCCGATAACAAAGAGAAAGAAGCTTTCTGAGAAACTTCTGTGTGTTCTGTGAAATCATCTCACAGGGTTACAGCTTTCCCCTCAAGAAGCCTTTCGCTAAGACAGTTCTTTGGAATTGGCAAAGTGATATTTGGAAGCCCATAGAGGGCTATGGTGAAAAAGGAAATATCCTCAGATGAAATCTGGAAAGAAGGTTTCTGAGAAACTGCTTAGTGTTCTGTTAATTCATCTCACAGAGTTACATCTGTATTTCGTGGATCTCTTTTCTAGCCTTATTTCTGTGGAATCTGGGAACAGATATTTCGGATCCCTTTGAACACTATAGGGCCAAAGGAAATATCCACCGATAACAAAGAAAAAGAAGCTTTTGAGAAACTTCTTTGTGTTCTGTGAAATCATCTCAAAGAGTTACAGCTTTCCCCTCAAGAAGCCTTTCGCTAAGACAGTTCTTGTGGAATTGGCAAAGTGATATTTGGAAGCCCATAGAGGGCTATGGTGAAAAAGAAATATCCTCAGATGAAATCTGGACAGAAGATTTCTGAGAAACTGCTTAGTGTTCTGTTAATTCACCTCACAGAGTTACATCTGTATTTCGTGGATCTCTTTGCTAGCCTTATTTCTGTGGAATCTGAGAACAGATATTTCGGATCCCTTTGAAGACTATAGGGCCAAAGGAAATATCCTCCGATAACAAAGAGAAAGAAGCTTTCTGAGAAACTTCTTTGTGTTCTGTGAAATCATCTCACAGAGTTACAGCTTTCCCCTCAAGAAGCCTTTCGCTAAGACAGTTCTTGTGGAATTGGCAAAGTGATATATGGAAGCCCCTAGAGGGCTATGGTGAAAAAGGAAATATCCCTAGATAAAATCTGGAAAGAAGCTTTCTGAGAAACTGCTTAGTGTTCTGTTAATTCACCTCACAGAGTTATATCTGTATTTCGTGGATCTCTTTGCTAGCCTTATTTCTGTGGAATCTGCGAACAGATATTTCGGATCCCTTTGAAGACTATAGGGCCAAAGGAAATATCCTCCGATAACAAAGAGAAAGAAGCTTTCTGAGAAACTTCTGTGTGTTCTGTGAAATCATCTCACAGAGTTACACCGTTCCACTCAAGAAGCCTTTCGCTAAGAGAGTTCTTGTGCAATTGGCAGAGTGATATTTGGAAGCCCATAGAGGGCTATGGTGAAAAAGGAAATATCCTCTGATGAAATCTGGAAAGAAGCTTTCTGAGAAACTGCTTAGTGTTCTGTTAATTCATCTCACAACGTTACATCTGTATTTCGTGGATCTCTTTGCTAGCCTTATTTCTGTGGAATCTGAGAACAGATATTTCGGATCCCTTTGAAGACTATAGGGCCAAAGGAAATATCCTCCGATAACAAAGAGAAAGAAGCTTTCTGAGAAACTTCTTTGTGTTCTGTGAAATCCACTCACAGAGTTACAGCTTTCCCCTCAAGAAGCCTTTCGCTAAGACAGTTCTTGTGGAATTGGCAAAGTGATATTTGGAAGCCCTTAGAGGGCTATGGTGAAAAAGGAAATATCCTCAGATGAAATCTGGAAAGAAGCTTTCTGAGAAACTGCTTAGTGTTCTGTTAATTTATCTCACAGAGTTACATCTGTATTTCGTGGATCTCTTTGCTAGCCTTATTTCTGTGGAATCTGAGAACAGATATTTCGGATCCCTTTGAAGACTATAGGGCCAAAGGAAATATCCTCCGAGAACAAAGAGAAAGAAGCTTTCTGAGAAACTTCTTTGTGTTCTGTGAAATCATCTCACAGAGTTACAGCTTTCTCTAGAAGAAGCCTTTCGCTAAGACAGTTCTTGTGGCATTGGCAAAGTGATATTTGGAAGCCCATAGAGGGCTATGGTGAAAAAGGAAGTATCCTCTGATGAAATCTGGAAAGAAGCTTTCTGAGAAACTGCTTAGTGTTCTGTTAATTCATCTCACAAAGTTACATCTGTATTTCGTGGATCTCTTTGCTAGCCTTATTTCTGTGGAATCTGAGAACAGATATTTCGGATCCCCTTGAAGACTATAGGGCCAAAGGAAATATCCTCCGATAACAAAGAGAAAGAAGCTTTCTGAGAAACTTCTTTGTGTTCTGTGAAATCCACTCACAGAGTTACAGCTTTCCCCTCAAGAAGCCTTTCGCTAAGACAGTTCTTGTGGAATTGGCAAAGTGATATTTGGAAGCACATAGAGGGCTATGGTGAAAAAAGAAATATACTCAGATGAAATCTGGAAAGAAGCTTTCTGATATACTGCTTAGTGTTCTGTTAATTCATCTCACAGAGTTACATCTGTATTTCGTGGATCTCTTTGTTAGCCTTATTTCTCTGGAATCTGAGAACAGATATTTCGGATCCCTTTGAAGACTATAGGGCCAAAGGAAATATCCTCCGATAACAAAGAGAAAGAAGCTTTCTGAGAAACTTCTTTGTGTTCTGTGAAATCATCTCACAGAGTTACAGCTTTCCCCTCAAAAGCCTTTCACTAACACAGTTCTTGTGGAATTGGCAAAGTGATATTGGGAAGCCCATATAGGGCTATGGTGAAAAAGGAAATATCTTCAGATGAAATCTGGAAAGAAGCTTTCTGAGAAACTGCTTAGTGTTCTGTTAATTCATCTCACAGAGTTACATCTGTATTTCGTGGATCTCTTTGCCAGCCTTATGTCTGTGGAATCTGAGAACAGATATTTCGGATCCCTTTGAAGACTACAGGGCCAAAGGAAATATCCTCCGATAACAAAGAGAAAGAAACTTTCTGAGAAACTTTTTTGTGTTCTGTGAAATCATCTCAAGGAGTTACAGCTTTCCCTAGAAGAAGCCTTTTGCTAACACAGTTCTTGTGGAATTGGCAGAGTGATATTTGGAAGCCCAAAGAGGGCTATGGTGAAAAAGGAAATATCCTCAGATGAAATCTGGAAAGAAGTTTTCTGAAGAACTGCTTAGTGTTCTGTTAATTCATCTCACAGAGTTACATCTGTATTTCGTGGATCTCTTTGCTAGCCTTATTTCTGTGGAATCTGGGAACAGATATTTCGGATCCCTTTGAACACTATAGGGCCAAAGGAAATATCCTCCGATAACAAAGAAAAAGAAGCTTTTGAGAAACTTCTTTGTGTTCTGTGAAATCATCTCACAGAGTTACAGATTTCCCCTCAAGAAGCCTTTCGCTAAGACAGTTCTTGTGGAATAGGCAAAGTGATATTTGGAAGCCCATAGAGGGCTATGGTGAAAAAGGAAATATCCTCAGATGAAATCTGGACAGAAGATTTCTGAGAAACTGCTTAGTGTTCTGTTAATTCATCTCACAGAGTTACATCTGTATTTCGTGGATCTCTTTGCTAGCCTTATTTCTGTGGAATCTGAGAACAGATATTTCGGATCCCTTTGAAGACTATAAGGCCAAAGGAAATATCCTCCGATAACAAAGAGAAAGAAGCTTTCTGAGAAACTTCTTTGTGTTCTGTGAAATCATCTCTCAGATTTACCGCTTACCCTCAAGAAGCCCTTCGCAAAGACAGTTCTTGTGGAATTGGCAAAGTGATGTTTGGAAGCCCCTAGAGGGCTATGGTGAAAAAGGAAATATCCTCAGATGAAATCTGGACAGAAGCTTTCTGAGAAACTGCTTAGTGTTCTGTTAATTCATCTCACAGAGTTACATGTGAATTTCGTGGATCTCTTTGCTAGCCTTATTTCTGTGGAATCTGAGAACAGATATTTCGGATCCCTTTGAAGACTAGAGGGCCAAAGGAAATATCCTCCGATAACAAAGAGAAAGAAGCTTTCTGAGAAACTTCTGTGTGTTCTGTGAAATCATCTCACAGAGTTACAGCTTTCCCCTCAAGAAGCCTTTCGCTAAGAGAGTTCTTGTGGAATTGGCAGAGTGATATTTGGAAGCCCATAGAGGGCTATGGTGAAAAAGGAAATATCCTCTGATGAAATCTGGAAAGAAGCTTTCTGAGAAACTGCTTAGTGTTGTGTTAATTCATCTCACAAAGTTACATCTGTATTTCGTGGATCTCTTTGCTAGCCTTATTTCTGTGGAATCTGAGAACAGATATTTCGGATCCCCTTGTAGACAATAGGGCCAAAGGAAATATCCTGCGATAACAAAGAGAAAGAAGCTTTCTGAGAAACTTCTTTGTGTTCTGTGAAATCATCTCACAGAGTTACAGCTTACCCTCAAGAAGCCCTTCGCTAAGACAGTTCTTGTGGAATTGGAAAAGTGATGTTTGGAAGCCCCTAGAGGGCTATGGTGAAAAAGGAAATATCCCTAGATAAAATCTGGAAAGAAGCTTTCTGAGAAACTGCTTAGTGTTCTGTTAATTCATCTCACAGAGTTACATCTGTATTTCATGGATCTCTTTGCTAGCCTTATTTCTGTGGAATCTGAGAACAGATATTTCGGATCCCTTTGAAGACTATAGGGCCAAAGGAAATATCCTCCGATAACAAAGAGAAAGAAGCTTTCTGAGAAACTTCATTGTGTTCTGTGAAATCATCTCACAGAGTTACAGCTTTCCCCTCAAAAGCCTTTCACTAACACAGTTCTTGTGGAATTGGCAAAGTGATATTGGGAAGCCCATATAGGGCTATGGTGAAAAAGGAAATATCTTCAGATGAAATCTGGAAAGAAGCTTTCTGAGAAACTGCTTAGTGTTCTGTTAATTCATCTCACAGAGTTACATCTGTATTTCGTGGATCTCTTTGCCAGCCTTATGTCTGTGGAATCTGAGAACAGATATTTCGGATCCCTTTGAAGACTACAGGGCCAAAGGAAATATCCTCCGATAACAAAGAGAAAGAAGCTTTCTGAGACACTTTTTTGTGTTCTGTGAAATCATCTCAAGGAGTTACAGCTTTCCCCTCAAGAAGCCTTTCGCTAAGACAGTTCTTGTGGAATTGGCAGAGTGATATTTGGAAGCCCATAGAGGGCTATGGTGAAAAAGGAAATATCCTCAGATGAAATCTGGAAAGAAGTTTTCTGAAGAACTGCTTAGTGTTCTGTTAATTCATCTCACAGAGTTACATCTGTATTTCGTGGATCTCCTTGCTAGCCTTATTTCTGTGGAATCTGAGAAGAGATATTTCGGATCCCTTTGAAGACTATAGGGCCAAAGGAAATATCCTCCGATAACAAAGAGAAAGAAACTTTCTGAGAAACTTTTTTGTGTTCTGTGAAATCATCTCAAGGAGTTACAGCTTTCCCTAGAAGAAGCCTTTTGCTAACACAGTTCTTGTGGAATTGGCAGAGTGATATTTGGAAGCCCAAAGAGGGCTATGGTGAAAAAGGAAATATCCTCAGATGAAATCTGGAAAGAAGTTTTCTGAAGAACTGCTTAGTGTTCTGTTAATTCATCTCACAGAGTTACATCTGTATTTCGTGGATCTCTTTGCTAGCCTTATTTCTGTGGAATCTGGGAACAGATATTTCGGATCCCTTTGAACACTATAGGGCCAAAGGAAATATCCTCCGATAACAAAGAAAAAGAAGCTTTTGAGAAACTTCTTTGTGTTCTGTGAAATCATCTCACAGAGTTACAGCTTTCCCCTCAAGAAGCCTTTCGCTAAGACAGTTCTTGAGAATAGGCAAAGTGATATTTGGAAGCCCATAGAGGGCTATGGTGAAAAAGGAAATATCCTCAGATGAAATCTGGACAGAAGATTTCTGAGAAACTGCTTAGTGTTCTGTGAATTCATCTCACAGAGTTACATCTGTATTTCGTGGATCTCTTTGCTAGCCTTATTTCTGTGGAATCTGAGAACAGATATTTCGGATCCCTTTGAAGACTATAGGGCCAAAGGAAATATCCTCCGATAACAAAGAGAAAGAAGCTTTCTGAGAAACTTCTTTGTGTTCTGTGAAATCATCTCTCAGATTTACCGCTTACCCTCAAGAAGCCCTTCGCAAAGACAGTTCTTGTGGAATTGGCAAAGTGATGTTTGGAAGCCCCTAGAGGGCTATGGTGAAAAAGGAAATATCCTCAGATGAAATCTGGACAGAAGATTTCTGAGAAACTGCTTAGTGTTCTGTTAATTCATCTCACAGAGTTACATGTGAATTTCGTGGATCTCTTTGCTAGCCTTATTTCTGTGGAATCTGAGAACAGATATTTCGGATCCCTTTGAAGACTATAGGGCCAAAGGAAATATCCTCCGATAACAAAGAGAAAGAAGCTTTCTGAGAAACTTCTTTGTGTTCTGTGAAATCATCTCACAGAGTTACAGCTTTCCCCTCAAGAAGCCTTTCGCTAAGACAGTTCTTGTGGAATTGGCAAAGTGATATTTGGAAGCCCATATAGGGCTATGGTGAAAAAGGTAATATCTTCAGATGAAATCTGGAAAGAAGCTTTCTGAGAAGCTGCTTAGTGTTCTGTTAATTCATCTCACAGAGTTACATCTGTATTTCGTGGATCTCTTGGCCAGCCTTATGTCTGTGGAATCTGAGAACAGATATTTCGGATCCCTTTGAAGACTATAGGGCCAAAGGAAATATCCTCCGATAACAAAGAGAAAGAAGCTTTCTGAGAAACTTCTTTGTGTTCTGTGAAATCATCTCACAGAGTTACAGCTTACCCTCAAGAAGCCCTTCACTAAGACAGTTCTTGTGGAATTGGCAAAGTGATGTTTGGAAGCCCCTAGAGGGCTATGGTGAAAAAGGAAATATCCTCAGATGAAATCTGGAAGGAAGCTTTCTGAGAAACTGCTTAGTGTTCTGTTAATTCATCTCACAGAGTTACATCTGTATTTCGTGGATCTCTTTGCTAGCCTTATTTCTTTGGAATCTGAGAACAGATATTTCGGAACCCTTTGAAGACTATAGGAGCAAAGGAAATATCCTCCGATAACAAAGAGAAAGAAGCTTTCTGAGAAACTTCTTTGTGTTCTGTGAAATCATCTCACAGAGTTACAGCTTTCCCCTCAAGAACCCTTTCGCTAAGACAGTTCTTGTGGAAACAGCAAAGTGATATTTGGAAGCCCATAGAATTCTATGGTGAAAAAAGAAATATCCTCAGATGAAATCTGGAAAGAAGCTTTCTGAGAAACTGCTTAGTGTTCTGTTAATTCATCTCACAGAGTTACATCTGTATTTCGTGGATCTCTTTGCTATCCTTATTTCTGTGGAATCTGAGAACAGATATTTCGGATCCCTTTGAAGACTAGAGGGCCAAAGGAAATATGCTCCGATAACAAAGAGAAAGAAACTTTCTCAGAAACTTCTTTGTGTTCTGTGAAATCATCTCACAGAGTTACAGCTTTCCCCTCAAGAAGCCTTTCGCTAAGACAGTTCTTGTGGAATTCGCAAAGTGATATATGGAAGCCCCAAGAGGGCTATGGTGAAAAAGGAAATATCCCTAGATAAAATCTGGAAAGAAGCTTTCTGGGAAACTGCTTAGTGTTCTGTTAATTCATCTCAAAGAGTTACATCTGTATTTCGTGGATCTCTTTGCTAGCCTTATTTCTGTGGAATCTGAGAACAGATATTTCGGATCCCTTTGAAGACTATAGGGCCAAAGGAAATATCCTCCGATAACAAAGAGAAAGAAGCTTTCTGAGAAACTTCTTTGTGTTCTGTAAAATCATCTCACAGAGTTACAGCTTTCCCCTCAAGAAGCCTTTCGCTAAGACAGTTCTTGTGGAATTGGCAAAGTGATATTTGGAAGCCCATATAGGGCTATGGTGAAAAAGGAAATATCCTCAGATGAAATCTGGAAAGAAGCTTTCTGAGAAACTGCTTAGTGTTCTGTTAATTCATCTCACAGAGTTACATCTGTATTTCGTGGATATCTTTGTTAGCCTTATTTCTGTGGAATCTGAGAACAGATATTTCGGATCCCTTTGAAGACTATAGGGCCAAAGGAAATATCCTCCGATAACAAAGAGAAAGAAGCTTTCTGAGGAATTTCTTTGTGTTCTGTGAAATCATCTCACAGAGTTACAGCTTTCTCTAGAAGAAGCCTTTCGCTAAGACAGTTCTTGTGGAATTGGCAAAGTGATATTGGGAAGCCCATATAGGGCTATGGTGAAAAAGGTAATATCTTCAGATGAAATCTGGAAAGAAGCTTTCTGAGAAACTGCTTAGTGTTCTGTTAATTCATCTCACAGAGTTACATCTGTATTTCGTGGATCTCTTTACTAGCCTTATTTCTCTGGAATCTGAGAGCAGATATTTCGGATCCCTTTTAAGACGATAGGGCCAAAGGAAATATCCTCCGATAACAAAGAGAAAGAAGCTTTCTGAGAAACTTCTTTGTGTTCTGTGAAATCATCTCAAGGAGTTACAGCTTTCCCCTCAAGAAGCCTTTCGCTAAGACAGTTCTTGTGGAATTGGCCGAGTGATATTTGGAAGCCCATAGAGGGCTATGGTGAAAAAGGAAATATCCTCAGATGAAATCTGGAAAGAAGCTTTCTGAGAAACTGCTTAGTGTTCTGTAAATTCATCTCACAGAGTAACATCTGTATTTCGTGGATCTCTTTGCTAGCCTTATTTCTGTGGAATCTGATAACAGATATTTCGGATCCATTTGAAGACGATAGGGTCAAAGGAAATATCCTCCGATAACAAAGAGAAAGAAGCTTTCTGAGAAACTTCTTTGTGTTCTGTGAAATTATCTCACAGACGTACAGCTTTCTCTAGAAGAAGCCTTTCGCTAAGACAGTTCTTGTGGAATTTGCAAAGTGATATATGGAAGCCCCTAGAGGGCTATGGTGAAAAACGTAATATCTTCAGATGAAATCTGGAAAGAAGCTTTCTGAGAAACTGCTTAGTGTTCTGTTAATTCATCTCACAGAGTTACATCTGTATTTCGTGGATCTCTTGGCTAGCCTAATTTCTGTGGAATCTGAGAACAGATATTTCGGATCCCTTTGAAGACTATAGGGCCAAAGGAAATATCCTCCGATAACAAAGAGAAAGAAGCTTTCTGAGAAACTTCTTTGTGTTCTGTGAAATCATCTCAAGGAGTTACAGCTTTCCCATCAAGAAGCCTTTCGCTAAGACAGTTCTTGTGGAATTGGCAGAGTGATATTTGGAAGCCCATAGAGGGCTATGGTGAAAAAGGAAATATCCTCAGATGAAATCTGGAAAGAAGCTTTCTGAGAAACTGCTTAGTGTTCTGTTAATTCATCTCACAGAGTTACATCTGTATTTCGTGGAACTCTTTGCTCGCCTTATTTCTGTGGAATCTGAGAACAGATATTTCGGATCCCT
Source organism: Macaca mulatta (assembly GCF_049350105.2). Taxonomy (NCBI): domain Eukaryota; kingdom Metazoa; phylum Chordata; class Mammalia; order Primates; family Cercopithecidae; genus Macaca; species Macaca mulatta. The sequence goes on from NC_133420.1 coordinate 27,475,499, forward strand.
TTGAAGACTATAGGGCCAAAGGAAATATCCTCCGATAACAAAGAGAAAGAAGCTTTCTGAGAAACTTCTTTGTGTTCTGTGAAATCATCTCTCAGATTTACCGCTTACCCTCAAGAAGCCCTTCGCAAAGACAGTTCTTGTGGAATTGGCAAAGTGATGTTTGGAAGCCCCTAGAGGGCTATGGTGAAAAAGGAAATATCCTCAGATGAAATCTGGAAAGAAGCTTTCTGAGAAACTGCTTAGTGTTCTGTTAATTCATCTCACAGAGTTACATGTGAATTTCGTGGATCTCTTTGCTAGCCTTATTTCTGTGGAATCTGAGAACAGATATTTCGGATCCCTTTTAAGACTATAGGGCCAAAGGAAATATTCTCCGATAACAAAGAGAAAGAAGCTTTCTGAGAAACTTCTGTGTGTTCTGTGAAATCATCTCACAGAGTTACAGCTTTCCCCTCAAGAAGCCTTTCGCTAAGAGAGTTCTTGTGGAATTGGCAGAGTGATATTTGGAAGCCCATAGAGGGCTATGGTGAAAAAGGAAATATCCTCAGATGAAATCTGGAAAGAAGCTTTCTGAGAAACTGCTTAGTGTTGTGTTAATTCATCTCACAAAGTTACATCTGTATTTCGTGGATCTCTTTGCTAGCCTTATTTCTGTGGAATCTGAGAACAGATATTTCGGATCCCCTTGTAGACAATAGGGCCAAAGGAAATATCCTCCGATAACAAAGAGAAAGAAGCTTTCTGAGAAACTTCTTTGTGTTCTGTGAAATCCACTCACAGAGTTACAGCTGTCCGTTCAAGAAGCCTTTCGCTAAGACAGTTCTTGTGGAATTGGCAAAGTGATATTTGGAAGCCCATAGAGGGCTATGGTGAAAAAGGAAATATCCTCAGATGAAATCTGGACAGAAGATTTCTGAGAAACTGCTTAGTGTTCTGTGAATTCATCTCACAGAGTTACATCTGTATTTCGTGGATCTCTTTGCTAGCCTTATTTCTGTGGAATCTGAGAACAGATATTTCGGATCCCTTTGAAGACTATAGGGCCAAAGGAAATATCCTCCGATAACAAAGAGAAAGAAGCTTTCTGAGAAACTTCTTTGTGTTCTGTAAAATCATCTCACAGAGTTACAGCTTTCCCCTCAAGAAGCCTTTCGCTAAGACAGTTCTTGTGGAATTGGCAAAGTGATATTTGGAAGCCCATATAGGGCTATGGTGAAAAAGGAAATATCCTCAGATGAAATCTGGAAAGAAGCTTTCTGAGAAACTGCTTAGTGTTCTGTTAATTCATCTCACAGAGTTACATCTGTATTTCGTGGATCTCTTTGTTAGCCTTATTTCTGTGGAATCTGAGAACAGATATTTCGGATCCCTTTGAAGACTATAGGGCCAAAGGAAATATCCTCCGATAACAAAGAGAAAGAAGCTTTCTGAGGAATTTCTTTGTGTTCTGTGAAATCATCTCACAGAGTTACAGCTTTCTCTAGAAGAAGCCTTTCGCTAAGACAGTTCTTGTGGAATTGGCAAAGTGATATTGGGAAGCCCATATAGGGCTATGGTGAAAAAGGTAATATCTTCAGATGAAATCTGGAAAGAAGCTTTCTGAGAAACTGCTTAGTGTTCTGTTAATTCATCTCACAGAGTTACATCTGTATTTCGTGGATCTCTTTACTAGCCTTATTTCTCTGGAATCTGAGAGCAGATATTTCGGATCCCTTTTAAGACGATAGGGCCAAAGGAAATATCCTCCGATAACAAAGAGAAAGAAGCTTTCTGAGAAACTTCTTTGTGTTCTGTGAAATCATCTCAAGGAGTTACAGCTTTCCCCTCAAGAAGCCTTTCGCTAAGACAGTTCTTGTGGAATTGGCAGAGTGATATTTGGAAGCCCATAGAGGGCTATGGTGAAAAAGGAAATATCCTCAGATGAAATCTGGAAAGAAGCTTTCTGAGAAACTGCTTAGTGTTCTGTAAATTCATCTCACAGAGTAACATCTGTATTTCGTGGATCTCTTTGCTAGCCTTATTTCTGTGGAATCTGATAACAGATATTTCGGATCCATTTGAAGACGATAGGGCCAAAGGAAATATCCTCCGATAACAAAGAGAAAGAAGCTTTCTGAGAAACTTCTTTGTGTTCTGTGAAATTATCTCACAGACTTACAGCTTTCTCTAGAAGAAGCCTTTCGCTAAGACAGTTCTTGTGGAATTTGCAAAGTGATATATGGAAGCCCCTAGAGGGCTATGGTGAAAAACGTAATATCTTCAGATGAAATCTGGAAAGAAGCTTTCTGAGAAACTGCTTAGTGTTCTGTTAATTCATCTCACAGAGTTACATCTGTATTTCGTGGATCTCTTGGCTAGCCTAATTTCTGTGGAATCTGAGAACAGATATTTCGGATCCCTTTGAAGACTATAGGGCCCAAGGAAATATCCTCCGATAACAAAGAGAAAGAAGCTTTCTGAGAAACTTCTTTGTGTTCTGTGAAATCATCTCAAGGAGTTACAGCTTTCCCATCAAGAAGCCTTTCGCTAAGACAGTTCTTGTGGAATTGGCAGAGTGATATTTGGAAGCCCATAGAGGGCTATGGTGAAAAAGGAAATATCCTCAGATGAAATCTGGAAAGAAGCTTTCTGAGAAACTGCTTAGTGTTCTGTTAATTCATCTCACAGAGTTACATCTGTATTTCGTGGATCTCTTTGCTCGCCTTATTTCTGTGGAATCTGAGAACAGATATTTCGGATCCCTTTGAAGACTATAGGGCCAAAGGAAATATCCTCCGATAACAAAGAGAAAGAAGCTTTCTGATAAACTTCTTTGTGTTCTGTGAAATCATCTCACAAGGTTACAGCTTTCCCCTCAAGAAGCCTTTAGCTAAGACAGTTCTTGTGGAATTGGCAAAGTGATATTTGGAAGCCCATAGAGGGCTGTGGTGAAAAAGGAAATATCCCTAGATAAAATCTGGAAGGAAGCTTTCTGAGAAACTGCTTAGTGTTCTGTTAATTCATCTCACAGAGTTACATCTGTATTTCGTGGATCTCTTTGCTAGCCTTATTTCTGTGGAATCTGAGAACAGATATTTCGGATCCCTTTGAAGACTATAGGGCCAAAGGAAATATCCTCCGATAACAAAGAGAAAGAAGCTTTCTGAGAAACTTCTGTGTGTTCTGTGAAATCATCTCACAGAGTTACAGCTTTCCCCTCAAGAAGCCTTTCGCTAAGAGAGTTCTTGTGGAATTGGCAGAGTGCTATTTGGAAGCCCATAGAGGGCTATGGTGAAAAAGGAAATATCCTCTGATGAAATCTGGAAAGAAGCTTTCTGAGAAACTGCTTAGTGTTCTGTTAATTCATCTCACAGAGTTACATCTGTATTTCGTGGATCTCTTTGTTAGCCTTATTTCTGTGGAATCTGAGAACAGATATTTCGGATCCCTTTGAAGACTATAGGGCCAAAGGAAATATCCTCCGATAACAAAGAGAAAGAAGCTTTCTGAGAAACTTCTTGGTGTTCTGTGAAATCCACTCACAGAGTTAGAGCTTTCCCTTCAAGAAGCCTTTCGCTAAGACAGTTCTTGTGGAATTGGCAAAGTGATATTTGGAAGCCCATAGAGTTTTATGGTGAAAAAGGAAATATCCTCAGATGAAATCTGGAAAGAAGCTTTCTGAGAAACTGCTTAGTGTTCTGTTAATTCATCTCACAGAGTTACATCTGTATTTCGTGGATCTCTTTGCCAGCCTTATTTCTGTGGAATCTGAGAACAGATATTTCGGATCCCTTTGAAGACTATAGGGCCAAAGGAAATATCCTCCGATAACAAAGAGAAAGAAGCTTTCTGAGAAACTTCTTTGTGTTCTGTGAAATCATCTCACAGAGTTACAGCTTTCTCTAGAAGAAGCCTTTCGCTAAGACAGTTCTTGTGGAATTGGCAAAGTGATATTTGGAAGCCCATATAGGGCTATGGTGAAAAAGGTAATATCTTCAGATGAAATCTGGAAAGAAGCTTTCTGAGAAACTGCTTAGTGTTCTGTTAATTCATCTCACAGAGTTACATCTGTATTTCGTGGATCTCTTTGCTAGCCTTATTTCTGTGGAATCTGAAAACAGATATTTCGGATCCCTTTGAAGACTATAGGGCCAAAGGAAATATCCTCCGATAACAAAGAGAAAGAAGCTTTCTGAGAAACTTCTTTGTGTTCTGTGAAATCATCTCACAGATTTACAGCTTTCCCCTCAAGAAGCCTTTCGCTAAGACAGTTCTTGTGGAATTGGCAAAGTGATATTTGGTAGGCCATAGAGGGCTATGGTGAAAAAGGAAATATCCTCAGATGAAATCTGGAAAGAAGCTTTCTGAGAAACTGCTTAGTGTTCTGTTAATTCATCTCACAGAGTTACATGTGAATTTCGTGGATCTCTTTGCTAGCCTTATTTCTGGGGATTCTGAGAACAGATATTTCGAATCCCTTTGAAGACTATAGGGACCAAGAAAATATCCTCCGATAACAAAGAGAAAGAAGCTTTCTGAGAAACTTCTTTGTGTTCTTTGAAATCATCTCACAGAGTTACAGCTTTCCCTAGAAGATACCTTTCGCTCAGACAGTTCCTGTGGAATTGGCAAAGTGATATTGGGAAGCCCATATAGGGCTATGGTGAAAAAGGAAATATCTTCAGATGAAATCTGGAAAGAAGCTTTCTGAGAAACTTCTTAGTGTTCTGTTAATTCATCTCACAGAGTTACATCTGTATTTCGTGGATCTCTTTGCCAGCCTTATGTCTGTGGAATCTGAGAACAGATATTTCGGATCCCTTTGAAGACTATAGGGCCAAAGGAAATATCCTCCGATAACAAAGAGAAAGAAGCTTTCTGAGAAACTTCTTTGTGTTCTGTGAAATCATCTCAAGGAGTTACAGCTTTCCCCTCAAGAAGCCTTTCGCTAAGACAGTTCTTGTGGAATTGGCAGAGTGATATTTGGAAGCCCATAGAGGGCTATGGTGAAAAAGGAAATATCCTCAGATGAAATCTGGAAAGAAGTTTTCTGAAGAACTGCTTAGTGTTCTGTTAATTCATCTCACAGAGTTACATCTGAATTTCGTGGATCTCTTTGCTAGCCTTATTTCTGTGGAATCTGAGAACAGAAATTTCGGATCCCTTTGAAAACTATAGGGCCAAAGGAAATATCCTCCGATAACAAAGAGAAAGAAGCTTTCTGAGAAACTTCTTTGTGTTCTTTGAAATCATCTCACAGAGTTACAGCTTACCCTCAAGAAGACCTTCGCTAAGACAGTTCTTGTGGAATTCGCAAAGTGATGTTTGGAAGCCCATAGAGTTCTATGGTGAAAAAGGAAATATCCTCCGATGAAATCTGGAAAGAAGCTTTCTGAGAAACTGCTTAGTGTTCTGTTAATTTATCTCACACAGTTACATCTGTATTTCGTGGATCTCTTTGATAGCCTTATTTCTGTGGAATCTGAGAACAGATATTTCGTATCCCTTTGAAAACTATAGGGCCAAAGGAAATAACCTCCGATAACAAAGAGAAAGAAGCTTTCTGGGAAACTTCTTTGTGTTCTGTGAAATCATCCCACAGAGTTACAGCTTTCCCTAGAAGATGCCTTTCGATAAGACAGTTCCTGTGGAATTGGCAAAGTGATATATGGAAACCCCTAGAGGGCTGTGGTGAAAAAGGAAATATCTTCAGATGAAATCTGGAAAGAAGCTTTCTGAGAAACTGCTTAGTGTTCTGTTAATTCATCTCACAGAGTTACATCTGTATTTCGTGGATCTCTTTGCCAGCCTTATGTCTGTGGAATCTGAGAACAGATATTTCGGATCCCTTTGAAGACTATAGGGCCAAAGGAAATATCCTCCGATAACAAAGAGAAAGAAGCTTTCTGAGAAACTTCTTTGTGTTCTGTGAAATCATCTCAAGGAGTTACAGCTTTCCCCTCAAGAAGCCTTTCGCTAAGACAGTTCTTGTGGAATTGGCAGAGTGATATTTGGAAGTCCATAGAGGGCTATGGTGAAAAAGTAAATATCCTCAGATGAAATCTGGAAAGAAGTTTTCTGAAGAACTGCTTAGTGTTCTGTTAATTCATCTCACAGAGTTACGTCTGAATTTCGTGGATCTCTTTGCTAGCCTTATTTCTGTGGAATCTGAGAACAGATATTTCGGATCCCTTTGAAAACTATAGGGCCAAAGGAATTATCCTCCGATAACAAAGAGAAAGAAGCTTTCTGAGAAACTTCTTTGTGTTCTTTGAAATCATCTCACAGAGTTACAGCTTACCCTCAAGAAGACCTTCGCTAAGACAGTTCTTGTGGAATTCTCAAAGTGATGTTTGGAAGCCCCTAGAGGGCTATGGTGAAAAAGGAAATATCCTCAGATGAAATCTGGAAGGAAGCTTTCTGAGAAACTGCTTAGTGTTCTGTTAACTCATCTCACACAGTTACATGTGTATTTCGTGGATCTCTTTGCTAGCCTTATTTCTGTGGAATCTGAGAACAGATATTTCGGATCCCCTTGAAGACTATAGTGCCAAAGGAAATATCCTCCGTTAACAAAGAGAAAGAAGCTTTCTGAGAAACTTCTTTGTGTTCTGTGAAATCCACTCACAGAGTTACAGCTTTCCCCTCAAGAAGCCTTTCGCTAAGACAGTTCTTGTGGAATTGGAAAAGTGATATTTGGAAGCCCATAGAGGGCTATGGTGAAAAAGGAAATATCCTCAGATGAAATCTGGAAAGAAGGTTTCTGAGAAACTGCTTAGTGTTCTGTTAATTCAACTCACAGAGTTACATCTGTATTTCGTGGATCTCTTTGCTATCCTTATTTCTGTGGAATCTGGGAACAGATATTTCGGATCCCTTTGAAGACTATAGGGCCAAAGGAAATATCCTCCGATAACAAAGAGAAAGAAGCTTTCTGAGAAACTTCTGTGTGTTCTGTGAAATCATCTCACAGAGTTACAGCTTTCCCCTCAAGAAGCCTTTCGCTAAGAGAGTTCTTGTGGAATTGGCAGAGTGATATTTGGAAGCCCATAGAGGGCTATGGTGAAAAAGTAAATATCCTCTGATGAAATCTGGAAAGAAGCTTTCTGAGAAACTGCTTAGTGTTCTGTTAATTCATCTCACAGAGTTACATCTGTATTTCGTGGATCTCTTTGTTAGCCTTATTTCTGGGGAATCTGAGAACAGATATTTCGGATCCCTTTGAAGACTATAGGGCCAAAGGAAATATCCTCCGATAACAAAGAGAAAGAAGCTTTCTGAGAAACTTCTTTGTGTTCTGTGAAATCCACTCATAGAGTTAGAGCTTTCCCTTCAAGAAGCCTTTCGCTAAGACAGTTCTTGTGGAATTGGCAAAGTGATATTTGGAAGCCCGTAGAGTTCTATGGTGAAAAAGGAAATATCCTCAGATGAAATCTGGAAAGAACCTTTCTGAGAAACTGCTTAGTGTTCTGTTAATTCATCTCACAGAGTTACATCTGTATTTCGTGGATCTCTTTGCTAGCCTTATTTCTGTGGAATCTGAGAACAGATATTTCGGATCCCTTTGAAGAATATAGGGCCAAAGGAAATATCCTCCGATAACAAAGAGAAAGAAGCTTTCTGAGAAACTTCTTTGTGTTCTGTGAAATCATCTCACAGAGTTACAGCTTTCTCTAGAAGAAGCCTTTCGATAAGACAGTTCTTGTGGAATTGGCAAAGTGATATTGGGAAGCCCATATAGGGCTATGGTGAAAAACGTAATATCTTCAGATGAAATCTGGAAAGAAGCTTTCTGAGAAACTGCTTAGTGTTCTGTTAATTCATCTCACAGAGTTACATCTGTATTTCGTGGATCTCTTTGCTAGCCTTATTTCTGTGGAATCTGAGAACAGATATTTCGGATCCCTTTGAAGACTATAGGGCCAAAGGAAATATCCTCCGATAACAAAGAGAAAGAAGCTTTCTGAGAAACTTCTTTTTGTTCTGTGAAATCATCTCACAGATTTACAGCTGTCCCCTCAAGAAGCCTTTCGCTAAGACAGTTCTTGTGGAATTGGCAAAGTGATATTTGGTAGGCCATAGAGGGCTATGGTGAAAAAGGAAATATCCTCAGATGAAATCTGGAAAGAAGCTTTCTGAGAAACTGCTTAGTGTTCTGTTAATTCATCTCACAGAGTTACATGTGAATTTTGTGGATCTCTTTGCTAGCCTTATTTCTGGGGAATCTGAGAACAGATATTTCGGATCCCTTTGAAGACTATAGGACCAAAGGAAATATCCTCCGATAACAAAGAGAAAGAAGCTTTCTGAGAAACTTCTTTGTGTTCTGTGAAATCATCTCACAGAGTTACAGCTTTCCCCTCAAGAAGCCTTTCGCTAAGACAGTACTTGTGGAATTGGCAAAGTGATATATGGAAGCCTCTGGAGGGCTATGGTGAAAAAGGAAATATCCCTAGATAAAATCTGGAAAGAAGCTTTCTGAGAAACTGCTAAGTGTTCTGTTAATTCATCTCACAGAGTCACAACTGTATTTCGTGGATCTCTTTGCTAGTCTTATTTCTGTGGAATCTGAGAACAGATATTTCGGATCCCTTTGAAGACTATAGGGCCAAAGGAAATATCCTCCGATAACAAAGAGAAAGAAGCTTTCTGAGAAACTTCTTTGTGTTCTGTGAAATCCACTCACAGAGTTACAGCTTTCCCTTCAAGAAGCCTTTCGCTAAGACAGTTCTTGTGGAATTGGCAAAGTGATATATGGAAGCCCCTAGAGGGCTATGGTGAAAAAGGAAATATCCCTAGATAAAATCTGGAAAGAAGGTTTCTGAGAAACTGCTAAGTGTTCTGTTAATTCATCTCACAGAGTCACAACTGTATTTCGTGGATCTCTTTGCTAGTCTTATTTCTGTGGAATATGAGAACAGATATTTCGGATCCCTTTGAAGACTATAGGGCCAAAGGAAATATCCTCCGATAACAAAGAGAAAGAAGCTTTCTGAGAAACTTCTTTGTGTTCTGTGAAATCCACTCACAGAGTTACAGCTTTCCTTTCAAGAAGCCTTTCGCTAAGACAGTTCTTCTGGAATTGGCAAAGTGATATATGGAAGCCCCTAGTGGGCTATGGTGAAAAAGGAAATATCCCTAGATAAAATCTGGAAAGAAGCTTTCTGAGACACTGCTTAGTGTTCTGTTAATTCATCTCACAGAGTTAAATCTGTATTTCATGGATCTCTTTGCTAGCCTTATTTCTGTGGATTCTGAGAGCAGATATTTCGGATCCCTTTAAAGACTATAGGGCCAAAGGAAATATCCTCCGATAAGAAAGAGAAAGAAGCTTTCTGAGAAACTTCTTTGTGTTCTGTGAAATCATCTCACAGAGTTACAGCTTTCCCTAGAAGATGCCTTTCGCTCAGACAGTTCCTGTGGAATTGGCAAAGTGATATTGGGAAGCCCATATAGGGCTATGGTGAAAAAGGAAATATCTTCAGATGAAATCTGGAAAGAAGCTTTCTGAGAAACTGCTTAGTGTTCTGTTAATTCATCTCACAGAGTTACATCTGTATTTCGTGGATCTCTTTGCCAGCCTTATGTCTGTGGAATCTGAGAACAGATATTTCGGATCCCTTTGAAGACTATAGGGCCAAAGGAAATATCCTCCGATAACAAAGAGAAAGAAGCTTTCTCAGAAACTTCTTTGTGTTCTGTGAAATCATCTCAAGGAGTTACAGCTTTCCCCTCAAGAAGCCTTTCGCTAAGACAGTTCTTGTGGAATTGGCAGAGTGATATTTGGAAGCCCATAGAGGGCTATGGTGAAAAAGGAAATATCCTCAGATGAAATCTGGAAAGAAGTTTTCTGAAGAACTGCTTAGTGTTCTGTTAATTCATCTCACAGAGTTACATGTGAATTTCGTGGATCTCTTTGCTAGCCTTATTTCTGTGGAATCTGAGAACAGATATTTCGGATCCCTTTGAAAACTATAGGGCCAAAGGAAATATCCTCCGATAACAAAGAGAAAGAAGCTTTCTGGGAAACTTCTTTGTGTTCTGTGAAATCATCTCACAGAGTTACAGCTTTCCCCTCAAGAAGCTTTTCGATAAGACAGTTCTTGTGGAATTGGCAAAGTGATATATGGAAACCCCTAGAGGGCTGTGGTGAAAAAGGAAATATCCACATATAAAATCTGGAAAGAAGCTTTCTGAGAAACTGCTTAGTGTTCTGTTAATTCATCTCACAGAGTTACATCTGTATTTCGTGGATCTCTTTGCTAGCCTTATTTCTGTGGAATCTGAGAACAGATATTTCGGATCCCTCTGAAGACTATAGGGCCAAAGGAAATATCCTCCGATAACAAAGAGAAAGAAGCTTTCTGAGAAACTTCTGTGTGTTCTGTGAAATCATCTCACAGAGTTACAGCTTTCCCCTCAAGAAGCCTTTCGCTAAGAGAGTTCTTGTGGAATTGGCAGAGTGATATTTGGAAGCCCATAGAGGGCTATGGTGAAAAAGGAAATATCCTCTGATGAAATCTGGAAAGAAGCTTTCTGAGAAACTGCTTAGTGTTCTGTTAATTCATCTCACAGAGTTACATCTGTATTTCGTGGATCTCTTTGTTAGCCTTATTTCTGTGGAATCTGAGAACAGATATTTCGGATCCCTTTGAAGACTATAGGGCCAAAGGAAATATCCTCCGATAACAAAGAGAAAGAAGCTTTCTGAGAAACTTCTTTGTGTTCCGTGAAATCCACTCACAGAGTTAGAGCTTTCCCTTCAAGAAGCCTTTCGCTAAGACAGTTCTTGTGGAATTGGCAAAGTGATATTTGGAAGCCCATAGTGTTCTATGGTGAAAAAGGAAATATCCTCAGATGAAATCTGGAAAGAAGCTTTCTGAGAAACTGCTTAGTGTTCTGTTAATTCATCTCACAGAGTTACATCTGTATTTCGTGGATCTCTTTGCTAGCCTTATTTCTGTGGAATCTGAGAACAGATATTTCGGATCCCTTTGAAGACTATAGGGCCAAAGGAAATATCCTCCGATAACAAAGAGAAAGAAGCTTTCTGAGAAACTTCTTTGTGTTCTGTGAAATCATCTCACAGAGTTACAGCTTTCTCTAGAAGAAGCCTTTCGCTAAGACAGTTCTTGTGGAATTGGCAAAGTGATATTGGGAAGCCCATATAGGGCTATGGTGAAAAAGGTAATATCTTCAGATTAAATCTGGAAGAAGCTTTCTGAGAAACTGCTTAGTGTTCTGTTAATTCATCTCACAGAGTTACATCTGTATTTCGTGGATCTCTTTGCTAGCCTTATTTCTGTGGAATCTGAGAACAGATATTTCGGATCCCTTTGAAGACTATAGGGCCAAAGGAAATATCCTCCGATAACAAAGAGAAAGAAGCTTTCTGAGAAACTTCTTTTTGTTCTGTGAAATCATCTCACAGATTTACAGCTTTCCCCTCAAGAAGCCTTTCGCTAAGACAGTTCTTGTGGAATTGGCAAAGTGATATTTGGTAGGCCATAGAGGGCTATGGTGAAAAAGGAAATATCCTCAGATGAAATCTGGAAAGAAGCTTTCTGAGAAACTGCTTAGTGTTCTGTTAATTCATCTCACAGAGTTACATGTGAATTTCGTGGATCTCTTTGCTAGCCTTATTTCTGGGGATTCTGAGAACAGATATTTGGAATCCCTTTGAAGACTATAGGGCCAAAGGAAATATCCTCCGATAACAAAGAGAAAGAAGCTTTCTGAGAAACTTCTTTGTGTTCTGTGAAATCATCTCACAGAGTTACAGCTTTCCCTAGAAGATGCCTTTCGCTCAGACAGTTCCTGTGGAATTGGCAAAGTGATATTGGGAAGCCCATATAGGGCTAGGGTGAAAAAGGAAATATCTTCAGATGAAATCTGGAAAGAAGCTTTCTGAGAAACTTCTTAGTGTTCTGTTAATTCATCTCACAGAGTTACATCTGTATTTCGTGGATCTCTTTGCCAGCCTTATGTCTGTGGAATCTGAGAACAGATATTTCGGATCCCTTTGAAGACTATAGGGCCAAAGGAAATATCCTCCGATAACAAAGAGAAAGAAGCTTTCTGAGAAACTTCTTTGTGTTCTGTGAAATCATCTGAAGGAGTTACAGCTTTCCCCTCAAGAAGCCTTTCGCTAAGACAGTTCTTGTGGAATTGGCAGAGTGATATTTGGAAGCCCATAGCGGGCTATGGTGAAAAAGGAAATATCCTCAGATGAAATCTGGAAAGAAGTTTCGTGAAGAACTACTTAGTGTTCTGTTAATTCATCTCACAGAGTTACGTCTGAATTTCGTGGATCTCTTTGCTAGCCTTATTTCTGTGGAATCTGAGAACAGATATTTCGGATCCCTTTGAAAACTATAGGGCCAAAGGAATTATCCTCCGATAACAAAGAGAAAGAAGCTTTCTGAGAAACTTCTTTGTGTTCTTTGAAATCATCTCACAGAGTTACAGCTTACCCTCAAGAAGACCTTCGCTAAGACAGTTCTTGTGGAATTCTCAAAGTGATGTTTGGAAGCCCCTAGAGGGCTATGGTGAAAAAGGAAATATCCTCAGATGAAATCTGGAAGGAAGCTTTCTGAGAAACTGCTTAGTGTTCTGTTAATTCATCTCACACAGTTACATCTGTATTTCGTGGATCTCTTTGCTAGCCTTATTTCTGTGGAATCTGAGAACAGATATTTCGGATCCCCTTGAAGACTATAGTGCCAAAGGAAATATCCTCCGTTAACAAAGAGAAAGATGCTTTCTGAGAAACTGCTTTGTGTTCTGTGAAATCCACTCACAGAGTTACAGCTTTCCCCTCAAGAAGCCTTTCGCTAAGACAGTTCTTGTGGAATTGGCAAAGTGATAATTGGAAGCCCATAGAGTTCTATGGTGAAAAAGGAAATATCCTCCGATGAAAATTGGAAAGAAGCTTTCTGAGAAACTGCTTAGTGTTCTGTTAATTCATCTCACAGAGTTACATGTGTATTTCGTGGATCTCTTTGCTAGCCTTATTTCTGTGGAATCTGAGAACAGATATTTCGGATCCCTTTGAAGACTATAGGGCCAAAGGAAATATCCTCCGATAACAAAGAGAAAGAAGCTTTCTGAGAAACTTCTGTGTGTTCTGTGAAATCATCTCACAGAGTTACAGCTTTCCCCTCAAGAAGCATTTCGCTAAGAGAGTTCTTGTGGAATTGGCAGAGTGATATTTGGAAGCCCATAGAGGGCTATGGTGAAAAAGGAAATATCCTCTGATGAAATCTGGAAAGAAGCTTTCTGAGAAACTGCTTAGTGTTCTGGTAATTCATCTCACAAAGTTACATCTGTATTTCGTGGATCTCTTTGCTAGCCTTATTTCTGTGGAATCTGAGAACAGATATTTCGGATCCCCTTGAAGACTATAGGGCCAAAGGAAATATCCTCCGATAACAAAGAGAAAGAAGCTTTCTGAGAAACTTCTTTGTGTTCTGTGAAATCCACTCACAGAGTTACAGCTTTCCCCTCAAGAAGCCTTTCGCTAAGACAGTTCTTGTGGAATTGCCAAAGTGATATTTGGAAGCCCATAGAGTTCTATGGTGAAAAAGGAAATATCCTCAGATGAAATCTGGAAAGAAGCTTTCTGAGAAACTGCTTAGTGTTCTGTTAATTCATCTCACAGAGTTACATCTGTATTTCGTGGGTCTCTTTGCTAGCCTTATTTCTGTGGAATCTGAGAACAGATATTTCGGATCCCTTTGAAGACTATAGGGCCAAAGGTAATATCCTCCGATAACAAAGAGAAAGAAGCTTTCTGAGAAACTTCTTTGTGTTCTGTGAAATCATCTCACAGAGTTACAGCTTTCTCTAGAAGAAGCCTTTCGCTAAGACAGTTCTTGTGGAATTGGCAAAGTGATATTGGGAAACCCATATAGGGCTATGGTGAAAAAGGTAATATCTTCAGATGAAATCTGGAAAGAAGCTTTCTGAGAAACTGCTTAGTGTTCTGTTAATTCATCTCACAGAGTTACATCTGTATTTCGTGGATCTCTTTGCTAGCCTAATTTCTGTGGAATCTGAGAACAGATATTTCGGATCCCTTTGAAGACTATAGGGCTAAAGGAAATATCCTCCGATAACAAAGAGAAAGAAGCTTTCTGAGAAACTTCTTTGTGTTCTGTGAAATCATCTCACAGATTTACAGCTTTTCCCTCAAGAAGCCTTTCGCTAAGACAGTTCTTGTGGAATTGGCAAAGTGATATTTGGTAGGACATAGAGGGCTATGGTGAAAAAGGAAATATCCTCAGATGAAATCTGGAAAGAAGCTTTCTGAGAAACTGCTTAGTGTTCTGTTAATTCATCTCACAGAGTTACATCTGTGTTTCGTGGATCTCTTTGTTAGCCTTATTTCTGTGGAATCTGAGAACAGATATTTCGGATCCCTTTGAAGACTATAGGGCCAAAGGAAATATCCTCTGATAACAAAGAGAAAGAAGCTTTCTGACAAACTTCTGTGTGTTCTGTGAAATCATCTCACAGAGTTACAGCTTTCCCCTCAAGAAGCCTTTCGCTAAGAGAGTTCTTGTGGAATTGGCAGAGTGATATTTGGAAGCCCATAGAGGGCTATGGTGAAAAAGGAAATATCCTCTGATGAAATCTGGAAAGAAGCTTTCTGAGAAACTGCTTAGTGTTCTGTTAATTCATCTCACAAAGTTACATCTGTATTTCGTGGATCTCTTTGCTAGCCTTATTTCTGTGGAATCTGAGAACAGATATTTCGGATCCCCTTGAAGACTATAGGGCCAAAGGAAATATCCTCCGATAACAAAGAGAAAGAAGCTTTCTGAGAAACTTCTTTGTGTTCTGTGAAATCCACTCACAGAGTTACAGCTTTCCCCTCAAGAAGCCTTTCGCTAAGACAGTTCTTGTGGAATTGGCAAAGTGATATTTGGAAGCCCATAGAGTTCTATGGTGAAAAAGGAAATATCCTCAGATGAAATCTGGAAAGAAGCTTTCTGAGAAACTGCTTAGTGTTCTGTTAATTCATCTCACAGAGTTACATCTGTATTTCGTGGATCCCTTTGCTAGCCTTATTTCTGTGGAATCTGAGAACAGATATTTCGGATCCCTTTGAAGACTATAGGGCCAAAGGAAATATCCTCCGATAACAAAGAGAAAGAAGCTTTCTGAGAAACTTCTTTGTGTTCTGTGAAATCATCTCACAGAGTTACAGCTTTCTCTAAAAGAAGCCTTTCGCTAAGACAGTTCTTGAGGAATTGGCAAAGTGATATTGGGAAGCCCATATAGGGCTATGGTGAAAAAGGTAATATCTTCAGATGAAATCTGGAAAGAAGCTTTCTGAGAAACTGCTTAGTGTTCTGTTAATTCATCTCACAGAGTTACATCTGTATTTCGTGGATCTCTTTGCTAGCCTAATTTCTGTGGAATCTGAGAACAGATATTTCGGATCCCTTTGAAGACTATAGGGCTAAAGGAAATATCCTCCGATAACAAAGAGAAAGAAGCTTTCTGAGAAACTTCTTTGTGTTCTGTGAAATCATCTCACAGATTTACAGCTTTCCCCTCAAGAAGCCTTTCGCTAAGACAGTTCTTGTGGAATTGGCAAAGTGATATTTGGTAGGCCATAGAGGGCTACGGTGAAAAATGAAATATCCTCAGATGAAATCTGGAAAGAAGCTTTCTGAGAAACTGCTTAGTGTTCTGTTAATTCATCTCACAGAGTTACATCTGTATTTCGTGGATCTCTTTGCTAGCCTTATTTCTGTGGAATCTGTTAACAGATATTTCGGATCCCTTTGAAGACTATAGGGCCAAAGGAAATATCCTCCGATAACAAAGAGAAAGAAGCTTTCTGAGAAACTTCTTTGTGTTCTGTGAAATCATCTCACAGAGTTACAGCTTTCCCCTCAAGAAGCCTTTCGCTAAGACAGTTCTTGTGGAATTGGCAAAGTGATATATGGAAGCCCCTAGAGGGCTATGGTGAAAAAGGAAATATCGCTAGATAAAATCTGGAAAGAAGCTTTCTGAGAAACTGCTTAGTGTTCTGTTAATTCATCTCACAGAATTACATCTGTATTTCATGGATCTCTTTGCTAGCCTTATTTCTGTGGAATCTGAGAACAGATATTTCGGATCCCTTTGAAGACTATAGGGCCAAAGGAAATATCCTCCGATAACAAAGAGAAAGAAGCTTTCTGAGAAACTTCTTTGTGTTCTGTGAAATCATCTCACAGAGTTACAGCTTTCCCTAGAAGAAGTCTTTCGCTAAGACAGTTCTTGTGGAATTGGCAAAGTGATATTGGGAAGCCCATATAGGGCTATGGTGAAAAAGGAAATATCTTCAGATGAAATCTGGAAAGAAGCTTTCTAAGAAACTGCTTAGTGTTTTGTTAATTCATCTCACAGAGTTATATCTGTATTTCGTTGATCTCTTTGCCTGCCTTATGTCTGTGGAATCTGAGAACAGATATTTCGGATCCCTTTGAAGACTATAGGGCCAAAGGAAATATCCTCCGATAACAAAGAGAAAGAAGCTTTCTGAGAAACTTCTTTGTGTTCTGTGAAATCATCTCACAGAGTTACAGCTTACCCTCAAGAAGCCCTTCGCTTAGACAGTTCTTGTGGAATTGGCAAAGTGATGTTTGGAAGCCCCTAGAGGGCTATGGTGAAAAAGGAAATATCCTCAGATGAAATCTGGAAGGAAGCTTTCTGAGAAACTGCTTAGTGTTCTGTTAATTCATCTCACAGAGTTACATCTGTATTTCGTGGATCTCTTTGCTAGCCTTATTTCTTTGGAATCTGAGAACAGATATTTCGGAACCCTTTGAAGACTATAGGGGCAAAGGAAATATCCTCCGATAACAAAGAGAAAGAAGCTTTCTGAGAAACTTCTTTGTGTTCTGTGAAATCATCTCACAGAGTTACAGCTTTCCCCTCAAGAAGCCTTTCGCTAAGACAGTACTTGTGGAATTAGCAAAGTGATATTTGGAAGCCCATAGAATTCTACGGTGAAAAAGGAAATATCTTCAGATGAAATCTGGAAAGAAGCTTTCTGAGAAACTGCTTAGTGTTCTGTGAATTCAGCTCACAGAGTTACATCTGTATTTCGTGGATCTCTTTGCCAGCCTTATGTCTTGGGATCTGAGAACAGATATTTCGGATCCCTTTGAAGACTATAGGGCCAAAGAAAATATCCTCCGATAACAAAGAGAAAGAAGCTTTCTGAGAAACTTTTGTGTGTTCTGTGAAATCATCTCACAGAGTTACAGCTTTCCCCTCAAGAAGCCTTTCGCTAAGACAGTTCTTGTGGAATTGGCAGAGTGATATTTGGAAGCCCATAGAGGGCTATGGTGAAAAAGGAAATATCCTCAGATGAAATCTGGAAAGAAGTTTTCTGAAGTACTGCTTAGTGTTCTGTTAATTCATCTCACAGAGTTACATCTGTATTTCGTGAATCTCTTTGCTAGCCTTATTTCTGTGGAATCTGAGAACAGATATTTCGGATCCCTTTGAAAACTATAGGGCCAAAGGAAATATCCTCCGATAACAAAGAGAAAGAAGCTTTCTGAGAAACTTCTTTGGTTCTGTAAAATCATCTCACAGAGTTACAGCTTTCCCCTCAAGAAGCCTTTCGCTCAGACAGTTCTTGTGGAATTGGCAGAGTGATATTTGGAAGCCCATATAGGGCTATGGTGAAAAAGGAAATATCTTCAGATGAAATCTGGAAAGAAGCTTTCTGAGAAACTGCTTAGTGTTCTGTTAATTCATCTCACAGAGTTACATCTGTATTTCGTGGATCTCTTTGCCAGCCTTATGTCTGTGGAATCTGAGAACAGATATTTCGGATCCCTTTGAAGACTATAGGGCCAAAGGAAATATCCTCCGATAACAAAGAGAAAGAAGCTTTCTGAGAAACTTTTTTGTGTTCTGTGATATCATCTCAAGGAGTTACAGCTTTCCCCTCAAGAAGCCTTTCGCTAAGACAGTTCTTGTGGAATTGGCAGAGTGATATTTGGAAGCCCATAGAGGGCTATGGTGAAAAAGGAAATATCCTCAGATGAAATCTGGAAAGAAGTTTTCTGAAGAACTGCTTAGTGTTCTTTTAATTCATCTCACAGAGTTACATCTGTATTTCGTGGATCTCTTTGCTAGCCTTATTTCTGTGGAATCTGGGAACAGATATTTCGGATCCCTTTGAACACTATAGGGCCAAAGGAAATATCCTCCGATAACAAAAAAAAAGAAGCTTTTGAGAAACTTCTTTGTTTTCTGTGAAATCATCTCACAGAATTACAGCTATCCCCTCAAGAAGCCTTTCGCTAAGACAGTTCTTGTGGAATTGGCAAAGTGATATTTGGAAGCCCATAGAGGGCTACGGTGAAAAAGGAAATATCCTCAGATGAAATCTGGACAGAAGATTTCTGAGAAACTGCTTAGTGTTCTGTTAATTCATCTCACAGAGTTACATCTGTATTTCGTGGATCTCCTTGCTAGCCTTATTTCTGTGGAATCTGAGAACAGATATTACGGATCCCTTTGAAGACTATAGGGCCAAAGGAAATATCCTGCGATAACAAAGAGAAAGAAGCTTTCTGAGAAACTTCTTTGTGTTCTGTGAAATCATCTCACAGAGTTACAGCTTTCCCCTCAAGAAGCCTTTCGCTAAGACAGTTCTTGTGGAATTGGCAAAGTGATATATGGAAGCCCCAAGAGGGCTATGGTGAAAAAGGAAATATCCCTAGATAAAATCTGAAAAGAAGCTTTCTGAGAAACTGCTAAGTGTTCTGTTAATTCATCTCACAGAGTTACATCTGTATTTCGTGGATCTCTTTGCTAGTCTTATTTCTGTGGAATCTGAGAACAGATATTTCGGATCCCTTTGAAGACTATAGGGCCAAAGGAAATATCCTCCGATAACAAAGAGAAAGAAGCTTTCTGAGAAACTTCTTTGTGTTCTGTGAAATCATCTCACAGAGTTACAGCTTTCCCCTCAAGAAGCCTTTCGCTAAGACAGTTCTTGTGGAATTGGCAAAGTGATAATTGGAAGCCCATAGAGTTCTATGGTGAAAAAGGAAATATTCTCCGATGAAATCTGGAAAGAAGCTTTCTGAGAAACTGCTTAGTGTTCTGTTAATTCATCTCACCAGTTACATCTGTATTTCGTGGATCTCTTTGATAGCCTTATTTCTGTGGAATCTGAGAACAGATATTTCGTATCCCTTTGAAGACGATAGGACCAAAGGAAATATCCTCCGATAACAAAGAGAAAGAAGCTTTCTGAGAAACTTCTTTGTGTTCTGTGAAATCATCTCACAGAGTTACAGCTTTCCCCTCAAGAAGCCTTTCGCTAAGACAGTTCTTGTGGAATTGGCAAAGTGATATTTGGAAGCCGCTAGAGGGCTAAGATGAAAAATGAAATATCCTCAGATGAAATCTGGAAAGAAGCTTTCTGAGAAACTGCTTAGTGTTGTGTTAATTCATCTCACAGAGTTACATCTGTATTTCGTGGATCTCTTTGCTAGCCTTATTTCTGTGGAATCTGAGAACAGATATTTCGGATCCCTTTGAACATTATAAGGCCAAAGGAAATATCCTCCGATAACAAAGAAAAAGAAGCTTTTGAGAAACTTCTTTGTATTCTGTGAAATCATCTCACAGAGTTACAGCTTTCCCCTCAAGAAGCCTTTCGCTAAGACAGTTCTTGTGGAATTGACAAAGTGATATTTGGAAGCCCATTGAGGGCTATGGTGAAAAAGGAAATATCCTCAGATGAAATCTGGACAGAAGATTTCTGAGAAACTGCTTAGTGTTCTGTGAATTCATCTCACAGAGTTACATCTGTATTTCGTGGATCTCTTTGCTAGCCTTATTTCTGTGGAATCTGAGAACAGATATTTCGGATCCCTTTGAAGACTGTAGGGCCAAAGGAAATATCCACCGATAACAAAGACAAAGAAGCTTTCTGAGAAACTTCTTTGTGTTCTGTAAAATCATCTCACAGAGTTACAGCTTTCCCCTCAAGAAGCCTTTCGCTCAGACAGTTCTTGTGGAATTGGCAAAGTGATATTTGGAAGCCCATATAGGGCTATGGTGAAAAAGGAAATATCTTCAGATGAAATCTGGAAAGAAGCTTTCTGAGAAACTGCTTAGTGTTCTGTTAATTCATCTCACAGAGTTACATCTGTATTTCGTGGATCTCTTTGCCAGCCTTATGTCTGTGGAATCTGAGAACAGATATTTCGGATCCCTTTGAAGACTATAGGGCCGAAGGAAATATCCTCCGATAACAAAGAGAAAGAAGCTTTCTGAGAAACTTTTTTGTGTTCTGTGAAATCATCTCAAGGAGTTACAGCTTTCCCCTCAAGAAGCCTTTCGCTAAGACAGTTCTTGTGGAATTGGCAGAGTGATATTTGGAAGCCCATAGAGGGCTATGGTGAAAAAGGAAATATCCTCAGATGAAATCTGGAAAGAAGTTTTCTGAAGAACTGCTTAGTGTTCTTTTAATTCATCTCACAGAGTTACATCTGTATTTCGTGAATCTCTTTGCTAGCCTTATTTCTGTGGAATCTGAGAACAGATATTTCGGATCCCTTTGAAAACTATAGGGCCAAAGGAAATATCCTCCGATAACAAAGAGAAAGAAGCTTTCTGAGAAACTTCTTTGTGTTCTTTGAAATCATCTCACAGAGTTACAGCTTACCCTCAAGGAGACCTTCGCTAAGACAGTTCTTGTGGAATTGGCAAAGTGATGTTTGGAAGCCCGTAGAGGGCTATGGTGAAAAAGGAAATATCCTCAGATGAAATCTGGAAGGAAGCTTTCTGAGAAACTGCTTAGTGTTCTGTTAATTCATCTCACAAAGTTACATCTGTATTTCGTGGATCTCTTTGCTAGCCTTATTTCTGTGGAATCTGAGAACAGATATTTCGTATCCCCTTGAAGACTATAGGGCCAAAGGAAATATCCTCCGATAACAAAGAGAAAGAAGCTTTCTGAGAAACTTCTTTCTGTTCCGTGAAATCCACTCACAGAGTTACAGCTTTCCCCTCAAGAAGCCTTTCGCTAAGACAGTTCTTGTGGAATTGCCAAAGTGATATTTGGAAGTCCATAGAGGGCTATGGTGAAAAAGGAAATATCCTCAGATGAAATCTGGACAGAAGATTTCTGAGAAACTGCTTAGTGTTCTGTGAATTCATCTCACAGAGTTACATCTGTATTTCGTGGATCTCTTTGCTAGCCTTATTTCTGTGGAATCTGAGAACAGATATTTCGGATCCCTTTGAAGACTGTAGGGCCAAAGGAAATATCCACCGATAACAAAGACAAAGAAGCTTTCTGAGAAACTTCTTTGTGTTCTGTAAAATCATCTCACAGAGTTACAGATTTCCCCTCAAGAAGCCTTTCGCTCAGACAGTTCTTGTGGAATTGGCAAAGTGATATTTGGAAGCCCATATAGGGCTATGGTGAAAAAGGAAATATCTTCAGATGAAATCTGGAAAGAAGCTTTCTGAGAAACTGCTTAGTGTTCTGTTAATTCATCTCACAGAGTTACATCTGTATTTCGTGGATCTCTTTGCAGCCTTATGTCTGTGGAATCTGAGAACAGATATTTCGGATCCCTTTGAAGACTATAGGGCCGAAGGAAATATCCTCCGATAACAAAGAGAAAGAAGCTTTCTGAGAAACTTTTTTGTGTTCTGTGAAATCATCTCAAGGAGTTACAGCTTTCCCCTCAAGAAGCCTTTCGCTAAGACAGTTCTTGTGGAATTGGCAGAGTGATATTTGGAAGCCCTTAGAGGGCTATGGTGAAAAAGGAAATATCCTCAGATGAAATCTGGAAAGAAGTTTTCTGAAGAACTGCTTAGTGTTCTTTTAATTCATCTCACAGAGTTACATCTGTATGTCGTGAATCTCTTTGCTAGCCTTATTTCTGTGGAATCTGAGAACAGATATTTCGGATCCCTTTGAAAACTATAGGGCCAAAGGAAATATCCTCCGATAACAAAGAGAAAGAAGCTTTCTGAGAAACTTCTTTGTGTTCCGTGAAATCCACTCACAGAGTTACAGCTTTCCCCTCAAGAAGCCTTTCGCTAAGACAGTTCTTGTGGAATTGCCAAAGTGATATTTGGAAGTCCATAGAGGGCTATGGTGAAAAAGGAAATATCCTCAGATGAAATCTGGAAAGAAGGTTTCTGAGAAACTGCTTAGTGTTCTGTTAATTCATCTCACAGAGTTACATCTGTATTTCGTGGATCTCTTTGCTAGCCTTATTTCTGTGGAATCTGGGAACAGATATTTCGGATCCCTTTGAAAACTATAGGGCCAAAGGAAATATCCTCCGATAACAAAAAAAAAAGAAGCTTTTGAGAAACTTCTTTGTGTTCTGTGAAATCATCTCACAGAATTACAGCTTTCCCCTCAAGAAGCCTTTCGCTAAGACAGTTCTTGTGGAATTGGCAAAGTGATATATGGAAGCCCCTAGAGGGCTATGGTGAAAAAGGAAATATCCCTTGATAAAATCTGGAAAGAAGCTTTCTGAGAAACTGTTTAGTGTTCTGTTAATTCATCTCACAGAGTTACATCTGTATTTCATGGATCTCTTTGCTAGCCTTATTTCTGTGGATTCTGAGAACAGATATTTCGGATCCCTTTGAAGACTATAGGGCCAAAGGAAATATCCTCCGATAACAAAGAGAAAGAAGCTTTCTGAGAAACTTCTTTGTGTTCTGTGAAATCATCTCACAGAGTTACAGCTTTCCCTAGAAGATGCCTTTCGCTCAGACAGTTCCTGTGGAATTGGCAAAGTGATATTGGGAAGCCCATATATGGCTATGGTGAAAAAGGAAATATCTTCAGATGAAATCTGGAAAGAAGTTTTCTGAGAAACTGCTTAGTGTTCTGTTAATTTATCTCACAGAGTTACATCTGTATTTCGTGGGTCTCTTTGCCAGCCTTATGTCTGTGGAATCTGAGAACAGATATTTCGGATCCCTTTGAAGACTATAGGGCCACAGGAAATATCCTCCGATAACAAAGAGAAAGAAGCTTTCTGAGAAACTGCTTAGTGTTGTGTTAATTCATCTCACAGAGTTACATCTGTATTTCGTGGATCTCTTTGCTAGCCTTATTTCTGTGGAATCTGAGAACAGATATTTCGGATCCCTTTGAACATTATAAGGCCAAAGGAAATATCCTCCGATAACAAAGAAAAAGAAGCTTTTGAGAAACTTCTTTGTGTTCTGTGAAATCATCTCACAGAGTTACAGCTTTCCCCTCAAGAAGCCTTTCGCTAAGACAGTTCTTGTGGAATTGACAAAGTGATATTTGGAAGCCCATTGAGGGCTATGGTGAAAAAGGAAATATCCTCAGATGAAATCTGGACAGAAGATTTCTGAGAAACTGCTTAGTGTTCTGTGAATTCATCTCACAGAGTTACATCTGTATTTCGTGGATCTCTTTGCTAGCCTTATTTCTGTGGAATCTGAGAACAGATATTTCGGATCCCTTTGAAGACTGTAGGGCCAAAGGAAATATCCACCGATAACAAAGACAAAGAAGCTTTCTGAGAAACTTCTTTGTGTTCTGTAAAATCATCTCACAGAGTTACAGCTTTCCCCTCAAGAAGCCTTTCGCTCAGACAGTTCTTGTGGAATTGGCAAAGTGATATTTGGAAGCCCATATAGGGCTATGGTGAAAAAGGAAATATCTTCAGATGAAATCTGGAAAGAAGCTTTCTGAGAAACTGCTTAGTGTTCTGTTAATTCATCTCACAGAGTTACATCTGTATTTCGTGGATCTCTTTGCCAGCCTTATGTCTGTGGAATCTGAGAACAGATATTTCGGATCCCTTTGAAGACTATAGGGCCGAAGGAAATATCCTCCAATAACAAAGAGAAAGAAGCTTTCTGAGAAACTTTTTTGTGTTCTGTGAAATCATCTCAAGGAGTTACAGCTTTCCCCTCAAGAAGCCTTTCGCTAAGACAGTTCTTGTGGAATTGGCAGAGTGATATTTGGAAGCCCATAGAGGGCTATGGTGAAAAAGGAAATATCCTCAGATGAAATCTGGAAAGAAGTTTTCTGAAGAACTGCTTAGTGTTCTTTTAATTCATCTCACAGAGTTACATCTGTATTTCGTGAATCTCTTTGCTAGCCTTATTTCTGTGGAATCTGAGAACAGATATTTCGGATCGCTTTGAAAACTATAGGGCCAAAGGAAATATCCTCCGATAACAAAGAGAAAGAAGCTTTCTGAGAAACTTCTTTGTGTTCTTTGAAATCATCTCACAGAGTTACAGCTTACCCTCAAGGAGACCTTCGCTAAGACAGTTCTTGTGGAATTGGCAAAGTGATGTTTGGAAGCCCGTAGAGGGCTATGGTGAAAAAGGAAATATCCTCAGATGAAATCTGGAAGGAAGCTTTCTGAGAAACTGCTTAGTGTTCTGTTAATTCATCTCACAAAGTTACATCTGTATTTCGTGGATCTCTTTGCTAGCCTTATTTCTGTGGAATCTGAGAACAGATATTTCGTATCCCCTTGAAGACTATAGGGCCAAAGGAAATATCCTCCGATAACAAAGAGAAAGAAGCTTTCTGAGAAACTTCTTTCTGTTCCGTGAAATCCACTCACAGAGTTACAGCTTTCCCCTCAAGAAGCCTTTCGCTAAGACAGTTCTTGTGGAATTGCCAAAGTGATATTTGGAAGTCCATAGAGGGCTATGGTGAAAAAGGAAATATCCTCAGATGAAATCTGGACAGAAGATTTCTGAGAAACTGCTTAGTGTTCTGTGAATTCATCTCACAGAGTTACATCTGTATTTCGTGGATCTCTTTGCTAGCCTTATTTCTGTGGAATCTGAGAACAGATATTTCGGATCCCTTTGAAGACTGTAGGGCCAAAGGAAATATCCACCGATAACAAAGACAAAGAAGCTTTCTGAGAAACTTCTTTGTGTTCTGTAAAATCATCTCACAGAATTACAGCTTTCCCTTCAAGAAGCCTTTCGCTAAGACAGTTCTTGTGGAATTGGCAAAATGATATTTGGAAGCCCATAGAGGGCTACGGTGAAAAAGGAAATATCCTCAGATGAAATCTGGACAGAAGATTTCTGAGAAACTGCTTAGTGTTCTGTTAATTCATCTCACAGAGTTACATCTGTATTTCGTGGATGTCTTTGCTAGCCTTATTTCTGTGGAATCTGAGAACAGATATTACGGATCCCTTTGAAGACTATAGGGCCAAAGGAAATATCCTCCGATAACAAAGAGAAAGATGCTTTCTGAGAAACTTCTTTGTGTTCTGTGAAATCATCTCACAGAGTTACAGCTTTCCCCTCAAGAAGCCTTTCGCTAACACAGTTCTTGTGGAATTGGCAAAGTGATATATGGAAGCCCCTAGAGGGCTATGGTGAAAAAGGAAATATCCCTTGATAAAATCTGGAAAGAAGCTTTCTGAGAAACTGTTTAGTGTTCTGTTAATTCATCTCACAGAGTTACATCTGTATTTCATGGATCTCTTTGCTAGCCTTATTTCTGTGGATTCTGAGAACAGATATTTCGGATCCCTTTGAAGACTATAGGGCCAAAGGAAATATCCTCCGATAACAAAGAGAAAGAAACTTTCTGAGAAACTTCTTTGTGTTCTGTGAAATCATCTCACAGAGTTACAGCTTTCCCTAGAAGATGCCTTTCGCTCAGACAGTTCCTGTGGAATTGGCAAAGTGATATTGGGAAGCCCATATATGGCTATGGTGAAAAAGGAAATATCTTCAGATGAAATCTGGAAAGAAGGTTTCTGAGAAACTGCTTAGTGTTCTGTTAATTTATCTCACAGAGTTACATCTGTATTTCGTGGATCTCTTTGCCAGCCTTATCTCTGTGGAATCTGAGAACAGATATTTCGGATCCCTTTGAAGACTATAGGGCCACAGGAAATATCCTCCGATAACAAAGAGAAAGAAGCTTTCTGAGAAACTTCTTTGTGTTCTTTGAAATCATCTCACAGAGTTACAGCTTACGCTCAAGAAGAACTTCGCTAAGACAGTTCTTGTGGAATTCGCAAAGTGATGTTTGGAAGCCCCTAGAGGGCTATGGTGAAAAAGGAAATATCCTCAGATGAAATCTGGAAGGAAGCTTTCTGAGAAACTGCTTAGTGTTCTGTTAATTCATCTCACAAAGTTACATCTGTATTTCGTGGATCTCTTTGCTAGCCTTATTTCTGTGGAATCTGAGAACAGATATTTCGGATCCCCTTGAAGACTATAGGGCCAAAGGAAATATCCGCCGATAACAAAGAGAAAGAAGCTTTCTGAGAAACTTCTTTGTGTTCTGTGAAATCCACTCACAGAGTTACAGCTTTCTCTAGAAGAAGCCTTTCGCTAAGACAGTTCTTGTGGAATTGGCAAAGTGATATTGGGAAGTCCATATAGGGCTATGGTGAAAAAGGTAATATCCTCAGATGAAATCTGGAAAGAAGCTTTCTGAGAATCTGCTTAGGGTTCTGTTAATTCATCTCACAGAGTTACATCTGTATTTCGTGGATCTCTTTGCTAGCCTTATTTCTGTGGAATCTGTTAACAGATATTTCGGATCCCTTTGAAGACGATAGGGCCAAAGGAAATATCCTCCGATAACAAAGAGAAAGAAGCTTTCTGAGAAACTTCTTTGTGTTCTGTGAAATCATCTCACAGAGTTACAGCTTTCCCCTCAAGAAGCCTTTCGCTAAGACAGTTCTTGTGGAATTGGCAAAGTGATATATGGAAGCCCCTAGAGGGCTATGGTGAAAAAGGAAATATCCCTAGATAAAATCTGGAAAGAAGCTTTCTGAGAAACTGCTTAGTGTTCTGTTAATTCCTCTCACAGAATTACATCTGTATTTCATGGATATCTTTGCTAGCCTTATTTCTGTGGAATCTGAGAACAGATATTTCGGATCCCTTGGAAGACTATAGGGCCAAAGGAAATATCCTCCGATAACAAAGAGAAAGAAGCTTTCTGAGAAACTTCTTTGTGTTCTGTGAAATCATCTCACAGAGTTACAGCTTTCCCTAGAAGAAGTCTTTCGCTAAGACAGTTCTTGTGGAATTGGCAAAGTGATATTGGGAAGCCCATATAGGGCTATGGTGAAAAAGGAAATATCTTCAGATGAAATCTGGAAAGAAGCTTTCTGAGAAACTGCTTAGTGTTTTGTTAATTCATCTCACAGAGTTACATCTGTATTTCGTGGATCTCTTTGCCAGCCTTATGTCTGTGGAATCTGAGAACAGATATTTCGGATCCCTTTGAAGACTATAGGGCCAAAGGAAATATCCTCCGATAACAAAGAGAAAGAAGCTTTCTGAGAAACTTCTTTGTGTTCTGTGAAATCATCTCTCAGAGTTACAGCTTACCCTCAAGAAGCCCTTCGCTAAGACAGTTCTTGTGGAATTGGCAAAGTGATGTTTGGAAGACCCTAGAGGGCTATGGTGAAAAAGGAAATATCCTCAAATGAAATCTGGAAGGAAGCTTTCTGAGAAACTGCTTAGTGTTCTGTTAATTCATCTCACAGAGTTACATCTGTATTTCGTGGATCTCTTTGCTAGCCTTATATCCTTGGAATCTGAGAACAGATATTTCGGAACCCTTTGAAGACTATAGGGGCAAAGGAAATATCCTCCGATAACAAAGAGAAAGAAGCTTTCTGAGAAACTTCTTTGTGTTCTGTGAAATCATCTCACAGAGTTACAGCTTTCCCCTCAAGAAGCCTTTCGCTAAGACAGTACTTGTGGAATTAGCAAAGTGATATTTGGAAGCCCATAGAATTCTACGGTGAAAAAGGAAATATCCTCAGATGAAATCTGGAAAGAAGCTTTCTGAGAAACTGCTTAGTGTTCTGTTAATTCATCTCACAGAGTTACATCTGTATTTCGTGGATCTCTTTGCTAGCCTTATTTCTGTGGAATCTGAGAACAGATATTTCGGATCCCTTTGAAGACTATAGGGCCAAAGGAAATATCCTCCGATAACAAAGAGAAAGAAGCTTTCTGAGAAACTTCTTTGTGTTCTGTGAAATCATCTCACAGAGTTACAGCTTTCCCCTCAAGAAGCCTTTCGCTAAGACAGTTCTTGTGGAATTGGCGAAGTGATATTTGGAAGCCCATAGAGGGCTATGGTGAAAAAGGAAATATCCTCAGATGAAATCTGGACAGAGGATTTCTGAGAAACTGCTTAGTGTTCTGTTAATTCATCTCACAGAGTTACATCTGTATTTCGTGGATCTCTTTGCTAGCCTTATTTCTGTGGAATCTGAGAACAGATATTTCGGATCCCTTTGAAGACTATAGAGCCAAAGGAAATATCCTCCGATAACAAAGAGAAAGAAGCTTTCTGAGAAACTTCTTTGTGTTCCGTGAAATCATCTCAGAGAGTTACAGCTTTCCCCCCAAGAAGCCTTTCGCTAAGACAGTTCTTGTGGAATTCGCAAAGTGATATATGGAAGCCCAAAGAGGGCTATGGTGAAAAAGGAAATATCCCAAGATAAAATCTGGAAAGAAGCTTTCTGGGAAACTGCTTAGTGTTCTGTTAATTCATCTCACAGAGTTACATCTGTATTTCGTGGATCTCTTTGCTTGCCTTATTTCTGTGGAATCTGAGAACAGATATTTCGTATCCCTTTGAAGACTATACGGCCAAAGGAAATATCCTCCGATAACAAAGAGAAAGAAGCTTTCTGAGAAACTTCTTTGTATTCTTTGAAATCATCTCACAGATTTACAGCTTACCCTCAAGAAGCCCTTCGCTAAGACAGTTCTTGTGGAATTGGTAATGTGATGTTTGGAAGCCCCTAGAGAGCTATGGTGAAAAAGGAAATATCCTCAGATGAAATCTGGAAAGAAGCTTTCTGAGAAACTGCTTAGTGTTCTGTTAATTCATCTCACAGAGTTACATCTGTATTTCGTGGATCTCTTTGATAGCCTTATTTCTGTGGTATCTGAGAACAGGTATTTCGGATCCCCTTTAAGACTATAGGGCCAAAGGAAATATCCTCCGATAACAAAGAGAAAGAAGCTTTCTGAGAAACTTCTTTGTGTTCTGTGAAATCATCTCACAGATTTACAGCTTTCCCCTCAAGAAGCCTTTCGCTAAGACAGTTCTTGTGGAATTGGCAAAGTGATATTTGGAAGCCCATAGAGGGCTAAGGTGAAAAATGAAATATCCTCAGATGAAATCTGGAAAGAAGCTTTCTGAGAAACTGCTCAGTGTTCTGTTAATTCATCTCACAGAGTTACATCTGTATTTCGTGGATCTCTTTGCTAGCCTTATTTCTGTGGAATCTGAGAACAGATATTTCGGATCCCTTTGAACACTATAAGGCCAAAGGAAATATCCTCCGATAACAAAGAAAAGGAAGCTTTTGAGAAACTTCTTTGTGTTCTGTGAAATCATTTCACGGAGTTACAGCTTTCCCCTCAAGAAGCCTTTCGCTAAGACAGTTCTTGTGGAATTGGCAAAGTGATATTTGGAAGCCCATTGAGGGCTATGGTGAAAAAGGA